>NC_137895.1:27818510-28425168 GCF_963455335.1 Martes martes | reverse complement strand
GATTTTAGTGCTCACTTATTTTCCACACTACTTGCAACATTGTTTATTATTACCATTTTTTGACCCATTCCTCAGGATATCTTCAGGTTTCCATGAACATGTTTCTTCCAGGAAAAGTATCTCCAGGCATGAATGACTGACAACTCTAGAAACTACTAACCCATAGCCAATTTTACTCTCTTCGAGAAGACTGATAAAATTGTATTCAATATTTTTTAAGTTATAACACAATACAATTTTATCAGTGGAGATTACATCACTGGATAGTGAAGTTAAAACTGAAATCCAATCCTGTGACCTCTCTGTCTTAAACTGGATTGTGTTCCTATCAAATGCAGGGTATGAGCCATACTCATTCCCAGAATCTTTAAGACCCTCTGTGGGTTCATCCTCGCCTAGCTCCATGACCAGGTGTCTTATGCATCTTCTTGGATGTTCTAATCTAGCTATCCTGGCATTCTTCATGACTCTGAACTTCCCTGACTTTCTGCCTTCACCAGAGCTCCTCTTGCAAGGCCCACCTCTCCTCAGACCTTTACTTGAATGGCCCTTCTTATCGTTTAGGGCTCAGCTCAAGGCCTTTCCTCATAGATCCCTACCTTGATCTTCCAACATAAGCTCAGTCTCCCACTCCAGTCACCATACACCAAAAAAACTCTGCTACATTTTAGTTAGAAGAGTCACTATTTAAAAATATCTTACTTATTCATTTGTGAATTTATAGTCCCTACCAGAATATGACCATCATGAGAGAAGTAAATGTGTCTCCTTTGATCACTACTGACTCTTCAGGATCTAGCAAGTGCCTTGTATGTAACAGATCCTCTATACATATTTGTTCAATTAACAAATTGTGGGGGATTTAAATTGTGGTTTTCTGTCTGTTTGATTAGCACAATGGCATGGTGGCTGTACCTACTTTGGACTTACACCCCCAAGCTTTTCAGTTTCCAACTCTGCCACTTACAGCTCTTTATTACATTCATGTGTCAGATAGGACCCATCTCACAGGCACAGTGAAAGGACTGTCTGCAATAATGAATGTCAAGGACTCAGTACAGCAAGAACTTGATAAGTACTGTCTGTGATTATGCATTTTCTGTATTCAGACAGCCTTGTTGTTTTAAAGGTTTTATCATATACAAATTTAAAGTAGAACTACTAAGATTCATCTGGCTAATGAATGTATTTTTTCTTAATGCCAATTTTTATTTGCTTTTTGCTTTGATTAGCAAACACAAGTTGGCATCCTCATTTGTCTTCACAACTGTCATATTCTAGAGGTGCTCCTCCACTTCATGAATGTGACTATTATTTTCTGTGTGAACAATTCTTGATGCTCCATTTATGCACCAAATATATCTGCATTTCTCTATAAGATAGTTTTATACTAGAAACTAGCTATCCAGAAGGGCAGGTAAATTAAATACATTAACATTTGTATAATTACAATCTGAGGTAAGTTTATGAAGGTAATATAAAGGTGCTATGAAATATATAATCTCATGTATGGTAAGAAGAACCAATTTAGATTAGACGTGGGAAACAGTGAGAAAAGGCACCTTGGAGGAAATGATATTTGAGCTTAAATTAAAGGCCGAGCCTAGGTTAGCTGGGCAAACACTGAGAGGAACAGTGTTTCCACAAAAAATTTGCAAAGTTCCAGAGAAATAAAAAGATTGCAAACTTAAAGGAAAGGGGAAAAAATGGTATAGGGTAACAAGTGGGGAAAAGAGGAGTACAGATGAGGTTGTAGAGCAGATTGAGGTCAACCCCGAGTATATCATAGACAACATTAGGAATTTAGGATTTTGTCTTTTATTCAATGGAAATTCATGAAGATTTTACCTAGATGGATATCCAGATTACATTTGCTTGTTTAGAATCTCACTTCGGCCACACTGTTGAAGACGGGTAGGATGGAAAGAGAAGAGGTTACCTCATTAATCTGTGGCAGAGAGGTGCTTTAGAGCAGGGCAGAGGTGCTTTGAAAAAGAGAACGAATTCAAGAAATAGTCAAGACACTTTCAGTCTTGATATATCAGAAAGAGCACGAAAACTGCTGAGTGCCAAAGACTTTTGTTAAATAGCTATGAGACTGAAAAGTCACCTCGCTAAAATCACTCATCAATCCACAAATAGTTATCATTGTTGATGACTGTCAAGTCTGAACAAGACCATGATAGCCCTTATGAACTCCAGTTAAAATGGTTGTGAAGGAGTCACATGAAGTCACTGACTTCTCTGAGAAAGTTTTAACTGAAATCTAAAACATGTTTTCATCGGTACTTTTTCCGAGATTTAAAATCTATTGTGTCTGAAACTTGTTTCTTTCCAATTTATATATAAATAAATTGCCAACACTGTTCCATAAATTGAATGTGTATTCTCTACCTATAATAGGATGACAGTTCATTTCAACAAACATATTTAACATTGCCTACATGCCAGCCACTGTGATGTGCAGTGGCAATACAAAGATCAAAAGACATGACTGGAAGGAATGCAGCAGATGTGCCTTCATCCTGGGACTTGCAATGGTTTATTATCTTAAACAGGTTTTAAGGAAAAGCTAAACCTGCTGGCTCACTATTGTCAGAATGGAATTTCTACAGCAATTGTGCTAACAAAGTAATTTTTACAGCATTTGTGTTAACAAATAAGAATCATACTTGTTGAGTATTCTCCAACATTTATACGAAGAAAATAAAAGATGAGTAGATACTTAGATCAAATATCCTGAGTTCCATGAGAGCAGGTGCCATGTCCATTTTACTCAATATTATATTCTCAAAATTTAGTTCATTGTCTAGGACATGGTACCCATCTGTTAAATTAATGAATGGCAGAATAAATTAATGCCTGAATTGTGCTATGTGAGAGTAGAATTTAAAACCCTTACTCTGGAAGGGCCCATCGGGATACATATATATTCAAAATAAAGATTGTTCATAGGGACTAATTAATTGGTAAGAGTTGCCCTTTGCCTTTTCCAGATAAAACTGCCTTTCCATTCTTTTCAGCCCAAGACCCCTAGGGTCTTGATTAAGAGTTCACTGAATTGATCAACTCACACACAAACACACACACACACACACACACACACACACACACGTGAGGGAAATGTCCTGCCCATTGGTTTTGCTAAGGTTCACTTCTTTGTAGAATTAGCTCACTTTCTGTTAGGAAAAGAATGAAGTCAGACCTAAGCTTTCACAAAAACAAAACAAAACAAAGAACCTAGGATTTAATACCATTCAATTTTAAAGTTATTTCTTTACCTCTACTGTGCACTGATTACTCTGTTTATTGGAAAACAAAATGAATAAAATGAGGCCTGCACTCAAATATTTCACAATTTAGTTGGGGAGAAAGAGAAATAAACAAATAATTATAATGTACCATACTAAGGACTATAATAGAGTAAAACAAAGAATGCCATCAAAGCCCTGGAGAGGCATGCATTAATCAGCTTGAGTTGCCATGACAAAATACCATAGACTGAGTGGATTCAACAACAGAAACTTATTTTCTCACAGATTTGGAGGCTGGAAAATCTAAGTTCAAGGTTCTGGTAGAGGTTGGTGTCTGATGAGGTTCTCTTCCTGACCGTGTCCTCATGTGGCAGTGAGAATAAGCCCTGGTCTCTCAGGGTGTCCTTGTAAGGATGCTACTCCAAGATCTCTAAAGAACTTTTGAAAACTCAACACCCCCAAAACAAATAATCCAGTCAAGAAATGGGCAGAAGACATGAACAGACATTTCTCCAAAGAAGAAATACAAATGATCAACAGACACATGAAAAAATGCCCCACATCACTTGCCATAAGGGAAATACAAATCAAAACCGCAATACCAGATACAAAATACCAGAAACCAAAACCAGATACCACATCATACTGGTCAGAATGACTAAAATTAACAAGACAGGAAACAAAAAATGTTGGCGAGGATGTGGAGAAGGGAGCTCTCTTAACACTGTTGGTGGGAATGCAAACTGGTACAGCCACTCTGGAAAATGGTATGGAGGTTCCTTAAGAAGTTAAAAATAGAGCTACCCTGTGGCCCAACAACTGTACTACTAGTGATTTACCCCAAAGATACAAATGTAGTGATCTGAAGGGGCATCTGTACCCAATGTTCATAGCAGCAATGTCCACAATAGCCAAACTGTGGAAGGAGCCAAGATGTTTATCAATAGATGAATGGATAAAGAAGATGTGGTGTATATATACATGGAATATTACTCAGCCATAAAGAAAGGATGAATACTTACCATTTACATTGACGTGGATGGAACTGGAGGGTATTATGCTGAGGGATAAGTCAATCAGAGGAAGACAATTATCATGTGGTTTCACTCATATGTAGAATATAAGAAACAGGGGAGAAGACCATAGGGGAGGGGAGGGAAAACAGAATGGGAAGTCATCAAAAGGGGAGAAAAACCATGAGAGACTCTTAACTATAAGAAACAAACTGAGGGTTGCTGGAGGGGTGGGGGTGGGGGGTAACTGGGTGATGGGCATTAAGGAGGGCACATGATGTGAAGAACATTGGGTGCTATACAAAACTGATAGATTATTGAACAGTACATCTGAAACTAAAGATGTAATGTAAGTTGTCTAACTGGATTTAAAATTAAAAAAATAAGAATGCCACTCTTATCATATTAGGGTCCCACCCTTATGATCTTAGTTAACTTTATAACCTCCTTATCTCTTATCTCCACATATGATAACATTGGTGTTAGGGTTTCAACAAATGAATTTTGGAGCCACACAACTCAGTCCATAACAAGGCATCTAAGGCAGAGAAAGGTTGACAGACATCATGGAGAAACAGCAGCTGGGGAGCAGTCCTATACATTAGGGAAATGGTTAGGACCTTCCAGGGAGAGCAGACAGTGTAAGCACATTTAGGAGCAGGAAACTGAATAATGAGTATTGGTGGCGTATGAAACGTGAATCAGAAAGTGAGGCCACTGCTGGAGTCTGGAGATCTAAATTCAATAGTCACCAGAATGTTAGATTAAATGAGATCACAAAAGTAGTGAGTGTAGATAAAGGAAAGGTCTAATGATTAAGCCCTAGATGGCACGTCAGCAGGTCAAGTTGGCTGAGAGGTGAAAGGTCCAGCCAAGGACACTGTGAAGGAGTGACCAGTGATTTAGGGGACAGGAAATCCACCAGAGTATGCGTCCTGGATAGCAAGTGAAGCCCGAGTTTCCAGAAGAAGGGAGTGGTCAAGGGTATTAAATGCTATCCTATCATTAGGAAAGTAAGATGCACACTGAGGACTGACATTAACTTAGCAAAGTAGAGGTTGTTATTAGCAAACTCGCCCAGAGCAGTCTGCCTGTAGCTGTAGAGTAGAGGTGCCTGTGGGGCTGAAGTGGGGTCAAGAAAGAAGAGGATAAACTGTGGAGAGAGAGCATGCAGGTAAGCCTTCAGCGAACTTTGCTGTGAAGAAACACAGAGGTGAGCTATATGATACAGGGGCAGTTCCAGATAGAAATAGGCCCCCAAAGCATAGGCCTGCTCTAAAATCCACACTCTGCCCTGCAAGTGTCAGTTTACATTTATGTCCAACACCACCTGGGATGTGTTTGACTGTAATAAAAACAAAAAGGTTAACTGAAAACAACCGAACAAGCCCACATTTTGAAATATAAATGATGTACAGTTTACTAACCCCTCTGAAGCCTGATTATCAACTTGGCAGACAGAAAATGACATATTTTGGGGTTTGGTTTTGAATTTCAATCCCTCCTATAGAATAAAATCATATTTTGACTCCCTGGCCATTTAAGTTAAAGGAAGTATTTTTGCTCTGGCTCTATTAAAATCTGTATTCTATATATCTGGAGGCACTACATACTCTTCGTTTTTTGTATTTATTCCCCTTACCTCATGAATTAGAATGCTCACTTTTTATAATAGTTACCTCCTTTTCTCTACTTGTCTGTTTTTTTCTTTCACTGGCTTTGGATAATTCTTATCACTTTGCATATTGTACAAAGGTTTAACTAAATACTACACCTTCATCAGGTATAGTCCTCAGGTTTGTTTTCCATCTGTATGCTCTCTGATAAGTTATGAGTTTCCTTGAGTATGGCTTCCTTGGATCTGCATGTACTTCTTGTGATATCATGCATTTTTATTTTATTTCCAAGTGTGGCAGAGACATGTCGGAGTGGCTCCCAATGATCCACACACTGGTGTGAACCTCTCCCCTTGGGTGCAGATGAGATTTGTGATTTGCTTCTATCCATGAAGATAGCAAAGGTGACAGAATGTCACTCCTGTGATTAAGTCACGTTATATGATGCAGACTAGAAAGAGAGTCTCCCACTGGCCTTGAAAAAGCCAGCAGACATGTTGTGAAGTGCCTATGGAGAGGCCCACATGGCATGGAATTATGGATGACCCCTAAAACCTAAGGGTAGCCCCCAGCCACAGCCAATAAGAAGCCAGCACCCTCAGCCATATGGCCACAAGGAAATGAATCCTTCCAATTTAAATGAGCTTGTAAGTGAATTCTTCCCTGGTATGCTTCCAGACAGGCTTGTGAAACTCTGATCAGTAGACCCAGTGACACCATGCCCAGACTCCTGACCAACAGAAACTCTGAGATAATAGATGCTGTGATGTTTTAAGCCACTAAATTTTAGGTAATTTGTTATGATGCCAAAGAAAATGAATATATAGAGCTCTCTGTGATTTTTGTAAGAGTTTCTATTTTTTTATATGCACATCCCTGGCTGTTTTTTAGACCCAATCTGGTAGTCTCCGTCATTAAGAAGTAATTTCCACAAATTTAAATTTATATCTATAGTTATATCAAATTATTTCTACTATATTTTGTATTATTCATTTTTTAAAAGATTTTACTTATTTATTTGCGAGAGAGAGAGAAGGAGGGAGAGCATAGAGGAAGAAGCAGACTCCGTGCTGAGCTGGGAGCCTGATACTGGATTTGATCCAGGAACCCTGAGATCATGATCTGAACCAAAGGTGGATGCTTAACCAACTGAGCCCCCCAGGTGCCCCTGTATTATTCATGTTTGGTATTTTCTGTTTCTCTCCCCTCCCTCCACTTCTGGTTTTTGACTGAATAGCTTTAGTATCCTTCTGCTTGCTTAAAAATTATACACTTATTTTTGTTTTTTTTTTAAATATTATAATTGTTTAATCCTATTTATCTCTTAAACTTGCTACTATCTACATTTTGCCTTTAACAAGGCAAGTACTTCAGCATCCTATTACCTCACTTAGGGCTCTTGTCTACTATTATATTATCTAGAATTTGGAGAGCATTATATAGATTAATCTAGAATTAAACTGCACTACCTCAACCTTGCATGTTTCTATAGCAACATCTGGACTGTTTTCATTGTGAGAACGTCCTAAAAAGTGTTTCAATTTGTGTCTTTGGCAAATCCTATGAGATCTATGCCTCAGAATATTTCTATTCTGCCTTTACTTTGGAATGTCCATTGTGTTGGTTACAAATTTGGTTCATGACTTCTTTTCCTTCAAAACTTAAAACTTAAAAAAAAACAAAAACTTAAAACTTGTTGCTCCATTATTGTTTATGTTTCATTGCTTCTGTTGATAAGTAAGATTGAATCTAATTCT
The DNA here is from genome assembly GCF_963455335.1 of Martes martes. NCBI lineage: Eukaryota > Metazoa > Chordata > Mammalia > Carnivora > Mustelidae > Martes > Martes martes. The sequence goes on along the minus strand of NC_137895.1, from coordinate 28,417,528 downwards.
TATCTTTCCATAGATAACGTGCTTTTCTTCTCTGAAAACTGTTAGGTTTTTCTTTTGCACTTTGACCTTCACTGTCACTCTCTTGTGTTTGGACGTAGACTTTTTTTTTTTCCTTCTTACTCAGCACTCCAGGAACTTTCAGCCCCATGTTTTAAGTCATTAATTCCGGATTTTCCTCCAGCATTTCTCCAAATATTTCCTTGTCTTATTTTTTTTCCCTCTCCTTAAAATCCTGTTACTCCTACCCTACATATCTATTAACTTTCATCTATACTTTCCTGAGGACCCTTCTCTGATCTGATCTTCCAACTTACCATGTCCTTCTCAAGTTAGCTCCATTTAAAAATCTCATCTATGAGTTTCTCTGTTTCAAACTACCACAGTACTCATGCCTAATATTCACCCTTGCGTCTTTTTTATTCACTTATTTTTTGCATTTGTTGTGTACTGTTAATATTATCCCATATATTCTTTAATGTATTTGTCATAACTATTTTTAATTTTGGGTCCATCTGTTCTAATGGCTCTGCTTCAGAATGTATGCCAGTTCTACTCTAAACAGTATAGATACTATATGTTGCTCAGCTTTTAGCCTTCTTTTATAATAATATCATTCCTCAAGACTCAATTTATTTTGTCTTATGACCTCATATTTAGTTTTGTTTTTGGATCCTATGTTTTGGGAAGGGACTTATGGCAGGCCTTTGTCTGTGATGGCGGCAGTGTGTTTAGAGAGATAAGTAAGGGTGAAGCCCAACTGCAGAGACCCTCTAGCACTGCAGACCTACTCCCCGGGGAAATCCTCTGGTCCCAACTTTATCCCTGAACACTGTGGGAGAAGCAGCAAGGGAAGATGAAATGGCACTATGTTATAACTCATCAGTCTGAGAGGTATGGAGTGAGGGAGTGGAGGAGGGAATGCTTGGGGAAGTTCTTTATTCTGCAATTGTTTTATCACCTCCTTGCCTCAGAAGTGCTTTAGTTGCCTGCGTGTTACCACATGGACACCATCAGTAGCAGAATTGCCCATGTGTATCTAAGGTTATGGGATAATTAATAACTGTGCCAAGAACCATGTACCAGATGCCAAGAAGCAAGAGCACATCATCCAACAAGAGGTCTGCCTACAGCCTACAACAGCCTTCTCCTTCTCCACCCCAATCAATGTCCTTCCTCTTCAATCTAGATCATCAGAAAACACCAGCTCAAGCAAATTTCAGAGCTCGCTTTTAGGAAGAGTCAGCAGCTCAAGCTAGCTCACCATTTTCATTGCATTTTCTCTACATAATCTTGGGTCCAATCTTGCATTATCTCTGAGTTTCAGCAGAGAGATGACTTCTTTGGTAAGAAAGAGAAAAATCTATGTTCAATAAAACTGAAAAGTGCTACCAATCCCCAGAACTCATAAGCTCTGATATTCCTGTTATTAAAGAAAGCATCAAACACTTTCTGGTGGCTGGAACTACCTGGGATATTATTGTTTAGACAGTTTATTCACTGCATAATTAATTAATACAACTGAACATTTATATCTAGTCTCCACAAACTATCTGAGAATGAGAAAGTCCTAGAAAGTGGTGACACACCTCATACATTCAAGTAGTTAAAAAACATTAATTGAACAATCTCCATGTGCCAGTCTCTAGGCTACAGAAACAAGTAACTAAGATTAAGTACTTGTTTTGAAAGAGATATTCACTAAAATAATTATAAGGGGGATAAACAGAGTCTTAGAGAATTAAAATTAAATGAATTCATAGGTTTTGTACAAATTCCTAATGGAGCATAGAGAAAGGTGTTCCTAATTCAGCAGGGAAGGGTAGGAAGATTTCCTGGAGAAAATTTCCCACCCAATAATATGGCACAATATCAAGGTCACATGCTTCTGGACTCTCAGGAAACTTATTAACAAGGTCCACCCTCAACTGCTCCAAAATCGCCACACAGGTATTCTGCTTGCCACTGCAGAAAAGCAAAATCAAAATAATCTAATCTGACTATTATTTCCTGAGTTTACAAGTTGTTTGCTAAACCAGTGTGATATATGCCAGTTCTAACTTCTTGAAAGTGTGTTTTGTGGTAAGCCAGCACCTACCTATCCAAACATGGGCCTTCTGGCACACCAAGGGGTGAGCACCTGTGCTTCTGAAACCCTGACATCTGGTCATATATACATTCTAGATGAGGATGTGAAAACCATGTTCTGTTATTATTTTTCACTATTTCCTCTATCTACAATCACTGAATAAGTCAGTTCTGTGGAGCCATTAGAAGTCACAACTCAAACCTCAAACATTAATATACCTTAATATTAAATCTACATAAGCTCTATAATGATAGGTAAGTCTCACCTTCTCTTCTCTTACTCTGACCATATGAAAATATTTTGCAAATGAAATATAGCAATTATTTATTCAATAGAACTGCATGTGGTGTTACTGTTTCCTAGTTCTGGGGCAGGTGCTAGGGACACAAAGCTAGCCAACACACAGACAACAGAATTCCTCCTTCCTGGAATTTGCAGTCTCAAGGAGACTGATACTGAACAAGTAATTATAAACGCAGTGAATGCTACAAAGAGAATGTACAGGGTGCCATGGAAGCACTGAAGGGGTGCTTTAAAAAAAAAAAAGTGGCTTCCTCTGTAGAACAACTGTGGGAAATTGAGATTTCACATTAAAATCAATAGGGCTAGAATTGTATGCTTCGTTTTTTAGAGGCCGCATTGTAAACGGCCATGCTTCTTATATCAGGATACGCATGGGGGATCCAGAAGCCACAGAATAAACACAATGCATATTTCTGGTGCTTGGGTTTCACTTGAAGATTTGGGAAAACAAACATTTTTTATTAAAACAAATATAGATATATTAAGGAGTAGACTGTATGCATGTTAAAGATAAAAGATGAAACTTCAAAGAAATTTCACACTTGCTGTGATTCCCTTTGAACTACACCCCCAGACTCCCTAGGGGGTGTATATTCATTCTCCTCTGCCTTTAGGGATATGTTATAAAAAAAATAATAATGTTGAGCAAGCAGTAGAAAGAGCATGGGGCCTGGCATCACTAGGAATAGCTGGGCAGCCTTTGCTAAGCCAGCTGTGACTCAGTTTCCTTGGGGATAACATAGAGATAATGTCTTACCTCTCAATATTGCTGTGAAGATTTAATCAGAGAGCAAATGAAAAATTTTCCTGGAATGTTTGCTACAAAACAGACACTCTATAAATATTAGTTACCTCTTCCAATAGCAGTGAAATAAATAGTTGTCTAAGATTCTAACTGCTTCAACTCAGCACAGCTAGAACCACAGAAGGAACAACCAAAGATAGCAGGTTTTAGGAAGCCCTGTGTTATGTTCCCATCTGTTTATCCATTAGCATAATAGCTACAGTAATAACAGCTAACAAATGTGAGTGTATGTGTGATGAATCTGAAATGCTTGTAAACTGTAATTTAAGGAAACAAAACAAACAAACCTACCCATTTTCCATATGTTAATATATTTTTACTCTGTATTGCTATTTTTAACCATTTTATATTATGACCAAAAACAGAAAAAAAAAAAAAAAACACAGGACTGCATCCATTACTTTTGTGAGTGGAGTAGAGGAGTAAAGAATATAAGAACTCTTAGTCAACTCTAAACCAGTAAACAATTACAAAGTGTGATTACGGCTATGATTATAAAGACGTGCTAACAAAGGGCTCTGTAATTCTCAACACTAGGTACTTCCATATCCAGACAGCTGGCATATATATTTCTTCTCAAACTCAATTTTTACTGAATTTTGCTCTTTCCTTCAATGTCTTAAGCCCCAGCGAATGAGGTAAACTGCAAAGTTTAGGAAACTTAGCTATGGATAAGAGAGGAAAATCCAATTATATCTTGTTCTTTTTCCAGTAAAGAAGTAGATAGGTAGAAGATTTATTTTAATTTTCCCAAATGTTTTATATCTAAAATGGAATTGGATGTCGTGATATTATAGCAGACTAGTTAAATAAAATTTATACTTGCCTCACCTAACAGAACTAAGTAAAAAGAAAACGTATCAAGGTTGTGTTTATTCTCAAATCCTTTTTACTTAAAATATATTATTATATAATTACAGAGCGATGACAGAAACTTGAGTTGTAGAGTAAAGGACTGCTTATCAGGATCTGCAGTGAAACAAACAGAAGTTTCATTAGGAAAATGGTAGGTCTGAGCTATGCTGCCAATGCAGAAGGTCAAGGTCAGTTCATTAGGTATAAATCATGTAGGGTTCATCACATCAAAGAAGGTGACTCAAGACTGGAGTCATATAATTATGGTCTTCCCAGTGCTAGAAGAGCTTAGAATTCTAGTTGCCTTCAAGAAAAGCAATCAATAACTGTCTTTAAACTATCAATAAGTGGATGGATGTCTGGTGTTTTCTTAAGGTCTCTGACAGTAGCTACTGCACATTATTGCTTTCATGTAGGACTGAATACTCTAACAGCCAGGCATAGGGCAGAAATCATTGCCTACTTACCACATGGGCAATGATACCAAGTACATTAACTTCTGACTGCAACTTAGCCAATGTTAGCAAACAGAAGTGACAGCCTATATTTTCTTCATTACAATGTCTTATGGCCAGTGCCCTCTGATGAGACGTTTGTTCTACCTGGGGCTCAAGGAAAGGTGTCATTTTACATCATATGTCCTATCAATTTCTGTATTTGCAATGGATCATGCTAATCCTAAATCCATGCACTGAAATCTGGCTCCTCCTCCTGACGAGAACTGTCCCCACTGGGGCCTCAGGTCTGTGGACCTATGAAGAACAGCAGAGTTTCCTTTGTTGAAAGTAAGGAGAGAGAAATGCTACATCTCATGTGTCTGTGGCCATTTTCTCTACCAATCCTTTTTTATGTGTATGTAAGGAACCAAGTTCTTTCTACCAGACTTTTTGAGGTTTTGGAAGCTCTTGAACTCATCTGACAGCTTCAGGAGTCTAAAATAAAGACTGGCAGTTACAAAGGAGGTACTGAATATGTATCTTTAGTGATGCTGAGATTCTTTTTTTTTTTTTTTTAAAGATTTTATTTATTTATTCGACAGACAGAGATCATAAGCAGGCAGAGAAGCAGGCAGAGAGAGAGGAGGAAGCAGGCTCCCTGCGGAGCAGAGAGCCCGATGTGGGGCTCGATCCCAGGACCCTGGGATCATGACCCGAGCTGAAGGCAGAGGCTTTAACCCACTGAGCCACCCAGGCGCCCCATGATGCTGAGATTCTTGATTAATGCACCTTCCTTTACTGAATAAAAATACCTGCGGGACTTTTCCATTATTTGGTCCTTTTGTGTGTTTCTCAAAGTGAAATTGGTCTCCATGAATAAAAGATAAGCATGTTCTAATTCTGAAGCCTAAATATTAAATATGTATCTTTCAGGAAGACTTAGTATAAAAATCAGTTCGGGTTCTTTGCTTGTGAACAACAGAAACTGACTCTAGGTCACTTAAGCTAAAAAGTACGTCAGGGATCTAATGCAATCAAAGAGAAAACTGAAGAACAAATCTTAGAAATAAGAAGAGGCAGTCACTCATGCGGATAGAAGGCCCCTGGATATGTCATCTCACCAAGAGAATTTTCCTGATAGAAATCAGGGTGCGGTTGGGAAGCAATAATGGCTGATAGGTTAGTTGCACATTCTTTTTTGTTTTTTAAAATTTTATTTATTGGGGTGCCTGGGTGGCTCAGTTGGTTAAGCCACTGCCTTCTGCTCAGGTCATGATCCCAGGGTCCTGGGATCTGGCTCCTTGCTCAGCAGGGAGCCTGCTTCTCTCTCTGCCTCTGCCTGCCACTCTGCCAGCTTGTGCACTTTCTCTCTCTGACAAATAAATAAATAAAATCTTTTAAAAATAATTTTTATTTATTTATTTGGTAGAGAGAGAGAGATCACAAGCAGGAAGGCAGAGACAGAGGGGGAAGCAGGCTCCCTGCTGAGCAGAGAGCCCCATGCGGGGCTCAATTGCAGGACCCTGAGATCATGACCTGAGCCAAAGGCAGAGGCTTAACCCACTGAGCCACCCAGGTGCCCCAACACATTCTTTGTTTTTTGTTAGAAGTTACAATATTCCTGGAAGATTTTATAGTAGACTTACCAGCACCCTTAACCACTCCATAAAACTGGTGCTGAATAAACAGTTGACATTTAGAGCGACGGAGACTGCTTAAGCATTAAACTTAAGTATATTTTTTCACCAGAATTGGGATCTTTGGTGTCCATGACAGCTGCATTACTCTCACTTTTGTCAAGTCCCTACTTTCTTTACCAGAGCAATACTTCCAAGAGGAAAAAAAAAAAATTTAATGTGAAGAGATCTAAAAACCTTTGTTTTCTTACAACCATAGGAATAGATTCACTGAAGACCAAGATGTTGATCACAGATATTCATAATGAATTAAATGAATGCCTGTCTATGATTTTAATTGAGAGATTTGATACCATTTCACAAATATTTTTAAAGTAGACAACCTGCCACATGTGTAAATTCAAAAGCTACAGTAGTGCCCTTCCTCTACCTAATGTAGTTCTCTGTCTTATAATGACTGACAACTCCTTTCTTGAATGTTCTTGGTCTCCGGGCTCTGAAATTCTCCAGTTGTGACTGGCACATGCCTACATTTTCCATTATGTTTGCTGTATATCCCAGATGAAGGCTGTTCCTTTTCACTTATATCTTCTCCCCATTTATCTTCTCATTGAGAGAAGGGTTCAGGATAACAGGACACCCCAAATTACGTCTGGTTAATTTACAGTTCTTGGGTTGTTCTTATTCTGTACTGGCAGTAAAAAACTTCGGGGCACCTGGGTGGCTCAGTTGTTAAGCATCTGCCTTCGGCTCAGGTCATGATCCCAGCGTCCTGGGATCAAGCCCTACATTGATTGGGCTCCCTGCTCAGCAGGAAGCCTGCTTCTCCCTCTCCCACTCCCTCTGCTTGTGTTCCCTCTCTCACTCTCTCTCTCTGTCAAATAAATAAAATCTAAAAAAAAAACAAAAAAAACTTCAAGTCTTTGTTCTCACAGAGACTGATCTATAAGGCATATGGAAATTTAGCTTCTTTTTAAGGTGGGTTGGGACAATATTGAGTGTTAGTTTAATTTGAACCTCAATCCATTTGTCTGTTCACTGCAAAGAAACTTTTGAAAGGAACCCTCATTGATTGGAATGAATCTAGAAATTGTGTCAAGAGTCCTGGGTTTAACCAGATCTGATTTCAGAAAAATAATTTGCAGCCCTGAAACTTCATTGATGATGCCACTAATCCTACAAGGTGGTTGTGCAAATTATCTGATATGATCTATTTACTCCATTCATTCATTCAACAAATATTATTTGAGCTCCCACTGGGCAGCAATCCCCATACTGGGCACTGGGAGTACAGAAGTAAATAAAACAGACCAAGGCACCTGGATGGCTCAGTCAGTTAAGCATCTGACTCTTGATTTCAGCTCAAGTCATCATCTCAGGGTCCTGGGGTTGAGTGAGACCCACCGTGCTGGGCTCCACACTCAGTGCAGAGTCTCTGCTTGTCCCTCTCCCTCCCCCAGCTTGCTCTCACTATCTCAAATAATTAAATAAATAAAATCTTAAACACACATACATACACACACAGACCTTGCCTCATGAAGCTTACATTTTATTGAGAGAAGAAAGCTATTAAACACATAAGTACACATATAAATAGGATAATTATAGGTGACTTGAAGAAAATACAGCAGGGTAATGAAAAGGGGGTAATGATAGCTAATTTAATTAGAATGGTTGAAGAAGACCTCTCTGAGTAGAAAATATTTGAATAGAGACATAGATGATGAAAATAAGCTAGCCAGGCAAAGGGCTGGGAGAATAGCTTTCTGGGCAGAAAGAACCGCTAGTGAAAAATCTTAGGACAAAGAGCTCAACATGTTGGAAGATGATCTTCATGGAGCAGGGTGAGTAAGACAATGAATAGTAAGAGAGAACCTGGAGAGGTACACAGAGACCAGACACTGGACATCATGAGAAATTTGGATTTCATTCTAATTTTAATAGAAAACCACTGAAGCATTTCAACCAGGGGAAAAATAAAATTTAATTGTTAAAATCTTATATTCTGCTGTTTTAAATTGGTCATAGAAGAGGAGAATAGAGGCTGGTTGATAATAGGATGTTTTTGCTCAGGTATAGGTTGGCCAGGGATTTGAATAAATGGCCGTGGAAATAGTGAGAAGCAGAGGGATTTGATATATATTTTGGGGTACAGCACACAGGATTTTCTGATATATTGGATATTGGGAAATTGTGCTGAAGAAAGGGATTCTGGATGAGCCACTCGGTTTTGAACTGGTAAACTAATTGGATGAGCAGTGACGCAAATAACTGTTATATGCAATCCTGGGGAAGGAGTAGGTTGGGAAGTCAGTGAGAGTGGAGTGAAGCAGACAAGTGGACTAAAAAATTAAAGACCTTGGACATGTTAAGTTTGTGATACCTTCTAACCATTCAAGTGGAAGTTCCTATATGAATCTAGAGCTCAGGTTAAGAAATGAGGGAGATTGAACACACAATCCTTGCTGTACATATAACCAGTGCTACATCCAGCCAGCTAGGTAACTGTCTGTGATTTTATTTGTATTTGCCTTCTTACTAGCTATCTATATAGTAATTTGTTATTACAGACACTCAGTAAATGTGAGTGGCATGTAAATCACACGATTTTATAAAATACAGATTCTATCATGCTTTTTACAGGGAATCCTTCTGCTTTATGAAATCTGGAGCCAATGCTGTAAAATATAATTTCACATTCATCAATATTTAATTTGGTAAAGGACATGGCTGAGTATTACATAAACTTTTTTTCCCATTCAAATAATTCCAACTCATCTTATTTTTTTCTTAATATTTTCAAGAGAATCCACGTATGAGCAGCAACTGAGAAAGGGTCAAAATCTGGACCTCATTTAAAAAGTTAATTTATGGGGCACCTGGGTGGCTCAGTGGGTTAAAGCCTCTGCCTTCGGCTCAGGTCATGATCCCAGGGTCCTGGGATCGAGCCCTACATCAGGCTCTCTGCTCAGCAGGGAGCCTGCTTCCTCCCTTCTCTCTCTCTGCCTACCTCTCTGCCTACTTGTGATCTGTCTGTCAAATAAATAAATAAAATCTTTAAAAAAAAAGTTAATTTATCTGAAGAGTGTTTAGGGTTAGTGGTTTTTATCATTAGCTTAAATGTGTTTCTTTCTGTCAGGCGTTCTTTAATGTATTTTTAGTATTAACATTTTGGAAAATAAAAACTTGCTCAGGAGAGAGGAGAAAAAGTTTCAAAATAGCTGTCATTTACAATGCCTGAAATTTATGCTTGAAAAACCTGAAGAAGATTTGCCATCAGGCTCACATTATAGATTTATAGGAAGAGAATGAGGAAATTGATGGTACCATACAGTAAACACTTTGTAATTTGCTTTGAAATACCTTTTACTCCTGAGACGGAATACTGGAGACTGGGAAAGAATATGTATGAAATGACCGAGGAGTAACAGAAGCCTCAAAAAATAATAGGATCCTATACTGATAAGCTGGGAAGATTTCTGTTAACAAAACATGTCGTACTTGGTGGAATTTTATTCATCTACAAAATTTCAGGCTTCTTGGATTCAGAGAATGTAGTACTTGCTAATCATTTGAACCATAAGATAACGTTTTAATGAGGATTATGTGATTTCACTGGAAGGGAAAATGTTCTAAATCCTTCCACTCAAAATTGACGACTTGTATTTAAAACTGTCTGACACTTTCTAAAGTCTGAATATAGATTTAACACTAGGCAAGCAATGCTGGGTCCCATTTTGTTGGAACTGTTGTCTTCTAGAATTATACTGTTTGATGTTAGAACACTGGGTGTTAGACACAAACAACGAATCATGGAATGCTATATGAAAAACTAATGACGTACTGTATGGTGACTAACAAAATAATAAAAAAAATCATATATATATATATATATATATATATATATATATATATATATATAAAGAAATCTGGATCATGGCTGTAGTTCTCCTTCCTTACACTAGGGCAAGAGAGTCTAAATCATTGGAAGCCATGGAATCAGAAATAATCTTTTACACTTTGTTCACAGCCCGAGCCCCATGGGCAAAGATTGTTCCTGTGCTGCCTGTGCAGTGCTTCCCAGGCTGCCCATCAGACTGTGAAAAGCTTTTCTGGAAGAGAGAGCATGAATGAAGAGCATTGCAGAATGAGAACGCACAGGACAAGCCCGTGTCAAGGGCAAAAACGTAGACAGACTTAGAATTGCAGAGACGAACAGAATGTGGTCAGAAGAGCCACACTCCAAGCTGAGGCAGTGAAAATGAAAAACACAAGGATGTTCCAAGTCAGTGTGAATGGCAAAGATGAAGAGCTCAAGCTCTGGGAACCAGGCTGTCTCCTGTCCTTCCACCCTGGCTCTGCCCCTGAGTAGCTGTGTCACTCTGCGCAAGTGGCTTTAACACCTCTGTGTCTTGCTTCCCCATTAATACAATGAAGATAATAACAGCACCTATCTCATAAGCTACTGTGAGGTTAAGTGAGTTGGTATGTTTAATAGATTTAGAATGGTACCAGGTGAGTAATACACCCTTGGTCAATATTTAGTTTTTATTTTCATATAGTGAGCTTAAGAATGAGTTAAAAAAAAAAAAAAGACTATGCGAGGCAAAGTTTGGAGTAATTCACAATTAGTTTTTATCCTTACCCAAGGACATCTTAGTAGAAACACACACACGCACACCCGCAGAGTCAATCCAATCCAATCATAGGGTAGGGTACGGAATACACTTAACAGGTAGACTATCATGTTTCAACCTAAAAATAATAACCAGAAATTAAAGAACTCTGGGGGTGGCTCCAGAGGAAAAAGAGAAAAAAAAAGTAGAACATTCTTCAGGGCATGTTATTGATATTTTATGAGAATTTGATAAACCAGAGCATTCAAGAGTGAGTGCTAAATTTGTGCAGGGTAATAAAGACTTCAGAAGGTAATAAGAATCTTGGACCCTGCACACATAAGGTGCTCTAAGAGGTTTAGTAATTACCTAAATGAAAGAACATCACCATTTCCATAATCACAATTCAAATCCAGGGGTCACTCATGGTTGATAATGTTACAGATGCCATTCCATCTTCTGTAGCACAGAGGCTTTTAGCATGAAGCAGCTTACGGCCGTTTCCTGTGCCTTGTTCATTTCCCCATCATTTCAGTGAGATATTTTAGCCTTGTACATAAAACATTTTCAATATTAGAGCCTGTTCGTGGAAAAGCTTTGCCGTCTGAATATAACATCGAGCACGTGAATGTGAGCAACAAAGAAACCTTAATGAAAACAGGGTTCAAAGGACTTAAGTTAATGATAGCTTATTTTAGTGAAGATGTTCACATGCACAATTATGATGTCTAATTATACTTCTATCTTCTTTAGGTGAATCTGGCAAATTTGAATATATTAAGGGGATTCTTTTAGATTTCAGATTGTCCTAAAGAATTTCCACCAAAATAACATGACAAGATCATTACTCTCATGAATTTTATTATTATATTGATATTCCATGCCCAATGTGCTTATAGGAGTAACTTATGTAATAGCAAGGTAATATTCTCCAGTGATTTTTCTGTGTCAGAAGTCCCCAAGACCACCTCTGTTTTGATGACTCCTTATAAGGACTCATAGGACTCAGCCTATGGTCATGCTCATGGCCACGATTTATTACAGTGAAAAGATACAAAGCAAAATCAGCAAAGGGAAAAGGCACATGGGGCAAAGTTCAAAAGAAACCAGACGCAGTTACCAAGAATCATCTCTCAGTGGAGTCAGACAGAATGTGCTTAATTCCCTCAGCCTGTGAGTTGTAACAACATGTGTGAAGTGTTATCTAGCAGGGACACTTGTTAGAGACTCAGTGCTAGGGATTTTATTAGGGGCTGGCCACATGGGTACCCTCTGCATAGTATATACCAAAATTTCAGACTCCAGAAAGAAAATCAGGAGTTCAGCATAGACAATATTGTTCATACAAACAGTTTAGGCACCATGAGCCACTTTTACCACCTATGAAATTTTTATATCAGTTAGGGAACTATTTTCCAGTCAAATTCCTGACACCAGCTACGGAACAACTTTGTAAGCAGACCTTTCTAAGGATAGCAATCCAGGCTCTTTCCTGCCCATGTACCAAGGCAGACTTTCAGACCAATTTTTAAACCAGAGAAGAAGGGAGCTTAGCTTTCTTGACAACCCTGAACTTGACTTGCCTAATGAAACTGTCAGAAATGGTAGCACGGTTCCACAATATAGGTCACTGCCAACTGACAAGTGTATAGGCTCTATTAACGCATTTTATCACTGCCACCTAACCACTGCTTCTCCATTTTTTTTTCCCCCCTCTAAGGAACTATCACACATCCCCCAATCCACTCTAAAGAAAAGAATCTGATGTAACCCTTAGAAAGATCAGAGCTCTATCTACCAGGGAGTATGTCTATCTAATTTTACTAAAGAGAATTTTCACATCTATCAAAATGAAGAGACAAATTTCTATGTCAGAGATTCAGAAATCTTAAAGAAATCTCAGTTAATTGTTGCTTTTCTTCAAAATAGTTAAGTTCTAAAATGAGAGACAAGAAACATAGAAGTCATTTTGACACTCCCCCTTCTCACCATTTATTTGTCAATTGTTAAACTGTGCCAATGTTAGTTCCTAGAATATTTTCCAAATCTGTCTACCTCTCTCCATATCCATTCTGTCACTCTCATCTGAGCTAGCAATATTGCTTTACAGTATACTAATAAAGACTCCTGACTAGTCCTCTTGTCTTCCATATTGATCCTACCTTTTCCATGATCTATCTTACAGGCAGAGTGATCTTTCAAAAAATCAGTCATCCCAGGTTACCCATCAACATCTTTCCATATGTTGATGACAAAAAACACCCAAATCACTATCAGGCTCTGCATTATCATGCCTTGATGACCTTGCCTTCTGAGTTCCATCCACAGAGACCTTATACACTGTAGGGTCTGCTCACCAGCGGCTCTCCTTCTTAGTTAAGTTCTACTCATTTAGTCTTGACTCAAAATATCACCTCCTTGGTAGATCCTTTCTGACCTGTTTCTTTGCCCCAAAGCACACTCATGCTCGCTCTCTCTCTCTCTCTCTCTCTCACACACACACACACACACATGCACACACACATTCTTGGTCATATTCTCCTTCTGGATATTCTTTAGCATCCTGTAATTTTCCTTCACAGATATATCAGAATTATAATTATCTGTAGAATTAGTTGTATGCTGCATATCTGTACCTGTAGAAATAAAAGCTACATGAGGGCAGAGATTCCTTTTACCTTGTTTATTCCTCTATCTGCAGAATCTCTCACAGTGCCTTGTACACACTCGATGCTGAATAAATACAGATTGAATGAATGAATCACTTGCTATCTCTTTATAGCCTGTGCTTTACTGTCCTTAGCATGGTACTGAGCATGACCAAAACAGACCTCACAAATATACAAGTACATTGGTTGCTATGTATATTGGTAAAATCTCAAAAAATTTCAAAATTATTTACTCAGAATGTAGCATTTTCTATTTGTTCTTGTCATTGTGTTGGTTTTATATTTTATATTTTAGTATTTACAAAGAATGAGTTCCCAGAAAGACATGAGAGAGGTAATAGAGTATAATCATTAGAGAATAAAAGAAAAGAAGATTTTTAACACCTAAGTCCTGTCATGTACAAAGCCTTAAATATGTGTTTTCCACATATTTTACCAGATTTTTAGATGACTTTTATCTCTCTTCCTCAATGAGCCACTTCTGCCACCTGAATCAGGCATCCAGTATGCACCTGTGGGTCCTTCTCAGTTCCAATCTAAAAGGACACAGAAGACAAAATTCTTGCCTTTGATTATCATTCAGAATTTCATTTCATTTAGGACTTACTCATAGATGTTGAAGTATGAATATTGTCTTTGTTTTCTTGTCTGTATCATCTTCCTGCCTATTCACTCTTAAGACTAAGACATTCAGAATCTCTCCTTATTGAATTGAATAGAGCTGGATTAAAAACCAGCTTTGAAGTGACATCACCAAGACAGCTACATAGGTTATTTCTGACTTCATTTCTCCACAGAAGAAGAATGACTAACAACTATTCAAAAACAAGACATTGCTGAGAGAATCCTAGAGTAAGGGGTTGAGACTGAAACACCTCCCTGTACCTCAGAGTCCAAGAGAGACTTCATTGAAGGGTAAGAGAAGTGACAACACATTGACTGCTTTGACCCTGTCCCAGGCCAGTACAGCACCATTCAGAGAGGTGTCCTTTGAGCCTCTGGTTCCTCCAGTGGAAAAAAGAGAACCCCAGGTGACAACCAGCCCCCCACCAGCATTGGGGGTTACTCTGTTGTAGCTGCTACACTGATCTCCCACCATGGGGACTATCCACTTGGAATCTGACTGTGATGAGCAGTGTGAAGGAGCTTGCAATAATTAACAATGGATCTTGGCCAACTGAGTTCTTACATGTAGTTCCCAACCAGTGGTTATGCTCATCTGCAGAACCAAGTTGGGATATACCCTGACCAGAGAACTTGGCGGGGCACAGATCTGCCTGATTCAGACCCTGGAATGAGGAGTTTTGCTGACTCTAGTTTGCCCCCAGTCAGGCAAGGAGCTAAATCACAGCCCACCATCTATGGAGAATCTCTTCCGGCTCCATCTGACCGGAAGGACTGATGACAACTCTAGGAAGCTGTATGGCTCAGCAGTGCTTGAGCTGAGAGGTGGTCAGGCAGAGCTGATCTGCCCCATAGCAAAGCCAATACTGAGCATGGAGCATTCACTTGCTACAAGGCAGGGGCTAATTAATAGCCAAGACTGAGGGTAACCCTGGGTCTTTCCCAACCAGAATGCCTGTTTAGGAATTTGAGATGGCCCAGAGTATCCATTTCTGCTTCCACACAGGCAAGGGAGCTGAGACATGGCTGTGCCTGCTGTAGACAGTCTCTTCTGGCCCCACTGGACCAGAAGAGCTGGTGACAACCCATGGAAGTTGTGTGGCCCCAGGGGTGTTCGAACCAAAATGTAGGTCTGAAGAGCTGGTAATCTGCAGAGCAAAGCCAGTGTCCCTGTGTGATCAGGGAACTTGGGGTGCGGATTAGCTAAGACAACAACTGAAGAGCTCTAAAAGGTTTAGAGCTATTTTTCCCACTGGAGCCCAGGCAGGGTATCTTTGTAGCCCTGCTCATTGCTGAAAAAATCCTTCAGCCTGTCCAAACAAAGAACCTAACCAGAACATACAGGAAGCTCCATAGCCCATTCAATAACCCTATATACAGTGGCACTTGAATAGAGAGCACAGCCCATGGCTTTCCCTGTCTGCAGAGCAAAACCAGTGGTCTCACTTGACCAGGGAATTCAGTGTATACCCTGGCCTGATTTGAGTTCTCAAACAACAAGCTCTATAGGTCGTGGTCCTGTGCTGCTGACCAGTCAGAGCTGAGAAGTTAATTCATAGCCACATCCACTATGTATCTAGTCATTACCATCTAGCAAGCCTGACCAGAGAATCCAGACAACTGTGGAGTCCATCTTACAGCCTTACTTGGGTAGGGAACCAAGCCAGCAGTTCTATCCAACTGTTCTCAGCCAGTGAGGTACACCCCCATCCCCATCCTCTGAGCTTGAACAGTTGTCTTGCCCCCAAATAAACCATAACAGCAGGCCCCACTTGCCCAAGGACCTTACCAGCAAACACACCCAGAAATCCAAACTGAGTTGACTGATGAAGAACTGTCTCTCTGCCAAAGTAAACCTATAAAGTCTAGAGGAGGGGCCTGATTGCTCAAATGTGCAGATACTAATGTAAGGAATCAAGGATTACAAAAAATCAGGATCAGGTAAATATGATACCACCAAAGGAAACCAATAAAGCTACAGTAACTGACCCTTTAAAAAAATGGAGTTCTATTAAGTGTCAGACAAAGAATTCAGAATAAACTTCCTAATTCGGTTTATTGAACTATAAGAAAATATAGAGAGACAATTAAACAAAATTACAAAAACAATGCATGAAAAAAAGAGAAGTTTGGCAAGGAAATAGCAACCATCAAATAAACCAAATAGAAATCCTAGAGTTGAAAAATACAATAAGGTGAGTTTTAGGAATCCCACTGAAACTGCAGTGGTGGTCAGAAATGAGGACAGCCTTGGGAACTGTGAATTTAGACTTTGCGGTTTGCCTAATGTTAGATAGTATCTAAAAGCAAAACAAAACAGAAATCCGCCAACCTACCTAGATAGTATAAACATGGGGAAACATGCATTAAGAGTCACACATCAAAGGAAAAAAAATCCCTTGATATGACAAGTTGATAAATGCAATAGCCATAGGATGCCACACAAAGAAATCCATGCCATATAGCCTTTTCTGATGTATACTTTAAATTAAACTTTAACTCCCTTCTATTTGTTTAATAATATTTCTGAAACATAATTTCATAAACATTAACAGGTTGCTAGAGAAACAAAGATTTATTGTCTGGAAGCTTGGAAAAATAATCCATACCCATTAACATCTTTACCTCAATGTTTTCATTGTACTCATTACCACTGTCTATTTTTTAACATATACTCCTGTGCTCAACTGGCTACAGAGTGCTATTTTTATTTTAGGACTTTTCACATATTTTTTTATTCTTTCTGAAATGATTGCCTTCTCCATTCTTGATAAGATTAACAACTATTCATCTTCCAGGTTTAAATTACATTTAAATTATATTTATATGTATATACACACACACACACACACAAATACACAAGTATACAAATATGTATGTATATATACAAATTATAATTGTATTATATATTATTATACACAATATTATATATTATAATATATTATGTATACTAAATATTATATATATTATATAATACAATCTATATTTATATTACATACAAGTATATAAATGTACAAATTATATCTTAAAATATATAATATATAAAATAATACATAATAAATATATATTATTATAATTTGTAGATATAATTTATATATTTATTTATTTGACTACTTGACTCTAAACTCTAGTCTGTTTCATCCTGCACTATATCTTAATGTGTTTTATATGATACCTGGACAATACAAGATGCTATTAAAATAAACCTATTTTTAAAAAAACCTTACCTGTCTTAACTGTAATTTTTGCAAACTGGTTATAAGGATATAAGATATTTGATTGACAAGAGATAGGAACTAACAAGTCAGGAAGTTTAGCAATTGTTTATTTGCAGAGGTTAAGAGGGGTGGAACAAGCAAGAAATGTCTGTGGAAGATGATGAAGAAAAAGATTTGAGAATCTCTTCCATGCTTTTGGAGTAAGAAGACAGAAATCCAGCAGTAGGTCAAACTTGAATGAGATAGAGAGGGTACCTAAGGCAATTCTGGGAAAGAGATGCATGGTAAAGCAGCAAACAGCTACATGTGGGACAATTGCAGGTAGAGTCAGTCCATTTGGATGCAGACTGTGATGGGTAGATTGGACACTGCTCTTTCTAAGACTGGGTCTGAGAAGAGCCTATCTTAGACACAAATCCAGTAAAACCTCTGAAATAAGACATCTGTGTTAAGCCAGAACAAGCTGAATTCTGTGACAGAATGTGTGCACTTATCCTTTACCACCTGTTTATAATTTGTGCACCAAGATTAACCACGCAAAAGGCAATTTTTTTTTTAACTCACTCAGACCATCTTTCAGTTTCCCGATGGCACCAAGCTTGTTACCACCCAAAAACTTATGTGCCCTTCCCCATGTCTGGAACATTTCCCTAACTCTGGTTAACACTTAGTCACTCTCACTGCCCCACATTCCATGTACTCCTTCTAAAAGACTTTCTCCATTCCACTCAACTCCACATTGCTGAGTTTATAACATAAGGTCCTGATCAGATATTTATATGAATTATTCTTACAAAATTCATGATAACTTATATACACTTCTGCATTTGTATTTATTGAATAACTTATTTCCCTACCAGCCTACTAAGGTTAGAGTTGTAAGATTAGAGTTGATGTCTCATTTTGTTTACAATTTTCTCTAATTCTTGGCATGTTGACTGGTGTAGTGATTAATAAATATTGACTGAATGAATACCAGTTATGAAGGCACACCAGGCTAATAATATCCCATGGAAGAGGGGTGGAGAACTGTCAGAGGCTATGAGCACAAAGTCTCCAACACATATGGAAAATTCCTACTAAATCTGAAGTGATAGGATAGATAGTCAAGTGTGAATACCTTACTGTTGTAGGCACCTTGATGGTTTCAACATAACTTATCTATGTTATGTTTTCTTTAAGATGTAATCATATCTTTCGGGGCTATAGACTGTGGGTTCATGTTAATTGTCCTGGTTGCCAATTAGTAAATGCATTATGGCATTTTTATAGTATACTAACAAAAGAAGAAAGTCTGTCAGGTGGAAATAGAGTAAATTTAATTAATCCCACTGAAAAAAAAATCAGATGATCTAGAAAAAGCCATATTTTGAAAGAGGCCAAATTTATACTGAAAAAATAAGTTGCACTATAAACAATGTTGGAAATAGAAAAAAAAGAAAAGACCACATGAGTGCACATTAAGTAAGATGATTTTTAAATCATGTCTTTTCAAAAGAACTGGGCTAAAGGTGTAGAATAAACTTGGCCCTCTTATTTTGTTTTTCTTGAGTAATCTTATACTAAATATCTGCATTAGATATCCTGTTATCTAAGACTCATTAATCTCTACCAACATTGGTGAACAGCCAGTAGTGAGCAGGCCTAATGGAGCCCTACCTTTTGTCAGTAGGGATGCCATCTAACTTTGTTACTGCTCTAGATTAGTTTTTAACTGAAATTGCTTATATATAACTATTACTGTTAATGGGAAAGGATATTAAATATGGATTATATCTTTCGTAGTCTAGCTAGCTGGGCATCTTGGTCTTAATACTCCCCATCTGTGACCCTTTACAATACATTAAGCACACCTTTTCAGCAGCAGCCCTATTATAGTTAATCATGCTGAGGAAGAGATTGTACTAAACGTATTAGCAAGACACTGACATTAACCAAATGCTAGTCAGATGTGTCAGGGAACAAAGAGCTAAATCTAGGCTCTGTCTTTTCAATGGACTTTGAGCTTTTAAGTCAATGGTATCTAAGTCTTTCCTTCCATCAGTAGGAGGATTGCTGGTCTCTCGGATTACACTGACATGTGGCCACACGTACTGTAAGACTATAGTAGTCAACTTATCCAATTCTTTCGGAAATTTAGATGGAAATTTTACTATTTACTTCTCTGCAATGTGCACATTGTTTCAATGAAAAGCAAAATACATTACGTACATGGGGTTACAGGAAATAACACAAGGCTTTTAAACTCTTCAGGAAAAACAAAACAAGTCAAACAGTAAGTACAATGATAATTTCAGCAACGTACAGAATGCACTATAATGATACATTTCATTTTGGAAACTACATTGCCTTCTACAAAAAAAGCAGATAAATGGCACAGCCTTATGATATGAAATGTAAATGTTAACAGGAGATATCAAATGTCTGGGAAGAATACGCTTCTGAAAGCCTTGGAACAATTGGGGCGCCTGGCTGGCTCAGTAGGTAGAGCATGTGACTCTTGATCTTGAGGTCATGAGTTCAAGCCCTATGTTTGGTATTGAGCTTACTTAAAAAAAAAAAAATGAAAACCTTGGAACAGAAAGAACAGGAGACTGAGACAAAGCTACTGCACAGGAATGGGGAACTGAGACCTACATGTATCAAGAATGATTGTTAAATTGAATTGTATCTTTCTCAGCTTTATACAGTGAAATTATAAATGTCTGAAGGTAGGGCTGATGGGTGGACCTGCCCTATCAGGATGAGGCTGAGATTCAGAAATAAGCTTTCTAACAAAAAATAGATATTCCTATGGTTCAGTATGGGGCATAGGAATACATAGAATACATAGAATGTAAGAGGAAGCTGATAAAAGGAGATTGCAGATACAGGGCTATTTAGGAAGAAAATAGTATTGAAAAGACTCTGGGGGCGCCTGGGTGGCTCAGTGGGTTAGGGCCTCTGCCTTCGGCTCAGGTCATGATCCCAGGGTCCTGGGATCGAGCCCCACATCGGGCCCTCTGCTCAGTGGGGAGCCTGCTTCCTCCTCTCTCTCTGCCTACTTGTGATCTCTGTCAAATAAATGGATAAAATATTTTAAAAAAAAAGGAAAAAAAAAGAAAAGACTCTGACCTATCCACATGTAACTTCAGGTTACATCAGTTCCCTATACTTTACTAGTAAGCTATGTATAATCTGCCCCATAGAGTAGCTTTAGGTCTTCTCAGGGAATCCTTTATTAAACTTTAAGGTCCTAAATTTAAAAAATTAATTCTAATTTTATTTCACATATTTAAATCCCTAATATTTGTATAATCTTTCATTCAAAAATTCTATTCCTGAGTAGTATTACTTTTTAATCATAAATTATTAGCTAATATACATGGTACCTACCATAAGTCCACCATGGTCTACATACTTTATGTACAACCTCAATAAATTCACACAGCTCTCCTATGAGACAGGTACAATTACATTTCACAGATGAAGTGAGGCACAGGAAGTTTAAGCAGCTTACTTACCTAAATGGCTCACATAGCTATTGGCACACAAGGCTGTGAACCCAAAGTTTCTGGTTCCTGGGGACTGTGCTCTTAGCCACTAGAGAATACTACTTACCATGGGATAGAAATACCAGCTCACTAAAATGGCAAAACCATCCTAGATGAAATAACTAGGGATTTGTTTAAAAAAAAAAAAGTTAGGGCATAGCCTCATAATAGATGACGTAAAATGTTATTCTACCCCATGAAAAACGACCATGTTATACTGATTAACCAGAAAAGTAACCTTGGTCATGGAGTCTGGATATTGTGAAGCAGAATCCCTAGCTGACCAGTGAAGGATATGCAGCATGAACAGCAATAAATCCCTGTTGCTTTAAGTCATTGCAATTGTGAGCTTCTTGTTACTGGAGCCTAATATAGCCCATTCTAACAAATACAATTAATAATAAAAGCATATGCTCTAGACACAGAGATTCTGAAGAAAAAACAAAACAAAACAAAACCCTAATCAGAGTGGTGAAGATGAATTGTAAACATCCAAATGGATTATCCTGGAACAGAAAAGGGCACAGAAGCACTTCAATTTAGTTGTCATGACCCTTGGTATTAGATATATCCATTTTTAAACACTATCCAACTGTTAGATACTTAAATCTCCTTTTCTGAAAATGTGAATAATTTGCTGTGAGAATTCAATGAAATCATAAAGGGTGATAGGCACAGAGCCTAGCACACAATAATAACTCAAACCACAGTAGCTTTTATTATTCGTGGGGGGCCCATCTCAGCAGCATGATAAAGGAACACATTGGAGCTCGAATTGGCCTGAGAGGAGACCCAATTTCTATTGCCAGACAGGTACTCACTTGACTTTCTCTTTTAGCATCTTTTAGATTCTGAGCAGAAGAGGTGGCAGCGGGAGGGCCTTGCTCCCCATCCCATTCATTATTTAAGATAAAATGACTGTAGCCTTTCACATAATCTACATTCAAAAAAAAAAAAAAAGTTCGCAGACAAAGTCAAGAGCTGGTAAACCAGAATCCCCAATTTCTCTTTGTAAAATATTTCACATTATGGGACATTTTCATTTAATGCTTAATCTCATTAACTGAGACAGAAAGAGAGAGAGAGAGAGAATCTCAATAACCTACCCGAGAGACTAGTGTCCCCAGGACCTCATTGAAAAATTATGAACAACATTCCCAGTCCATGGAGCTCCACCAGTGTGACCATAGATGTTCTGACCATCAGGAAAAAGCGAATATTGAATAATGACCCGTCTTCTTTGATTGGGCTTTCCCATAATGTGTAGGTTATAAAAGAAGAGATTAAATCAAGTCTGAACAATACTAAATTCTTAGATTGTTGTTGACGTCACTATTCCTTACAACTAAAAACAAACAGAACACCCTTTACCAATGAAAAGAATCAGTAAGTGTGAGGAAGGATAAATACTATTTATAACAACAACAAAAAACAGCGACAAATAGATGAGAACCTATATTAATAAAAATCTAAAGTTGATACCATAATATTAGAATACTCTCACAAAATTGTCATTTTAATATGAACTCTAAATAATTTGATAAAGATGTCTTTAAATTAATTGTATATGGCAAAAAACAAAATACTGTTGGCAAACTGTGCATTTACTAAGATTTGTATTAGCATCCTTCCTCCTGAAAAATAGTTTACCTCAAGAGTTCACTTCTCACTGAAAATTAATAAAGAGAATATTTACATCTTATAATTTTTAGATAGATTTGCCATAGAAATATTTAGACAGATCCCTCAGTATTTGGGAAGAAAAAGAAGAGATCAATACTGATATGTTCCCATCTACTAAAAAAAACAATGTTTTCTTACTTCTCAAGGGATCCTTTATAACCACTATTTCAAGCTCAGTAGCTTGTGCCCCCATAAAATACAATTAACTTTGCCACTAGAAATTTAAAGAAATCGAGTCCTTATTTCATATATATTTACAAAAGCAGAACCCAGATATTCCTAGTGTCTTTTTAAAAAAGGTTATATACAAAGAAAAAAATTATTAGCAAAATGAATACATTTAAAATTAGATATTAAAATTATTATGCAAAGTGACACAAATTACTTAACCTCTCCATATTTTTACACTGAAATTAAGCTGAACTTGTATATATAATTCTAATATTATTATAAGTCTAGTTCTTATTTATTACAGAAAACATATTTCATAAGTGGCATATTTAGATTTTTATTAGTATATTAAAAATCACAGATTCTTCCCTACTGCCTAGAATCTTGAATACTCCAATATCTTTTTTTATGTCCTATGAATTCTAAACTTTGCTCCTTGAAATTATTGAGTTCTCAAATAACATAAGTTGCCTAAAGAGGGGATATATTAAAATATTTTGATATTGCCTAATTATTATTGCTTTATTCTCCTTCATGCTATAGGCTATAGATAGGGTAGAGTCTATCCTATGGGATTTTATCCTTAAATTGATCAAATATATATATGTATTTGTCTGTGACATGTCACTTAGCTCTGATTTTATATATATCATTTGGATCTGGTTATTCTACTGAAATAATATTTTTAGGAGGTAGAAGAAAAATCAAGAAAATAGTCCCAGATGTTACTTATTTCTGCAACCTATTATGTTCCGATCTTTGAGAGATTCTTAAACTCCCATATTTAAGAATCTAATTCTGTCAGGTTTATAAGTTTTTACAATATCACAAAGACTTCTTCTTTTTACTTAATATGTATAACAGTATTTTCTTTAAAAAAACAAAACAAAACATGGTATTGGTTAAAAACACCATTTAGAAAAAGCAATAAAATTCTAGCATTTGTTTTACTCATCACTCCATAAAAGGTTAGGGATATAATTACTTAAAACTTGCAAACTTTAATTCAGAGTTCACGGATTATATTCCTAACTATTTATTTAAATAAAAGTGTTTATATTTTCCGTATTAGGGTATCTCCTGGCATTGTGGTCATGTTGATGATTGGTACACGGCCTTAAAAGTTATTTAAAAGAGAAAACAGATATTTCTCCAAAGAAGACATACAAATGGCCAACAGACACATGAAAAAATGCTCCATACCACCTGGCACCAGGGAAATACAAATCAAAACAATGAGATACCACCTCACACCAGTCAGAATGTCTAAAATTAACAAGTCAGGAAAAAACAGATGGTGACAAAGATGTGAAGAAAGAGGAACCCTCTTACTCTTCTGGTGGGAGTGCAAACTGGTACAGCCACTCTGGAAAACAGTATGGAGGTTCCTCAGAAAGTTAAAAGTAGCACTATCCTACAACCTAGCAAATGCACTACTAGGTATGTACCCCAAAGATACAAATGTGGTGATCTGAAGGGACACCTGCACCCCAACGTTCATAGCAGCAATGTTCACAATAACCAAACTGTGGAAATAGTGCAGATGTCCATCAACAGATGAATGGATAAAGATGTGGGGTGTGTGTGTGTGTGTGTGTGTGTGTGTAATGGAACGGAATATTATATATATTATAAATAATATATATAATGGAATATTATGCAGTCATCAGAGAAGATGAATATTTACCATTTATATCAATGTGGATGGAACTAGAGGGTATTATACTGAGAGAAACAAGTCAATCAGAGGAAGACAACTATCACATGGTTTCACTCATATGTGAAATATAAGAAACAGTGCAGAGGACTTTAGGGGAAGGGAGGGAAAACAGAATGGGAAGTCATCAGAGAAGGAGAAAAACCATGAAAAGCTCTTAACTACAGGGAACGAACTGAAGGTTGCTGGTTGGGGGGGATGGGGTGATGGACATTAAAGAGGGCACATAATGTGATGAGCACTGGGTATTACATGAAACTGATCCAAAGAGGCACCTGCACCCCACTGTTTATAGTAGCAATGGCCACAATAGTCAAACTATGGAAAGAGCCCAGATGTCCACTGACAGATGAATGGATAAAGATGTGGTGTGTATATATACAATGGAATATTATTCATCCATCAAAAATGAAATCTTACCATTTGTAACAATGTGGATGTAACTGGAAAGTATTAGCACAATACTTCACTTAGCATAAGTGAGGGCAGCCAGTCAGAAAAGATAAATATCATATGATTCCACTCATATGTGGAGTTTAAGAATAAAACAGAGGATCATAGCAGAAGGGAGGGAAAAATAAGATAAGATAAAATCAGAGAGGGAGACAAACCATAAGAGACTCTTAATCATACGAAACAAACTGAAGTTTCCTGGAGGGGAGGGAAGTGGTAGGATGGGATAGCAGAGTAATGGGCAATAAGGAAGGCACAGGGTGTAATGATCATTGGGTGTTATATGCAACTGATGAATCACTGAACTCTACCTCTGAAACTAATAATATACCATGTGTTAATTAATTGAATTTAAATAAAATAAAAGAGAAAATATATGGGCACTGGGAGGCTCAGCTGCTTAAGCAACTGCCTTTGGCTCAGGTTATGCTCTCAAGGTCCTGAGATGAGCTCTGCATAGGACTCCCTGCTCAGTGGGGAGTCTGCTTCTCCCTCTCCCTCTCCTCACCCCTACTTACGCTCTCTCTCTCTCTCTCAAATAAATAAAACCTTTTTTAAAAATTTTAAAAAGAGAAAACATACATACATGTATGCAGACCACAGGCATACACATTTCTATGAAGTAGGAATTTCAAATTAACAATTATACCTAGTGTTTTTTAATCTACATCCATGTAGATTTTATTATATATAATATATATATTATATATAATACATATATAATATATGTATTATATAGAAACTCTTTCTATATAATAAAATGTACACATATATAATATATAATATATATGTATATATAATATATAATATATATAATACATATATGTATATGTATATATAATATATGTATACATATATTATATATGTATTACATATTATATATATGTGTACATTTTATTATATAGAAACAGAGTATTAATAATAACACAGAAATGGAAATGCTATCATGCAGTTAAGATATATAATTCTAGTTTGAAAAACTTGCCTCTTTGTCCTTCCAGTATGCTGGAAAACAACAGTAAGAAACAACAGCAAGAAGAGTGAAACTACTTCCAAGATGGTCTCTGTAAGGGAAACAACACTCCTCCTGTGTCTCCTTCTTACTCTCAGGCCACTACTACACTCACAACACTTCTAACACCACACATGTGAGTTTTATCCCTATACCAAGCAATTCTCTACAACATCAGCTGAGTGTCCTACAATTTAAATAAATTTATGACATAATCTACCTAGAGACAGCATCGAATTCCACAGGTTAAGGGCTCCATCCTGCAAGACTGCCACCCACCTCTACTTCAGATTTCAATTTGAAGCGTATATATGTATATAAAAACAGAAATATTCATATGCTTCAAACTAGCACATGTAGAATACATAAATTATGCTATATTTATTAGTAAATAAATTAGCAGGCATAAAAATTTTATATTATACATTTAAATTAAAATTATATACTATTTATTATTATATATTAAAATTATACACATGCACAAGTACTATGTGCTTCAAATTAGCACTTTTTTTTGCTCATTCTTTGACACTCTAATCTACATTAAAGTTAATTTGGAAAACTCCAAGTTATACAGTTAGCCACCAATTTGTGTCTCCAACCCTTGTGGTAGTATGTATTCCTTCATTCAAGCCATTGTTCTAAATAACCAAAGGTAGCACATTGAAGCGCATCAAAGGAACACCTTCAGTTACCAGGGTCTTACAATTTTATTATAATCAACAGTAGTGACAGCAATCCTTTAAAATATTTACACCCACAAAACAATTTTTTTGGGGGGTAGGCTATTTTCTTACTTACTTTGTTAGCAGTTGCCAATATGTGGTAATAACAGAAGAAGACCAACTTTAGTTGCCTTTACTACTCCTCTCAAATTCTCTGTGAACATGCACCCCTAACTGCCTACACCTAAGGCAGGTAAGTCTCAGCACCCTGCCCTCTATACACCATTGATTGCCCTTAGTCCCAATGTCTAGAAATCTCCATTATATCATACATGCTAAAAGAATTTTTGATGAATGAGTTACTGAGAAATTTTTAAGTTACTAAGAAGTATCTGTACATCTACTATTATTTTACATTTTTGTAGACTTTTCGAGAAATACTATCAGGTGTAAAAATCTGATTCTGGTTCTTTATATAATTGTTCTCTATTACCACTAAAAGCAACTAAGCCACACATTTTACTTCTAATAGTTTGAGAATATAATGAGCATATAACACCAAGTGTGAACCTATTCTTATCTTACTGTAGTTTGCATAGCAATTTTTGGCATCCCAAATAATGTGTTTCAAAATAAAAGTATATGGGACAATATTATTATACAATTAGCAGAATGTCTGAAACACAGTGAGCCTGGAATTCATGTAAATCCCCTCCATAATTGTTTTCCTGCTTGATTTATGATGCTGGGCATTTGGAAGGTGGGAGGGAAAGAGAGTAATAAAGGAGGTGAAAGATCACCAATGATTATTACCAGACTTATAGTCTATTATTAAAATTCCCCATACTCACATTATTGGAACAATGGAAACTTACAATTTTTTTTCCTTATCTGTATTCTCATTTTAACTGTTGATAATAAATTAGAAAAACATAAGTACTCTCAGATTGGTAATGTACTATTTTTCACTGGGTATCCCTCCTATCTGTTTTACAAGACAAAAACAAAACTGCTATTTGAGCTTTCCAATAGCAGTCTGAAAAATTTATATTCCTATACCTTTTTTAGGTATAAATCAAGAAAAAGTAGTGCAATACTAAATTGTTTGGGCCTTGCCAAGAAAATATTGAAAAATATATTTGGCTGCTCTTTGTTTCTTCTCACACAGAACACCCTACTTTAATTTGATTTGTGTATTATGAAGTATGAAAAGGAGAGTATGAAGGGAGAAAAAAAGGCAGGGTTACTGGTGAAGAGTCAGTGCTATAGGATTTTTAAAAATAAAGAGTAAGATGGCCATAACTATTCACTCTTTTAAGCAAATTATCTTAATTGACTTTGTAAAGAAACATTAAGATATTGACTAGTTCCAATAAGCACAGCATTGTACATTTGTGGTTCACTTTTTGCAAAATAGATGCAATCATTCCATTTCCTATATTCATGGCTCAGAATAGGAAGGTAGCAACTTCTCACATTGACTCTAGCCTTGACCATCTACCTAGCTTTGGTCAATGGAATAATAGTGAACGCGACGTAAGAATTGACAGTTCTGTAGATGCATTGGGGATTGCCTTTTCTTACTGCTTTGCTGAGGATGCAATCATCACTATGTCAAGAAGCCCAAACACGTCTGTTGGATTATAAGAGAGCAAGGCCCTGTCACCCCAAATCCTTTGGCTGTCTTGATCAAAAGCCTGCCAAATGCCAAATGTTCCAGCCATCGTCTGACTCCTCAGCAAGACACAGACACATTAGAAGGCCTAATAGAGATCAGCCCAGCCTGCTCAGACCAGAAAAAGTACAGAACAACCCAAAGAGCAGTGGACTCAATAAAGTGATTGTTGTTTTAGGCCACCAAGTTTTAGAAGTAGTTTGTTATACAGTAAAAGCTAGCAAATACAGTATTTTCAGAAAAATTCCAAATACTTAGACAATACTGGTAGAGCAAGCAATTTCATTTAAAGAGGAAATTGGTTTTAAATTTAAAAATACTGTCATATAGGTACAGGTTTTCCTTCCAACACCACCTTTAATTATCTGTCTTTTTTCCTAATAAACCTACAGAAACCATCTCCTATTTAGCAATGTGATGAGTGTGGTGATGGTCAAATTCTATCAGAAATCTTTTGGAAAATATGAAGCATAATGCACAGATAAAGTAGAGAACACTGAATTTTTGTTAAGTGCTAGGTATTTCCCATGTGTTGCCTCATTCATCCTTCAAGGAATGCCCTTTTTAAAGGAAAAAAAAAAATGAGGCAGATAACCCAACTAGTAAGTTGATGAATCAAGTTCCAAATTCACATTTGTCTAACTCAGAAAGTATTTAAATACCTCCCACCCTGCAAAAGGTCTTATAGTTTGTATAAATACTTGACTAGAACTTAAAGAGAGTTTTTTTGTTTTTTTTTTTTTAAGATCGTATTTTTTAAGTAATCTCTACACCCAATGTGGGGCTCAGACTCACAATCCTAAAATCAAGTGTCACATTCTCTACTGACTGAGCTAGCCAGGCATTCCAAAAAGATTTTTAAAAATATGTAACTAACAGCATTTTTAAAGATGAAGAAACAATGATCTACAGAAGATAAATTCAAGATTTTGCAGCTAGAGAGTGGTATAGTGGGAACTAGAAGGTTTACTACAGGAAATTAAGAGTCTTCAGCCTAACATAATTAACTATGATTCCTATTATTTTATACTGTGGATCTCAGGTTTTGTCTTACCAGGATGGAAGGTGATAGTGGGTGATTTGCCTGTGGGGATGGCCATGATAAAGAAAATATCTCATCCAAACTTTATAGGTTAGCAACTGCCAATTTCTCTGTTAATATTTCAGCATGAGGTCATTGTTTAGGAAAGGAAATCTCAAATTTTGTGCTTTTCTAGTTTAAGAAATTTTCAAAGAGAAAATTATATGAGCAGTTCCCTAAATCTAACAATATACTTTTTCTTTTTTCGAGGGGAGTACGGATGGGGATGAAAACACAATTGTTATTTTGGCTTGCAAGATTAAAGCAAATTCAAACAAGATTCTCTTTAATCAACTCAAGAAGAACTAGAGCCAGAATTAGCTATTTTGAAGAAAACATTTGAAAAGATTCCTTTAGTGTTCAGGAAAATGAAATATGAGTAACAGAATCTCTAATTAAAGAGAAAATGTAAGCTGTTTCTTATCTGACTTTCATTTATTCCAGATTTCTACACTACCTCTGATATTATGTGCCCTTAAATTTTTATTTCATTGTATGGTCTCTATTTGCAAGATTATGTTTGATAGTATAATTCAATTCAAGTAGGTAGAAGAATTGTAGGATTTAAAAATTTCAATACTTGGAAGAGAATTTTTTTTCCTGATCTTATCCACAACTTAAATTATTTTACACGCTATGTGGAATAGACCATGAATGAGGCAATGCTATAATCAAAAAGTTACACTGTCTTGCTTTGAAAAAAAAAAAAAAGATTACACTGTCTCTGGAACCATAAATTTGTAATAAGCACAACTTATGCTTGGGTACTGGGGTATCAGGTGTCTATCAGTCACATTTTTTCAGACTTTGGCTCAATAACCTTATCAGTCCATTTAATATTGAGAACTTCATTAATAGAAAAAAACATGATTTGTCCCACCCTGCTGTCTTCTATTCTCTATTATTCTAACTCTGTTCCATTTTCTTCTATATTACCTATCATTATTTAATATACCTATATATCTAATATTTACTTGTTAATTGTCATTTCATGGACGTTCTTTGAGATCAGCCATGTCATCTGTCACCCCTGTATCCCCAGTGTCTAATATGCTGCCTATCCCATAATCAGTGCTCAATAAATACTTTTAGTGGATATATTAACACCCACTCTACTTTTTCTAATTACATAAAATACTGCAAAGTTATTTAACCTTTTAAATTTTTAGTTTCTGGAATAACAGACCAGAAGTGTAAATTGTGTTCCCTAGCTTCTGTTGCATGGTATCCAATCATATTACCATCTTCTCATCCCCCGGCCCTTCACGCTTCTCTATGGACTTTTCATGGTATCTTGTATACACAGTACGAATATGTTTATTTTATAAATATATAAATAAATAAATATATATATATATATATATATATATAACATATATATACACATATGTGCAGGATCTGCATGGACTCGCCCATTGACTGTGTCTTGCTGGAGTGCGGTCACATGGTCACCTGCACCAAGTGCGGCAAGCGCATGAATGAGTGTCCCATCTGTCGGCAGTACATGATCCGAGCCATGCACGTCTTCAGATCCTGAGGGCTGGCGCCGGCTTCTTCAGTGCCTTACAGGGACATATATTTAAATGTCAAACTACTTCTAAATTCTTCAGTGCCTTACAGGGTATATATATATATATATATATATATATATATTTTATATATTTATAAAATATATAAATATATAATATATATTAAAATATATATTTTATATATAAATATATTTTATATATAAAATATATATATTTATATTATATTATATATATTATATATTATACATATATATATATATATATATATAAGAAAGGAAGCAAGGCAAAGGAGAGAAAATACGAGAGAGAGAGAGAGAGATATCTCTCTCTCTCGTATTTTCTCTCCTTTGCCTTGCTTCCTTTTTTCTCCTTCTCCCTCCTCCTCATCCCCTCTTTCTCCCCGTCTCCTCCTCCTTCCCTCTAATCTCAGTTTTTCTCTTTAGTAGTGGTAGGTGAGCTGCTCCCACAAGGCAATTCTGTCTCCCACCAGGCCCTTGCTAATCTCAGGATAGCTCAGGATATCTGGGCTCTTAGAATGTGTCTGGGCTCTTAGAATGACTTCTTTTCTAGAAAATATTTAGTGTGCTAATTCAAATACAATCCTAGCAGGCTTGACTGATCATCCCATCAGATGTCCCTGAATCTAAGTGAGAAGTACAATTTAGACTGACTACCTTCCGCTCTATTTTCCCAAAACTCCTGAGAGATAGTAGGCAGCAAATGAATATAAGTTTCTGTCAAATATCTAGGATGGAATTATAGTAACCTTGGATCTAAAAGGAATTTGAAGGTTATTCATTCTAATTTAATGTGTGAGGAAATTAAACCAACAGAGGCCAAGGGACAAGTTTAAAGTGAGCTAGTAACTAGTGAGAGACATATTTGAGTCAAAATAAGGCAAAGTAAGCAATGGAAGGATAGTGATTCTTTTTAAAGATTTTATTTATTTATTTGACAGAGAGGAACAGCAAGAGAGGGAACGCAAGCAGGGGGAGTGGGAGAAGGAGAAGCAGGCTTCCCGCCAAGCAGGGAACCTGATGCAGGGCTCAATACTAGGACCCTGGGGTCATAAACAGAGCCAAAGGCAGATGCTTAACAACTGAAGCACCCAAGTGCCCCAGGATAGTGATTTTTTTTTTAAGTTTTTATTTGTTTATTTGAAAGGGAGAAAGAGCAGGGGGAGAAGCAGAGGAAGAGGGACAAGCAGACTTGGAGCTGAGCATGAAGCCCGACATAGGGCTTGATCTCACAACCCCAAGATCATAACCTGAGGCAAAACCAAGAGTCAGATGCTCAACTGACTGAGCCACCCAGGTGCCCTGGGATAGTGATTTTGAAATATCCATAAGTGTGTGTGTGTGTGTGTGTGTACTTTCTTATGTCTGTTTGGGTGTGTGTGTGTGTTTGTGTACTTTCTTGCAGTTTTCATCTATCCTCAGATTCTTCCTTCCATTTAGTAGTAACACATTCACCAAGAGGGGAAACATTCAACACATTCAAAAAAGGAATGAATTTATTAAAAAAATCTATAGCATCTGTGTTTTAGAAGCCTTAAGATTAGGCTCAGGAAATGGGGACCTAGGTGTTTAGGGAAGAAACTTAGGAAGAAAGTGCAGTAAGTAAAAGAATACATCACCTCTCCTAAAACTAGAAAGATGTCTTTGGCTGCACAGGAAGATTGAGAGTCCAGAGAATTAGCCTCAGGATAGAGAGGTGGGGTGGGCCCAGGCTGAGGAAAAAGGAGCTGTGGGGCCACATGCCCAGGAGTGGCTTCAGCATCTAGAGATGGAGAAAGCAGCATCTGTCCTACGCATCCCAGCAGCCCCATGGAGGAAATGCCCCCAAAATCCCAATGGGCACCAAAAATATCTGGCTCAGGACCACCTTGGCTGTCCTTCCTATTGGCATCTAGATTCAACTGTAGACTTTGACCATTGACCATTAGGAGTTATGGCCCTTGATTCTGCTCTTTCCCTGAAATGTCTACATACAATCATTCAGAAAAAGTGTCAGTTCTTGCTCTTAAGCTCATCCTCACTTATGTCCACTTCCTTCCATCTTATAGTACAATTATATTTGTCTAATTCATCCTCATATCTCACCTGGAATCCTGTAGAACATCCTAATTTCTTTTTTTTTTTTTAAGATTCCATTTATTTATTTGACAGACAGAAACCACAAGTAGGCAGAGAGAGAGGGGGAAGCAGGCTCCCCGCTGAGCAGAGAGCCCGATGCAGGGCTCGATCCCAGGACCCCGGGATCATGACCTGAGCCGAAGGCAGAGGCCCTAACCCACTGAGCCACCCAGGTGCCCCAAACATCCTAATTTCTCAGGAGTCTCTTTTTCCTTTTGTCCTGCCCAAATTCTTATTTTATACAGTAGCCAGGATCACTGAAAAAGATACTCCCTTCAATGGTTTCTCATATACTCATCCTGGCATATCAAACAGTCTTAATTGGGCCCCCACCTACTTTTCTGAACTTATTTCCTAACTCTCTACTCCTTATCTATGGACCCCTCCCATATTGACTTTTTTTCAGTCCACAAACATTCTAAGTTTTTCCCATACAAACTCATTATCTGTTTCCTCTTCCCTGATTGCACTTTCCTATCATCTTTTCACAGTTGCTTCCTTTTTTTTTTGCCATTCAGATCTTATTCTAAATGTTCAGATTTAAAGTCATTTTCTATCACACACAGTCTAGCTTTTCACACTAATAAATGTTACGACTTACTGTCTTCTCCATTTAATTATAAGCTCATAAGAGCTTCCAGACTGTGTGTGTGTGTGTGTGTGTGTGTGTGTTTTCCAGTAGTGGCCCCTCAAGTCTTTAACGATGTCTGGTAGGTAGTAAATACTCACTTTGATAGTAAATAAATGAATGAATAAATGTAGATGGATGAATGAATGGAACTTTGTGTTTGGACGTTGCTTGGATACCATCTGGCTTACCATTTTCAGTGTTCTGGGATGCTCAAAAAGGCAAAGAATGTTCCTGGAGGACTGGAAAAGGTTTTGAAGGAAACTTCCCTCCCTACCCACTGCACACACACACACACACACACACACATGCCCCTGCATGTTGATACTGAAAGAGAAACATGGAAAGAACATGGAAGGAACTCAGTAAATACTAGTTACCTTATTAAATGTTTTTGACCTATTTGCTTATGTTCAGAGGTAGAAACATGAAGTGTTCACATTTTGGAGGTAGACAGACAACTTTTGCCTAGTGTTGTCAGTTATTAGTCATATGATCTCTGGTAATGTGTTTTGTTTTGTTTTGTTTTGTTTCTTTTGGGGCTTTGTGTGGGTAAGCAGCTATCAGAGGAAACTAGAATCAGAGCTAGGAAGATTTTTAATTAGAAGAGATAATGCCTAAGAAATAATGAAATTTTAAAAAAAGAAGTAATGAAATTTATATATTATCACTAGTTATCATAGTTATAACCAATCAAGTTATCACTAATGATAAAAATTATCACTGATAGTAGTTAAAAATAGTTGTTAATGCTGAGTTATTACTAGTGCAAAGAGTTGTTAATAGTTATCACAGTTAACACTAATGATGAGTTATTTTCTGAGTACTTAGGATGTGCTAGACAGTATTCTATGCATGACACATGCATTAATTCTTCACAATAGCTCTAAGCAGTTAATTTTATGCCAATTACATAGGTGAGGAAAGAGAGCCCCAGAGAGGTGAAGGAGCTTCTCTAAAGTTCTAATAATTTACCAGAGTTGGAATTTGAATCCAGAAATTCCATCCCTAAAGTCTGTGTTCTTAGTAGAGAGCCTGGCACATAAAAAATATTAAATTAGTTTTTAATGCTATTATATCCTCACTTTATTTTAAATTTTGATCCTTTTTATTATTTGTATGAGCTCTTCACATAGCTTTTGTCGTATTTGCTACCAAGCAAGATCTTTGTAACATCACACATGTTAAGTGTAAAATTGAAGCACCTAAAGAAATGTCCCAAGACCCTTAGATACTTAAAAATAAAAAGAAGTATGGGCACCTGGGTAGCTCAGTTGGCTGAGTGTCTTGACACTTGATTTTGGGTCAGGTCATGATCTCAGGGTCATAAGATTGGGCTCTGTGCTCAGCACAGAGTCGGCCTGTCCCTCTCCCTCTCCAACACCCTCCACAGGCATGCTCTCTCTCTCTGTCTCAAATAAATAAATAAATACATACAAATTAAACAACAACAACAACAAAAACCAAAACTAAGGTGCCTTGGTAGCTCAGTTGGTTAAGTGTCTGACTTAGGGTTGGGTCATGATCTCAGGCTCCTGGGATCCAGCCCCTTGGTCAGGCTTCCTGCTCAGCAGGGAGTCCCCTTGTCTCTCTGCCCCTCCCCCCCCCCTCAGGCTTGCTCTCAGTCGCTCTCTCAAATAAATAAACAAAATCTTAAAAAAAAAAAAAAAGACAAAGAGAAGTAATATTGTGTTTGGGGGATGGGGCTGAGGGGAGTTTAAATCTATATCCTCCACACTCATGTGAACAATTTAACCTACATAAGTAGCTAGCATCCCTCAGTTCTGCTGCCATCCATGAACAAAGCCACATGCCATTTGAAATTCAAAAATGGCTGTTTGGTTTTAGAATGCAATTTTTGATTTGTGCGTCGGCATTCGAGAGGCCCAGGGATCCAGGTTGCAAAGTGTGGGAGGCTAAACTAGTTGCAGCCTCTGGACAAATTAATTCTCCCCCACAAGCTTACACTAGTGGTCTCTGTCAGAAGCATGTTGTGTCTAGTGTTTGTCTCATTATCTTCGGATTGAGCTGGAGAAACACATCTGGGGTGATATGGCTCCTCATGAGGGGGAAAGATATAATTTGCTGGGCTGATGCGACACAGTGGGAAGATGGGCCACATTCTTCACCAGTTTCAGAGGACAATGGCAGTGAGCTTTTTATGAGATTTGGTTATGCTGCGCTGAAATGATTTGCTTCCATCCCAGTAAAGATTTGCGGTGCATATGGTTCTGATCAAAAATAAGAGCTAGAGATAGTTCAAGGTCAGAGTGGAGGTGGGGCTTACAGAAGAGAAAAGAGACAATTTTCTGAATTTAACTGATAACAGTTGAAATGTAAAATCCTGAAAGAGAAAACTCTAAGAACTTTATCTTATTCTTTATCCACTAGTGTAATTAAGGATATGGACACTTAATGGACCTTAGGATTGTGCGACTGATTTTCCAGGATACACTAGTTTCAAATAGTTGAATATTCTCACCAATTGTTTCCATTTTTTAATCACATCTTGATTCTTTTCTTCCAAAACTATGGTCACATAACTAGTACACATATTTCTCATTTAAGACAAGGCTTCCCCCACTATCCCAAAATAAAAATCTTGGAACTTTTTGTAAGCCAAAATGGCATAAAGCAAAGAAGCAATTACTATTAACTTGTACAGAAAAGTATTTTAGTATTCCCAGACTCAAAAATAACATCTCTTAGGCTTTTCTGATACCTTACATACATCTTGCTAACGGGTGCACGAAATAAATCGAGATAAAGCACAGATGCTCACAGACAAGGTTCAAAGCTGTGGAGGCTGAGTGAGTTGCCAGGGAAGGAGCTGGGTGGGGCCACTCTCACTGCTCAGGTGCACACTGTCTCTATAAGGCTCACTGCAAAGCAAATGTTGCATGCTATTTTTGCTCTTGCCTTTTTTTGTAAAAGCAAAAATCCTCTTTGGATTTCTTTCAGTTAGTGAAAATGGGCACTAAGGTAGGTCTTTTGTAAAAGCTAAGTGGTGTTAACACAAACAGTTGAAAAGCAGGGGATACCTGTACTTGGTCGGACAGCATCACCATTCTGTATCTAATTGAATGGCCAAACATAAATATATAGAAATAAGCTTATCTTTACACAGTGCCTCCCCTCCCCGCTTATCTGCACTTTTGCTTTCTGCCTGTTCAGTTATCCACAATCAACCACAGTCCAGAACCAGATGATCCTCCTTCTGAGGTAGCCTCAGGAGATCCGTAGCACCTAACACCACACCACAGTGCCTACGTCATTCCCCTCACTTCGTCTCATCCCCTAGGCATTTTATCATCTCATATCATCCCAAGAAGGGTGAGTATAGCACAACAAGATATTTTGATATATAGAGAAAAACTACATTCACATAACTTTTATTATAGTATATTGTAATTGTTCTATTTTATTATTAGTTATTCTTAATCCCTTACTGTGACTAACTCAAATTAAATTTTATCATGTTGTATATGTATAGAAAAAACACATAGTATATATAGGGTCGGCTACTATCTGCAGTTTCAGGCATCCACTGGAGGTCTTAGAATGTGTCCCCGTAGATAAGAAGAGACCACTGGAATTGAAAATGAAAAATCAGAATGTGAATATTATTTACTTTCTTGACTATTGCTCTTTGAAAACAGAGATAAAACTCTTAAGACTTTGGAGGGTGGAAAGGCTGAAGAAACTGTTTGTAACACACTGGGAGAAAAAGCAAAAATATGATTCCTGAGTTATGCAATACAGACTTTACAACAATACCAACTGACATAAACAACACACAGATTTTAATAAAACAGGAAGTAAGTTTGATATTTTACATAATTATTTTATCTTTAAAGACACGAAAATACTTTTCAATAATGAATACATTCAAAATGCACTTTATGGGGTACCTGGGCAGCTTAGTCCGCTGGGCATCTGTCTTTGGCTCAGGTCACGAGCCCAAGATCCTGGGATTGGGCCTCACTTTGGGCTCCCTGCTCAATGGGAGTCTTCTTCTCCCTCTGACCCTTTCTCCTACTCATTCTCTCTCTCTCTCTCTCAAATAAATAAATGAAATCTTTTTAAAAATGCACTTTATTTCTATTTAATGAATTATTTGTGTAATTCCTTATCTTTGGTTTTCAGACATTGCTGTACTAATGAGAACTTGAGGTGTTTGTTTAAAATGTAGACTTCTGGGTCTCTGTTCTAGAATATCTCACTTAGTATGTCTAGGGAAGAACCTAGGAGTCTGCTTTTCTTTTCTTTTTGTAAGATTTTATTCATTTATTTGACAGAGAGAGAGAGAGATAACAGGAGAGGGAACACAAGCAGGGGGAGTGGGAGAGAGAGAACCAGGCTTCCCGCTGAGCAGGGAGCCTAATGCAGAGCTCAATCCCAGGATCTCCGGATCATGACTTGAGTCGAAGGCAGATGCTGAATGACTGAGCTACCCAGGAGCCCAAAGAAGTCTTCTTTTTTAACAAGTATTTATGGAGACACGATCTATAATTTCCACCTGTGAAAATTAATCTCATTTTCACTGAATGCCTACTGTGTGCCACTTTTACGAATGATTTATTTCTTTACTCTTTACACCAGTCTTTTGAGTTAAATATTGTTATCTGCATTTTATTGACATGTGAACTGAGGTGGAAGGAAGACGTTTCTCATGATCATACAACATATAAAGAGTGGAGCCAAAATTCAAACAGAAACTGATGATTCCAAAGACTTTGCTCTTCACTGTTTACACCATGATAGAGACACATTCGTAATCAATACTAGGAATAAAGGTCAGGATTTTGGGGGGGTGGGGGCCATTAGAAAAGGAAAAAATGTAATGTCAAGAGAATGATAACCTTTTTAATGATGTCTCCTAAATTCTCATCATGAAATCATAACCCATTGAAAGAAAATGATAAAAATAGGCATGGGATTAAGAGAGCAGTTTAAAATGAGAAACAAAATTACATTTTCTTTTTTTTTTTAAAGATTTTATTTATTTATTCGACACACAGAGAGAGATCACAGGTAGGCAGAGAGGCAGGCAGAGAGAGAGGGGGAAGCAGGCTCCCTGCTGAGCAGAGAGCCTGATGCGGGACTCGATCCCAGGACCCCAAGACCATGACCTGAGCTGAAGGCAGAGGCTTGACCCACTGAGCCACCCAGGTGCCCGTACATTTTCTAATTGAAGGTTAGTTAGTTATGAACAAGCATGCCTGAAAATTGGTGACCAAATTCTATTTAACCAATTCGTGAGTTTAAAAATGTCAGTGGGGGGGCGCCTGGGTGGCTCAGTGGGTTAAAGCCTCTGCATTCAGCTCAGGTCATAATCTCAGGTCATGATCGAGCCCCGCATCAGGCTCTCTGCTCAGCAGGGAGACTGCTTCCTCCGTCTCTCTCTGCCTGCCTCTCTGCCTACTTGTGATCTCTCTCTGTCAAATAAACAAATAAAATCTTTATTAAAAAAAAATGTCAGTGGGGCAAAATTTAGTTATAGGAAGGTACATATAGCATTAGATCAAAACAAAGAAACAACAAAAATCTTCTTAGTATTAAAAAAATACTTTTTTACTGTCTTCAGTTTTGCAATCTGACAAATTTGTTGTGGATGTGGTGATGCCACTTTATAAACTCAGAATTTATTGAGCATATGGTTGACAGAATTCTAAGATGCTTCCCAAGATACCCTTTACCCCCAGGGTGCACACCTTTCATAATACCCTCTGCTTGAGTGTGGGGGGGCCTGACTTAATTAGGTGATGGCTAACAGGGACAGAAGTCAGAATAGATTCAAAGCAAGATAGGGCCTACAAAGGGGGGCTAATTGCAAGGAACTATGGAAAGCCTCATTAGGGGCAGCCACTGGTCTATAGCCAGCAAGAGAAAAGGGGCCTCAGTGCTACAATGATACACAATTGAATTCTGCCAAAAGCTATATAACCTTGGAAAAAGGAACTCCAAGCTCCAGAAAATAATGCACCTCAGCTAATAGCTTGATTTTACCCTTAACAGAGGCTGAGGAGACAACCTACCTTAACTAGCTCTGGACTTTTGACCTATGAAACCATGAAATAGTGTATTTGACTTGTCTTAATTAAGCCTCCACGTCTGTGGTAATTTGCTAGAGAGGAATAAGAAATAAGAAATAAAAAAATAATATAAGTGCCTGCTATATATGCCAGTACTTGACTAGCATAAGGGTATGACCATGAACATAATGGACAAAATTTTCTGCCCTAATGAACCTAAGGCAGTAATGGAGAAAAACTGACACTACACTGGTAAAATAGAATAAACGTATATATAGATATTTAAGAGTGGCACATTCTATGAAGAAAGTAAAATAGGCAAGAGTTAGAGACTGACTGATGGGGACTGGGGTGGGACTTCACCCAGGGAGGTCAAGGAACAACTATCAAAACTGATAAGAGATCCATCATGGCCAAAATGATGAAAAGAAGGCATCACATAAAAATCAAAGCGTGGATCTTTGTCTAAACCCTTTGAAGAGTTGTAGGCATGGGGAAGGTGGTTTACCTGAATGAATCTTTGAGAAGATGTCTCGGTGGAGAATGGACTTAATTGGGGGTGGGGAGAGAGAGAAGAGATGCAAGGAGGAATCATTATCCAAGAGAGACTTTGCCCATTGCAAAGATTACACCATCACCCAGGACAGATATGAAGGATCAGGCTGGAAAAATAATTCCCAGGCTTGAAAGGGGGATTTCACATAATGTTGTCATGGATCATATATTAAAGACATTTTCTTTCATAATTTTCAGCAAATAAATTTTTCTCTATTTCCAAATCCAGATAACATAGACCTCTATCAAAAGAAGAGTGGCAGGAAAGCAAGACAGTGGGGGTAAGATGGAGGTGGAAATTCTGGTAACCTAGTTCAAAAGCCAAAAGAAGGCCTGCGGTTTTCAAGAAATTAGTAGCTCAGAAAAAACTGAACACGAAACTTTTACATATCGATAATGTTTCTTAAGATTATCTCAAGTCACATCCAAAGTCTGACAATCACCATTTTTCCTAGTTACAAAGCACAGGAATTCAGTTAACGTTTTTTTTTTTTTTTTTAGCCAAAAATATAAATGTTGAAACTATGTAGTGAATGTTCCTTTGCTCAAAATTAACTTATCATGATCAGAATAAGTTTTAGACTTTCAAAAATTTAGAAGCTTCTTCACACATGGCACTAACATGGCACGTGGCATATATTTATGTGTATTTTTAAATGTGAGCATTTTCCTCTGCATATCTAAGTCTCAGACTAACAGGGAAGAAAAACACTATGCACAGAAAAGTAAACCTAAGGAATTTTCTTCAGAATTAATTTATGACAACATGTAAAATTTAAAACATGTTTTCAAATAAAATTCCCAACTCTAATTAGTCCCAAAGAGAGCATGAGATTACAATGGAGTAGAATACAATTTTCTTCTCTCACTCCTTGCTTTCATCTATTTTCATCCCTTGAGCAAGCTGTTATAGACAGAATTGTGTTCCCCCAAAATTCATGTTAAAGCTCAAAGCAACTATATTTGGAGAGAGGGTCTCTA
Source organism: Martes martes (assembly GCF_963455335.1). Lineage (NCBI taxonomy): Eukaryota > Metazoa > Chordata > Mammalia > Carnivora > Mustelidae > Martes > Martes martes. The sequence continues at coordinate 28,376,425 of NC_137895.1, read as the reverse complement.
AAGATGTAACAAGGTTAAATGAGGGTGAGTCATCAGGGTGGGTCCCTAATGGGATAAGACTTGTGTCACTATAGGAAGAGACAACAGAGATCTCTCAGAATAAGGCCATGTGAGGACACAAAGAAGCCAGGAAAAGCACCATCATCAGAAACCAACCCTGAAGATTCTTTGATCCCGGACTTCCAGCCTCCAGAAGTGTGACAAAATAAAGTTCCGCTGTTTAAGCTACTCAGTCTGTGGAATTTTGTTGTGGCAAGCCAGGGAAGACAAATACACAAACTGAATTCAAAAACCAGAAAAAAATACCATAAAACACATAATTAGAACATTAGTGAACTTGTTAACTTCAAAGAAGTTCAGATTCACAAAGCAAGTCAACATCCTTAATCTACCAGCTAGCAGACATGTTTGCTTTTGATTAGAGACACAAAGATGGGGTCCCCTGAGCCTTGGGAATGTTAATGTTGAATTGATCATTGAACATCATTTTTTCTTTAATACCTAAGATTTTGATCGGCTTTCATTGTATTCTTGACAGTTAGCTCTGCCCTGTTCTGAATTGAGGATGAATTTAGTAAATGCGTTATCCATAGGAAGCAATTTGTGTGTCAAAATAATAAACATTGACTAAATTCCCTTTATTTCCAACAGTTTCTCTTTTAATTAATGAGAAGGAATGGTCTAATCTTCATATGCAAATAAATTAAAAAATCGGCAGGAACACCAATCATAATGAAAAAGAAAATACTAAACCTGTATCACATTACTCAGGAGTTTATTATCTTACATTTCCAGATGTCATAAGTCCAAAAATGGGTCCTATCTATAAAACCAAAAGCAAAGTGTCAGGAGATCTGTGTTTACTCTGGGGACTCTGGAGAAGAATGTGTCCTTTGTTATGTCCAGCTTTTAGAAACTACCTCCATTTTTTGGCTCATGGCCCCCCTTCCAGTTATGGTACCCTACTAAGTCTGCTTGCTTTGTCACACCTTCTCTGACTCTGGCCCTTCTGCCTTCTCTTAGAACAAAGCTGTGTTTACACTGGACCTAGCCAGGTAATCCAGGATAATCTTTCCATCTCAAAATCCTTCACTTAATCACATCCACAAAATGCCATGTAAGGTTATATATTGACAGGTTTGGGGGATTAGGACATGGACTTCTTGGCAAGGAGCATTACTTTGCTGATCATAACACAGCTGCCCTAGTATTTCTATTTATTATGTGTGTTGGCAGGTAGAATTTGAAGATAAATTTAACTGTGTGTAGTTCATGTTAAAGGAGGCAATATGAAAACCTAAAATATGGTGATGAAAAAAATTAATGTGCAAGTTTTTAAGTAAGGCTTCTTTTTATTTGTGGTGAAAAATGTTTGTTTTAGCAAAGGTACCATCTCACACAGTGTGTCTGGGAACCCTACAATCTCTACAAGCCGTGATAAAAGTACTTTGCCAATATTTACACCTTGCAGAAAAGTTGTTCTTAAAATATTGGTAGAAGATGTGTCAACAAGGAACTCAAACAACTGATGGGTAGATTCTTTTTATTTGGGGAAAGTGCAATTGTGCTCTAAGCTGTGAGGTATCAAGATTGCCAGATAATGTGTTAATAATAAAAATCATTAATAAATTCTTATTATGTGCTAAGTGCCACACTACCTTTACATACATTCCATCATTCTATGAGATAAGCACTGTTAAGATCCCACTGTACAGATTCAAAAACTGAGGTTTTAGAAAAGTAAGTGCTCTTCCCTGTTAAGTCACAAGTGAAACTGGTATTCCATCTCAGGTCTTCTCACAATGATATGATAAGACAAGGTGATTTCAGTTACTGTGGAATTTTCATCAGAAAAGGTGCAGATATTTCCAAACTGCCCTATTATCGTTGTTGTTAATTGTCCTTCACACTACCCCTGGGAAAATTTTTATTTTCTATGATTTAGAGCAGGAACCTGAGGTCAAGCAACTGTATTTCAATTACCCTTTCATTTTTTAGCTTTCTGAGTAGTAGCATATAATGTATGAACATAATCGAATCTCAAGTCAGATCTTAATGTGGCTTTTTTCTGAAACTTTCCAGATACATATATACACACACACATATGTATGTGTAAATATGTATAAGGACATATGTGTGTGTGTGTGTGTGTGTACGTGTACATATATATAATCTTTAATTTTGAAATCGGCCACTTGTTCTGAAAAGAGCAGTGGTTTTGGAGAAAGCAAGAATTGGATTTAAGTTTGTATTTTGCAACTTACTCTCTATGTGGAAAATAATTAACTTCTCAGGGCCTTAGATGCCTTATCTTTAAAATGGGGGAAATAATACTGATATCATGAGACTGTTATATATGTTCTCAAAAGAGCTAGATTACTCCTCTAATGGAGTGTTATTTTTCGAACATTCTCAAAAGACAGAACTCTCCCCCTTTCCCTGATTATTTTGTCACTTATAAAGATATTCTAAAGCCTCGAGGGTTGAGGGTAAAGAAAAGCCACTTTTTCTCTTACTGTGTTGAATAAATCTTTTCCCAAATACTGTTTTGTTTTCATTTTTGTTTTTTTGTTTTGTTTTGTTTTTAACTATATTTTCTGTTGCTTTGAGCAAGGTTGGTCATTATTCCATCAAAAATGAGTCTTGAGCATTTTCATGATGAACAAATTGCAGTTGGATTTATTAAGAATTTCCAGGTTTGCCACTTTTCTTTGTGCTCTTTCTTTCTGCCCTCTGTAGAGATGCCAACATCCTTAGTGTGCACAAAAAGCCAAGATACCTCTGATTGTTGAGCCCAATGTTATGCAGAACATAAGAAAAACCAACAATAAGTTGCTTTTTGAGAGAATGAAATTTCGTGTTTTAACAAATCTCAACTAGAGTAATGAAAGGTCTCTTCTGGGGCGCCTGAGTGCCTCAGTCAGTTAAGTGATTTCAGCTCAGGTCATGATCTCACGGTCCTAAGATCAAGCCTTGTGTGAGGCTTTGTGCTGGGAGTAGAATCTACTTAAGATTCTCTCTCTCACTCTTCCTCTGCCCCTCTTCCAATCTTGGGGGAAAAAAAAAAAAAAAGAAAGAAAGAGAGGAAGGAAGGAAGGAAGGAAGAACAGAAAAGAAAAAAACTAAAAAGGGTTCTTTGGCCACCCAAGGCCAGCAGTAACTTGACTCTGTGGAGGTTGAGCTCTGACCCAGCTTTGAGACAGGAAAGACACCATGCATAACCATATTCTTAGAAACATTTTATTAAACTTCCGAACTCTTCTGGGCACGTTTACTTCATCTCCTACTTGCTTGGTGTGGAAAAGCAATTACTCTCTGTTGATGGTGCAGTCAAATCTGTAAAGAGTTATTACATTTCAATTAGAGCTGCATGAAACTCAATATATTTGGTTTTCTGGGAATTAATATAAATCTTTTGTGATGTTTCAATTCACAAGGGGTTCTACCCCATACATTTGGCTCTCAGCAGCACTCAGAGGCATTCAGATGTCACAACTATTTTCCCAGCGTTAAGCATTCGGCCTAGGGCTAAATTCTCCTGAAGTATATCAGTCACTAGCCAGACTCCCAAGTCTTTCTGCTACAACACAGGTTCTTGCCAAGAGAAGTCAACTTAGACTGGCTCTCGAGTATGAAAGGAAGATTCTGATAAATCTTCTGTCATAAAACATGCACTTGATCACACTCATGGTCTTCCTTGAAGGCTCATAAACCACTGAAACACTAAGAAGACTTTTTCATTATCAGTAAGAAGAATGGCAGTGAGATGGAGGAATGGGAAGACTGCAACTAATATTTATTACACGGTGACAAAGGTCCATTCACTTTTCTTAGATTATCTCTTTAAATTCCTATATCAACACTGCAGGTAGTTATTATGGGTCACTCACCATTCTCCAGATGGGAAAATTCCTATTCAGATTAAGAAATTTGCCCAGATTTACCAGGTAGATGGTGGTGCCAGGAACAAGCCCAGGTCTCTGTTTTCAGAGCCCATGATGATTCTTCCACCTCCCAATGTACAGAGATTTGGAGAATGTGCTCAATGTTTGTCTTTTCCCTTTTTCTTTCCACTGTTGATCATGGCTCATGAGTGGCTTTCAGAACAGCTTGGCTGGTCTGTCCACTCTTTGTACTAGTATTGCTGATTCTTTTTAAATTTTCTATGTACTCAAGGAAAAAAAGGCAAGCAACAGAGTCAAATGACGAAGGAACTGTTCTCCCCACTTGTAAATGTGTTACATATGGTGGTGGGGGGAGGGACAGACCACAAGCAGCATTTACCAGGGAGGATTTCACACTTCCATCAGCTACCATGAAAGATAACATATGGACTGAACATTTATTCCAAGCAACAGATTTGTTTCTAGTTACTCTCCAGCAGTTGAATGAAAGAGAAGGGGGAAAAAAAAAACACCTTTTAACAGCCATCTGAAAATACTCTCCAAATGAGAGAAATAAGGTTGATCTTTTTTCAGACTACAGAACTAATATTTTAAAAAATAAGTCAAATGATTCATTTAAATGTATTTATTGACCTATAATCACCATAAATCTACCTCTTCACTGGGGAAGACATATTGCCTGTCCTGTTTTTTGGAAGAAAGACACCCTTACTATAATAGACTTATTACATGTTTCTTTTATACTATTTTCAAGTTATTTCTTTTTATTTATTTTGATCATTATCTTATATGTAATAGGCCTTTTCAACATCATGATAGAGATGAAAATTTGTGTCAATAAATGGGGTCCATCATTTTATTTATAATCAATCATTTGCTTCATGTTACCCAAGTTATTGGTTTGGATCTGGAAAGATTCATAACTTTGGGCATTGCAAAATTCTTCAGGCTGAGAAAAAAGGTGTTGTTGGGAAACTAAAATTTAAAAGTTAAACTTCAAATTGTTTCTACCCTCCAGGCTCCTGACATATAAAAGTATTAACAACATATGTCTAGTTAGATTTTTAAACCACATGGGAGTTAAGTAGGATGAGCCTCTTTGAAGTATTGTGCTTTTTGAAAATAGGAAGCAAAAGAAAATGAAAGAGAAAGCCTATAATTGCCTTCAAAAATACATATTTGAACTTTTCTCTTGCTCTCAGGTAAACCAAGCTTATAAATGGGCCCTATTCTGTTCTTGGACCTTTATGTTAGCCGTCACTTCTTTTAAAGCTAAGTTGAACGTTCTTCACCTTCAAGAAGCAGTCTCTGACAAACTCATTCCTTCTCCCCATTAAGACTTTGTCCTTTTTCCAATCATTGTCAGTGTGTGTACATGAGGTTCAATCTTGCCTTGTAATTGCACCTTTAAATAGCTACTTATCCGACCTTCTGAAAAAAGAAATTTCTTTCAGAAATTCTTTGCCACAAGAGCTAATCATAGGGGAAAAATAAAAAAAAGACTATAAAATTTAGACCTCCATAGCCTGAGAAACAAATGCTTATCAAAACATAAAGCAGGTTTAGGATGCATATGAAATTATCATCAAATCCTGTTGTTAACTAAATAAAAGAAGTAGTCTTTAAAATTGCAGACATGGGGGAGGGAGATAAAAATTACCTTTTTAAGGTAAAAATAAATTTTAAGTTGGAGGATCCAGTGTGGATTGCTCAAATGCCAGTGGATATTTTGCAAACATCTTATCTTGTGATTACTGTTTCTCTAGCAAGTCCAGCCTTCCCATGCCATACCTGTTACCTCCCTGAGCCTGGAGCAGGACTCTGACACTGTGTGCTTGGTTTCATCTTAGAAAATGTCTCAGTTTACTAGAGGCTCAGAGGTTCTCCAATCTTATTTAATCTTACATCACACAGATCTTTTACAGACATTCCAAATATATAGACAACCTATCTAAAATTGAACCCCTGATCTTCCATCCTAAACTTCTTCCTAGCATTCTAGAACACTTTTTTCCACTTACTCATACTAAAATATTGAGAGTCTTGATTTTCCTCTTCCTTTCTCTCACACCAATATTCTTTAAAAGTGTCAAGATCACGAACCACAAAGGAAGACAGAGCAATAGTCATAGAGCAGAGGAAACTATAAGAGGGCAGTGACTAAATGCAATGTGGTAATCTGGATTGGATTCCAGAAAGCAAAAAGGACATTAAGGAAAACACAGGGGAAATCTGAATAAACTCTGTAATTTAGTTAACTGTATTGTACCAAGATGAATTTCTTAGTTTTGACAATTTCCCTACAGTTAAGTAAGATGTTGACATTAGGGAAAGCTGGCTAAAGGGATTAAGGACATTTTTTTTTTTTTAACTATCTCTTTACAACTCTACATCTAAAGTCATTTAAAATAAAAAATAATAATGACAGTTGTGATTATGTGAGATAATACATGTGAAAATATTTATAAATTGTATAGAGCTGTCACTATGTTAGGCACTATGATTATGTACATAATGATAATGAAAAGCAGTGCTTTAGAAGATGATAGTGTGCTTAACAGTTGGGTGGTTTGAACCTGACCTGCCCATTTAGCCAAATTAATCAAATAGCCTCAGTGTAGCCCATAGTTTTAAATGAAGACAGTTGTGAGTCCAGCTTCCAGATGGCCCTCTATGAACTTCACCTTTTGGCTATTATACCCTTTTGGAGTACCTTCCCACACTGAATAGGACAAACTTGTATAACCAGTATAACAGTGAGAAAATGATAGTGCATGATTTCCAAGTCTAGGTCCTTAAAGACGTTATGACCTTTGCCTTGCTATGCTGGAGTGATCATCCTGGAGAAAGTCAGCTACCATATTTTGAGACTATACAAGCAAGAGGTCCATGTGGGGAAAAACTGAAGCCTCTTGCCAACTTCCAGCACCAGGTGAGAGAGTCTTCTTGGAAGCAGATCCAGCCAAGTCTTAAGATGATGCAGCCCTTGTAAATGCCTTGTCTGCAGTCTTTTAAGAGGCCCTGAGACAGAAACATCCAGCTAAGCTGCATCTGAATTCTCGACCCAAAGAAACAAATAAATGTTTATTGTCTTACACCATTAAGTTATGGAAGAATGAACAGATACTAATAGATAACTAATACAAAAGCCTTTAAGAAATAAGCAACAAACATTTGTCTAAGATATTATGACATAAAGCCAATGATCTGAAAACAGACAAAAACAAATAATCTGATAATAGTTTGGTGAGAAATGTAGCACATTTTTCTCTTTTCTTCCTTTTCCTTCCTTCCCTCCCTCCTTCGTCCCTTCTTTCCTTCTTTCCTTCCCTCCTTCCTTTCTTTTCTTTCTTTTCCTCTATTTTATTTCTTATGTCCAGGTTTGTGTTCCATAAAAAGTAAATTTTTGCTACTCTTCTGTTACAACTGCCTTTGAAGAGTGTGTTTTTTTCTGCTACAGATCTTTTTGCTGCTGTTGTTTTATTTGTTTGTTGTTTGTACTCATCAAAATATAAGGTGTCCCCTTGTGGAAATATTATTGAGGAATCAGAGACATGATGTTTTTCCACTCACAATTTGAACAGAAAGAGTACAGGTCTGGGATTTAAGATTCTGGCTGCTGCCTTGCCACTTCCAGACACATGGTTTGGGAGAGGTTCAGATTCTATCTTGTGTGTCCACTTGTAAAATGGACAAGTGTGTCCACTTGTAAAATGAGGGGGTAAAACAATGTTATCTGAGCTTCCTAAAGCCTCCTCAAGTCTCGAGACTACTTTAGAAAAATGAAAGTGTCATATATCCTGCTTCTTTTGAATGAAATAATTTAGCCTCACTTAATTCAGATAAAAGTTGTAAATATCCCAGAACAACCATTCGCCAATCAGTTATCTGGAAACAGGAAGAACCGCAGAATTAACAAATATGTAAATGACATAAAACTACCTTTGGTGGCTGCAAAACAAAATCTTTGTCTTACCGAACAGCCTCCGTTTTGTGACGCTGAGGTTCTACATTTTATCCTACATAATTCTTCCCGGAATTGGTATTTCAAAATTGAGAAGCAATTTAGTGTGCTGCAAAGCCTTGCTCTATTAGCCCAGGCCAACATTCATGACACATTTTAATAGAATAATGGGCAGTTGGGCATCTAAACTTTACCCTGCTATGGATCATTTTTGGCAGCTGTGCTTTTTATTCATCAGTCTGATTGAAACTGCTTTCCTGACAGAAGCAAAGATACTCTTCTTTGTTCAGGATTTCCATAAAAGGCGAAATGGAAGTCTTTGCAGACAGACTGGCGTGCCTGAATAAATTTATTTTCCTAGGCTTCTAGCCACAACAGTGAGCAAACAAATCCCTCTTACCTACATCTTTATGTACACCATAGGAGAGCAAATTTGTAGGATTAAATAATACTCATTTGCTTTGACTTCATCCTTCTGCTTTAAATCATTGCCCAAACTTGCATTTTTAAATCTTTCCCTTATAATTCTTAACATTGAGCCCTGGGCTATTTGAGCAATATATGGCTCTGGGTGTGTTTGTGTCTATGTGTGTACACATTCATTGCCTATGATGTTGGGGGAGGAGGACTGGCCTTTTTTTTTTTTTCTTTTTTTAATCCTCTTTCTTTATAGAGACCAGACCTCAAAGGGTTTCCTTCCCTAGCTTCTTAACGCCTTTTCCAAGCATAATGATTCTAGACAGACCAAACAACTGACCAGTGATCCATTGTGTTTTTAATCATTTACAGTCGGATTCCTACACGGTGGTGCCTAGTATTTGGTTTTGAAGAATGCTTTCTTGGGGACCACATTCAATCCAGCCTTTCTGAGCAATAAATTACCTGTGTTTGGGGGCCTTTGACAGCCTGTATTATTTTGCCCTCGTTGAAAATAATGGATGATTTGGAACAATGCTCCCTTTTGAATTAAGATATAAAAGGTTTGAGTTTCAGAGTTCAAAATAATGAGTAGGCCCAACAAGCAGACTGGGCCCAAGTCTCCCCAAGAGAGGAAACATGGGGGGCAGTGGGAGGCGAAGACATGGGGGAGGGAGGGCATAAACATAAGCATTTGTATAGACACATTACTTTTGTTTTGTTTTGTTTTGTTTCAGTGTTGGGGAAATGATTTTGTATCCTACACTGCCCCAGATGTTCAGTCAACTATATAGTTATAGTTATACTAACATGAGCAGAGCAGAGCTTTGTGCACATATTATGATCATCCTGCATTACCCAGGAGAAATCTGTGGTCTCCTGTATGGCTGGTTAGCTAACCTCTATCTATCCCCAACTGGTAGGTGGGGGGCGGCAGGCAGGAGTGCTGCAACTGTTGGCACCATGGATGGATCACGAGAAAACTGTTTTTAGCTTAAAATACATCTGTTTGCACATTAGTGAAAATTCATCATTAAATATTAAATTATAATACTATTGTTTAAATGATTAAGAGAAAAAAGTTATTTTCATATGTAAGTATATATGTACATATAGGCAGTCCCCAGAACAGGAAATAATCCCAAAGTAATGACGTCACTTAGAACTATCTGTTGCCATATAAATAATGTTGTTAAGTAGTAGCTAGGTTTCCAGGCTAAACAAAAGTGATCTGAATTGCCAGTTTGGTTAAACTAGGGTTTTTAAGATTTACGTTTAAGAGTTAGGATACTGTCCAGAAGCAATATAACACAAGGGTTAAGAATCAGGGACTGGAGGTGCCTGGGGGACTCAGTTGGTTAAGTTTCCCACTCCTGATTTTGGCTCAAGTCAGGATCTCAGGGTCGTGGGATGGAGCCCCATATGTGTTCTGTGCTGTGACGAGTCAGCTTGGGATTCCCTCTCTCCCACTTCTTCTGCTCCTCCCCCTACTTGTTCTCTCTCTCTCAAATAAATAAATAACATCATTAAAAAAAAAAAATCAGAGGGACGCCTGGGTGTCTCAGTGGGTTAAAGCCTCTGCCTTCAGCTCAGGTCATGATCCCAGGGTCCTGGGATCGAGCCCTGCATAGGGCTCTCTGCTCAGCAGGGAGCCTGCTTCCCTTCTTCTCTCTCTGCCTGCCTCTCTGCCTACGTGTGATCTCTGTCTGTCAAATAAATAAATAAAATCTTAAAAAAAAAATCAGAGATATTCACTTTTAAATCCAGTCTCACCCACTCACTGGCAGTATCACTTCTGAAAAGCTCTGTGACCTCTCTGAACCCCAGTCTCCTAGTCTGTATATTACAGGGATTAGCAAACTATGGCCTCTGGGCTAAATGAGGCGCACCACCGGTTTTGGTCCAGCTTGCAAGTTAATTTTTTAAAGTATTTTTAAGTGTCTAACATCAAAGGAAGAATAATCTTTCATAACATGTGAATATTGTATAAAATTTATATTTAAGGATCCATAAAATAAAGTTTAAGTGGAACATGGCCATGCTTATTTGTTTGCAAAGGGTCTTTCTTTTTAGGCTACTGTTTTGCCACAAGGCAAAAGGTTATAATCAGAACCACACAACCTACAGAAACGAACATATTTAATCTGCGGCCTTTTACAGAAAGTGTTTGTCTAATCCTACTATAATATCTATATTATGACACTGTCATGAGGATTGAATATTATAGAAAGTGTTAAAATAAACACGGAATCAGAATGAAGAAGGAAACTCTGGGCTAATGCTGCCTCTGACAATGAACTGTGGCTCTGTATGTTACTTCATGAAGCCAGAAAACAAAGACAAAGCGGGGAAATAATTCCAACATACTAACATTTCTGTTTCATTTACAAGAATGAGTGATGGTGTCAGAGGGTGTTTACAGAAAAATGGAAATGTCCCAATTTTGTCAATCTGGTTTAACCTAACTGCAACTAGACTATAAATTCTCATTAGCTAATGCAACATCTATTTTAATATGAGGTAAAATTTTGCTGCAAACAATACTTCTCTATTAGTTGTTGCTCTTGTAATTGAATATTTTATGATGGGAATCTGTTTAAATTAATAGAAGTACAACCATGTGTCTAATAATGAAAAAAATATATACTGAAGATACATTTCAAGATCAAATTTTTCATTACTGAGGTAAGAATGATGGATGAAATATAAGGATACATTCAAGGATAGAATTTCTCTCCCTCTCTTCTTAACAGTAAAAGCTACACTACATTGAGTGCTTCCTCTGTCAGATGCTATACAGAAATTTATTTTTAATTTTTCTAACAGCTCTGTGAGGTAAGTATGAAACTGGGAATAAGAATAGTTAATTCCACTGACGTGGAAATCTCATATAGATGTAGACCAAAGGAAAGCATAATGGTACCTTTTGGAATGCATCCCCACCCTCTCCACTTTGGTATAGGCCCACAAGGGGCCTATAATTAACCCAGGGTTCATCACTAATGGAAATATGTAGCTCTGTTTCTAAATGAGTTTCTATTGTAATTGTAATTATTATTAAATCAATAACCATAGCAAAAGTAGTATAAATATCACTATTAGTAGTAATCTCACTTATTGGCTCATGCACAGTATTTATGGCCCACTATATAACACACACTGGATTAGGCCCTGGATACACAATGGAAAACAAAACAAAGTCCCCATCCCACGGCTCTTAAATTTTATTGAGTGGAGGCAGATAAATATAAGTATCATATATTTAAAAAAAATAAACTAGAAAATATCAGAAAATATTAAGTCCTATGATTGCTTATGTAGTAAGGGAAGGGAGAAGAACACTTTTGGTTAGGTGGTCAGATTAAATTAGAGTAGAATAAGAGTCCCAGTTGTCACCTCAGAAAAATTTAAGATTGTGTCTCAGACTCTCAGCTACAGACAAAATGGTTAAAGAAACTTAAAGGCCTTGTCCAAAAGACCTTTATGTTCAGCCCAAACTAGAGTGAAGCCAGTCTCAGAAATATGGGTGTGGCTTTGTTTCATGGAGTCAACTACAATAAGATCTATAAGAAACCCAGAAAGCTATTAAGAGAACTGTAATAGTCGGAAGCACCACCAGCTTGGACTGAACTGGACAGACAACATTTACATTGAAAAAAGATCTCTGGGTCCCCAAACTTACACAAGCAGGAAGCAGAATGGGAAAGCTTCTCAGTCACAAAACAGGCCACTTTTAAAGAAAAGGATGATGACTCAAGAGATATGGGAGCCACTTGCAGAAAGGAGAATGAAGCCCTAATCAAGGACTGGAAATAGGAGCCCAGCTAGATTTCATAATTGTTAATAACCAGTGACTACTAAAGGCTTTTCTTCTGCCCGGTTTTTAAATTACAATTATCCAGTCACAAGGTCGTGTGTAGAAGGGATGAAATGGGGAGGTGGGTCAAATAACTTGTTTTTTAGTTCACAAGCCTTCAAATCAAGAGAAGTCACTTTGGAAAAACTGTGACTGAGGAACTTCCCCTGAGAAATTCCCTTACCTCACTCCACTTCAAACTAATTTAGATGACGAAATATTCTGGACCTGAGCCTGAACCTGACTCCATATTGGGATAGCAGTTTTGGGGATCTTGGGAAAGGATAAGTTCACGCCGCATGTAGAACTGTCAATTTGTTAAGGTCCAGAATTTATTTTTAATTCGGCCCTGCTCCCTTCCTTCAAACTTCTGGCAACAACTAATCTTTCTACTGTCTCTATAGTTTGCCCTTTTCTAGAATGTCATATAGTTGGAATCATACAGTGTTTGGGTTTTCCAGAGACTCTTTTCTCTATCTATCCATCTATCTATATTTATTCCTGGTTTCCTGCTGTCATCCAGATAATTAGTAAAAAGCAACCACACAAAACTGGGCCCCGTCGTCTCCTTTTGCTCCCACCCCACCTCCCAGTTGTAGGCATAGGTCTAGGGTGGGAGGCAGGAGTGGTTAATGCCATAGGGAGGAAATAAAAACTGGCTCAGAGGGGAGAAGTCTCAAAAGAAAGAGAAATAAATTAAAAGCCCTCCCATCCCCTCCAGTCAGGGTTCAGTTCCTTTCCCCAGTTCTCCAGTGAGCAGAAGTGAGTGCAGCACCTGATGTCTGTCTTTTCCCTTGTATCCTGTTTGAATGGTACAGCAGGGCTGCAGGGGACTAGACTGGGGCCAGGGCCACTGAAGAATGTACCACAAGGACGAGGGGAAGCAGAAATGTGGAGACCAAACTGGCATCTAGGAGTATGCTCACCCCTGAGCACCTGGGTATGGGCAGGATGAGGCCTCTGAATGAGAAAATTTCAGCCTCCACTGATAGGAGGCTCAATGGGAAGGAGGGTGAGGGTGCTGAAGAATGTCCCCAGGATAAGCCAAGAATGTTCCAGGCATTGGTTCTAGCCACAGTGTGAGGTGTCCTCACAAATGGATAAGTCCACTGAATCCATAGACTTGTGGGAGGGTATTGTTCCACAGAATGGTTGAGTCCACTGGCCAATGTGGGGTGGAGAGGGAGAGAAGATCACAAAGGAAGAGGGTCCACTGGGGAGAGGATGGTGTGTTCCCATCCTCCTGTAGGTGAGCCACTGGAGATGAGGGAGAGGCAACAATCCCATAGACAAGATGGCACATAAGGTAGGTGGGGGTCAGAGTGGAGACTACACAGAGGCAGAAGAGTCCATGAGGGTAGCTGGGAAGGAGCAAGGAGTGGTGCTGTATCCACATTCACTTCAGAACACAGACTCCTTCACTAAGCAATATGTACTTAAATTTTCTACCATGTCTTTTCAAGGCCTGATAACTTATTTCTTTTTATTGCTGAATAAGATTCTGTTGAATATTTATCCATTCTTCTTCTGAAGGACATCTTGGTTGCTTCCAGTATTTTTGACAACTGTGAATTAAGTTCCTATAAGCATTCATATGCAGGTTTTTGTAAGGACAAAATCTCTAACTCACTTGGGTAAATACTTAGTGGCACAATGGCTGGATCATTTGGTAAGACCAAATTTAACTTTCTAAGAAACTGCCAAACTGCCTACTAATGTGGCTGTACCATTCTGCACCCACAGTAACAAGTAAGTTTTGTCCCACATCCTCACTAGCATTTGGTATTACTAGTTTTGTTCTTGTTTTTGTTAATTTTTTGCTGTTTTATACAGACAATCATGTCATCAATGAACAAAGGGAATTTTCTTTTCCCTTCCCAATCTTCCAAACCTTTTTTTGTCTTGCCTTATTGCACAGGCCAGGCTTTCTACTATTATGCTGAATAAGAGTAGTGAGAAGGATTCCTTGTTTGTTCCTGATTTGAGGTGGAAAGCATCTAATTTATCAACATTAAATACAATATTAGTTTTAGGGTTTTTGGTAAATGTTCTATAACAAAGTGGAGAAAGTTCCTTTCTATTCCTAGATTGCTGAGTCATTTTTAATCCTGAATGGGTCTTAGATATTGTCAAATACTTTCTATGCATCCACTGATATGATAATATGATTTTTCTCCTCTAGCTTATTGATGTGGTGAATTACATTAATTGATTTTCAAATGTTGAACCAGACTTTGCATATTTGGGAAAATCTCACTCAATTGTATTGTATAATGTTTAATATATTGCTGGATTTGATTTGCAATATTTTGTTGAGGACTTTTGCATCTATGTTCATGAGAGATACTGGTTTCTAGTTTTCCATTCTTGCGATGTCTTTTTCTGGTTTTAGAAAATTCAGGATTCTGTCTTCATTTCTTCCTTGATTTCTTATTTTTTTAAGTTATTTAAGAAGTTCAATTTGAAAAGAAAGAAAAAGTCCAATTTGATCCTATTTTTTCTTCATATGTAAACTTTCAACTTGCTATTTGAAAATTATTTGAAAATTTTTGCATGTGGTCATTATTGCCACTATTTTGAAGACTTACAGTGATCTATAAGTGATCTATTAAGTGGCCTTAGGGTTGTCATTTTTTAAAAAGATAACTGTGTTGGTCATTTTTTATTTAGAAACTTAGGTGTTTTAGTTTTAGAACTTTTTTTCACATTCATTGATTACTAATGTTCTCCCTTCAGTTATCTTCTTCTGGAACTCTTTTTGGTCAGCCTTTAGACTTCCTGGACTGATCTACTAATATTCTTATCATTTTGTATCTATTATAATTTCCATTTAATTTGTTCTACTTTTTCTAAAGATACTTTGGTTTTATCATCTAGCTCTTCAGATGAATCTTTCATCCTATTTTCATATTTCTACTTTTCAAGACCTCTAGCTGACAGTTCCATTTTTATAGTATCCTACTGAATGCAGTGACTTCTCATTTATCTGAGAACATAAATAATGTTTTAATTATAAGCTATTGTCTATTCTCTGCATTCTCTGTTTTCTCTGAGTTCTTCCCCCTCACATCTTTGGTGCCTTTATTTTTGAGTGGCACTTTCCTCAACAGCCAGAGATTTTGTTTTCTGTTCATTTTCAAGAGGGAGGCATTACAAGCCTAAATGGAAGCCTGTGAGAGGGGATGGAATCTTCCAGCTGAGAGGCTTGTCCTTGAGAGAGATTTAATGTGAATCCTTTCATTTCATATTGGAAACTCCACCCTACCACCCACCCCAAGGCTTCCCATTTCTCCCCACCACCAGAAAAAAACAAAAACAAAAACAAAAACAAAACCCTCTAATCTCCTGGTGGCCATGAATGCCAAGCAATAGCAAGGCGCTAGTAGTTGCACAGTTCAACGTAGAGATGTTTAGTCAATCTTGTCTTCAGTTTAGCTCCTCTCTTTTGCTTCTGCTCTACATCCTGTCCTTGAGAGCAGGACCTCTTGTTCTAATTCAGAATAAACCTGCAGTCACCTGTCAGACTAGGAATGGGTGAGTCTGTACACATCAGTGGAGAAGATCTGTCTCTACAGAGGTTCCCCACCAGCTTCCTGATTGCAGCCCCACACCTTCCCCTGCTTTATGTGATCCTGTCTTGGGTTGTGGAGAGAAAAGTAGGTTCAGTACTCACTGCCTTTCTCTCCAGTGGGCTTCCTCAGCTCTACTAACTCCTCCATTTACTTTCCATTTACTGCAAGCACTTGCCATTTCAGTCTATTATTGTCTCCTTGTGCATTATTTTTCTTCTGTGTGTTTTGACCATTTTAAATTCCTTTACTTTCACTTTAATGAGATTGTGGCCATGGGCAGAAATGAAAAGTATGTCTTAAATCTATGTTTAACCAGAAAGCTACCAGATCATTACACACACAGACACACACACATCCTAAAAGGATATTATACAACTTTATTCCAGATATACCAAGAACATATGATTAGTAATCTAACAGGCATGCAATTAACTTAAGCAAAACCAAAATTTGGTTTAAGCATGCATGTATTAAAGATCAGAACTCCTAAACTGTATAGTTTGTATAATTATCTCCACCTAAAAGTGCTATAATAAATAAAAGTAAAATGATTTCCTAGTTGTCCAACACTGAAAATTTATTTTCCTGTAATATCAGTTATATGCAGTCTTAAGGAAGCCTCTAGAGGCTGAACTTCAAGATATCAGAGACCATATAAATTATAAAGAGAGAAATTCTCTACATCCTTGTCTATATCAGGAGTCTCTAAGTATTTTCATTCAAGGAAAAATTGAAGTGCAAAAATGTAACAAAGGGCATCTTTAGATCTCTGGATATGCAAATAAATCTTTCTCAATATTTTCCCAGTATTTAAACCCTTTTTTCAATTACCCTCCTCTATTTTTCCTTTTGGGGAATTCCCCACTGTAGGCAGTGCCCACCTCCCACTAAGAATGTGGAATGAGTCAGGTCCTCCTTCCCTCCCCTTCCTGCTTCACTCAGGCATAGCCCAACTGCAGAGTCTTGGGAACGATTATGCAGATTGCGCCTTACATGAGGGTAACAAGTCAGGAAGGTCAATGGGGACTCAAAGTCCGCTGGAGTCTGCTTATCTGCCTTTCCCCAGATAAGGTACCAGTGTTCTAATTCACACAAAGACTTAGTTTGGACTAACAATAGTGGTCATTCAGATTCACTCCCTCCTGAGTCTTTATATCTAAAGGTACCCTGGCATGCACCTCCATTCTAGAAGCATGTGGATTGGACTGATTCTACAGTATCCCACTGTCAGCCCTTAGGTGGTCCTGAGTGTTTCTCCTTTTTCTATCCTTGCCTCTCCTTACTATTTTGAGCCCCCATAAATTTTACCTTAGCTGAACACGGAGTTGATAATGATTGCTTGAGATCAAAACTGATACAGAGATGTATTAATGCATGGATGAAATAGTATCACTTACAGTTTTAGGGGGGAAAGTGGGGTGAAAAAGGGAAGGGATGTGAGGCAGAAAGAGAAGTTGGTAATTCTTGACAATGTAAGCTCTGGTTCTATCAGAGACCTCCTCATCACCATCTCCTTACCTTCCCGCCAACCCCCACCCTAACTCTCTGACCTTCAGCCTGGTCACAGAAGTGTAAAGGGATCTAGTGTTTGAGGCCCAGAGCAATTGTTTTGGTTGGCTTTATCCTGGGATTGTCTCTGTCAACACCAGTAAGAGCAGACAATAGTAACAGAAGTGTGCAAGATGGCAGGGATCTGAGCAAAAAAGCAAAAAACAATACTCAGCTGGAAACAAGGTCACTTACTTTTGATGTCAGGGGGCTGAGTAGGAAGGAGGATCTCAGACCACAGATTTTTAAATGATGAAGAAACCAAACAGTAGTGCTTTTTTTTTTTTTAATTGCTTTTTGGCAGAAGGCAGTAAAATGAGAGCTTGCAAAGTGAAATAAAGGAAAATAATCAAAAGTCAAAGTTTTTCCCTTAGGTCGGAGGAACCACAGAGACAGAAGAGCCTGATTAAAATGAGCCATTTACCAGATACATGCATTATGTTATTCATCCCAGTGTAGAATGCTCAAAAAGGAGCGAAAGGGAATTCAGATGCAACAGGGTGAGTTGGTTTCCTAGGTAGTGTTACCCATAAAGGGAAAAGCAGATAAGCAAATTCAATTTGGGAAATAATGACATATACTATGAACTGGGACCGGCTGTTGATACAAAATACAGCAAAAGCCTTTGTCATAACAGCTTATGCAATTGGAGCCTTTCAGAATGACAGAGTACCTGCTGTTTTGTTTCGTTAGCTTTTTTTTTTTTCTTGGTCTGTAAGCCTCACTGAGGACAATGATATACACCAAGATATTTATTAAGGCAAAAAAAATAATACTTCAAAGTAAAGGTAACAGCCACTTATGCTGTATGTGAGAAGAGGAAATCACAAAGTCTGTGGAAGGAATAGAAGGTGAGTTGTGTATCGAAGTCCTATGTGTAAGGAGTCTCCCTGCTTGGCGCTTCATTAGCTGCAGTAGCAAGATCCTGTGGTAATTCACGCAGAGGCTAAACTGAGGGTTTTTTCTTCTTATTCAGTTCACTTACAAATTATCTGTGGTCCTACTAATGAATGCACATAAAGTTAGCTAAGGAAATAAACTCAGAAGGTATTTGGGAAATTGCACAGGTGGGCCACGAAAGAATGAAACTGATGACCCAGGACACACTGTGATTTATGCTGCTGAGGCTCACATTTGAATCATGGGCTCTACAAAACTGGAGAGCCCAGAGAGTTATTTGGTACATTTTGTTGTTCACTGCATATCTTTAAATAAACAGTACCTCTTACCTTAACATAAAATCAAGATTTTCTTTCACCACAGGAAAACAGCTGGATGGTAATTGCTTACATTTAGAGACTAAATTTGGAATGATGGAATTTCACTTTGAGATCCTTTGGGGGTAGTTCAGAGATAAGTTGCTAACCCCCCAAACCAGTTGAAACTGAGGAGAGAAGTTGCAACAAATTTTAAGAGTATGCTTGTGTTGGTCTCACCTAAAACACTGGCTCTTGGTACAAAACAAAATGCATACAATGGAGTGAGAGCAGCAAGACCAAAGTCCCTGTCCTCTAGAGGCAGGTCCCAGAGGAGGAGCCCTACAGGGGACCTGATGGGAGACATGGCTTATCAACTGTGAGCCCATACAGAGAGTCAGATGGGCAGATGCTTCTGTTTGCAGGTCTAATTTTTAGGGTTAATTTTTAATTTTAGGGTTCTTGCTGCTCATATGAGTTGCTTCTGGTAATTGTGTTCTAATGTTGAGCAGCTACAAGTGGTTCATTATCTAACAGGGATTAATAACTCCTCAGAGCAATTGCAGGTAGGTCATCTTCAAGAGTGATTAAAAATTTTGGTCCTTTACTGGAAATAGTCCAGAAAATGAAAGACAATAGTTAGTTTTGCTGATGGTCATGACTTAAGGTAAAATAAAATGTGTAATACTCAAGCAATAGTAGCTCACCTCTCTGATGGGATGAAATGCTCTAACAGTGATAGTAGAAATTTAAAAATGGGGTGTTATTTGTTAGTTTAGAGACTTTTCTGCAGTTTTAGGCTATAATCATCCAGAATGTCAAGGGGCAACCATAGCGTAAACAAGACTTAGAAGGGATCATTCAGTCACTTTAGGGATCAAATGGATTTCAGATACCCTCAAGCATCAGAATGATCTGAACTGTGCCAGTCAGATCCTCAGAATTCCAGCCTATTACCATGAGCTAGTTATTTAATATCTGATTCCCAATCCTTTGTCAGCAATACAGGATTCAAAACACTTCTCCTATCTACCTCACAAGGCTGTTGAGAGTATTAGGTAGAAAATAATATTCAAGAAACTTCTGTCTCTATAAGTGTAAAAAATAGTGAACTAGTATTATTTCATGATGGATCCATATGCTAATTTTTAACTAAACCCTATAATTTCTAACTATTCTATCTATTCCCTAAAACAAATTTACCAACAATGTCTACCAGATCAGTCAGCTAGGTTCTAGTTTATTCTTTGGTACTCCATGCAAAAATACTGCTTTCACAAACAAAATTCTATAATTCACATTACTGTTTCACTTTTCCCAATGAGCCCTAACAGAATTTATTATACCTATTGAAAGATAATATCATGTTTGTTCATTGCCTTAGCTTGGTCTATTTCCTGCCATCCCAACTAATTCCTGAAAATTTAAACATGTTTCAGATTTCGTTTCATCTTCCTATGCTACTGTGGTAGAGAAAATTATAGTCTCCCACAGATATACAAGACCTAATCCCTAGAACTTGTGAATATGTTATTTTACACGGCAAAAAGAGGTGTGTAGACATAAATTAAGGATCTTGAGATGTGAGAATATTTTGAGCTATGGGAGCCTATGGTAATCACAAGGGGCCTTATAATAGGGAGACAGGAGAATCAGAATCACAGAAGATCATGTGACAACAGAAGCAGTTGAGTGATGTAGGGCCATGAGCCAAGGAAAGTGGGTGGCCTCTGGAAGGTAGAAAAGGCAAGAAAACGGATTCTTCTTCAGAGCTTCTGAAAGGAACACATCTCTGCTGACCTATTTTAAACTCTAAACCTCCAGAATTGTAGGTGAATAAATTGGTGTGGTTTAAGCCACCAGGTTTGTGGTAATTTGTTATAGCAGCAATAGGAAATTAATACAGCTATTTCTGTGGGTTGGCTTTTGTTATTGTTGTTGTTGGTGGTGGTGGTGGAAGGATGCTGGTATTAGTAGTATAGGTTTTATAATTGAGTCAGGAAGCCAAAGCCAAAGAAAATGTCAGAGTAGGAACAGTCTACCAAACCAAGAATGGTTATAATGGCTTCCCTATTCCCCATCTAAATTAATAACAATTACTATTAGGAATATGACAATTTTAGACTCAGAGAATCTGAGAAATAATAAAACTAGTATTTAAATGGTTGCTAAAATATTTATCAGCTAAGAAATTTGGGGAAGGATGTAAATGGTATCTAAATATGGTGAACTCCTAGTTATTCAAAACTGTAGTTTTTTTGTTTTTGTTTACTATGTTTGTACCAGGCAGTCATATCCCATTTCACTTTTCCATCAACTCTGGAGGTATATATGATTAATAGCCCCCATCTTAACAGAGAATTGGGGCTGAAACAGAATAAGTAACTCATCTAGGCCACACAGCTCATAAGTATTACATCTCTACCATTCCCCTAGTTACAATACATTGAAATCATACTTTTAAATGTAAGTCACTTCCTTATCTTCATGAGCCCTCTCTTTTTAAAATTTTTTGTGTCCCCAACACCTAACATAGTGACTACTACATAAGAGACACTTAATTTCCTAGTAGAATAAGTAAATAGGTGACATTGCTATTCTGTGGCTAAGTCTTAGGTTGAGGAGTGAACAATTCATTTGGTTTTAGGGCCCTGGCTATAGCATCTCATCTAATAAATATGACCCTTTGATCTATACTCCATGATATCTGTGGGAATATAAAAAGACTTTTGCTGAGGTTTTATTTATTTATTTATTTATTTTTTAATGAGTCACCTAAAATATAATAAAACGTAGCAGTGAGTTTAAAATGAATTTCTGGGGGCACCTGGGTGGCTCAGTGGGTTAAGCCTCTGCCCTTGGCTCAGGTCATGATCTCAGGGTCCTGGGATCGAGTCCTATATCGGGCTCTCTGCTCAGCAGGGAGCCTGTTTCCTTCTCTCTCTCTCTGCCTGCCTCTCTGCCTGCTTGTGATCTCTCTGTCAAATAAATAAATAAAAAATCTTTAAAAAAATAAGATAAAACGAATTTCTGGGTTATTCATTCAGAAGTCATTATTAAGTGAAATAATTTAATAACAATGACTTCAAAAAGAAAATAAATAGAGGATCTTCAACAATGTGGCAAGAAATTCACAGAAATTAAATATTTAATTAAAAACATTCAATGGTAGTAGAATTGCTCCTAAAAGCTAGGCCACAGTTTTTGGTGGATTAACTGGACAGATTCCACAAACATGTCTAAGCTATTATCTGGCAAATCACTTTCAATATCAGTACAATGAAAATACATTATCCATGCTAATAACAATGTCCCATCTGTTGAAACACTTTACAACCTACTGAAAGCCATACCTGCAGAGAGCCTTATGGTTCTGAATTAAAAAACAGTTGCAAGTTGAATGCATGGGACAGTATTGGTAGGTGAGCCGGGAGCTTCCTTTTATGGATTTCTAGGGTACTGAGAACCAACCTTTCAAAATAAACTACCCTGAATCAGCCAGGGGCAAATTTTGCTGACTGACAAAAGCCAGTGATGGGACTGTTCAGTTTTGAAGATATTGTAATATAACTGCTCTTTAAGATTGAAAGTTATCTCATATGAACACCTAAAGGATAAGCAAACAGTACAACCCAAAATTAAGTATATTTTTAAGCCATGAGCTTTTACTCAACAAATTTAGAACATTTATCATCCAGTTAATCAAAGAATACAAAATTTTGAAAGTAAAGATGCAAATTTCCTTATAATGAAGACCATTATATCAGATTTAAAATCACTTAAGCAAAGCAGGTAGGCATGTTGGATGGCGATATTCCTTCTGGTAGAATCAAACTGAGGCCCGAGTAATTCTCTAAAACCAGCTTAGAGAAAGCAGAAGAAAGCTGACAAGCCAGACTGTTTAACCACTGCCCAATTCATTAAATATATGTACACAAATGCAATGACTTTTGATGATGTGAATGAACAATCAAATACACTTGAGTATAAATGTTGGCAAATATTATCACTCTTCGAAATACTAAAGAACAAGAAAAATGAAAAATCAAAGAAAAAAGTTTCAGAGTGAGCAAAGAATATTTTGATTGTATCGTGAGGAATACTGGTGGATTCCCAGAGCTCAAGGGGAAGCACTAAGCACTGATCCAAAGGCATCTAATTACTTCCAAAAATGTGGGCTTTCTCCACAATATTTAAGACTGATGAGCCAGGCAGTAGAGAATTCTTCAAGAAATGAAAAGGCCCATGTAAAGTATCCCATCTAGTTTACCACCCAAAGACCTACGTAAGCCCACCTTCAAGTCAAATTTTCAGCAAAAATTTTGGAACAGATGATCGTATCTTTAAATGCAGTTTTAAGAATCTGGGACCCTGAAAATCTCAGGGCTTACCCTAGTTAGATTTTGACCAATTTGGTGCATTTAGCCCAACTTTACTAGATCCATATTAAAAAACAAAGCAAAACAAAGCAAAATCTACAGCTGATCCATCTCAGACAGAATGTTTCCCCAAAGAGGACATTTAAATACAATGTTTACATTGTTTAGGTTTTTATTTGACTAATTTTCTCATGTATTTTGGTTATCAGTTGTATTTTCATGGTATGAAATATTTTTTAAGAAAAGAATATCTAGGGACACCTGGGTGGCTCAGTTGGTTGTGCGACTGCCTTCGGCTCAGGTCATGATCCTGGAGTCCCGGGATCGAGTCCCGCATCCGGCTCCCTGCTCGGCAGGGAGTCTGCTTCTCCCTCTGACCCTCCCACTTCTCATGCTCTCTCTCTTTCTCTCATTCTCTCTCTCTCAAATAAATAAATGAAATCTTAAAAAAAAAAAAGAAAAGAAAAGAATATCTATCTTCAGTACAACTGTGTGTTGGTAGAAAATATAGTTAGTATATGAAAACAAGGAAAAGCTGGGTCATTAGTTGGAGGATATGCATATGATTAAGGCCACAGTGAACCTTTCTTTCAGCAAGAGTTATAGGAGTACAGAAAAGTGGATAAAATGGTATGATCTGAGCCAAAAATGATAAGAGGGCTTTCATGAAAGAGAGAGAGTTGAAAAGGACCTTGAAGAATGAGTAGGAGTTGGCTACCCAGAGAGGGGGTCAGAAGTTTTTCCAGGTTAGAGGAAGCTAAACAAAGGTTTTGAGTCAGAAATGAGCATGATCTAAAACTGTGAGGACACCAATCAGTCTGAAATAAGGAGTTATTTATTTCTTTTCATTTATTCAATAAATACTTACTGAGTAACTATTAAGTTCCTAGCAGCATACTAGGTAAGAGAAACATGATGAATAATGTATTGTTCTGCTCTCAGAAACCTCATTGTCTAGCAAGAGAAATTCTGTTAGTAAGACATTGTGTTCGGCTTCCGGTAAAAGCAATATGACAAGTGTGGCTTAGTCAGAGATTCCCAGAAGCTGTGTCATATAGTAGCGATTTCTGTTTCGCCCATGGGTTATGCATAGGTGTGACAAGATAATGAACCCCTCATTCCTCCACTTGAGAGCAACTGAATATTCAACTTTGTCTATGAGTTGCATCTTCCTTGAAAGCTTCAAAATTTATCATTTTTCTATATATTTCATGAAATTAAAAAATCAGGAAATTTACTTTACCAAACATGTTGGTATATTGTCACATTCAAAAAATCCATAATACACAGCCAGACATGGTACAGAAGTTCCATAATGTCACTACAGTTTCCTTTCTTTCTTTCTTTTTTTTTTTTTCTGTTTCATCATCCATCATATATGGTTTTTATTTTCATGGTTGTCACCTGACTCCAAAATGGCTGCTCCATGTCTAGCCTCTCATTATACTCCAGTTATGAAGAAGGGAACCATACCCATATTAGAAAACCAAAACTTATTCAGAAATCATCAATGTTCCATTGTTCTCATTGAGTAGAACTATGTCATGTAAGTGACTTTAGCTTCCAGAGAGTATGGGGAATACAGGCTGTTAGTTGGATATAGGCCATTCAAAAGTAAATTGTATTTTTTTAGTAAGAACAAAAAGGAGACTAGTAATTGAGTCTGTTAGGTCTGCTCTAGAGACAAATATATAAGCAACAATCATAAGGTAATTTATGAGCTCAAGCAGTATATAGAGTATCTTGAAAAAAAGGTGAAGAAATACATTAACTTTGTCTGAGGAGGTAATTAATATTTCATAAATGGCAGGAAAACTGAATAGAGTCTTGAGTCTAAAGAATTAACTTAGTGTTGGCCCAAATTAAGACAGGACAAAAATCCCGAGACAGTGAAGTGTATGTAGAGCTAGAAATTTGAGTTTGGTAGCCAAAAAGTGAAAAACATCTGCATTTTTTTTTTTTTAAGGCCCAGAGGCTTACATTAAACTTCCTCTGTGTTTTTAGATCTGCTCTTTGTAGGTAGGGAGCCAGCACTGCCTCAGAGAAAGACCTACTGAGAAAATTAGTGGTAGACCCCAACAAGAATGTGGAGGATACCCATTAGAATGGCTACTACTAAAAACAAAATAAGACAAAACAAACAAACAAAAAACCAAAAAAAAAAAAAAACCAGAAAATAACAAGGGCTGGTGAAGATGTGGAGAAATTGGCACCTCTGTGCACTGCTGGTGAGAATGTAAAATGATACAACTGCTACTATGGGAAAGAATATGGAGGTTCCTCAAAAAATTAAAAATGTAGTAATAAATGAAATACCCATTCCACTTTTGGGTTATATACCCAAAAGAATGGAAAACAGGGTCTGAAAGAGATATTTGCACACCCATATTCATAGCAACATACAATAGTCAAAAGATGGAAGCACCTTGTGTCCATCAGCAGAAGAATGAATAAACAAAACATGATTTATACATACAATGGAATACTATTCAGTTTAAGGGAGGAAATTCTGATATATGCTATGACATGGATGAAACTTGAAGACATTATGCTAAGTGAAATAAGCTAATCACAAAAAGACAAATACTGTATGATTCCCCTTATATGAGGTACCTAGGAAAGTCAAATTTATTGGAACAGAAAATAGAAGGTGGTTGCCAGGGGCTGAGGGGAGAAAGAAATAGGGACTTATTGTTCAGTGTATTGTTGCACAGCAATATGAATGTACTTAACACTACTGAACTGTATACTTAAAAATGTTTAAGATGGTAAAAAAGAAAAAAGGCAATTTAAAGTTGAATACTTCACACTTCAACAATTTTCCATCATTCTAGAGCCTCACACTCCTAGGATTTTTGTAGCAGTATAAGTCTAACTATGATTTTTATACATCACTTTATTTTTCTGATGGCGCTTTTCCACATGTTTCTCAAATATTAGCACTATAAAAGAGAAGTTCTAGACTAGGGTGAAAATAGTGGCAAATATGATGTGATGTCCTACCCTGCCTATGATTTTTAAAACCACAGTGAAAATAGTGCTCGCACAGCCAAGTGCCGCTTTTGAATTAAAATTATTATTCTAGAGATAGATTCAAAACACAAATCCCCTCTTTAAACAGTTTTTGCTACAGGAGTGAGAGAGGAATTTGTGAAGATTTGTGCTTATTATGGCCTTTATCTTTTTCATACCATAGGGTATGAAATGTACCAGACAAGTTTAAGTACCAGACAAGTTTATCTGTTGAGAGTAACGATCATGTTGGTGGGCACAGAAATCAGAGAATGGTTGAGAACAAAAGGGAAAATGTGAGGTATGTTTTAAAAAGTAAGATTTAGGGGGGGAGGAGTCAAGATGGCGGAGAAGTAGCAGGCTGAGACGACATCGGGTAGCAGGAGATCAGCTAGATAGCTTATCTAACCATTGTGAACACCTACAAATCCAACGGGAAATCGAAGAGAAGAAGAGCAACAATCCCAGAAACAGAAAATCGATCACTTTCTGAAAGGTAGGACCTGCGGAGAAGTGAATCCAAAGCGACGGGAAGATAGACCCCGGGGGGAGGGGCCGGCACCCGGCAAGCGGCGGAGCGACGGAGCACAAAATTGGGACTTTTAAAAGTCGGCTCCACTGGGAGACATCGCTCCAGAGGCTAAACTGGGGGGAAACCCAGGCGGGGTCAGCATAACCCCAGGACCCGCGGGGTCACAGAAGGACTGGGGGTGTCTGAGTGCCGCAGAGCTCGCAGGTATTAGAGCGGGGAAGCCGGCTATAGCGACAAAGCCGAGGAGTGAGCTCTAAGCCCGGGGTTACCTTGTGCCGGTCGCAGGCTGGGTGGGCTCGGAGCGCGGCCGGAGGCCACGGAGACAAAAGCGACCCGGCGCTTTTCTCCAGCTCCAACAATTGACTGCTTTCCTCGAGGCGCGACCGCAAGCCAGGGAGGCGGGGCTATTGGGCGCTTTGCTCTGAGAGCGCACTGAGGAGCGGAACCCCAAGCTCTCGGCTCCTCTGGGCCGAGAGATTGGGAGGCCGCCATCTTCATTCCCGTCCTCCGGAACTCTACGGAAAGCGCTCAGGGAACAAAAGCTCCCGAAAGCGAACCCGAGCGGATTACTTAGCCCGGCCCCTGGCAAGGGCGGTGCAATTCCGCCTGCGGCAAAGACACTTGAGAATCACTACAACAGGCCCCTCCCCCAGAAGATCAACAAGAAACCATCCAAAACCAACTTCAGTCACCAAGAACAGCGGAATTCCACAGCAGGAGAAAGCAAATCCTACCTGGACAAAATGACAAGGCGGAAAAACTCACCTCAAAAAAAAGAACAAGAGGCCGTACCGAAGGCTGGAGACCTAATCAATACAGACATAGGTAGCATGACAGATCTAGAGTTCAGAATGACAATTCTCAAGGTTCTAGCCGGGCTCGAAAAAGGCATAGAAGATATTAGAGAAACCCTCTCCGGAGAGATAAAAGCCCTTTCTGGAGAAATAAAAGAACTAAAATCTAACCAAGTTGAAATCAAAAAAGCTATTCATGAGGTGCAATCAAAAATGGAAGCTCTCACTGCCAGGATAAATGAGGCAGAAGAAAGAATTAGTGACATAGAAGACCAAATGACAGAGAATAAAGAAGCTGAGCAAAAGAGAGACAAACAACTACTGGAACACGAGGAGAGGATTCGAGAGATAAGTGACACCATAAGACGACACAACATTAGAATAATTGGGATTCCAGAAGAAGAAGAAAGAGAGAGGGGAGCAGAAGGTATATTGGAGACAATTATTGGAGAGAATTTCCCTAATATGGCAAAGGGAACAAACATCAAAATCCAGGAGATGCTAAGAACGCCCCTCAAAATCAATAAAAATAGGTCCACACCTCGTCACCTGATAGTAAAATTTACAAGTCTTAGCGACAAAGAGAAAATCCTGAAAGCAGCCCGGGAAAAGAAGTCTGTAACATACAAGGGTAAAAACATTAGATTGGCAGCGGACCTATCCACAGAGACCTGGCAGGCCAGAAAGAACTGGCATGATATATTCAGAGCACTAAACGAGAAAAACATGCAGCCAAGAATACTATATCCGGCTAGGCTATCATTGAAAATAGAAGGAGAGATAAAGAGCTTCCAGGACAAACAAAAGCTGAAAGAATTTGCAAACACCAAACCAGCTCTACAGGAAATATTGAAAGGGGTCCTCTAAGCAAAGAGAGACCCTAAAAGTAGTAGATCAGAAAGAAACAGAAACAATATACAGTAACAATCATCTTACAGGCAATACAATGGCACTAAATTCATATCTCTCAATAGTTACCCTGAATGTTAATGGGCTCAATGCCCCAATCAAAAGACACAGGGTATCAGAATGGATAAAAAAACAAAACCCATCCATATGCTGCCTCCAAGAAACTCATTTTAGACCCGAAGACACCTCCAGATTTAAAGTGAGGGGGTGGAAAACAATGTACCATGCTAATGGACATCAGAAGAAAGCTGGGGTGGCAATCCTTATATCAGATCAATTAGATTTTAAGCCAAATACTATAATAAGAGATGAGGAAGGACACTATATCATACTCAAAGGGTCTGTGCAACAAGAAGATCTAACAATCTTAAACATCTATGCCCCTAACATGGGAGCAGCCAACTATATAAACCAATTAATAACAAAATCAAAGAAATACATCGACAGTAATACAATAATAGCAGGGGACTTTAACACTCCCCTCACTGAAATGGACAGATCATCTAAGCAAAAGATCAACAAGGAAATAAAGGCCTTAAATGACACACTGGACCAGATGGACATCACAGATATATTCAGAACATTCCATCCCAAAGCAACAGAATATACATTCTTCTCTAGTGCACATGGAACATTCTCCAGAATAGACCACATCCTGGGTCATAAATCAGGTCTCAATCGGTACCAAAAGATCGAGATCATTCCCTGCATATTTTCAGACCACAATGCTCTGAAGCTCGAACTCAATCACAAGAGGAAATTTGGAAAGAACGCAAATACATGGAGACTAAACAGCATCCTTCTAAAAAATGAATGGGTCAACCAGGAAATTAAAGAAGAATTGAAAAAATTCATGGAAACAAATGATAATGAAAACACAACAGTTCAAAATCTGTGGGACACAACAAAGGCAGTCCTGAGAGGAAAATATATAGCAGTGCAAGCCTTTCTCAAGAAACAAGAAAGGTCTCAAATACACAACCTAACCCTACACCTAAAGGAGCTGGAGAGAGAACAACAAAGAAAGCCTAAACCCAGCAGGAGAAGAGAAATTATAAAGATCAGAGCAGAAATCAATGAAATAGAAACTAAAAAAACAATAGAACAAATCAACAAAACTAGGAGCTGGTTCTTTGAAAGAATTAATAAGATTGATAAGCCCCTGGCCAGACTTATCAAAAAGAAAAGAGAAAGGACGCAAATAAATAAAATCATGAATGAAAGAGGAGAGATCACAACCAACACCAAAGAAATACAAACA
Organism: Martes martes; assembly: GCF_963455335.1. Lineage (NCBI taxonomy): Eukaryota > Metazoa > Chordata > Mammalia > Carnivora > Mustelidae > Martes > Martes martes. Next base: position 28,347,080 of record NC_137895.1, on the reverse strand, counting down.
ATTATAAGAACATACTACGAGCAACTCTATGGCAACAAATTTGACAACCTGGAAGAAATGGATACATTTCTAGAGATGTATAAACTACCACAACTGAACCAGGAAGAAATAGATAACCTGAACAGACCCATAACCAGTAAGGAGATTGAAACAGTCATCAAAAATCTCCAAACAAACAAAAGTCCAGGACCAGACGGCTTCCCAGGGGAATTCTACCAAACATTTAAAGAAGAATTAATTCCTATTCTCCTGAAACTGTTCCAAAAAATAGAAATGGAAGGAAAACTTCCAAACTCATTCTATGAGGCCAGCATCACCTTGATCCCAAAACCAGACAAGGATCCCACCAAAAAAGAGAATTACAGACCAATATCCTTGATGAAGACAGATGCGAAAATTCTCACCAAAATACTGGCCAATAGGATCCAACAGTACATTAAAAGGATTATTCACCACGACCAAGTGGGATTTATTCCAGGGCTGCAAGGTTGGTTCAACATCCGCAAATCCATCAATGTGATACAATACATTAATAAAAGAAAGAGTAAGAACCATATGATACTCTCAATAGATGCTGAAAAAGCGTTTGACAAAGTGCAGCATCCCTTCCTGATTAAAACTCTTCAAAGTGTAGGGATAGAAGGCACATACCTCAACATTATCAAAGCCATCTATGAAAAACCCACCGCAAATATCATTCTCAATGGAGAAAAACTGAAAGCTTTTCCGCTAAGGTCAGGAACACGGCAGGGATGTCCGTTATCACCACTGCTGTTCAACATAGTACTAGAAGTCCTAGCCTCAGCAATCAGACAACAAAAAGAAATTAAAGGCATCCAAATCGGCAAAGAAGAAGTCAAACTATCACTCTTTGCAGATGATATGATACTATATGTGGAAAACCCAAAAGGCTCCACTCCAAAACTGCTAGAACTTATACAGGAATTCAGTAAAGTGTCAGGATATAAAGTCAATGCACAGAAATCAGTCGCATTTCTTTACACTAACAACAAGACAGAAGAAAGAGAAATTGAGGAGTCAGTCCCATTTACAATTGTACCCAAAACCATAAGATACCTAGGAATTAATCTAACCAAAGAGGCAAAGAATCTATACTCAGAAAACTATAAAGTACTCATGAAAGAAATTGAGGAAGACACAAAGAAATGGAAAAATATTCCATGCTCATGGATTGGAAGAACAAATATTGTGAAAATGTCTATTTTACCTAAAGCAATCTACACATTTAATGCAATCCCTATCAAAATCCCATCCATTTTTTTTAAAGAAATAGAACAAATAATCCTAAAATTTATATGGAACCAGAAAAGACCTCGAATAGCCAAAGGAATATTGAAAAAGAAAGCCAAAGTCGGTGGTATCACAATTCCAGACTTCAAGCTCTATTACAAAGCTGTCATCATCAAGACAGTATGGTACTGGCACAAAAACAGACATATAGACCAATGGAACAGAATAGAGAGCCCAGAAATAGACCCTCAACTCTATGGTCAACTAATCTTCGACAAAGCAGGAAAGAATATCCAATGGAAAAAAGACAGCCTCTTCAACAAATGGTGCTGGGAAAATTGGACAGCCACATGCAGAAAAATGAAATTGGACTATTTCCTTACACCACACACGAAAATAGACTCAAAGTGGATGAAGGACCTCAATGTGCGAAAGGAATCTATCAAAATCCTTGAGGACAATGCAGGCAGCAACCTCTTTGACCTCCACCGCAGCAACTTCTTCCTAGGAACATCGCCAAAGGCAACAGAAGCAAGGGCAAAAATGAACTATTGGGATTTCATCAAGATCAAAAGCTTTTGCACAGCAAAGGAAACAGTTAACAAAACCAAAAGACAACTGACAGAATGGGAGAAGATATTTGCAAACGACATATCAGATAAAGGGCTCGTATCCAAAATCTATAAAGAGCTTATCAAACTCAATACCCAAAGAACAAATAATCCAGTCAAGAAATGGGCAGAGGACATGAACAGACATTTCTGCAAGGAAGACATCCAGATGGCCAACAGACACATGAAAAAATGCTCCACATCACTCGGCATCAGGGAAATACAAATCAAAACCACAATGAGATACCACCTCACACCAGTCAGAATGGCTAAAATTAACAAGTCAAGAAATGACAGATGCTGGCGAGGATGCGGAGAGAGGGGAACCCTCCTACACTGTTGGTGGGAATGCAAGCTGGTGCAACCACTCTGGAAAACAGTGTGGAGGTTCCTCAAAAAACTGAAAATAGAGCTACCCTACGACCCAGCAATTGCACTCCTGGGTATATATCCTAAAGATACAAACGTGGTGCTCCGAAGGGGCACGTGCACCCGAATGTTTATAGCAGCAATGTCCACAATAGCCAAACTGTGGAAAGCGCCTAGATGTCCATCAACAGATGAATGGATAAAGAAGATGTGGTATATATACACAATGGAATACTATGCAGCCATCAAAAGACATGAAATCTTGCCATTTGCGACGACGTGGATGGAACTAGAGGGTATCATGCTTAGCGAAATAAGTCAATCGGAGAAAGACAACTATCATATGATCTCTTTGATATGAGGAAGTGGAGATGCAAGGTGGGGGGGTTTGGGGGGAGGTAGGAAAAGAAAAAATGAAAAGATGGGATTGGGAGGGAGACAAACCATAAAAGACTCAATCTCAAGAAACAGACTGAGGGTTGCGGGGGGGAAGGGGGATGGGAGAGGGTGGTGGGGAAATGGACATTGGGGAGGGTATGTGCTATGATGAGTGCTGTGAAATGTGTAAACCAGACGATTCACAGACCTGTACCCCTGGGGATAAAAATACATTATATGTTTATTAAAATAAAAAAATTAAAAAAAAAATAAATAAATAAAAAGTAAGATTTACATGAAGATGACAAGAAAATTAGTCTGTGTTTATTCCTTAAAAACTGAATCTGTGGACTCTGAGTGCATAGGCTATAGTGTATTCTGATATACTATTTAGTACACTCTGCCTAGAAGCAGGGAGTTCTTTATTCCATGTGCCACAGGATTCTTGTTCCAGTAAAGCTGTATTCTCTCCAATATTAATGCAAAAAGCTTGGGCTGCACAATTCCCAGACACTGAGAGCACACTTTGACAGACAGACACACATATGATACAGCGAGGCATCTACTTGAAATTATCAAAAATAAATGTACACACCAATCTCTCCAGATGGCCAAAAAACCTTTCAAAGTCAACTGATGGGACTACAGAACTCTTTTTTAAATGAGGTGAAGGATCCATTTTAAAGCAATTTCATCAGACCTACTTGATCTCAGAACCCTCCAGGAGTAAATGCATTCATTCATTGGTGCCAACTACCAGGTCTTAACTTGGTAATAGTGATATGTTCCATGGCCCAAGAATTGTCTTTAATCTGCCCTTGGAAATGCACCAGAGCACTACAAAGACTCAAACTGAAATTAAATTGTCTTCAAGCTGCAGAGCAGACCAAAGAATGAGCTGGGAAATACCATGTTAATACAAGCCTATTCTTTTAAATACTAGCCTAGACTAGAATTGCCCATTGTGGGTTTTCTTACCATTTATAACATGATCTCCAGCTATTTAAATGTAGCCTTAGTCCACCAATAAACACTCTTCTTCCCATATGAGTATATCACGCCATCATTTGTGGACTGCAAACCTCTGTCAATCAGAGCATTGTACCAGACAGTCTGCCCTTCCGCTCTCCCTTGTAAAATTGCCACAGATGACGTCAAGTTGCAATTCCCCTCTGCCCACCACATAATGAGCTGGCACATGCTGGAAAGATCGATGTCAAACAGAAGGGGAAGATAGTTTTGAAGCTAACACTTTCAGTTGCCATTTGAATCCTTTTTCAGAAATCAATCTCCTTCTCCTTGACAACACTGAATGTGTAATCACAGACTTCAGTTCATTGAATGACCAAGTGCTCCCTTTCACTTGGGAACATTTTCCATCAGAGTCAAATGTAAATGGAATATTTTTGCAGTAGGGGAGGAAAAATCTAGAATAAAAAAGTAATCTATCTATGTATGAAAATGGGGTATGCATGAGTGTGTGTGTAAATGTACATATGTGGCTATCTGTACATACAAACTGGCTACAAAGTTGATGCCATTAACAGTTACTCCTGAAAAACTCCATATACTTGGAGACTACAACTGGGTCACAGCCTATTGTGTAAATGTTCATAGACATGCTCATGTGAATAATGGATGTCAACTTTTAATTCACTGAGTTAATCCAAGGAGCAGAAGACAAAAGAAAACAAAAATAAAAACAAAAACACAAAACATAATGCCTATTACTTAGGCTTGATTTATGGTAGAGTTTTTGTTTTTAGAAGGGAAAGTTGCCTAGTGATCTAAAAATGGATAATACTCCAAACAAAAAAATGAGACCACATGCAAGCATCCTAACTACTAAACTTGGCAGGAGTTGATTACCAAAGAATAGACTCCAATCAAAACTTGAAGGATCACAGTTGTAGAAGCCAAGGGCCAGGAGAGGATGAAAAGTGTCTGCTTTCACAGAAGTCCTGCTTCTGAATACCCATCATAGCATGGTATGAGAAGGCAGAAAAGAAAAATATAATTAGAACAGGAACCAATCCATGTGGAACTGAGAATTAAGACAGACCAAACCTTGCTTTTGGAGGGTAAAGGCAAAGAGTCAGAAAGAAAGCATGAGCTGTAGACATGTAACATCACGTTCCAAAAACACTTAGGAAAGGGTAGGATGGCAAGGAAAGCAAATTATTTCTTATGGTTACATTGAAAATTAGCTGCCATCAATCCACACTTCTTGGAGTAAAACCATGTCCTTCCAGTTCTTGAAGTACTCTATTCCTGTCCAGAGCAAAGAACTGTGTGTATCCTAATACAAACTCGTTTTAATCACCTCTTATTTGCCCCATCCATGAGTGAGAGATTCTGGCCCTAGATCTGTGGGGATGGTCAAACACACATCTGACACTGGATAGATGCACTAGATGATAGTTTATTATACTCACAGCCCAGGGAAGGAAAACATCACATGCAAAGTGGGCTACATGGAAGCTGCACCCAGGAACAGAGTGAACAACTGGGGCTTGTGGGAGGCAGGCTTTGTAGTTTCAAGAGGGTGGGATGACTGTAGGTTCTGTGGGAGGATGTGATTGGCTTATCTGAATAATCCCATGGACCAGCAGGGGACTGAAACCACGTACTCAGGCATAAGCAGGAACTTCACCTGGTCGCCTTGGTGAGGAGAGTTGCTTGGTGAGGGGACCTTATCCATAGGAGCAGAATTGGGAGGGGATCTTGTGCTTAGGCCATTTGAGGTCCTCCTGGGTTTACCAGATGGCAAGGCAGCAAATACTATTGGCCCTTAATTTTAGGCTTTATACCACAAAGCTGATGAGGGACCAGAAAGCTGGCAAATGTATCACTTCTGCTTCCTACATGTAGAGCTTCCTTGTTTCTTAATCTTGTGCTAGGAAAATATAACCTGAGGGAAGAAAATGATCTACCTAATCTGCCATCTCTCCCTGTATGCCCAGTTTCCAGGATAGTGTAAGAAGCAATTCAACTTTTGATTTCTAGTACTTTGCCCACTCCTTTCCAGGCTATATGTGAAGCAGGCACAGACAGAAGTAGGACAAGAAGTCAGCAAAGTCCTTAATTAAGTAGAGTAGATGATAATAGTAGCAAGAACTTGAAAATAAGATCTGATGTATATGTGTTGCCAAGAAACAGCCTGGTGGATGTGGGGACTTGGTGCTATTCTTTAAAAATATACCTTCAAAAATTCTTACTTGTTTACACAATACTAAAGGAAATGGAAAAAAAATTGATGCCCATTGAATTACTTTCATTGGATAATATGTCATCCAAAAAAGGTGAAATAACTAACCAAACAAAATATAACATGTGCAAAATGTTTTATTTCCAGTGTATGTGGTGTGTTAATTCTTCCATTCGTCTCTATGTGTATTTGGGGTTAATCCTCCATGTTATCTTTATGAAGACATTAAGCTTAGCTTTAAAAGATTTCATACACAATTACAAGATTCCTTTCAGAAATTTTACTCTAGTAACTTGGCATCATTTTTATACTAAAAATAAAGTACTATCAACTTCAGAATGTTAGCAACTTCTTTACCAATTCCCTCAAGCAGAAATTATTGTGCTATCATCGGATATTTAAAGTGTTTTATTTCTTTCTTTATTATAGTACTTGTCACACTATATGGTAATTATGTATTTATACATCTGTCTCCCCGTCTAGAAGGTAAACTTTCTAAACTAAGGAATGATCTTACTTCTTCCTTCTATTACCATCCCCATCACTAGCACACTTACCTAACATACGTAATAGTCTCTTAAGTTTTTCATGGAATGAGTGAATGAGTTAATGAATGTCATCCCTCTCAACTCTGAATTTATATATATGAATGCCTATTTGACATTTCCACTGGAATATTTATTAGATACTTCTAACTCAAGATATCCAAAAATATATCTTCATTTTCACTCTCTCAAAATGTCTTCTCTCTTAGCACTTCCTATCAGGAAATTAGAGTACCATACACAGTTGTCAAGGCCAAAAATGTGCAAGTTAGTTAGAGGGAAATGTTATCCAACTCCTTAATCCAATCTAGCAGCACACCCTGTCCACCTCCAAAGTGTAGCATATATCCATTTACCTGTCTCCATTCCTGTTATGATCATTCTAGCCCAAGCCTTCAGCATTCATTCACCTGATCTCCTCATTTACACTCTTGCCCATCTGTTCTCCACACAGCATTTGGGGTGACCTTTTAAATTTTTTTTTAAATTTATTTATTTGTTAGAGAGAGAGCAAGCAAGCACAGGCAGACAGAGTGGTAGGCAGAGGCAGAGGGAGAAGCAGGCTCCCCGCGGAGCAAGGAGCCCGACGTGGGACTCGATCCCAGGACGCTGGGATCATGACCTGAGCCGAAGGCAGGTGCTTAACCAACTGAGCCACCCAGGCGTCCCTTGGGGTGACCTTTTAAAAATATAAATCATACATCACAATTCTGCTCGACACCCTCCATGAGCTTTGCATTGCTCCTGCACTAAAGTACCTTGGCCCAACGTGCCTTACATGTAGACCTTTTCCACTTGTCTTACTTCCTTTCCCACTGATCACATTCCCCTCAATCAGTCCCAGCTTCCCTGGCCTCAGAGATCCTCAGAGAGGTCCAGTCCAATCCATCAGGCTGTTTTATTAATGAATTGTTCCATTTTCATAAATTATTTGTCCTTTAAATGTGCTCCTGACAAGTCCCTTTTTGTCACTGAGGGGTCATCTTAAATTCCATCCCTTTTTTAATACTTTTCTGACCTCTCAATCTAAAGCAGCCCCTAGGTCATTCTCTTTCCCATCATTTTTTTCCCCCATCATTTGATTTTATTTTTATCACAGTATTAATGGTCATTTGAAATTTTCTTGTTTACTTATGCTAGTCTTTATTGTTCACAGCTAAATTTTCAGAGCTTTAAATAGTGCTTGGCACATTAAAGACCTTCAGTAAATGATGTTTGGGAATGAATACGTTCATGGATACACTAAGAAACTGAATTAATGAACATGTAAATGAGTTTGGAAATAAATACATGAATAAAGGAATCTTATTTCTTGACATTTATATTATCTTGATCATATCAGTACTAATAAGGAATATTATGTATTACTAATCATTAACTATCCATTTCTATAAACTTTATATGACATATAAAAATAATAAAATCTGATAAGAACCAACCTTATAAACATAGATATATTTAGACTAAGAAAACCCCTTGACATATTTTCCCCCATTGCCATAACTCATAAGGAAATTTTTTTTCCTTATGTTTTTTTAAAATTTTATTTATTTTTTACAGACAGAGATCACAAGGAGGCAGAGAGGCAGGCAGAGAGAGAGGAAGGGAAGCAGGCTACCTACCAAGCAGAGAGCCCGATGCGGGGCTCGATCCCAGGACCCTGACATCATGACCCGAGCCGAAGGCAGAGGCTTTAACCCACTGAGCCACCCAGGCGCCCCTCATAAGGAAATTTTTTAAAGTTTCTTATTGCAATTAGCTGTATTTCTTTTCCTCTATCCTTTAGAAGTCTCAAATGCTGCTGAATTCACCTAATATCCCCTCCCCCCCCCTTTTTTTTTCAGGAAAAAAAAAGACTATCATTGGGCAGTATTATAATTTGAACCTTCTCAGAAAATCTAAATAGTCCTATATTTACTAAAGAAATTAAATATCAAGTTTAAATCTCCAAAAATATACTCCAGGCCCAGATAATTTCACTGCTTAAGACTATTGCACATGAGGGGTGCCTGGGTGGCTCAGAGGGTTAAGCTTCTGCCTTTGGCTCAGGTCATGATCTCAGGGTCCTGGGATCAAGCCCCATATCAGGCTCTCTGCTCAGCGGGGAGCCTGCTTTCCCCTCTCTCTCTGCCTGCTGCTCTGCCTACTTGTGATTCTATCTCTCTCTTTGTCAAATAAATAAAATAAAATCTTTAAAAGACTGTTGCACATGTAAAAAAAAAATACAAATTCTATACAAATTCTGCCAGAAATTATAGAAGAAAAACTATTCAACTCATTTATGAGGCAAATATTATTCTAATATTAAAATCAGGCAAAAGTATTATAAGAAAAGAGAACTATAGACCAATACCCTTGTGAACAAAGATACAAAATTCCTAATAAAATACTACCAAATTGATCCAATAATATATGACAAAGTGGCATTTGTTTCAAGAATGAAAGGTTATTTTAGCACTAGAAAACAAATAAATGTAATTCACTATATCAATAGATCAAAAAAATCACTCAGCTAGATACAGAAACATCATTTGACAAAATCCAACATTCATTCTTTATTTAAAAACAAAACAAAACAAATTGTCAATTGGGGCAAGTGGGTTCCTCAGCTGATTAAACATCTGCCTTTGGCTGAGGACATTGTCCTTGGGGTCTTGGGATGGAGCCCCAGGTTGGGCTCCCTGTTCAGCAGGAGAGTCTGCTTCTTCCTCTCCATCTTCTCTTTCCCCAACCCTGCAAATGTTATCTCTCTCTCCCTCTCAAGTAAATAAATAAAATCTTCCAAAAAAAAAAAAAATGGCAACAAGCTAGAAAAACTTAATAAAATCTTCAGAAAAAAATGGCACCTTTAATAAAGGGTATCTATAATAAACTTACATCTATCACCCTTCTTAATTGTGAAAGACTGAACTTACTTCCTAAGAAGAAAAACAAGGCAAGAATATCCACTTTATCATTTCTTTCAACATTGTACTGCAGGTTGTAGCCAGAGCAATAAAGCAAGAAAAATAAATAAATAATTGCACCTGCAAATTTAAAAGCTTCCAAACATGCTGTTGGCATGAAGATAAACAAATAACTCATGTGAAAAATAGAGTCCATAAATAGACCAACACATATATAATCAATTAATTTTCAACAAAGGTGAGAAGAATAGTCAGTAGAAAAAGGATTATCTTTTCAACAGATGATACTGCAACAACTGAATCCCCATATGCACGAAAAAGTTATAAAATTTGATCCATAATCACCTGATACACAAAAATTAATACAAATACATCATAGACCTAAATGTGAAACCAGAAACCATAAAAGCCTTAAAAGAAAATATAGAAAAAGTTTCTGTGGCTTTGGATTAACAACAGGAAAAAAATACCAGCAAACACGGTTTTTACTTTTTACTAGGGAGTTTAAAATGGAGTCAATAAGAATGGACTATTCTATTCCTAATAGAATACATTTACAAACTTTAATAACTGAAAGAAATAAATCATTGGAAATATTTTGGTTTACCATTAAAAAGGGTTTTGCTCTAAGTTTGATAAGTGTTTTTTTCTTTCAATTTTTTGATAGCATCATTGGACTAAAGTAGGCCGTGCATACATTAATTAAGGTAAGGAAAGACAGAACTAATTTATCAGGCAGAATAAGTCTACTGTTTTCCAAATGATTCTGCCTACATCATTTTTTTTTTCATCTTTGTTTTTCGTATTCACCAGGAATCCCTGACTTCTTAACCTATATCTGTGACAAGTCCTCCTCAGCCTACAGCTTCTCCCAATGATAACCAGAAAAGCTAGGAAACCTACCATCCAACAACGTTCTATGGGAAAGCCCAAAGACACTTGGTTTTCCAAATCTCTAAGGAATGCACTATTGAGAGAGACAGCAACATCACTAAGAGGCTTGCCATCTGGTGGTGAAAGGAGCTGTTACAGAACTGGTATCAGTGGAACATGATAAGATCTCAAAATAATGGAGACCAGCTGGTGGTATTTAACTATAAGAAAGCAGGTGGCAGCAATTATAGAAATAAGCAACAAAGTCTGAATGGCAGCCAGAAAATGGGGGTGGTGCTGACTTACAGAGAACTATGGTGATAGTTATACAGAAAACAGTGCCCTAGAGGTTAGATGTATTGGCAACCTGCAACGGTTTTTGCTCAATCTACAAAATCAAAATAATTCAAAGATGGATTATCAGGAAGCTGAGGGAATTCACTCCAATAAAAATTGTGACCCCTTTCCACTTTACAGATCTGAGCCAGATTTTAGACCCAGGACCCAATGCCTGAAGGAAAGGCCAGGTCCTTATGAGGAAGGACTTTATAACACCATTACATGCATACATTCTAATTATTCCTTTAGAACTTTCCCAAAGGAAACTATGCTCAATGATGCTGGTAACTACACTGGGAAAAGGAGAGAATTCAGACTACTCAGACATTTGAAAATGTCTGACATAGGATCTAAGTTGATACTGATACTTGAGGACTTGAAGCATTATCATGATGCCTTTTTAAGAATAAGGATTATAGGGGGACCTAGGTGGCTCAGTGGGTTAAGCCTCTGCCTTCAGCTCAGGTCATGGTCTCAGGGTCCTGGGATTGAGCCCCACATTGGGCTCTCTGCTCGCCGAGAAGCCTGCTTACCCCCTCTCTCTCTGCCTGCCTTTCTGCCTACTTGTGATCTCTCTCTCTCTGTCAAATAAATAAATAAAATCTTAAAAAAAAAAAGAATAAGGATTATGGGGGCACCTGGGTGGCTCAGTGGGTTAAGCCTCTGCCTTCAGCTCAGGTCATGATCCCAGGGTCCTGGGATCAAGCCCTGCATCAGGCTCTCTGCTCAGCAGGGAGCCTGTTTCCTCCTCTCTCTCTGCCTGCCTCTCTGCCTACTTGTGATCTCTCTCTGTCAAATAAATAAATAAAATCTTAAAAAAAAAAAAAGGATTATGAAGACCAACCAACAGAGATCTGTTTAGGTTCAGCTCACAGCAGGTCCACAAACTCATGAATCCACCCAGTGGTCATTTCCTCAGCCACCAAATGAATACTTAGAATAGACATGTTTACCAGTTGGCTGAACTGTCACATTAGTTTCTTGGTCTGTGAAGTAAGAGCTATCAGAGTACAGAAAGCCAAAAGGAAGATAAAAACTCTCCCCCTCCAAAACCTGGAAGAAATAGTAAAGGCAAAATGATATTGTATCTTGAGTAATGGCAGAGATCGGTGCCAACCTTAAGGAACTAAATGATGTAGAGGTGATGGATCTGATCATATCTCCAAAAATAGTCTGGTATCTACAAAAAAACAGATGGGGGGTGGGGACTGTAGTAGACTACTTCAAACTACTATAAACTACTACCAAACATTAGTAGTTCCTGTTAAAGATGCAGTGAAAGTTATTGGAACAGATTAACACAGCCTTAGCATATGGTCTGCAGCCATCTATTTGGATATGCCTTCTTTTCCATTCTTACTGGGAACCAGGACCAGAAAAGCGATGTCAGAAGCACATTGCTTTCATGTGGTATGGCAAACTTCCTGTTAATTCTTTCATAAGAGTTATGTCATAAGAGAGGCTGAAGGGACTTGGGCCATGTGGCCATTTTACCAAATTCCATAATAGTGCATCCTATCAATGACATCATCTTAATCAGATTGAATGAGTGAGAAATAGCAAGAATCATAAGATAAATGTGCTATACAGGATGCACGGGTCTACGACATCAGTGAAGTTTTTGGGGACATGTGAGTTCGGGGAATGTTTGGGCATCCCTTCCAATGTAAAAGATAATTTACTATATCTCCAATCTCCCATCAAATGTATCAATGTGAATAAATAGAAATAAGCACAAAAATCTACCAAGTGATATATGGAAGACTGTTAAGTTTAAATTGGGCCTAGAGTAGGATGGGCTTTGCAGCAAATGCAAGCTACAGTGCAAATGTCTCTTTCTCTTGGGCCATGCAAACTGACAAAATCTATTTTATTAGTGATATCTGTGATGTGAAAAATGCCTTGTAGAGTTTATGGCAACCATCGGTATGAATATCACAAAGTGAATCCTTAGGGTTCTGAAGCAAGACCTCAGAAAAATATAGCATAAAATTGCATGCCCTTTGAAAAACAGCTCCTGGAATGCCCTTGTGCTCCAGTAGAGCAGGAAGACCTAGCTGTGGGACATCAAGGAAACAACAGCCAAACTCCCCATCATAAGCTGGGCTCTGTCAGAAACAAGTTTTAAGACCATGTGGACCTGACAACAGTCCATTGTCAGAGGGAAGTGGCATCTACATCTGAGATGGAGCACTGACTGCAATAAAAAGCACAAGTAAGCTGTAGGAGCAGATGGCCTGGACACTTGTGGTATAATACACCACTGTCATCCTTCTAGCTCTTTCTCTACTTACACAAACTTCACATGGGTAAGGAAAACTTTATTATTAGTTGATAGACAAAAAAGGTTGTCCCTTAGATGGTTTGGTTCAATATGTTGATTAAAGCCAAAAAAGGACCACAGCTACATTATAGTCCAACTCCTGATAGCCCTGAGAAAAAGAAATGGGGAGAAATCCTGCCTTTGAGCAGAGCTTTGGACAATATGACTAACTATTCATTTCATGTGGAATGAAAACTGGCCTGAGGTTAAAAGATAGATAGATAGACAGACAGACAGGTAGATAGATAGATATAGATATATTTATGGACAGTGGTGAATGGCCTCAGAGCTTCATCAGGGGAATGAAGCAAAAAAAACATTAGTAGAGCTAACACAGGGAAGACTTGAGAAGAGGCATATGGATGAACACAGGAGTTGTCACAAAGCATGTGAATTTTTGTCTAATATATTAGTGCCTACCACAGACTGCCCATCATGGAAGAGGCACTAATCAATCACAACCTGGCCAGTCCAGATCGATTAGTCTCTGCACCAACTTCCTCGGTGTTGCCACAATAGTATACATGGTAATAAGAATGGAAGCTATTTATGACCAAAAGTATAGGTTTTTCATCACCAAAGCTGATCTAGACACTGCCACTGCAGAATACCTGCTTTGCCAACAACTAAGCTCCTGATATGGCACCATGCCTCAATGAAGCCAACCAGTTCTTGGTACAAAATAGTTTGATTTCATTGGATCTCTTCTACCCTGAAAAAGTCAGAAAACCATGTAAATTACTGACACATATTTTTGGTGTATGTTTGACATTGTTGCCCACAGGGCCTCAGTTCACATCACTATCTGAAGGCTTATAAAGTCTGTTCTATCAACAAGGAATCCTACATAATATCACTTCAGTCCAAGGTACTACTATTAAATAGCAACAGAGGCATAGCAGTGATACATTACCATGAGATCCACTGGTCCCATCACATGCTATACCACTTATAAACTGAAGCACCAGCTTGGAGGTGATATCAAAAAGGACAGAATCTCATCTTTCAGGTCACAGTATATGCTCTAAATTAACTACGGTTTGATGCTATACCTAAACAGAGTACATGAATCTAAGAGCCAAGGGATAGAAATAATTATCATGTTCAGTAATCCGTATCTGGGGAATACATGATTTCCATCCCTGCAACTCCAAATTATGTGGATCTAGAAGTTGTGTTTCCCTTCACCATGGTGAATGCCACAATACATTCATGAAAGTTTAAGCTGTGGATGCTACCTAGTCACTTCAGGTGTTTTGTGAGGAAACACCAACAGACCAGGAAAGGAGACTATCCTGATGGGGGTCTTTGACCCTAATCATCAGAAGGATAAGGAGCTGCTATTATACTGCTATACTGCCCTCCTCATCAATTTTGACAGTAAATGAAAAAGTGTAGCAGCTGTATCCTGGACTAGGTACTCAGACCTCATAAAGATGTTAGTGTCACAAGACCAACAGAGATGATCTTGAGGGGTGGCTAGAATGGATAGTTAGGGCAGGTAAATGATGAGCATCATATGTGTTCCCGAAAAGAACTATAGCAACAGGGGCTATAGATAAAGTTATCCCACTAGCTTTTCTCTTAAGAGTTTTCTCAGAAAAAGAGATATTCTAGAATTGTGGAGAAGCTGTTACTAGGTAGGTGAAGGTATTTCATGAAGCAAGTTGAGCTGAGTGACTAAAGGTGTGGACTATACAGTAAACTGTGCTGCACCCCTCTCTTTACCTCTTCAGGACTGAGAAACTCATTGTTTTAGCAACTGGCAGTGTTGCCTGTCTATGACTAACAGATGAGTCCCTGTCTAGGAATTACCCTTGGCCAAAGGGAGCTGCTTCACTCAAGGTTATGTCACCTTGGTATTAGCCCACATCCAATATCCAATATCCAATATCCAATATCCAATATCTTCCTGGTCACTGTGTTGGTCTTAAGTCCCAACACCACTGCCTCAATTTTAGACATACCTGAAAGGCCATCCCAGCTTCAGAGCTCCCTTGTGAATTCAGTTGAGTGTGTTGTTGAAACTATACCATAGTTCAACTTCTTTGCTCAATTTCCCTTCATGCTCTAGAACTCATTCATCCAATTTATTTTCTGCAACTATTGTTCTTGAAATCTCAGCCCAATAAGCCTCTTGTATACAAATGTCTGCCTGAAAGCTTGTTTCTTGGGAAACTGAAATTATGATATTAACAGATAATTTTCATCTAATATGAAAAACTTTTGATCAATAAATTTAACTTATTTACACTTATTGCATTTATGGCTATACTATGACTCTCTTCAACTATTTTATTTCATATGATGTATTTACCATATTCTCTGTTTCTTTTTTCACTTTTTGTTCATTTAAAAGTTACACATTATATTTTTATGTTTTTTTAAAAAAGAATTTGGACTTAAAGACTCATGTTTATGTTTACTATTGTACATCACTTTTCTAAATGTGTTATTATTTATAGCTTCTTCATGGGAAAGTTAAGTACATAGGAATATACCTATTCCTACTCCATGTTTGCAGTATACAATTTTCTGCATTGTCATTTATAAACATTTTTAGACACATTATTAAAAAAACATTAAATCCTACAAAATTATTTACTCATCCTTATTTCTCATATATCTTTTAATATCCTCCTGGATTTCTAGCTGTTCTTTTTAATGAAATACTTCCTTTGAGATTCCTTTCAAAATTAATCCTTCTGTGGTAAAAGTTCTGAGGTCTTAGATGCCTGAGAAAAATTGTACTTTACTCTCGCATTTGTGTGAAGAGCTAGACAAATACAAATTCTGGTTTCTTTTCTTTGAAAATATTATTTCATTGTATTCTTTCTTAGTTTTTAAGTTTTTAAGAAGTCTGATACTAATCCAAAGCTATTTTTATAAGCTCTTAGAGCCTTTATCCCTTCTTTTATTGGTATTCTTAAAATTCAGTTTAGTTTTTTCAAGCGTTTCTGTTTTACTTTGTTCTGTTTGTTCTTTTTTGTTTGGCATTCTATATGCTACTTCAAAATGATTCTTTTTTCCTTCTTTTAATTTGAAAAATTAGAGTAATTTATTTCTTCAACTATTTTCTCCCATTATTTCATTCTTTAATTTTTCTCTCTCTTACGGAAAATTCATTATATATCTGGTGAGAATTTTAGACACCATATGTCTTTGCTTAGCATTTTTATTTTCTATCTCTCTCTCTCCCTTACTGATCTCTTCCTAGGATTTATTAAAATGGTTTCTAAATCTGACCTTTCAATTCACTAATTCATTCTTTGATTATTTTCTTTGTGTTATTAAACCCATTCATTGAGTTGTTTGTTTGAATTATTATATATTCACACCCAATACTTTGAATTAGTTCTTTATAAATTGTTTACTCCTGCTATACCAATATTTTTATCTCTTTAAAGATAATTTCTCTTCCTTTTTCTTTTAAATCCTTTCTCCATCTGGCCAAGGGATTCTGCTGCTTCTCATGCAAACTGTCGAACCTGTTGTCTTTCTTCTGTAGTGGCTGCCTTCCTCAGATAAGTTGTTAGGCTTCCCTAAGGCCATTTTTTCTCCAGATGTATCAGCCACCCGAGTTAATGATGAGCATGAGGAGAGGGGGCTAAAGCAGCCCAGGACTTATTTAGTAACTTCCCATAAGTTTAGGACTTGTGATGGAAGGATCTCAAGGTAGGGAGCCTCTTCTTTACAAACTCCTCTATACTGGGTAAATCTATCTTACGAGAAAACACTTTTGACTTCCACCAATATTATCTGATATAATATAAGATGAGGAATATAATTTCCCCACCTTTAAGTTTAGAGAAATAGGTGAGAAGAAGTAATAAATGGCAATAGACAGCCAGTCTTCCTACACTTCCTGTTATCTGCACCTCGCCCCAGCTAGATGATATTATCATACCACTTCTCCACCACACTGAATTGGCACTGCTATTCTTCGGTCTTGCATTAATTACCAACTGGGCAATGATATTCCTAAGGCAATACTGGCGAGAGGAAAGGAGCAGGGAAATATCACAACAAAAAAACTCTCTTCCCTCTCTCCCTCTCATTGCACCTGGTCCTCTTCCACTGTAGGGAACTATTTCTTCACTAATATGATCAACTTCTATTTCTTAAGGTTTTTTCATAGTAACTGTATACTTTTGCTAAGAAATGGAAAGTACTGAATATTTAATAAGTCTGTAATAATTCTACTTAAATCTATCAACCTCCTTCCTGCTTCCGTGCCTCTCTGGATTTGCACTAGAGAGAAAGGTATAGCATCTCACATTAGTTTGCCACCCTTCCCACCATCACTTGATCTATGTCATTTAGACATATGTCATTTAGACATATTCCTTAAAAATAAGATTTCTGAAAGATCTTTCAATTTCTGAAAATACATAAAGAACACCCACTTTCATGTGTGACTTTTTAGTTTTCTATCTGAAAATGACATAACATTAATCTATGTACCTTATTTAATAGAAATAGGGACCAAAAAAACAACCTGAGGCTAATTAAACATAAGGTACCTCAAGCTTTAATTCTGGCACTATTTCAATTTTCAGTTCCTTGTTTATGATTCATATAATAGTTTGCTTTAGACAAATTAATTAGTTGCATGTGTCAAGCTAGTTAAATGCATGCTAAATATTTTCCCAAGAGAACTAAGTTGAAACTGGGTGCTATTAAAACCTTCAAATGAACAAAATGTGTTTTTAACAAGTCACACATTATTAATTGGAACTGGATAGTGAGGCATATTTTTGGATGCATGCCGAGAATAATTATGGTACTTCTTTTTTTTATTGGAACAAGATGAGTTAATCAAGAGACGCTAATCCAGCTTATCATGGCGGAGGCTTGAAAGCATTGTCAGAAACTTACACACCTTATCAGTTTGTGTTAGGGTTGAAAAACCAAGTGGGGGTCCAGGGATCATTCCTGTTCTATAGTTTATGCCTTAAAGAGATCTTTACCCAATTTCCTCACTTTAAGTAGGTAAGAAACCGGATACCCAAAAAAATGTTATTGACCTAAATTCATAAAGCTGGTTGACAGCAGGGCCAGAATTATGAAAAAAAAAATTGTATTCTTACCATAACTAAATATTGGCTTTAAAACATTACACATTTAGTAAGTTTTATTATACATTGTTCTATATTAAATCTAAGCCTAAGTGGTATTTTATCTTTGAAAAAATGTTATAAAGTCTGCACAAATTTGTTTTTATAAAAATATTTCCAAATAATTGACTCATTGCCAGGAAGAACTCACTGTCTTCTATAATGGGTTCCCCACAACCCCCCTCCCTCCCACACACTGATTTGTGCTTGGTTACTATCTCCTCATTCTTCTTTTCTTCTTTCGGTATTTTAGACAAATTCTTGCCTCCAGGATGCACAGCAGGACTCTTCTTCAGCGTACCCATTCTCTACCTCCTAAATCAAGCAAGTCAACTCAGATTCTCCCTTCTAAGACCTTCAATCTCAAAAAGCATGATATCAGGCAGGGAAAAGTACTGGATGAAGAAAGTTCATTTTAACTAGTTCTGGTTGTCTAGACTCCTAGATTTTCTAAGTCTTGTCTTTACAGAACCTTGATTTTCTAGTTTTTCATCACTCTTCCCATTGTTCTTATCACCCAGTTAATTGATATCCTGTTTTCTCTGCATGAGTTAGCTACAATCAATTTGTTTTACTTGCCATCACTGGGGTCTAACTGACACAGTCTCTATCTCTGTGACTGAGGCAGGATGAAACCTTAACCAGGCTGTGTTTGGCTAGGAGTGGTGTTATTCCAGTAAGAATTGAGTTGACACACATCATTTGCCCTAGTGTTTCATTTGCTTGATCTTCTGTAAAAACACAAATGACATAAGAGTTGACATAAAACTTTCACTTGTTAGCACAATCTATGATTATTGGACATATCTAGCCCTAACGCCTTAACACAGTAACCAAATTAAAAGAGGCAACTGCCCTTGTGCTTAAGGCTCAAGAGAAAGACAGATGTCTAAAGGAGACCCTTCTAAAGAAGGTTCATAAGAATAAAAGTCTTAACCTAAAGGAATTTATTACATTTTGCCTTTACTACTGAATTTTAAAATTTTGGTTTCCATGGCAATATATTTTAAAGAAATGACAAAATGAATACGTGTGTTACAAGGGGATTCTTAAATAAGCCTAGACTGACCTGAGAGCAGTAGAAAGATCATACCAGGCCTATAAAAAGCACTCAGTAATTATTTTAGATGCTGGGAGTAATTGCTACAGAAGATTTGGGTAACAGCATGCCAATATGGAAGACTGAACACTGTTTTTAGAAACTGTTAGGCATCCTACTCTTTCTATTTCAACTGGAGAAACTGAAAGCCACTGTGAAGAAAAAGAAGAAGATGGAGAAGATGGGAAGGGCAGAAATGAAAATAAGAAAAGGAAACTAACAATTATTATAGATATTAGAGACCTTACCACATGTCAGTACCTGCTAAGTGATGATAATAATCATTTCACTTATTCCTAACTATTCTGTGAGATCGGTATCATATGTTTATTTGACAAAGACATGAAGGTGGAAGAGATTTACTTCTCTAAGGTCATAAAACTTGAGTTTGGAAGGTACAGTTTCTGGATTTTGATCTTCTGACTCTAAACTCCACGCTTATATGACTGCTGGTGCTTTACTGGCGGCTCAGTGAGTCCTGCTGCTATTATTATTACTAACACTATTGATGCTATTAGGACATAGCTAGACAGACCCAAACAGTGATGGAAAAGTTGTTGGAAAGCTTCACTAAAAGGAATGAGCTTAACTTCAGTGTGTCTTAGGTGCTTATTAAGATTCACTCTTGTGCTAGAATGAGATATACTCTGATTGAACTCTTCAGTATTCTTTCTCTTTTCTCTTCCCACTGTTTTATCAAGCTAAAAATAATCTCTTTTTATTTAAACTATGTTGATTACAGCCTGTTTCTGCAAGGTAATTTTTGCTACCAAACCATAATCTGACCCAGTTGCAGAACCTACTGGTGACTTTTCTAGCTCTTTCTCCTGTTTCTCTCTCTCTCAACACAGAGAACTGAGTCTTAACAGCAGCATATGATTGGTGGGAAGGAGGCATAACAAATATTCATGTCATTTAATTATACTTGTCTCCTGAAAACATAGTGAAAAGTAAACCCTGTATTACCTAAAACAATATTCCTCTCTCTGCAGTAGAACACAATGATTAAGAGAGGTGGATCAAGCTATTTGGTTCAAGTATGTTTGATTTTAGGTATGTTTTTTAGCCTGTCTGTGCTTTAATTTTCTCATCTGAAAAGTAGGATGCATAAGACAAAGAAGGTCAATACATGGAAAATATTTGGCATTGTAGCTGGCAAAAAGTACCCCTTAATAAGTAGCAACACTATTTAAATTGTGATTGTGTTAGGATGAGATCTGTGATTCTTCTTCCTCTGGGGGACTCATTAGTAGATCTCTAGGAGAGAGTAAGAACAACTGGCCTCTACTTTTTCTACCTCTTCTGAGTTGTTTCATTGGACTGAGAGTGAAATCCATTCTCTTATTTGAGGCTACATGTTTGCTGGGCATCAAAAGATGGTAAAAAGAATTAAAATGGAAAACATGGAATAGATTAAAATGAGAGAAAGTTTGGACTAATGTAATAAAGAAAGCATTTGAGTAAAGGGAATACAAATAAAATCTATATCTGTGTGAATGAAATTTTAAATGAGTCTTTAAAAATGGTTCCACACTTTTATCCATTTTCCACATCAGAAGATCTTGAAAGACAAAAGGAGAGACTAGCAATTTACAAGTATGCCTGGACTGGAGGGCCTTGATGATTTCTATTAACACAGGCTTTGAAGTAGCTTAATATAAAGCACATACACTGTCCACAGCTATAGCTTATGGTTGGCAAATACTCTAATAAAATTGATTTTGCTTATACCAAGGGAAATGGCTTAATGATGGATCAAACAGCCTTTTAAAATACAGTGAGACATTTTAGTATCTATATCTGCTCTCACAAACTTCAAGTTATCATCCAAAACAAGTCTAAGTCTTTGTACAATGAAATCTCTTTATCAAGTATGTAAGAAGACCCTATGATATTTTAATATGTCAAATCAAGTTGCTCAGGCAGAGCAAAATCAATGCCAATACAACATCAATTTTCCAAGATTTTTAAACATCTACTTGTGCTTTTAGGACAAAAAGTCAAATAACAGAAAAGTATCAGCTTTCTTAGTTTGAGTAAAATAACAACAGTGGGAAAAAAATGTAGCTGTGTCTGGCAACATTCTACACTATGATAATACAAACCTAACAGATATAAGAAGAAATTGTGAAATCCAAGATTTTCTAGGATGTGAGGAAACAGAAATTCTTAGAAACTATTGGTGGAAAGGAAATAGATTAAAGTGTTTTTAGAAGAAACTCAAATCTTCAATGTATCTACCCTTTGACTTAGCAACTGCACTCCTGGGAATTTATTCCTCCAGGAGGCTATTTGTGTAATGACTCAGTATAGAGTTCTCATAGAGACTTCCTGAATTCAATCTGGCTCTGCAACACAAGTTAGGGAAAACTACAGGACCGTAACTGGCCATAAAATGCCTCAGGACTAGAAAAAGTTGCTCCGTCTGGATAAAAGGAGGCTAGGGCACAAGGTCTGACAATCAGAAGGTGTCCTTGGGCATTTTAGAATAAAGCCTCCCTTCTTTCTGCTAAAAGCAGCCTGGGCTGAGGCTTGGTGAAAAGCTCAAGCTGAATGTCAGGCCCAACTTGCCACCTCAAGCAGGTACCCCAGAGCAAGCAACAACCTGCATAATCTGGGGAGAACGCAAAGAACATCAACTTTACAGGACTGGTGTGAGGTTCAAATGGGATTATCTCCATAAAGCGCTTAGCATGGTACATGGCACATAGTAAGCTCTCAACAAATGATACCTAATATTTTATTATCATACACTACAGACAATGGGTAGTCAAAGAAAATTATTGTGATATTCGTTACAGCATTGCTATAAAATCCTTTAATAAGAGCAAGTTTAAACAAAATCTAGTACCGGACTCGAAATTCAATAACCTTTGCTTTCCTCCCAATTTTTTATTGTGGTAAAATATACATAACAGAATTTACTACTGAGCCATTTTTAAGTGTGCATGCAGTTCAGTGGTATTAAAGTACACTATATTGTCATGCAATCATCACTGCCATCCATGTCCAGAACTCTCTTCATTTTGCAAAAAATAAACCTCTATAAATTTTAAAAATAATGAGATGGATCTGTAGGTAACAACATGTAAAAATGTCTATGATATATTATTAGAAAGAAAGTAGGAAAGTTGCAATATAATCTGAATCCATTTTTCAATATAAAAAAGAGAGGAAGGGAAGGAAAGGAGGAGGGAAGAAATTTATGGGATTATCCTGTCAGCAACGGTTTTCTGGACATTGCCTTTCCTCTCATTCAATAGTTAGTATAGAAGTTTCCCTGTTACTACAATGTGACACAGTATAATAATAATAGTTGTTATCTCATTATTATTCTGACAAAAGAATTAATACTTGTATAGTAGTTAGATCACTGCTGGGCACTTGTTAAGGGCCACAGAAATGTTTCTATTCTTGATAGAGTGAAAGTTTGGGAACGATCTCAATATATGTCCTCTAAAATAGGTAGGAGAATAATGGCCACAGAAAAACTATTCTTTCAGGTAACTTGATTTTATAAAACTGCCGCTATTACTAAGAATAAAAATAAAACAATGATAAAAACAACAAAAGCAATAGCTAATATTTATTGAATACTCCTTGTGTCAGGTACTGATCAATGCTTAACCGGCATTATTTTATGCCATCTTCATAAGGATATGGGATAGATTCTAATATCCCCATTTCATATGTGAGGAAATGAAAGCTCAGGGAAGTTAAGTGGCTTGTCCAAAATCAAATGCCTAATAAGCATTAGAACAAGATTATAAAGTCAGAGATCCTACTTCCAGAAGGTTTTAATTATCTCTAAGCATCGTGACACCATAATATATACACACATAACTATGTTTACTGTATGTGTGTGTATGTATGTATTCTAATATAACAAAGAATTAGATATAGACATATGCCAAGTTTTAGAATGCTAAATCATTGACATTTTCTAGAATGTAGTCTGAAGATACAAAAGATATACTATATACTTCTTACTGTTTTTTGATTTTGTGATTATATATAGTCTCTCCTGGACAGGTACAACTTTTTTCATCTGTGTATACATTTGGTTTAACAAGTAGTGAGTACATAACAAATTTCACCAAATTTTAGAGTATTGAAATATAATTTGGAATTGTTTTAAAATAGCAAATCCTATAGTTTCCATTCTGCTTACATTTTTTGCAGACCTTTGTCATTGAGATGGGCCTCTCAAATTTAACTCCCTCTGTTTGCAGCTTCCTTAGGATAACTTCCTTTGTATGTTTTCTGCACTAGTCACATATGAGGTGACCTATCTGCTCTGTCCAATTAGAGTGACCAAGTCCTATGTAGAAAATTCCTGAGAAATTTCAACACACTCAACCTGCTAATTTGCTTTTCCAAAATCATGATGTTAGGATTAACCCTTTGGAATTAAATACCTATTTTTAAAAATTTATTATTGAACTATAGTTCACATACAGTATTATATAAGTTTCAGGTGTACAACATAGTGATTTAACAATTCTATACATTACTCCTGCTCACCATGGTAAGTGTAGTCACCATCTGTCACTGTACAATGGAGTGGCAATGGTATTGACTGTATTCTCTATGTTGTATTTTTCATCTCTGTGACCTATCCATCTTATAATGAAGTTTGTACCTCTTAGTACCTTTCATGAATATTTATTTTTAATTTAAGAGTTGTCCTCCACTTTAAAATACCACTAGCCAAAACACAACTTCTACAAAAGAACATTATACAGTCATTCTTCCGTCACAGCCTCAATTTTTGTCTTTAAAGGAGGCCTCCATATCTTCATCACTTCAGCTCTAATTCCAAAGCTTTACTACAAAGCTTTCGAGGCAACGTCTTCGTGTCCTTGTTCTTTCTCTAGACTGACAGTTTCACAATCTACTTCTGAAACTTAATTGGAAGAAATGCTTCATATTCTCTTGTAACTTCCCTGCTTCTCCTTTGCTGCCTTAGCTCCTCTAATACACAATGGAAAGATGCAAAGAAGAAGAAAAAAATAAATATACACAAAGTGTATGGTAAGCTAGATCCTATAAATCTTTGAGCTGCCTTTTCCAATCCAGGAGGAAATCCACAACCACCTTCAAAACTATACTCTCTGGCCATTCCTCTGGATAGGTTACTCAATTATTCTGTTGGTCCCCTCAGATAACATATAAAATAAACTTTGGCACAACTGATCATTTTTAAGTTTATAGTAAGCTTATAGTAAAAAAAAAAAGTATTCTAGAGCAAGGAAGAAAGTGATTTTTATCTGATAGCCGTGAGTTTGACCATAGTAATAATAATAATTAATAATCTTCTATTTATTGAGACGTTATTCTATGACAAGCACTCAACATATATCATCCCAATTAATTCTTATAACAACCTAACTTAGTAACTATTATCCCCATTTTATTGCTGAGGAAAGTTAGGCTCAGAGAGAGTAATTGCCAAAGATTACACTGCTAACTACTTATAACACAGGAACCTAGACTTCTTTGACTCTAATTCTTATATTAAGTATTTACTATAGTTTAAGATTTTATTTTTTAATAACATAGGAGTTCTACAGAAATCACGAGTACATTAATAATCTCCAAGATAGAGTTCATCATAAAGCTCATAGGAAATATGCCATTACATAATACATCAATTGGTATTGAACTTTAAAGGGTGAAAATAATCGGATCTAAAGAGGCAAGCACTGATACATGCAAGGCCAGCATTTGCTATTTGCTCTACTTCTAAAATGAAATGATAATAAGCATACCAAGTTTGAAAGATCTTGCTTGCTTTCCAACCTCACCTGGTTCCATTTTTTTTTCTTGTCTCTCCCCTGTCCACTACCAATATCTTGATCTTTCCCTAATGCACCTGTCCCAGGATGTTTATACACGTTCCTTTTTCCAATATTAGATCACTCTCCCACATCCCCCAGTGTTTACACAGTTGACCTTCTTTTAATCCTTCAAATTTCAGTTTGATTGTCACTTCCTCTGAAATGCTATTCCAAGTCACCTAACGTAAGCAAGTCCCATTTTCTTCGCACTCTGTTTGTTTCCTTCATAAGTGATTTTATATTTCTATATAACCATATATATATTAATATATACTTACATATATAAATATAACCATCTATATCTATATGGTTTACTTATTTGTTTACTGTCTGCCTAGAAGCTTACTAGTAGACCTAGTGTCTGTTTCTTCACATTACATATCTACAGCCTAATTAAAGCCTGCTCACTAGTTGTTGCATGAATAAATTATATGTTAAACATAAGCTTATAATGTGGAGTGAATAACAATAAAAAACATTTATATATAATGTCAAGTTAACCTCTAGCACCTCAGTTTATCATATCTCTACTTGCAACTTCTTGTTTTTTTCAACATTTCTTATCATAAATGAGATGCCATGCAATAATAACCAAAACTCACAGTTATAATCTGACCATCACAGCAAAGTCCAGCTGACACTGACAACACACTAAGCCAGAAGGCACTGGGTCAAAATAATCAGGGGTGATGAGAAAGTAAGTAAGGATGATTCATACACTGGAAAATCGTAATTCCACAAATGCAGGATAAGACTTAGGGAATCCATGTGGATATGAAGAGTTAAAACAGGGAGCCTGGGTGGCTCAGTTCTTAAGTGTTTGCCTTAGGCTCAGGTCATGATGTGTCCTGGGATCAAGGCCCATATCGGGCTCCTTGCTCGGCAGGAAGCCTGCTTCTCCCTCTCCCACTCCCCCTGCTTGTGTTCCCTTTCTGTGTCTCTCCCTGTCAAATAAATAAATAAAATCTTAAAAAAAAAAAAAAAGAGTTAAAACATTTTACAGATTGAAGGAAAGGACCAATGTGGCATCAAAGGAAACTATTTTCAAGACAAAAGTGTTCTTTTTTTTTCCATAACAAAGGAAATGGGTTGACATGCTGTAAGATTTTGACACAAGCTATAAGTCCCCAAACAGGTGATACCCTCACTCATCAAAGTTACACTTGCATCCACTCTCCAGAAACCATTTATGTCGTAAGTTGCAGGCCTTCTTATTTGACTTAATGTCTCCAAATACTCAGTGGACATTGGAAATGCTGAATCTCAGTTCTGAGAGGCAAAAGACCTTACAATTACTTCATTGATTCAGCCAGTAAGAACTGCGTGCCCCCCCCCGTGTAGGGTACTGTGTAAAGTACCTCTTGCTCCAACCCTGCTGTGTTGTCAGCAAAAATCAATGCTTCTGAGCTAAAAACCTCAAGCCTGGTGAGATACTGGAAGTAAGATCTGGAAACAGCCTGCTGCTTTGTGCATGAGCATATGTGGTAATAAGAACTCTATGCAATAAATCTCCAAGAAGATTAAGTTGCGTCCAACCTAAAATCCACCATGATAGATCTGCCTTTGCTTACACTATACTTTCCTAATAGATCTGTGTCTGGTAGGTATATCTAGCAATCCTCTCTCTCCATATGCTTGTATCTTCATTTTTTTTTTTTTTTAATCTACAGTCCACTCCTCCTCTGAACTTCACTCTCACTTAACAACTGCCCATGCAACATTACTCCTTGGATAGTTAACACTAAAATTAACATGTCTGGAATGAACTCTGGATTTCAACATTCCCCCCAAACTTCCACCCTTCCCATGTGCCATCTTCCTCAGCAAACGCCACAAACAGGTCGCATTCCTGATGCCCTCTTTTTCTCACATCCCAATTCATATTCCACATTCTATGATCAAATCACATAGGCGCTATCTTTGTGTTATGTTAGAAATGCTCCCAGTTCTCTGCTACACACTGTGAGCCACCATTTTGTCTCCCCCACATCACTGGAATCACCTCCTACTTGGTTTCTCAATGCTACCTTTAGAGTGTTTTTGCCACATAATAGCCACAATTATTTTTTAAATCATGAATCATAGAAAGACACTCTTTTGCTAACCATACTCCTTCACCCCATGACTTCCTGTGTCATGTAGAACTCAGGCCAAAGGCCTGACCACGACTTTAAAACTGTCCAGGATATAACTCTTTCTCAGCACCATCACATCAGCTTCCTGCTGTTCTTTAAACCAAACATGCTTTCCCTCCTCCACCACTCCCAGAATCTCGGTGTTCTCTGCAGAGACCCAGAGGATACTTTCCTAAATAGTCCCAAGGACACTTCCTCCATGTCATCCTCCCAGTCTCCTCTTCAGATAAACCAATTCTTTCTATATCATAAAAAATAAAAAAGAACACCCTCCCTTTTGTCTGTTCTTGGTTTATTGTTTTCTACTTAACCCTATAATAATACCCACCTGATACTATCCAATGTTACATACTTACTTGTTTTGACCACCCATCTCTCTAAAATATACATTTCATGTCTGTTTTGTTTACCTCAGTATCCCCAGCACCTAAAATAATGCCAGGAACAAACTAGAAATTCAGAAAATATTTATTGAATAAATACATTAGTTCAGAAATTAACCCTAAATCTAGCTGTCTCAGGGTTACCATGTGGCCTTTATATCAACTAAATGGAGACCCCTGAGAAAATCCTCAGGCCACTACCTAATGTTGGAAGATCATGTTGGAATTTTATCCCAGCTCTGGCTTGCTCCTTACTCGCTACTCTAATATCCTGGAGGGCCAGGTGTGGACATTAGTGGCAATGAGAAAGTAACCAATTCCCTGCACTTAGGTTTTTATCCTCTATAAGCTTATGATATATTGAAGAACAAAGCAAGGTAAACATTCAGTAGAAAACCTCCTAAAAAACAAGAGCCCAGGGCCAGATAGCTTCCCAGGGGAATTCTACCAAACATTTAAAGAAGAAATAATACCTATTGTACTGAAGATATTGCAAAAAATAGAAATGGAGGGACGCCTGGGTGGCTCAGTTGGTTAAGCAGCTGCCTTCGGCTCAGGTCATGATCTCAGCGTCCTGGGATCGAGTCCCACATCAGGCTCCTTGCTCGGCGAGGAGCCTGCTTCTCCCTCTGCCTCTGCCTACCACTCTGTCTGCCTGTGCTCGCTCGCTCTCTCTCTAACAAATAAATAAATTAAAAAAAAAAAAAAGAAATGGAAGGAAAGCTTCCAAACTCGTTTATGAAGCAAGCATTACCTTGATCCCAAAACCACACAAAGACCCCATCAAAAAGGAGAATTACATACCAAAATCCCTGATGAACATGGATGCTAAAATACTCACCAAGATACTAGCCAATAGGATCCAACAGTACATTAAAAGGATTATTCACCATGACCAGGTGGGATTTATTCCTGGGATGTTAGGGTAGTTCAACATTCACAAATCAATCAATGTGATAGAGCACATTAATAAAAGAAAAGACAAGAACCATATGATCCTCTCAGTTGATGCAGAAAAAGAACCTGACAAAAGACAGCAGTCTTTCTTGATTAGGATATTACTGTAGAATTAGACAGCAAATGGTAAGTCCTACCAATATATGTTAAAAGAGTTCTTCAGTGCTTTTCCACTTACTCTGGTGAGTTTCCTGTTATTCAGCTGTCTTGAAGATTTTTCTAAAGCAACTTAATATTTCCTTTTTTCTTTTTCTTTTTCTTTTTTTTTTTTTTTGAGGACAGTATTGGTTATGATGGTACTGACTAGAGGGTGAAAACACAACTCTATTTATTTGATTAACTTTCAACTTAAAAATATAGACCTTAATTGCTACACAGAGAATGTGCCATGCTTTTCCCAGAACAGCCACATTTCTTGTCTACTGAGCAAATTGCACTTAAGCCACATCTGAATAATCTATGTTGAAATTCTGCTTCATATTGTGGCAGCAATAAAATTTTATAATGTTTTGTTTTGCCCAGCAATTGAGTAGGACACTCTTGGGAAGAATTTTTAAAACAAATTAAGCCTGTGATACTTCCATGGTACCTGCAAATATACCCACCTAAATTTTCCCTCAGATTGTCCTAGTTTTTCTCTAACATTCCATAGTTCTTGATTTAAGGAATGAATACATTAATGCAAAAATGTACCCTAGTTTTCTGATTCAAATTATCTTTAGGCAGTGCCTATACAAATAAGATAAAATAGACCTTTGAGGTATTTATACAGATAATTCAAGTTTAGGGCACATTTGTATGATTTGTTCTCATTTAACAACATATCATTCATTTATATACACACACATATACATATCAAATATGTTATTAATATGCATGTATAAAATTCATAAACTCATCAACTCAATAAATATTTATTGAGCACCTATAATATGCCAGGCAGGGTTATTAATCCTAAGGATGTTGTGGTGAAGAAAACAGAAATACTCTTGGAACTTAGTTTCTATAAATGGGGAAAGGAGATAAGACACATGATAAATGAATAAAATATAAAGCCTGTTAGATGGTAAGAACTGCTAAGAAGAAAACATAGGCAGGAAAGAGGAATATGAAACATAAGTGTAGTGTAATTTTAGGAAGAATAACCAGATAATGTTTCACAAAGAAAGTGAATTTTGGTAAACACATGAACAAAACACAAGTGTTCTAGGTGTTCACATATCTGGGAAAAAACCCCCTCTGCAGAAGACAGCCTGCAAAGGCCCAAAAGGATTGTGCCTAGGACTTCAAGGAGCAGCCAAGGGGTAACTGGGGCTGAAGAAAATTGAGGTCAGAGAGTTAGGGTGAGGGGTACTGCAAATGATGAAGTTCATGTAGTTCACTGTTAATACTTTGACTTTTTTTCTAAGTGGAATGGGAAATCATTGGAAAGTCCCAAGCAAAGAAGTGACATCCTTGGATTTAACATTTTGAAAGAATGTTTCATCAGCTGTGCTGAGAACAGACCATAGACTAGGACAAGAGTACAAGCAAGAAGAGAAGGTAGATTCTTGTGCAATTTAGATGCAAGAGAGGATAGTTTTGATGGCAGCACTGGAACTGAGAACGGGTCAAATTATGAAAGTAGAGTACAGTGAACTAGACCACATGTGGTATTTGAGGGAAAGAAATGGGTCAAAGATTATATGAAAGTTACTGACCTGAGCAACTAAAAAAAAATGACATTTCATTAATTTAAATGAGGGAAAACTGAAGGACAAGTAGGAATGAGCAGTTGTCCTATTGCTAGTCCAGTTTGGGTCATGTTAAATTTGAGATGCTTTTTTGACATTCAGGCAGAGCTGTCAAATATGCTATTGGATATATGAGTGTGGAGATAAGGAGTGAAGTCTGTGCTGGAGAAATAGATGTTCAAGGTCCAAATCGCATTGGAAACCATCAGAGTGGACCAGACTCTCAAAGGGGTGAATGTAGACTGGGAAGGAAGAGGTCCATGGCCTGACCCCCTAGGCACGATAGCCTTTGTAGTATAGGGAGATGATGAAGAATCACTAAAAGAGATTTGAGGAATGTCTATGAAGGCAGGAAAATTCAGCAAATACGTTTCCTAACAGAGTGATCACTGTGTCAAAACTCTGGATGGGTAAGATGATGCCTGAGAAATGTCCACTGAGTCTAGCAACATATAGACGTCTTCAGCATAAAGTGTTATTATCCAGATGATTCCATGTATTAGGACAAAAATGGTTCTCCAAAATACTATAACAAGAGAATGTAATTATTCACTTAATTTTTTATTATGTCTACTGCTGACTCAAATTTACCTGGACTGGACCATGAGCATGGAGGTTGGTAGATTAATAACTGGCATCTGACAATTTCATATAAATCACCACCTTTAAAATGCATTGCTGATACTGGTAGAAACTTTAATGCTTACAATAACTTTCAAGTACATTACTGTGTGTGCAATATTCAACATATGGGAATTTAAATGTTATCATTATTAATGTCATTTTACAGATGTGGAAAGTGAGGTTCTAAAGGATGCAGAGACCAGTTTCATTATGCACGTATTGGGAAATGGAATTTAAACCTTGTCATCCGGATTTGTTTTTTCCTCTTATACCATACTCCTTATACCACTGACTCAAAAACAGCAGAATATGTATATGTATGTATGAGCCATGCGTGTGCATTTTTATAGGTATCTGTCTATTTATGCAGGTATGTGTGTGCATGTTTGTGTGTGTATACATAGATAGTTGTCATTGTGTCTGCTTTTTTATTGATCTACTCACACTCTATTAATCATTTTCCCCATGACCATCAGCAAGCAGTCATCTAGGAAGGAGACAGGGATTGTAGTCTCTGTTGTAGCAGGTAAGTGCTTTGGAACCAAGGGTTAAAACTCTAGCTGTCCTAACTTTTATCTAGTTTCTGGCTTAATTTCCTTATCTGTAAAATGCATATCACCATACTTACTTTAAAAGATTTTAGGCAGTCCAAACACACAATGTATAAACTTGTCCACTACACCTTTCTAAGGCTAGACTGGTTACGTGAGTATGTTCTTCCATCCCACCCCTTCTTAGTCCATCCCATTCTTTCACAGTCCATTGTAACTGTGAGTCTCCCACATTAGCATTTTGAAGACAATGACTTTGCCATTTTTCCCATTTTGTTCTAAGAATATGGTGAAGTGATGGCTATGCAATGAAAGAACAAAACCTATGGCATATGTTATGACACTATTATTAATGTCATTATTATGTTATCTTGAACCACAAAAATCAAACCCATAATTTCTGTCCCAATGATAATGAAGTTGATTGACAGAATTGCATTGTCACAACAAGGATTTTGCATCTAATTTGGACCTCTTATCTATCATGTGACCATGTTAACTAATGACCACTCAATGTTAACTGACTAATGCTGCTAAAGCAAGTTACTCTTAAACTAATTCTACAGGTTGGCAAAACTCAAGGATACTGTACCTCAACTAGACATTCACTTATCCTTAATGTAAAATCTCATGTCTTCCAAGCTCCTAGAGGCTTTTAATATAAACAATTTTGTGTTCTTTTTCTTTTAATATACATAAGCTGATATGAAAGTTGAGTATATAAGGACTCCTAAACAAATTCTTCTTAAGAGAATTAAAGAATACAAAAATGAGTAAATAATCGTGCCACTGATAATTATTAGCAAAAACAAAGATTAAAAAATATAAATTTTTTTTAGGTTATCAAATACCAGAAGAATAAGGTTCCTGTTTCTTTTTTTTAAAGAATAAAATCTTTTTTTTAAAACCATGCAGGCATGCTGTGAAATGTTTTCCCTTATTAATTTCCTTTTTAGACTCAGTTTTTAGACAGCTGAAAATTATGAGTTTATGGAACAAGATGTACTTTCAGTTCTTATTTTATGGCTGAGTACTATGGCATGCACTACTATGAAAACAATTCTAAACTGTGCTTTCTTATATAATATTGTGCAATTTATATTCAGAAGATACTATCAGCACCAGGGGACAGACAAATTTAATAAAAGCACAGTATTCCTGTTGTCTTAATAGTTATTAAAATGAAACTTCCCAGAAGACATTTACAGTGTCTTTTCAAAGATATTCTGCATACTTTGACAGATCAATTGAGGCCTCTAGATATAAAGAGCAACATCATGATCTTAGAGACATACAGTACTATTCTGGAAAAAATCTTTATAATCATCTAGGCTAACTCCTTTATTTTACGGGTGAGGACACCGAGGCTGAGAGAGAATTCATGACTAAGCTGTGGCTAGAAGTGAGGTCCCTTGACACCAAATCAAGGATTCCTGCCACTATTATTGTCAATAATGGTAATAATCTTATAGGGCACAGAGGCATTACCAAATATATCCATAGCATCCCTTAAGCAGCTCCAAAAGCCAATAAGAACAATGTAATTTTTTACTGTTTCTCAAAGGAAAAACCACAATTTTGAGGGCATGATTAACTTAATTAATAATATCTTGGTTATTTACCTGTTCACATATTTTTTGGTCTGCCCCCTTGATAGAATATAAGTACCATGAAAGCAGAAAGCATGTTCATTTGGGATACTGCTGAATTCCCTATGCTTAGAACATGTCTAACACACAGAATTAATTTAATAAATATTCATTAAACAAATGAATACAAATTAACTAGATATGATAGGGACTACAAAAATCTATAAAACTTAGGATTGACCCCTAAAATGTACAGTTAAGAACCATCCATACACGCATGCACGTACACAAGCAAGCACGTGCTGCGCACCACACACACACACACACACACACACACACTCACACCATAAAGTAGAATATACTAAATGCCACCCAAACGGAATACATAAGTTATAGGAAAACTGAAACAGTCACTGTGACTCTTGTATCAAGGAGTATACAAAAACTGCCAAGTGGGTAGGAACCTTCAGCAATGTTACACAGTATGAAAAACATAAAGGATACCTCAGAATTTTGTGACCTGACTCTTCTGACTAGTCTTGGGTGTTGGAAGGTAAGGACTGGCAGAGCTGATACAGGAAAGCTAAGCTTGTCTGAAGATTGTAGAAGAGAAGTCATGCTAAATGATGAGAGTATTTAAGGAGACTAACAGGATGCAGCCTTAGAATGGTTAAAAGGGGTTTGAGAAATAAACCAACTCTTTTTAGAGATGTAGAGTAAAAATCGTAGACAAATATTAAATAAGAGACTATCGACAGTAAGAAATTGGCTGTAATACATGGTCATGCATTTGCGAAGAGAAGGTGAGAGAAAGGAATGGATGGATAGGAGGAAGGAGAGGAGGGAGGGAGGAAAGGAGGGTGGGAAAGAAAAGGAAGGAAGAGGGGGCAAGAGGGAGAGAGAAAGGAGGGAGGGTGAAGGAAGGGAGAATACTGAGAAAAAGAACTGTTGGGGGGGTCACAATACTCAGCACTGTATACACAATGCTTTCACACACATGTTCATTTAAACCTCACAAGCTTCCCTTTGCAGAAGAGAAAATTCATGCTCAGAAGAGTCGCCAGCCTTCCAAATATCCCTACAGTGAAGTAAAGTCAAGATTCAATGGGAGTCGATCAATTCCAAAGCCCTTTGGTGACACACATTTTCAATCCATTTTGTACACTCTGTACTTCTTTCATTTTTAAATGTAATTTAGGCCACAGTGATTACAGAGCACTTTTACACAGTAACTTATTCTGTCTTTGTAAGAACCCTATAAGGGAGTGTTCTAATGCCTATTTCATAGGTAAAGAAACTGAAGATCAAAGAGGTAGCTTATTTTGTCTAAGGAAACCTGGAGGTCAAACCCATGCTGTGGTTCTCAGTTGTCAATCCTTCCTACCATGACACGTAGTGAAATCCATTACACAGTTCCCAGGACATCTGTACCCGTAGAGGGCCAGGTACACTACCAGGAACTTTTCATATTTGATCCTTACAAAACACTTGGGAAAAACATATTTTCAAGCATTTCATAGACGACAAGCTAGCACATGTCTCTGCTCATAGCTCCTCTATAAAAGCAGGAACATACCAATTTTTAAATTCAGAGAGAGAAGAGAAGAAGAAGACAGAGAGGACAGCATCTTACTTGTCTAGAAATCCTCCATCATGCCTCCTTCTCAAGTTAACTAGACATTACTTTAAACTTCCTTCCACCACCCATAATCATCTTTAGCTACATTGAGCAACTTAGAAAATCTTGAGGAGTTCCTTTAGACCAATAATAAACCCAGCATCAGTGAGTATAAACCTAAGTCTTTCACTAGCTCATCAGATGGTTCCTTGGCTTCCTTCTCCCTCATCAACCTCACACTACTGGCCAAGGTGCCTAGGAAATATAAAGCAGAAGCAGAAAGACTCTGAGATTTCTCATCTACAAGATACTCTTGGTGGGCCTGTGCAGATGCCAACGTTAGCATGACAGTCTTTCAACAATGTGTTTTTCAAAGTTAAAAGCAGAACTAAGTTGATTTTGCAAATTTAGATGAGGTTTTTCACAAATAATACTGACATTTTCCTGATCCTTCACTGAGGTTTCTCGTAAATTCCCAGACATAAATTCTAAATATTCACAGACATTTGTCTGAGATTGCTCTTCCTTCCCCCTTCTGCTTCCAAACTTCTCTTTGGTAAAACCTTCCCCAGCTTCCAAACAAGACTTAAGCATTTCCCTCTTCAGCTGCCAGAGAACTTTAAATTACCACCTTCATAATATTTAAAATACATGCTGTATTTACTTGCTGATGAATTCCCCACCTAGGATCCAAGATCCCTCAGGTCAGAGTTCAAGTTCTTTTAGGTGCAGGAAGTGTCAAATAAATGTTTAACGAAGAGATGAACTCTAGTTATCATTTCAGATGGTGAAAAGGAGTAGTGAATTCCAAAAAGAGCAGGAAGTAGAGGTGGGGAAATTGAATTTCTAAAACTGGCTACCTGAGTATAAATTGGGAGAGCTTCAGGTTAACATGAGCATACAACAAAAGTGTAAGAGTTTTGGTGGCAGTAATAATACCTAACATATTTCCTGCTTGGCAAAGGCCTAAATTGTTGATAAGCAGTAACATTTATTTTTTAGAAGAATTCTATAATACTATTAATAATATATTATTTTTAATTATTTTTATTTATAATATATGAAAATCGATATATTAATTCTATATTATATAATTGATATGTTAAGTACATAATATAAAACATATTCTTAATATTATTTTTCTCATTTCATAGATGGGAAAGCTGAAGCACAGAGAAGTTAAATAGCTTGCCCCAACATCCTAGCATGCCTAAGACATGGTACAAACTGCCCCAATAAAGCAGTTGAGTGTACAGTCTCTACGGTTCACGTATGCAGGCCTATCAGGGACTGGCATGTGGGAATGACTTTTCAGGTTCCTGAAGCATACCTTTTCTTAGAAACAAGAGAGCAGCAACTGAGTGCATCAAGAAGTTCTTCCCCATACCTTCCTTGCAGTCTTCAACACTGAAATGCTGGCTAGAGTCCACAGTTCATGGAAATTTTGTGAGGACCCAATTTCTTTATTCCATCTGGGGATGGGGAGGGGTAATGCAGCATAGAGGGAAAAGAATACTACTTGTGCTCCACTCCAGAGTCTAACCACAATGCACTCATTATATATATCAAGCCTGCCCAGGTCCCACTCATGGGAAGCCTTGGACCTGACCCCGTTCCTTCCTACCTTGTCATTTATTTAGATGAAGGGTTGAAATTGAATTTCTTTATATGATCTCATCTCTGGTATAGGAGAGCAATATTCCATCATTCATTCTCTCATTCACTCTGTGTTCTCTGTCCATAAAGTTAGTAAAGAACATCATTCATTGTTGATTAAGACCATTCATACACTCATTGTTCTCTGCCCCTTCAGTTGATTAAAAGCATTCATTCACTGTTGATTAAGAACATTTATTCATTTTGGTTAAGAGCATTTATCATTTAGCATTCTCCATCCATACAACTGGCTAAAAGGACAGTTTCTAATTTTGGCTACACTGTTTCCCAGTTATTTCACCTTGAACAAATTCTTTTCTGCTTGCTGCTAAAACTTATTGTCTCACTGTAAAACCAAGGAAAATAATACTTTTCTCATAAGATGGCTCAAGAACTAAAGGAGATGATGCAAGTAAATCTCTTAACACTATCTGGGACCTAGATAGCATTCAATAAAGTGTAGCTACGAGTATTAATTACAATCTACTTTTACAATAATGATAACAACAGTAAAGACACTCTACCAGATAAACTAAATAAAATATAAATTGAGACACAGTCCTTGACTGTAAGGAACCTGTGGTATAATGCCATTAGAAATCCAGTGGTTTTCAAAGCTGGAAGAAGTTGGGTGGGAGATTAACTAATTGGAGACCTTGAATATTAACCCAGATTGCAAGTATTTAACAGCAAAATACAAGATTATAAATGAAGAGAAATACCATACTTTGACACAGAAAGAGATATACATATAGTAATATTAAAAATGTTAATAAAGACTATTTTTGAAATTGCCTGATTATAGTAAAATGGAAATGGCAAAAACACAAAATATATTGTACATTAGATGTCATAACTCACTTGATTATAAAAAAACACATTCTTTATTAAAAATAAGTCATGTGAATTATCTGTCCACTGATGTGCAATGTCATTTAAGACATTCCATCATTCTCTGCTTGAGCACTCTTCTGTAATCTGATGAGGTGTCCAGGGAAGAGACAATGATAGCCAAGGCATTAAAATGTAATCAAGATATGCAAATTCATATCTAAATGTGATTTGCTGAGAAAAAGAAATTAATCTAGGCATGGTCAAATAAACAATGTGTAATATGGATAATTAATCACCAAATTAGCAGCTGCAGTCCCTTAAGGAAATTATGCAAATTGAAAAGGCCCCCATCCACTGACACAATTAGACCACTTAATGGCAAACTCTCAACAAAATAACCCCAGGGAACATCACAAAACAAATAGCCCAATCAACCTTAGTGTCCCAAACTCCACTGCATTATTTAATATTATTTGATATTGTTTCTCCTCAGTTTGAACTTATTCAGGAAGATTTCATCATATTTTGCTAGAAAATATTCTAAGATTCCACACTACGTATGTCCCGGGCAATGGTTCCCTCAATGTCTAGTTTTCCTCTATCAATCAAATACCTTATTATTGAAATCTGAAATTGTACAAATGGTTAAGACTTCATAAATGAGGAAAAGCCAATTATATATCTCTTGTCAGTAATAGCAAAAGCAAGGGAACGCTGATGCACCATGAAAATGTGTGTCCTCTGTGGTCTTATGGCACCTGGTCATTATACTAGCAGCAAAGAAGGGATCCCTACACTTCCCTGATAATAAATGTCATCTCCGACAAAAGTATTTTATCTCCAAGAATGTTGGAGTGTCCTATGTCAGCCCCTACAGTGTATAGAAAGTAATCCTACCTTGGGTCCCTCTACTCCACCTACACAAGGTAGATGACAAAGCCACTCCTATAAATCCCTTTGAGATTGAGCCTAACAGAACCCATGAGATTCTGCTGTTAAATCCCTTCAAAAATTTGATTCCACCTCTAGAGAGATGTTTAAACTTCCTGGATAAAAATAAAAGATCCTACTCCCCAAGAAAAAGGTTTATTAGGTATTTTGTTACTATAATTTTATAATTATAATGGCTGAGAAGACTAGTCACTGAGAAAAAATTGTATTAGTACTAATTGTTGATGGTTTAGTTTTACCTATCATTTATAGATACATAAGGCTTCATGGCTCAAAGAATTTTATTAATGCTCTCCCTAGTCCAGCTTCCTCAGTTTATCTGAGAATCACCCTATATAAGTCAGCTTCCCAAGGTCATACCTGAGTGACCAGTGTTTCAGCACTCCGAGTTGCCTACTTCCATATTGGTATTAAATCTTGTCTATGAATCGGCAGTGTCTCTGACTCCTTCTACATAAATTCCTTCTCTGAGTCACCATTAATACTCATTTCCTAATTTTTTATCTTTTAGAGTTTTGGAGCCAACTGGGATCAAACACTGATTTGACAAGTGAATCTGATAACCAAGTTCTCCCTTTCACAGCCCAGAAATTTTATACAGAGGGGAGCATTGTCTATTCTGACCTCTATATCTTTACATCAATATGACCTATTGACTTTACACATTCCCAATTCATGGTATGAGGTTTTTCACAAATAATACTAACACTTTTCCATAATGATCCAGGATTCTTCTGCTGGTTGGAACCACTCTAGCCTTAATTACTAGATCACACTGAACACTGACTCCATTGCCCATGTGTGATCTCATCCTGGTCTTCTGGAGCTCATCTGGATACCTGATTTCTCCAGTTTTAAATCTCCTTTCTTACTAAAGAACTTTGACTGAGACTATTACAATTCTAGTTTTATCCCTTACTATCTCTACAACTTTGGACCAACGTTGTTTGAAGTACACCAGGTCAGATAATATCTGTTCCTTATCTGCCCCACCTTTCTTTAGAACTGCAGTAAATAATACACACACACACACACACACACACACACACACACGAATGTTCTTTGTAAACCATATATTATGCCAAAAAAAATGAAGTGTAATTTCTGGACCTTGTCTCAATTACTACATCCTATATGATAATATAATGCTGCAAGAAACACCTGGCTATACAGAGTTCCATTACTCAGATGTTTCTTTTAAATTTTTCTAAACTTGATACCCTTGAATTTTTTTGTGCACTATAAGATATGAAATCCCAGGGTTTTGTGGCATTGCTTTGATCTGGGAGAAGAAAATAACACAAGAAATCCTATCTAAAGAAGGAGTCAGAAACATCAAAGCAGGTTAAGTACAGGATGAGAAAAAATGTTCATATTCCAAACATGTTGACTGAAAATTTGTATTGTCACAAAGTAATGGTATCAACCACATTCTTTCAGGACAAAATCTAAAGACAGGGTTATGAATCAAGACAAAATAAGCAGAGCATAAAACTGGAAGACTGAATTGGAGATTTGATTGCATTCACTCTCCAACTAATTTTAAAAATTGTTTCGCATCAGACTTACACACACATATATACATACCAATGCATGCACACAAACATATATCCTATATGCCCTTCCACATGACAAAGAAATCTTAATAATAAAGTATGCAACCCAGTTTTCTTAATGAAATAATATGAAAAAAATAAGAACCAGACAGTTTACTTAGTACCCCTACCTGAAAGGACTATGCTGTGATGTAGAGAAACTCATTTTCCATGTTTATTGGGTCAAGGCCATATGTCCTCAATTCCAAGAGAAACTAGAAAAATGTTAAGCCAGAGGATATTTGTTGTTTTAGCCACATGATGGCAAACATAAATTTAATTATTTCATTAACTGACTAAAGCTTTCACTTATTTTAAAATAGTATCATGTAAAGAGACCAAACTGAAGGATAATACTGTAGTCAGGCTATCAGAGAATAGAAAAATAAAGACCTAGGAAACCACTTGAGTAACTGGTAGATAAACCTTTGGCATTATGCTTCCTAATTGTTCTTTCTTTCTTCATTTCTTCTGGGTTTCTACCCATTCTCTCTGAAATATGACTTTTCAGTAAACTGATAATAATGATGATGATGATGATCATGATCATGATGAAGTCATGTTTGGTGTGGGAGAAGATAAATAAGAAATCTTCAAGCATGTCTAGTATTTGCCTTAGTCTTGGTTAGAACACAAAACTCATGAAGGAAGAGTCTTTAAGGATGGAAAACACACCTGTTTCCTATGATTTTATTTCTGTATGACAGATGCTTTGAATGGGAAGGTAGTACAGCAGTACCATACTCTTGGAGGCTAAATAATAGAATAAATCCATATAGCATGATTTTTTGCTTGATTATTCATAAAAGGTACTTTTACAGGAAAAGGAATGTATTTGGTAAAGAGGCTTGTCTACACCTCAAAAATGAGTATATGAAAGCAGTTTACTGTGAACTTTCAGGTTGCTTAATTAATTGCTTGGATCACTTCATATTTAAGTAATATAGACTCTATTGTGAAAATGCCTGAGAATTCCTAAGGAAATAGCCTGTGTGGATAGGTCATCAGCATGAGGGCAAATATCAATAGAAATTGTCTAGAACTGAGACATAAAAACAAGCTTTTTTTTCACTTAGGCAAAGAACATAAGATCAATCCCCAAATAAAAACTGCCTTATATGATCCAAAAATACAACTGTCTGGTTTTCTAGCTTTGGTACAATTGATTTTCATAGGCCATATACCTGTGTTTCACTTTGTAAAGTTTAACTATCATATTGGAAATATTTAGGGCCCACCAAATGTCCCAAGTACTCCTCTGTATTTCCTAATACCACCACCAGACCCTCTAGGAATGAGGGTTTGGGTCACCACCCTAGGTAAAGGATCATGACCAACTGAGGTGCTTGCTGAAGCCAAAGAGAATATACAGAATGAGGAATTGAAGAAGGTAGTTATAAATACTAGCTACAACCATGTAACCAGTTACATAAACAAGAACTGGAATTGTCAAGAATATTTCCTCTTTATTTTGTTATGAATATGTGTGTGTGTGTGTGTGTGTGTGGTGTGTAAGTGTCCAATTTTAAGCAAGTATTTATTTTCTTTCCCTTTGATTCCTTCATCATATAACATAAGATGTATTAATATTATACCATGGTGTTTAAGTATTGTTAACTTTATATCATATTCAAATTACAGGATATCAAGGAGAAGAGTAAGCATCATTGACAGATTTTACCTCCTCTTCTGGGGAAGAAGTTTAGTGTGTTTTTGGTTGTAAGTAGGATAGTTGTATTATATTAGGTATAATAATAATCTTTTTATGTACTTATTTGAAGGTTAAATATGGGTTAAAGATATATAGATGAGTCCCTAGATGACACAGGGTGGACTTGTGATGGCTAATTTTATGTGTCAACTTGACTAGGACATGAGGTGCCAGATACTTGGTCAAACATTGTTCTGGGTGTTCGTATGAGGGTGTTTTGGATGAGATTAACATTCAAATTGGTAGGTAGACTGAGTAAAGCAGATTTTTCTCCCTCATACGGTGGGCCACATCTAATCAGTTGAAGGCCTGAATAGAACAAAAAGGCAACCCTCCCCTGAGTAAGAGAGAGAATTCTACCTGCCTGTCTTCAAACTGGGACATTGTTTGTTTTTCCTGTGTTTGGACTGGAACTAAACTATTAATTCTCCTGGTCTCTAACTTGCTAAGTCAGCCCACAGACCTTAGGACTTGCCTGCTTCCATAATCAGGTGATCCAATTCTTTATAATAAATCAAAAGAGAGATAGATAGATAAATAAATAAATAGATAATCTGTATCCTATTTTGGTACCAAGAGAGAGGTGCCTCCTCTATCCTTTGTTCTCTCTGTTGCAGTGAATATAGAAGTCATGGCTTCCACACGGCATAACTCAAAATGAAAGATACCTGATCTGTAGCAGATTCACCTGAGAAACAAACCTTTATATGTCACATCACCGAGACAGCTACCACCAAGTCTTCTAACAAAATATTTTGAGATCTAGGCTTTATTCTGACTATGTCTAGGACCATGAGATTCAAACTAAAATGTGCTAAAATATGTAATCCAAATATGAGTTTATATCATCTGACAAGTACAAATAAACCTACACTGAAATCAATAAACCAATATTCCTACAATTGTTCTCATGCCGGCAGAACCACCAGGCCCTTTATGATCCCCACAAGTTTTCCAGGACAGCCCCCAAGGAATGTGACAACTGTGTTCGCAATCCAAGCCAAACAACAGCTACAGTATATATGTTGTGCCCATCATGTTCTGCCTCTACTCTGGATCTTGCTTTGGAAGAGTGATGACCAACAAATCACTTTAAAAGCCTGTTCAGTGCTGCTACCCCTGAAACATATGCACCAAGAGGGCTGTCTCTCAATGTTATCAAAACTACAGTGTTGGGTTTTCAGCATAGGTTGATGAGAACTAACTTTTGTTTGTTAGCTTATTTTTGTCTTCTGGATCCCCCAAAAAATGTGCTGTACACAGATTTCCAAAGTCTCTCAGCAAAACAGTTTCTCTAACACCAAGTGATCAAAAACTATAATAAAGTCTGAAGGAATAAAAGCTATGCCATGCCCCTCCATTTATGTCCCTCTCTGCTCCAAGAAAACTGCTTATATTTTCTTGATTTATGAAACAAAACCCCACATATAGTTCAATGAATACACATACATACTGATGTATGGTACAGGTAAATACAAGGGAGAAAGTATCTCTTTTTTAATATTAAAAAGTAAAGCTATTTTTTAATTCATATGACTTGCAGAAGACATAACTCTTTTCCCCAATTCTTCTATATTTTATCTAATACTTCTTTATACCAGAATATTATCATGATGAGCTACTTCTCACCTTCCCTATGAGCATTCTATGAAATATAAGAGGTGCCAGATATTTGACATATGATATCTATATGACCATCATCTAGTCATGCAAACTAAGCTATCTAAGCACT
Organism: Martes martes; assembly: GCF_963455335.1. Taxonomy (NCBI): domain Eukaryota; kingdom Metazoa; phylum Chordata; class Mammalia; order Carnivora; family Mustelidae; genus Martes; species Martes martes. Next base: position 28,304,152 of record NC_137895.1, on the reverse strand, counting down.
GAAATAAGAGCAAATTATAAAAAAAGATAAAAGAACCAAATAGTGATTTTTAATGCCCTCAAACATCAAAAAACAGCACAACTTTATTTTTTTAAGATTTTATTTGAGAGATTGAGACAAGGATGGCAAAAGAGAGCATGAGCGGGAGGTAGAGTAAGGGAGAGGGAGAAGCAGACTCCCCGCTGAGCAGGGAGCCCAATGTGGGGCTTGACCCGAGGACCCCGGCATCATGACCTGAGCCAAAGGCAGATGCTTAACCCACTGAGCCATCCAGGCACTCCATAAAACAGCACAGGGCACCTGGGTGGCTCAGTGGGTTAAGCCTCTGCCTTCGGCTCAGGTCATGATCTCAGGGTCCTGGGATCAAGCCCCACATCAGGCTGTCTGCTCAGCAGGGAGCCTGCTTCCCTCTCTCTCTCTCTGCCTGCTGTTCTGCCTGCTTGTGATCTCTCTTTTTGTCAAATAAATAAATAAAATCTATTTAAAAAAAAAAAACAGCTCAACTTTAATTAGGTCCCTCAGTAATTATTTGTAATAGTTCAGGTCACAGTAATTCCAGAAGAAAGATAAAAAGTGCAACAGAAGGAGCTTATTCTATATGCAACTTACAATAAATTTTCCCATGAAACAAGTACAATGATTACATTTTTTGTCTAATTATTATTGAAAAGATAATGTCACCCAGTACTCAGGAACACTGAATTATGATGAATCCCTCCAGAAAAATATTTTAATTAAGATAAAATTGCTGTTTTTTCCCAAATTTCTAAATGATGTCATTATACACTAATGATATATAGAGAGCTATTTTCTAAACATATATTTATACCAAAAAAAACCACTGTTAACCCTAATTATTGCCAAGCATATGAAACTTGTATTTAGAATATTAATGTTTTCCTTTATGTATCCTTTCCAGTTAATATATAGCAGTGTACCAGTGGGTACAGCAATATGGAAATCTGCATTTTCCAAATGGTGTTCTTCTCAAAGGACAGATAACTTAATGCACAATGAACATTTTTTCTTGGTTTTCTCTCATTTATTATCAAAGAGCATCAAGCACCAGCACCTGCAGAAAGAGAGTAGGAAGGATAGACTATCTAGGAGCTCATTTAACAGGAAAGTACACAGTGACAAGACAACACAGTTTATTTTTAATGTGGTTGCCTGATACGGTTTCTCTAGATGACCTCCCCATGCTACCATGCTGTCATCCTTCCAGCTCCCATCTTTTTGCTTTTCAGGAAAGGTTGAGGGGCTTGAGGGTCAATGCCTGCATTTGGTTTTGATTATGCATTAATGTTGGAATCTGATATTCTAGAAAAATCTTATTATTCCAATTGATTACAGTCATCTCCAAGATACTACAGGTCAGTAACTGTTTTACTGAATTAAAGCTTGAATATGCAGATTTTCAAAAAATTCCTTTAGTTGCTTTTGTGAAATTTCTTTCACTTTCAGAAATTGTAACATTTCATAGTAGGCTTTCAGGGTTGTTGTTGTTGTTGTTTTTGCACATTCCATCAATATCTAGAATTTCTTTTCACTTGATTTTGTGGGGTTTTTTTCTCCTTGCACTCACCAGGACAGATCAACCTAGAGTATATTTCTATTTATGCACTAAACTGATGACCTTGATTTTTATTATGAACTGTACTGAAAGGCATAATTATCTCCACTGGGAAAACTAGTCACCATTTTGGGACAAGCCATGCCCTTGCTTAAAATAGTTGCAGTATGATTTGCTTAAGATATGCTATAACATCCATGGCAGCATAGTTTAGTATCTTTAAAATTAAGTGGCAGTGGTTTAAGCATGTTATAGAAAAGTTGATGGTGATTCTCCAGAAGTAGACAGTAAAAGCGGAAATTAACAAAATGGGCAAATAACTGGAACACACATCATTTTTTTAATTCAGTCTTAAGAAAGGAGAATTGATACATATTAGTTTCCTTTTCTCAATATACTTTAAGAGAAAGAGATACAAAGAGATTTGGTTTTGTTTCCTTTATCAAATGAGCATAGGGTGGCTTCAGTAGTCACTTGAACAGATTAATGAAAGAACTGAGATAGTAAAAACGCTAACTACTTTTTATTCAATTAAGAGGTATCTATATAAAAGCCTGCCTAGAGTAGATATGCATCAAGCTTTCAATACCACTAGCTCCTAGCATGGCACTGAAAGATTTATGAACTTAAAGAGTAGAACTCAGGACGTAGAAGTGAATTCTGAGAGAATATTAGAAGTTTAGTTTTATATACAGATGTATATATGCATAAGCATACACACATACATGTGTATAAAAATGCATATATGTATATAGTACATGTTTTTTTAAGATTTTTTAAGATTTTATTTATTTATTTGAGTGAGAGTAAGAGCATGCACATGAGCAGGGGGCAGGGGCAGAAGGAGAAGCAGACTGCCTGCCTGCTGAGCACAGAACCAGACACAGGACTCTATCCCAGGACCCTGGGATTATGACTGAACCAGTGGCAGATGCTTAACTAACTGAGCCACCCAGGCACCCCTACATGTACATATTTAAGAGTAAATGCACTTATATCTGCCCCTGTAATTGCTTAAATTTTGCTCCATTTTATGTTTTTTTTTTCCCTAGACCCTTCCTTTATAGTTTACTTTAATCAATATTTATACCAAATACTTTATTTAGAAGTTTTATGTTTATAGAAAAGCACACTTGGTTATGAAAACATTGATTTTATGTCTTGCTTCCTAATCTATGACTAGGCAAATGAATGGTGAAGTTAACTCCATCTCCCAAATGGTTATAAAATGTGTATTTCAGGCAGAGTTCCAAGAGGTCATGGCTTGTTTGAAGACTTAACATATTTTCATGCAGATATATCACAGAAACCACCCCCTGCATCAGAGACTAACAAAATGTATGCTGGAAAAATTTACCATGCAGATGGGATGAAATAAATAGAGTTCCAATAGTATATCAATGGGACAGCTAATGCTGGGGAAGATATTGTTAAAAGGAAGATCCTTAAGAGGAACAACCCATAAATAAGTGGTCAGAAGCCCTGAAGAGCAGCAAGATAAGCTAATACCCTGGGTCAAGGTCAACCTAAACTTCTAATATTAGAAAAATAAAATGAGCTAAACATGAGGCAGTACATGCATAAAGTAACAATCTGATATTACAGGAAGTTTTGTGCCTCATTTGGAAATAGTGTATTATTCCCTTAATGGGACTAATAAAGAGCAATTAAAATTATAAACCTATGCTACTGATAGTTTTGTTATATACTGATACTGATGATGCTTTATAGGAAAATGATGACAAAGTTCCATCGTCTCTACTACTGAAATATATCTCTGTCCCAACTCCTCACCAACTTTAATACTACACTCCTACCCCACAGTCTCATCATCTTTTGTTTGGATTCATACAGTAGTCACCAAAGTGGTCTTCCTGATTCTGTTCTTATTCCTCTACAGAATGCAGCCAGAGGGATGTTTCTAAAACTTATACTCAAATCATGGTCCTTAATAACCCCCTCAAACAATTTCTAATGGAAAGGGTGATTAGAAGCAAATCCCTCTACCCACTTATTTATTTAACATGTTTCTTTCCATTTTTCCCTTAGTGCATACACTTTAGGGAGAATGTCTTCTACTCCCTTCCTTGAATATTCTACATTTATCCCCAACCGGGGGATGACTATCTTTCTGCGTGGAATTTCTGCTGCATGTCTTTGCATGGCCACCCCCTTCTAATCACTTAGGTCTCAACTAAGATGTCATCCTCCCAGGGAGATCTTCCATTACTCTTTAGATAAAGATGCCTACCCTGCCCCAGTCACTCGTTGTCATATTTCCCTTCTTCATCTTTTTCACAGCACATTTCATTTTTTTCATGCTGTAATTTTTAATTTAAATTCAATTAATTAACATATAGTGCATTACTAGTTACAGGGGTAGAGCTCAGTGATTCATCAGTTGCATATAACACCCAGTGCTCATTATATCATGTGCCCTTAATGTCCATCACCCAGTTACCCCATTCCCCTCCCCCGCAGCAACCCACAGATTGTTTCCTGTGATTAAGAGTTTCTTTTTTTTTTTTTTTAAGATTTTATTTATTTATTTGACAGACACAGATCATGTAGGCAGAGAGGCAGGCAGAGAGAAAGGGGGAAGCAGGCTACCTGCTGAGCAGAGAGCCCGATGCGGGGCTCGATCCCAGGACTCCGGGATCATGACCTGAGCCGAAAGCAGGGGCTTTAACCCACTGAGCCACCCAGGCGCACCTGATTAAGAGTTTCTAATGGTTTATCTCCCTCTCTAATTTCTTCTTATTTTATTTTTCCCTCCCTTCACCTGTGCTCCTCTTTTTTGTTTCTTAAATTCCATATATGAGTGAAATCATATGATAATTGTCTTTTTCTGATCGACTTATTTTGCTTAGCATAATACCCTCTAGTTCCAACCACATTATTGCAAATGGCTAGATTTTACTTTTTGATGGCTGAGTAATATTCCTGTGTGTGTGTGTGTGTGTGTGTGCGCGCGCGTGCGCGTGTGTATACACCACATCTTTACCAATTCATCTGTTGATGGACATTTCAGCTCTTTCCATGGTTTGGCTATTGTACACATTGCTGTTATAAACATTGGGGTGGAGGGGCCCCTTTGGATTAATACATTCATATCTTTGGGGTAAATCTCTAGTAGTGCAATTGTTGCTTCATAGAGTAGCTCTATGTATGTTTAAGCTCATAGAGTGGCTTAAACTCTTGAGGAATCTCCACACTCTTCCAGAGTGGCTGTACCAGCTTGCACTCCCACCAACCAGTGTAAGAGGGTTCCCCTTTCTCTGCATCCTCGCCAACATCTGTCATTTCCTATCTTAATTTAAATCATCCTGACTGTTGTGAGGTGGTATCTCATTGTGGTTTTGATTTGTATTTCCCTGATGCCGACTGATGTTGAGCATTTTTTCATGTGTCTCTTGGCCATTTGGATGTCTTATTTGGAGAAATGTCTATTCATGTCTTCCACCCATTTCTTGATTGGATTATTTGTTCTTTGGGTGTTGAGTTTGGTAAATTCTTTATAGATTTTGGATACTAGCCTTTTATCTGATATGTCATTTGCAAATATCTTCTCCCCTTCTGTCAGTTGTCTTTTAGTCTTGTTGACTGTTTACTCCACTGTACAAAAGCTTTTTATCTTAATGAAGTCCCAGTAGTTCAATTTTGCCTTTGATCCCCTTGCCTTTGGAGATGTGTCTGGCATAGGAAAATGGTCCAATTTCATTCTTCTGCATGTGGCTGTCCAGTTTTCCCAACACCACCTGTTGAAGAAATTGTCTTTTTCCCATAGGATATTCTTTCTTGCTTTGTCAAAGATTTGTTGACCATAGAGATGAGGGTCCATTTCTGAGTTCTTTATTCTGTTCCATTGATCTATGTGTCTGTTTTTGTGCCAGTACCATACTGTCTTGATGATTATAGCTTTGTAAGAGAGCTTGAAGTATGGAATTGTGATGCCACCAGCTTTGGTTTTTGGTTTTCTTTTTCTTTCCCCCCCTTTTTTTTTTAAGATTTTAGTTATTTATTTGACAGACAGAAATCACAAGTAGGCAGAGAGGCAGACGGGAGGCAGGGGAGAAGCAGGCTCCCTGCTGAGCAGAGAGCCCGATGCGGGGCTCGATCCCAGGACCCTGGGATCATGACCTGAGCTGAAGGCAGAGGCTTAACCCACTGAGCCACCCAGGTGCCCCTGGTTTTCTTTTTCAATGTTCCTTCGGCTATTTGGGTTTTTTCTGGTTCCATACAAATTGTAGGATTATCTGTTTAAGCTCTGTGAAAAAAGTTGATGATTTTTTGATAGGGGTTGCACTGAATGTATAGATTGCTCTAGGTAGCATAGATATTTTAACAACATTTGTTCTTCTAATTCATGAGCTTGGAACAATTTTCCATCTCTTTGTGTCTGAATTTCTTTCATGAGTGTTCTATAGTTTTCAGAGTATAGATCCTTGACCTCTTTGGTTAGGTTTATTCCTAGTATCTTATGGTTTTGGGTGCAATTGTAAATGGGATCAACTCCTTCTCTTTCTTTTGTGTCATTATTAGTAGATAGAAATGCAACTGATTTCTATGCATTGATTTTATATCCTGCCACTTTGCTGAATTCCTGCATGAGTTCTAGCAATTTTGGGGTGGAGTCTTTTGGGTTTTTCACATAGAGTATCCTGTCATCTGCAAAGAGTGAGACTTTGACTTCTTTGCCAATTCAGATGCCTTTCTTTCTTTTTGTTGTCTGATTGCTGAGGCTAGGACTTCTAGTACTATGTTGAATAACAGTTCTGAAAGTGGACATCCCTCTTGTGTTCCTGACCTTAATGGAAAAGCTCTCAGTCTTTTCCCATTGAGAATGTTATTCACTGTGGGCTTTACACATATAAGCTTTTATGATACTGAGGTATGTTCCCTCTATCCCTACATGGTGAAGAGTTTTAATCAAGAAAAGATGCTGTACTTTGTCAAATGCTTTTTCTGCATCTATTGAGAAGATAATATAGTTCTTGTTCTTTCTTTTATTAATGTAGTGTATCACATTGATTGATTTGTGGATGTTGAACCACCCTTGCAGTCCAGGAATAAATTCTACTTGGTCATGGTGAAGAATCCTTTTATGTACTGTTGGATCCTATTGGCTAGTATCTTGGTGAGAATTTTTATAACCATGTTCATCAGGGATATTGGTTTGTGATTCTTCTTTTTGGTGGAGTCTTTGTTCAGTTTTAGAATCAAGGTAATGTTGGTCTCATCAAACCAGTTTGGAATTTTTCCTTCCATTTCTAGTTTTTGTAACAACTTCAGAAGAATAGATATCAATTCTTCTTTAAATGTTTGGTAGAAGTCCCCTAGGAAGCTATCCAGCCCTGGACTCTTGTTTGTTGAGAGATTTTTGATTACTGCTTCAATTTCTTTGCTGGTTATGGGTCTGTTCAGGTTTTGTATTTATTCCCGTTTCAGTTTTGGTAGTTTAAGTATCTCTAGGAATGCACCCATTTCTGGCAGATTGCCTAATTTGTTGGCCTATAGTTGCTCATAATATGTTCTCATAATTATTTGTATTTCTTCAGTGTTGGTTGTGATCTTCCTTAATTCATGATTTTATTTATGTGGGTCCCTCTTCTTCTCTTTTTGAATGTTTGTCCAGGGGCTGTTATCAATCTTATCAATTCTTTGAAAGAACAAGCTTCTAGTTTCATTGATCTGTTCTACTATTCTTTTGGTTTCTACTTCATTGATTTCTGCTCTAATCTATATTATTCTCTTCTTCTGCTGGGTTTAGGCTTTATTTGCTGTTCTTCTTCCACCTCCCTTAGGTGTAAGTTTAGGTTGTCTGTTTGAGAACTTTCTTGTTTCTTGAGAAAGGCTTTTATTGCTATGTACTTCCCTCTTAGCATCGCCTTTGCTGCATCCCAAAGGTTTGTTTTTTTTCTTTTTTTTTTTTTAAGATTTTATTTATTTATTTAACAGAGAGACAGCAAGAGAGGGAACACAGGCAAGAGGAGCGGGAGAGGGAGAAGTCGGCTTCGCACTGAGCAGGGAGCCCGATGCAGGGTTTGATCCCACCTGAGCCAAAGACAGACACTTAACAACTGAGCCACCCAGGTGCCCGCAAAGGTTTTGAACAGTTGTGTTTTCATTTTCATTTGTTTACATAAATTTTTAAAATTCTTATTTAATTTCCTGGTTGACCCATTCATTCTTTAGTAGGATGCTCTTCAGCCTCCATGTATTTGAGGTCTTTCCAAATTTCCTCTTGTGATTGAGTTCAAGTTTCAAAGCATCATGGTCTGAAAATATGCAGGGAATGATCTCAATCTTTGAATACCTGAGGCCTTATTTGTGACACAGTATGTGATCTATTCTGGAGAATGTTCCATATGAACTCAAGAAGAATGTGTATTCTGCTGCTTTAAGAGGGAATGTTGTGAATGTATCTGTGAAGTCCATCTGGTCCAGTGTGTCATTCAAAACCCTTGCTTCCTTGTTAATCTTCTGCTTAGGTGATCTGTCCATTGAAGTGCATAGTGTGTTAAAGTCCCCTACTATTGTATTTTTATCACTGTGTTTCTTGAATGTTGTTATTAATTGGTTTCTATAATTGGCTGTCCCATTTTAGGAGACAAATATTTACAATTGTTAGATCTGGTTGGACATCCACTTTAATTATAATGCAGTGTCCTTCCTCATCTCTTATTAAAATCTTTGGTTTATGAGGGCGCCTGGGTGGCTCAGTGGGTTAAAGCCTCTGCCTTCAGCTCGGGTCATGATCCCAGGGTCCTGGGATCGAGCCCCACATTGGGCTCTCTGCTCAGCAGGTAGCCTGCTTCCTCCTCTCTCTCTGCCTGACTCTCTGCCTACTTGTGATCTCTGTCAAATAAATAAATAAAAATCTTAAAAAAAAAATCTTTGGTTTAAAATTCAGTGTGGTACATAAACAATGAATCTTGGAACACTGAAAAAATAAAATTTAAAAAAAAATCTAATTTGTCTGATATTAGGAATGATACCCCAGCTTTCTTTTCATGTCCATTAGCATGATAAATGGTTTTCCATCCCCCCACTTTCAATCCAGAGATGTCTTTGAGTCTAAAGTGAGTCACTTGTAGACAGCATATTGATGGGTCTTGCTTTTTATCCAATCTGAAACCCTGTGTCTTTTGATTGGTGCATTTAGACCATTTACATTCAGAGTCACTATTAAAAGATATGAATTTGGTACCATTGTATTACCTATAAAGTCACTCTTTCTGTATACCGTCTCCATTCCTTTCTGGTCTATGTTACTTTTGGGCTCTCTCTTTGCTTAAAGTATCCCCTTTAATATTTCTTGCAGGGTTGGTTTGGTGATCACAAATTCTCTGCATTTCTGTTTGTCCTAGAAGCTATTTATCTCTTCTTCTATTTTGAATGACAGCTAGCTGGATAAAATTTCCTTGGCTGCATATTTTTCTCATTTAACTCTCTGAATATATCATGCCAGTCTTTCTGCCCTACCAGGTCTCTGTGGATAAGTCTTCTGCCAGTCTCATGTTTCTACCCTTGTAAGTTAAGAAACTTTTGTTCTGCACTGCTTTCAGGATTTTCTTTGTCTCAAATTTGCAAGCTTCACTATTATATGTTGAGGTGCAGTAATTCTTTTCTTAGATCTCTGGTTAAGTTCACAAGTGTTCAGAATGATTTGATAGCTATCTAGCTATCAGACAAAACTAGGGTTTCCTACTCCTCTGCCATCTTCCTCTGCCTCCCACAGCATATTTTAGTATCAGAAACTATCATACCCATTAATGTATTTATTTTCTATCTCTCTTGAAGATAAACTCCTTAAGAACTGAGACTGTCTTATTCATTACTGTATTTTCAGTTCTTGGACCTGTGCCTGATAAACAGTAGGTGATTAATAAATATTTTGACTGAGTGGTAGAGAGTTTGTCTAGTTAACCACTGTTCCTTCAGTGGCTAGCATAACACCAGATACATTTTAGATACATAAGAAATATTCATTGATTGAACTAGTATTTTCTCTGAGAATAATCTTCTGACAATATGTGATGTTATAGATTGAAGTATGCTTCCCCAAAAGATATGCTGAATTCCTAAACCCTGGTAACATGTGAATGTGATCTTATGGAATCAATGTCTTTACCAATGTAGTCAAGTTAATATGAGGTCAGTCTCTATTAAGTTGGCCCTTAACTGAGTATGACTAGTGTCCTTATAAAAACAGAAGAGAAACAGAGACAGACACAAAGGGACAATGCCACATGACAATAGAGACAGAGATTGGAGTGATATGTGTGCAAGCCAAGGACTGCCGATAACACCAGAAGCTAAGAGAAAGGCATGGAACAGACTGTCCTCAGAGATTTTTAGAAGGAACCAACCTTGCCACCACCTTGATTTTTTATTTCTGGCCTCCACAACAGTGAGAGAATAAATTTCTGTTGTTGTTGTTTTAGGATTTTATTTGTTTACTTGAGAAAGAGAGCACGAGCAGGGGGAGCATCAGGCAGAGGGAGAGGGAGAGACAGACTCCCCACTAAGCAGGGAGCCTGATGCAGGGCTCAATCCCAGGACCCTGGGATCATGATCTGAGCCAAAGGCAGATGCTTAACCAACTGAGCCATCCACGCTCCCTAAATTTCTGTTGTTTTAAGCCATATAGCTTGTGATACTTTGTTACGGCAGCCCTAGGAAACTAATGCATGTGGCAAAGAGAAAAAGGAAAGGTGGGGAAGATGGATAAGGATTAAAATGTGAGATGCCAATTTATTATCATTCCATTATGAAATGTAAGAGAATGTTCCAGTTTTCATTATTTACTAGAAATGTAACTATAAGTATACATTTTTTTTTTACCTCTCTGACCCTGTTTCTCATTTATAAAATGTGGTTTATAATGTCCAACCTATAAGGTTGTGATCTTAACAAAGTTAATTTAGGTAATACCCTCAAAACAGTGTCCAGTATGTAGTGAATATTAAAAAAATATTAGCTATTATTCTTCCTCAGGGGCTGAAAACTGTGACTGTGAGTAAAGACTGGTACTATAGCCATGAGCTACACAAATTTTGCTTGTCACTCAGGAATTTATTCCTCCAGCAGATTTATGACTTCCAGGTATTGTACTTCTCTTTGTTCCAATGCCAGGTTGAACTCTTAGCAGTGTTTCTTCAGAATCTTCTCTTCAAGATTTAAGGAATCTGGAGTCAGATTTCAGCCTAATATAAGATTCAACATAATATGAGTGATTTCTTTATAATGTACACAGAAATACCCATTAGTTTGCATTATCATTCTCCAGGAGGCTGTAGAGGTGATTCACATCTAGTTCTGGTAAAGCAGGTACATTGCCATATGTAGTGGATACTGTAATATGCTGTCCAGAGCCCCTTTCAGAACTGGGGAGCATAATTCCTAATCAGATGCAAGTACATCTGGCTGTCAGTCCATCCTGGAAATTGCTCTTGTCTGAAGGGAGCTAATACACCTAAAGCTATGTCCTCTTCCAGGGGCAGTATACATCCAATATTGGCTGTTATGGGGGTAAAAAGCCTCAGTCTCTTCTTCCCAACTCAGGACAACTCTGAGGATCATCCCACTTTTGAATTCCCCTTGGGATCAGCCAAGAACTTTCATCAGTTAGATTAAGGTGACCTTTCCCTCTGTGCCATCCTATTTCCTTCTCTTTCCCCAAAGGTGTTGACCTCAAGAGCATTCCCTAACAGCCTTCTTACAGTCAAATCACTATCTCAGTCTTCTTCAGGAGGAACCCAATTTATAACACCACCTGAAGCAATCCAACCAACCTCATATAAATTAATTAGCTCAGATGGGCTTTTAGAGCCTAAGTACTTTCTAGAAATTTGAAACTTTGGACTCAAAATTAGCTCATTTGTCATGGGGTGAAGGTGGGAATAAAAGAGAAAAACAGTTGCCCATAATTTATTCACATAAAAATAAAATGTGAATGCATCCTCCTTTCATTGTGTCATTCAAGAGTTGAGGCTAACAGTAAAATTTGCAAGTCAAAAATTATTGCTTTTTATGTTGATAGACACATAAAAATGGATGAATGGAAAGAAAGCAGAAGATGTCATAACCCTTGCTAATACCACCTTTACATTTCTATGGCACACTGGTGTCTATAAAGCCTTTCATATGTCTGCTTTCATTTGAATTTTTTCTAGTGCTGACAGAGGTGAAGAATGAGCATCATTATTCCCTTTTCAGAAATGAGAGAGCTAAACTTCTGAGGTTTTTTTCTTTAAAGTCCAGTGGAGGAGCTAAGAATCCATTCTGATTTTCTAAGCAAGAATTTGTTGGTCCATGGCTCTCCCTGTATAAAACAACTGAAACTGTGGTGACAACATCTTCATTCATGAAATAACTAGTGAACAATGAAAAGATTTCGATTACATGAAGAGATACCTGTTAAATAGTACAGACTCTGAATGCATTAGCACTGAAGAGGGATGAGGAGAATATTGGAAGGGGACTAATAAAGAAAATTACCTAAGAAGACTTTTTTTGTTCCTGTTGCTATATCCAGATGATAAAGCTAGCATTGACTTTCAGACATTTGTGCTACGTGTTTTACACACATTACATAAATTTTTCCCAGGAACAACCCAATAAGGTAGATACTAATTAGCCTACTGAAAATCCATTCTTTCAGGGCACCTGGGTGGCTCAGTCAGTTAAGTAAGTGCCTTCAGCTCAGGTCATGATCCCATGGTCCTGGGACCAAGCTCTGCGTTGGGCTCCCTGCTCAGTGGGGAGTCTGCTTCTCCCTCTGCCTCTGCCCCTCCTCACTGCTCACTCATTCTCTCTCTCTCTCCATTTCTCTCTCTCTCAAATAAATAAATAAATAAATACGATCTTTAAAAAAAAATCCATTCTGTCATTAAAGTCAAGGATTTGGAAAAGTTCCTTTCAAATCCTGCCAGCATGCTTGTGTGACCCTGGGCAATACTCAACATCTCTAAGCATCAGTTATCCCTTTAGCAAAAGAATGGGTGGGTATATAATGCTGCCTACTTCATAATGTTATCATGAAGACTGAGAGAGATTCAGTATGAAAAGTGCATAGCACATAATACAACTTCAATACAACACAGTTCTATCTATTTTACAGATGAAAGAATATGGGCACTGAAAATTGATAACTTTCCCTAGATCATACAGCTAGCTAGTGGCAGTGGGTTTTCCAGACCATCAGATCTCCTTAGTCTAATATTTTTTGTGTGTATTTACCATCAGCCATTTTTCTGACATCTTTAAATGAGGGATCCTTAAGACAGAAAGAAGGTGGTCCCTTTGACCACATTATAACTGGGATTTGGTTCAAAGGGAACTAGTTGATGGACTCTTCTGCTGTGACTTTCCTCTCCATCTCAGCAAGAGCCCACATTCTATAGGCTCTCTCCCAGTGATGTTGTAGGATTTTGGCTGGCAACCACTGTTCTAAGCTACTGACATCACAGGTGTATGCAGAGACAGGGGAGGTCTGCAATGGAATGAAAAGGAAGTCCTTTGTGGACTGACAGATGGATTCTAACTCAGAAAAATACAGAACCCCAGTTTGTGAAGGATGAGTTGTTAAGGAGATATTTCATATCCAATAAATTCATTTTCTAAGCACTTTCGCTTCTCAGACTGGAAATGTGGTACTCAAATGAAACATTTTTTTTAATCCTCCAAAAACACCACTATTAAACTGATCTTAATTAACACATTTTCTATTAACTAGAATGATCTAAAATTCTGAATCCATCATGCAAGACACGAACAGACTTGGACTGCACACTAAAAATGTGCATACTTCAGTGTTGTACATCTGCCTGGGTCACCTTTAGAACAATTAAATGGTGAATGTATAAGTAAATTGCCACACCGCATTTTCTGTTTAATTTCAAGGTTGAAGTGTCTTCCCATCACGAATGTGGGTAAAACCCTAGAATGCTGGGGGACAGAACAGGAATTAATGGCTCATTCTGGTTGTTTTGATTTCCACATATTTGATGGCTTTGTGTAATTTGAATAATTGTAAGCTTCCAGCATGCTGATAAGGTTCACCTACATTATTCATTTGCATGAAGTGCTGATCAATTAAACCTTCTCTCTCAAAAAAAAAAAAAAAAAATCATCATCCCATCCTGTAGCAACAAAGCTTAGGTTACTCCTAGCTGTCTCTACTTTCATTACACGGGAATTTCTTCTGGAGATATTTATCAACCTTTTTCTTTTTCTTTTCTTTTTTTAACTTTTATCCTAACCTAGTTTGTGTTCCTACCCTTGGTCTATTCTTTTGCACTTCACTCTTATAGTCTGATTACTTCACTTTTAACACTTACTTCAGGAAAGCCTTTAGTAAACATGACCATTATTGGAAGGAGATTGTTAATTCCATGGTAACTGAATTACTGGAAGTAGGAAAAGTACATACATCTAAATCCATCTGTGATGAAATACAGAACTAGTTCTTAAAATGGGGAAATTTGTTTTCCTCCTTTATCTTATAAGTATGATGCTTAATTTCATGTGTCAGCTTGGTTGGGCCATGGTACCCAGATATGTAGTCAAATGTTATTCTGGATGTTTCTGTAAGTATGTTTTGGATGAGATTAACATTTAAACCAGTGGACTTCGAGTAAAGTACAGTGCCATCCCTACTGTGGGTGGGCTTCATCCAATCAGTTGAAGGCCTAACTAGAACAAAAGACTGACCTCCCTGGAGCAAGGGGAAATTCTGCAGCAGATGGCTTTTAGACTTGAACTGCAGCAATGGCTACTCTATGGGTCTCTAGCCTGACAGCCTAACCTGCAGATTTCAGACCTGTGAGCTTCCCTAATAGCTGAACCAACTCCTTAAAGTAAATCTCTCCATATATACATACATATATATACACACACATACATACATACATCCTATCAGTTATGTTTCTTTGGAGAATGCTAATACAAAAGGTAATCAACAGAGAATGATTATATCTATTTTATAATTGTAAAAAGGACTCAGGTAGCCTGTATGTCTAGAAGGCCTTCCCAAAGAAGGTAATAGACATTTCATGTAGAAGTTTGTGGTCAAGTAAGTTTGAAAAACAGGAATTAAGATTAACCTTATTTTCTTTATAGTAGACCAAAGTCAAAAAGGAAGAAGATGGGCTAGGAAAACTCGTGGACTTAGGGATAATAATCCAGGCAGGAGAAGATCTCACACAAAGGCAAATGAGTGCCCATCAAGTAAGAGGAGAAACAGTTTTTTTTTTCCCTAGAACCTAGATGGGGAGGCTAGGTCAGGGTCTTGCCTTGGAACCCCCTTCTGTGGCTTCCATTGCACTCAAGATATACTTTATACCCCTTGCTGTAATCTATAAGAGCCAGAGGGTTCTTCCCCTTGTCTACCTCACTAACCTCTTCTCCTACTACTTTTCCTTTTCTGTCTCTCCAGGGCTTTAAGTTCATTCCCATCTGAGGGTCTTTTGTATACCTCTCCCTTGCACATATACCATTGAAATGAGATCATCTCATCGTTGGCTCCTTCTCATTACTCAAGTCATTCTCTTTCACAGAGATCATCCCTATCTATCCTACAGAGAAAGCAAGAACCTTCTTGTCTCTATCTAACACTGTTCTGTTTTAGTTTCTTCACAGAGTGATCCAGTATCAGTATCATATTTATTTGTTCATATTTAATGGCAATCATATGAGTTTTTAAGGCCATCTAAAAATATTACTCAGGGTCTGAAACAGTCTATGAATTAATTTATCAAACATTTTGTTAACACCATGTCATTAAGAGTCATTATCATTGAAGGCTATTCATAAGATAGTCACATCTAACAGGCGAAGAGGAAGGGAAGCTTGTTAGGACCATTAAAGGCAGAGAGATCCAAACTTCATGCGTAAAATTCAGTTACAAACGAGGGTTGGAGGAGAAGCTCATAAGCAAAATGCAAAGAAGGACAAGTGGAGATACCAAAGAAAGAGGGTAACCCAGGCTGCATCACTAGGAAAGCAAGGCTGAATTAGACTATACAGTAAAAATGATGGTTTGAGATTATGCAAACAGGTCCTAGACAAGGGGGCACAAGGGAGAAAATGGAAAGAGGCATTAGTCTTGAGCAGAAGACAAAACTGATGAAAACACTATATCCAAAGTTAACAGTATATGTAGTACTGCTACATATATCATTATATGTAGTACCACTGGCAAGATGATTTTAAGTAGTATACAGATGAATTCCTTAAGAAATTACTAGTTGAGGAACTAGCTAATGTATGCTAGAATGCCTTAATTAACGTCTCAAAATTATGAGTTAGAACCATGCTAAATTAAAAAAAATCAATTTAACAAAAAAAGATGCACGTATGATTTTATAGTTAATATGCAACTGTGTACAAAAATATTCATGAAGGATGCAAATAAAATATGAGTTTAGAATATAAGGTTAAAGAAAATGGAACATGTTATCCTTTCCATATCATACTCTTTTTCTTTTTTTTTTTTTTAGATTTTTATTTATTTATTTGAAAGATAGAGATCACAAGTAGGGAGAGAGGCAGGCAGAGAGAGAGGGGGAAGCAGGCTCCCTGCTGAGCAGAGAGCTGATGCGGGGCTCGATCCCGGGACCCTGAGATCATGACCTGAGCCAAAGGCAGAGGCCCCAACCCACTGAGCCCACCCAGGCACCCCTCCATATCATATTCTTAAAAAGTATTCTTATCTCAATATATAACAAATTCAAGGCCTGGATCCCAAGCCATGTTGCCTTCTTCCTATAACCTGCCATCCAAATTCTAGCACTTTCAGATTTCTATTGACTTAAACTTGGTACAAAGAGGCTTGAATTTAGAAGTAAAACTATGGCCCTGCCACTTATTATATGCATAACTTACAGAAAGATATTTTGCTGCTCTGGTTCACAGCCCCTTATCTGTGATCTGACCTCAGTCTACTCTCACCCAGCTTCCCTCCCTGTCCAGTCACTACCTTTCCATTCCTTCTACTTTCCACTTCTTCCATCCTAGTCATTCCCAAACTCCAATGCCTATCAGAATAAGTGCTACTTCCTGGGACCATGCCCACAAATTTTGATTCCTACAGGTCTGAGTGGGGTCTGATAATGTGCATTCTAGCAAACACCCCTGTGTTTCTGAAGCAGAGGCAACATACTAAGAAATACTCCTCAGTTAACAGTATCAGCATGAAAGCTAACAAAGAAGAATATGGTTGTCAAGTCATTATGAAGTCAACTCTGAACCAGCAGCCCCTCCTTTCCCACCATCTGTGTCTCCTAACTCTCTATTCCTGCCTGTGAACTCTTATTTTTCTTTTTCTTTCTATGGTGGGTTAGTCTAGCCACACATCTTGGCCTCTCCAGCTCATCTATCACACTGTCCATCCTGTGGCTATCTTTGCCATCCCTCCAGATCAATAGACCCGCAAGAGAAAGAAAGGTCACTACAACTGAAAAGGAGACATAATGAGCTACACAGTCCACACCTGACCTTGGATGGAGAAAAAACAGACATCCCTGAACTCAAGAGCTCCAATCTACAGGCTTCTCTGATCCCAGGATCTGGAGCAAATCTGGCTAACCCCAGATAATTGTTCAGCTGCCCCTTGCAGCTGCTCTCAAAGCCTGTGTGTAGATAATCAGTGATGCACTGCTCAAAACGCTAATAAGGTTAATATCTACTTTGGGGGTACAATATAAGAAGAGGAAAGCAGAGGAGTCATAATTAGGAGGTGCGGGTAGCTTCTTTTCTTTCCCCATGACACAATCTAAAATTAATTAGGGGATCCTTGGCATGTACAGGCTGAGGTGCTGGGTTCTGAACAGTTGTTATAACAAATCCCATAAAAAAGGCAGATAGCCTTCTGGTCCACCTCCCCTTTGTTGAGGCATGTTCTCCTCCCCTAAGTCTTCCCAGAAGATCTGAGCACAAGCTCTTTTTATGCACATGTATCCTGCTGAGGGCTGCAGAGTCACAAAACAGCCCAGAAAAACAATACGCAGCACACAATATGCACATTGTTTTGATTGAGACATTGCTGTTTGAAATGCATTTGTTTCTGCCTCTCGTAAATACTCCTCCACAGTAGAAGAAAAAATAACAAATACATTGTAAATAGAGGCCCAGACGTCTTACACTTAAATTACAGTCACGTCATCCCAGTCCTATCCGATCTTTCAATTATAGTCATTAATTGAGGATGTAACCAAGAAACAATTACATCCATGAAATTCTAATGAGTCTCCTGTAGTTAATATAAAAAGAAAACAATGGGAAATGCATGCTGATGCTGGAGTCTAATCCAATTCTGTCGATTAAAATAAAGGACAGCATTTTGTAACATGTAAATCTGATTCTTTTTTCCTCTACCCAGTTTCATTTCTCAGGGAGTGACAGACTCTCTGCATAGATTTGCTTATCTAACAAGCTTATCGAGCTGCCTCCTCTCAATTATGTCCAGAGCATATCTTGAAAACTCACCAGTGGGAAATATATTTTGCCAAGGGATCCATTTTTTAGAGTCTCTTATTTCCACAGGAAAAGTCCATTCTTTATTTACCTTACCTAAACAAGAATATCCTTCATATTTTCACTATGACAAAAATAATTATATTAATTATGATTCTGGAAGAGCAGGATGGCTGCTTAATTCTGAATCTGTCTGGTTCTGCTAGAAATAGAGGAACAAGATAATGAAAAGAAAAGAACAAAAAAAATCACAAACTCCATTTTCACTTAAAATAGGAGACAAAGAAAACCCACAAACTTCAAATTATGTGTTCATGATGCCAAAAGCAACTGAAACCAGCAAAGCCTGGCAGGAAGGCCCCAGAGCAGCCATGCTGCAGTGGTAGGGAAGATTAGGGAGTGCTGACACTGCAGAGGCTAATCTCAGAAACCAACAGCAAAATAAATATCTACTCTCCAAAAGGTGAGGGCCCCAAACTGTGGGCAAGTTTCTTTGAACAGTGTTGAAAGACAGTTGGGCATGACCAACTGGGGGTAGAAGGAAGACTTAAAAATTGCCTAGACAAGTGCAGAGGAGAATATATTTAGAGAAATGTCAGTAAAACTCCATTTTATAAAGGTGAGTGGATTATACTGGAAAGTAAGACCTATCCCTGGGTAGCGACAGCCAACAGAATAAGCAGAGGAGACACAGAACTGGATGTGGAAGTTCTCCAGAGCCAAGTGAGGTTCTAAGAGGCAAAGAAGGGATGCTTACATAGAAGTGCCACAGTATAACAAAACTTTTTTTTTTTTTTTTTTAAACTCAGGGCTGATTTTCAAGAAAAAGTCATTCCCAAATATTTTAATTTTGGGGTTTTTTTTCTCTAAACCTATAATGGTTGGCTGAGATGTCTGTTTTAAATTGGTTGGTTTCCATACCTTACCAATGCCTATACTATTCTTCCTGGGTTGCACTGTGAATCAGGGAAGTTATTACTGTCCACTCTATTACATCTCATACTCACATCTAGGAAAACACTGTTCTCATTTATGAGAACCAAAAAAGGAAAGGGTAAAGACACACACACACAAAATTAAAATGGTGGGGCGCCTGGGTGGCTCAGTGGGTTAAGCCTCTGCCTTCGGCTCAGCTCATGATCTCAGGGTCCTGGGATCAAGCTCCACGTCCAGCTCTCTGCTCAGCAGGGAGCCCGTTTCCCCTCTCTCTCTGCCTGCTTCTCTGCTTGCTCATGATCTCTATCTATATATATCAAATAAATAAAATAAAATTAAAAAAAAATTAAAATGGTGTCAGAAAAAAATGTGAAAAAATGAAAGAAATTTTTGAACATAAAGGAACATTTGCTAAAAATATCTTATAAAATAGCAGTTAAAAATTTCAACCCAATATTCCAAGGAGAATTTTAAAAACAACAGATTATTTGCAGCTACAAAGGAAGATCACAAAGCAGAAATACAAGAGTTCTAAGATAACACAGACAATAATAGGTGATGGTCAGAAAATCAGCAAAGGCAAAAAAGAATTGGCAGAACTCAGGGGAAAAAGCACAACAATTTTTTAAAACTGAAAGAGAATGATGACATGGAGACTATAACAAAGAGTCTGACAATAAGAAATAAGAATAGGAAACAAATGAGGAGATGGAAACAAATAAGTATTAAATGGATGATAGAAGACAAGTAAAGGAAATGTAGTATATGTATAATTAAAGATTCCAAAAAAGAAAAACAGTAAGAGAGAATTAATATTTTAAAATATAATTTTAAGAAGTTATCTGAACTAAAAGAAGAAGTAAATCTATACACTAAATCTGTGTGCCAAGACAAATTGGCCCCAAGACATATCCTAATAAAATTATTGGGCTTTAAGAGTAAAGACAACAATTCACTGGATAGGCAAAAATATCAACACTCTTATAAGGGGTGAAAATAAGATTAGTATCTGTTATGGGCTGAATGTTTGTGCTCCCCCCCCAACAAATGCATATGTTAAATCCTAATGCCTAATATGATGGTATTATGAGGTGGGAAATTTAGGAAATAACTAGGTCATGCGGGTGGCTTCTGAAGCTAAGTTATCAAAGGTGATAGAGCTCCCATCTGGCTCTCTCAGGACACTTGCCTTCAGGACCCTGAGTACTAGGTACTATATCCAAGGCTGCCATGCTGTGAGGCAGCCCAGGCAACACAGATAAGCCATATATAGGTATCTAAATGACAGCCCCAGCTGAGATTCCTGAGAACAGTCAGTATCAACACTGACTACATCAGTGTAGTATCAACAGTAAAACATGTGAATGAAGGTACCTCCAAATGATTTCTGCCCCAGCCACTGATTCACGTCCAGCCCTCAACTCTTCAACTAATGTCAGGCAGAAGAAAGAGAGTGCTGTCATTATTCTTTCCTTTCCAAATTCCTGAGCCACAGAATCTATGAGCATAACAAAATGGCTGTTTTACACCACTAAGCTTGGGTGGTTCTACAATATAAATAACTGTTAGAAATACTTAATAAGAAATATCCAAATCCTTTGTGAGGGAATTTTTTTTTTAAAGATTTTATTCATTTGACAGACAGAAATCACAATAGGCAGAGAGGCAGGCAGAGAGAGGAGGAAGTAGGCTCCATGCTGAGCAGAGAGCCCGATGCGGGGCTTGATCCCAAGACCCTGGGATCATGACCCGAGTCGAAGGCAGAGGCTTTAACCCACTGAGCCACCCAGGCGCCCTGTGAGGAAAATTTTTAAAAACAGTTCTGAAAGACGCAAGAGTGTACTTGACCAAGAAAAAGACAAGTCTGTTCTTTTGTTTCGTTTTGTTTCGTTTTGTTTTCAGGGGGAGGAGAGGGTTGTTTATTATTGCTGTTTTGTTTTGGAACTAAGAAAGGTGATTCTAAAATGCCCATGGGAAATTTTTAAAAATAAAAATATTTTAGAGAACTATAAAAAGAATGAGAAACTACTGATACTAACCCTACTAGATATTAAGCACATTACAAAGTTTTTACAATAAACAGTAGATTCACTAATAGAAAGATCAATAAAATAGGATATGGAGTTCAGAAATAGAACAAATATGTATGGAAATTTAGCATATGATACAGTTAGCATTTTGAAACAGAAGACTAAAAATACATGGTAATGAGGAAATTGCACAGCCATCTGGGGAAAAAAAAGACAAAATTGATCTATACCTCTAATCAAACACCAGAACACTCTCTAAAGGTATAAAAATAGAGTATCAGAAGTAAAACCAGAGAAGTAATGGACTAAAACATGAATAAATTCCTTTATAATGTGAGAGAAAGAAAAGCCTATTTATTTGTGAATAAAAACACATAAACCTTAATTTAAAAATAATAAAGTACATAAAAATAAAATTTGCATGAAAAATATATCTATGAAAAAACAAAGTTAAGTAAAATGGAAACAAAATTTGTAATTTCTTTTTTTTTTTTTTAAGATTTTATTTATTTGACAGAGAGAGAAAGAGCGCACACACAAGTAGGCAGAGTGGCAGGGAGAGGAGGAGGGAGAAGCCGGCTCCCACGTGTGCAGAGAGCCTGATGCAGGGCTCCATTCCAGGACCCTGACCTGAGCCGAAGGCAGCTGATTAAGCAATTGAGCCACCCAGATGCCCCCCCCCCCCAAATTTGCAATTTCTATCACAAACATAAGGTTAATCTCTGTAATGAAACACTCTTTAAAAAAAATAGTATTAAGATGGGGCGCCTGGGTGGCTCAGTTGGTTGGACGACTGCCTTTGGCTCGGGTCATGATCCCGGCCTCCTGGGATTGGGTCCCGCATCAGGCTCCCAGCTCCACGGGGAGTCTTCTTCTCCCTCTGACCTTCTCCTCGCTCATGCTCTCCCTCACTGTCTCTCTCTCTCAAATAAATAAATAAAATCTTAAAAAAAAAATAGTATTGAGAGACTACAATCTGGTATTGGTGTGCCCATAACAACTGCTGTCATTGATTCTAGGGCTTTTTATGGACAGAGCTAAAAATATATTGTATTGGGCAAAAATGAGAATTAGTGATGATTTTATAGTGATATTATAGTTCATATTTCAAATCATAGGTTTTAATTAACTTGATTTTATATTTTTCTCATGTCCTGAAAATACTGATTTTTATAAAACTGACAATATATTTGACATAATAATGGAACTACTAGGGCACCTGGGTGGCTCAGTCAGTTAAGTGTCCAACTCTTGATTTCTGCTTATGTCATGATCTTAGAGTCATGAGATGGAAGTCCATATTGAGCTCCATGATGGGCATGGAGCCTGCTTAGGATTCTCTCTCTCTCTCTCTCTTCCTCTGTCCCTTCCTCCCACTCATACATTCATGAAATAAATAAATAATAAAAGAACTACTAAAAACATGTCTACTGAATTCAGACAATTATTTTTTAAATAGATGTTTGTCTTTAAAATATTTATTAGAGTTATACAGTAGAAATATTGCATTTTAAATAACATGAAGTCATCTTTTTTTCTATGTGATTATTCAACACACAATATAAAATTTGAATTATTTGTTTAATATGTATTCCATTTTAGAAATTATTTCTAAATGATTCCAAAATAAAACACAATGCAATATATATCCAGAGAAGTCTTTGCTTCCATCCTGATTCCTTCATCTTATCTTCTCTCTCCCACTCCATAGGTGGGGAGAATTTCCTGCAGTTTTTTCATCATTTAAACAAATACTCTGAAATCACCTCCTATCAGTGGATAGAGGTCTTCCTCATTACATTTTACGGAGGATTGATGTTATATTATGGGGAAATATAATTTATTTTAAATCAGTTCACTATAGGTGGACATATAGGTGGTTTCCAGGCTTTTGCTATTTTAAATATTGTCAAAATCAACATCCTTGTACATACATCATTTTGTATTTTTGCAAAGGTATCTCCAGGTAGATTACTAGAAGGAATTGCTAAAAAAAGAATAAAGACATATATTTTACTGGGTATTTCCCAATTCCCTTAGAATGACATTTTACATTCCTACCCAGCAATAAATGAAAGTGCCTATTTCCCCAGAACCTTGCCAAAACGTTTATAAAGTTCTTGATGTATTATCTCACAACGATTTGCACTTAAAAAATCTATCATTGTAAATGATAGATTGTAAATGAGTTTTACATTTACATGAGTAAGATGCTTAAACTCATTGTAAATATTGAAGTAAAATTATTGAAAAAAATTACTGAAAAAATATTGAAATAAAATTATTGAAATAAAAAACTCATTGTAAATGAGTTTAAGTATCTTACTCATGTTTTGGGGCTACTTGCATTATGTTTGTTGAGTTGCCAATAACTAATATTTCCTCCTCTTTTTAAAGAAATTATGTATTAGGGCTTTAATCTTTGTGATATAAACTAAAAATATTCTTTTTCTAATTTGTAACTAATAATTGTATTTTGCTCATTGAATTCTATTTCTCTTTTATGCAAAAGGTTTTTGAAACTATTTTGAGGTGCATTTTCAAGTTCTCACTATGATGATAACTTCCAACTGGGAATCTCCAATCCAGGCTTCTACCGTGAACTTGAGATACGTAGATATGGTGGCCTACTCAAAATCCCCACTAGTCTGAAACATTCCACCTAATTCCCATTTACCCCCTTTAGCCTTCCTAAATAGTTAACAGCAATTCTATCTTTTCAGTAGCTCCAGATTTTTTTAAAAAAGTGTCTCCCTGTACTTTCCTTCCTCACATCTAATTAACTTCAAAATAACTTCAGGATCTGTTAACTTTTCACAGTCCTCTGTGTCACACCTTGGTTCAAGAGCACATCCTCTTACTCGGGTTATTGCAAAAGTCTCCATACATTATTTCCACCTTTGTCCTCCCTATTGCATATTCTCAATAAAGTAACTAAAATAATCCTGTTAAAATGTTGATCAGATAATTTCATTCTCCTGTTCAAAAAAATTCAGATTTACGAGTGAAAGCTAAATCATTCCATTGGCCTCTATGGCCCTCCCTGATCCAGTTCACTCCCACCTACCTCTCTAATTTCATCTCCTACAACTTTCCTCCTTGTAGAGCTTGTGTGCAAAAAGACTGGTTACTGGAATATACTAGCTAGTGTTCCTCATCAGGGTCTTTCCAATTGCTTCTCACTCTGACTGGTTGTCCTTTCCAAAGACAGCAGCATGTTTCACCCTCTCATCTCTGCTTAATCTTTATCCTAAGTCCATCATATAAATGAGGGTTCTCCTGTCTAATCTGGGAAAATTGTACTGCCAAATGCCAAATAATCTCTCTCTCTGAACTAACTTCTCCTAAACGTAAGTTATAACATGAATTTAACCTACTATATATTTACTTATTTTGCTTATCACTTTTTTCTATACACACCCACACAAACAACACTAAAAAACATGCATGGTTCTAAGCACTGTTGAAGGCTATTACTTCTGTTTATTTGCTAACTATTGTCTATATTTACTACACCTAGAGTAGTGCCTGTCACAGAGCCAGAACTCAATATATATTGTTGGATGAATGAAGGAAGGAAGGAAGGAAGGAAGGAAGCAAATAGATGGATAGAGAAAAAAAATTAACCATTTTCTGTAAAGTTATACTGAAGGGTTATTTTTCCATCTCTACTCCTTGCCCTAAAGCACTTTTTTTTCACAGTTGCAACCTGACTGATGGATTCATATCTTATAGCTCTTAAGCTGAAATTACTGATTTTCTCTTCTTTTTAACTAATCAGAGAAACAAAAAGATCTCATTTGTTTCAAAAAAGAAAAAATATTATATGATAAAAATAACTAACGTTTGTTTTGAGTGCTTACTAAGCCCTAGGTATCATAACTTTAAAAGTATCACCTTACCAAATTCTCACAAAAACCTTCAGCAAGGTCATATAACTATTAAGTGTAGCACATAAATTCAAATATAGGAAATCCATCTCCAGAGCCAATGTGGTTGGCCATCAAAACTAAACCATCAAACAAAACCATCAAAACACACCATCAAAACACTGCCTCTATAGTCTCATGTTGTAGAAAGTATTGCTATTCTCGTTTTAAAGATGAGAAAATTGAAGGGCCTAGATTTTAAAACCTACTTTTATAAGGCTGGTAAGTGGAACCAGAGCTAAAGCCAGGCTTTTACCCACAATGTATACTAACTCTCACTATGTTATTCTTTAAGAAAAAGTAAACATTTTAATATGCTTTAACACTACATAAATCCATCCATCCATTTATCCACCTATTTATTCATCTAGATAGTCATCTAATAGTCATTTATTGAGCACTGATTATGGAAACAGAGTCCATGCTTACTGCTAGGAATTCAAAAGTGAAGAAGACAGACATAATCGTCACCTTCAGGGAGTTTATAATCTAGGAGGGAAATACATGGATATACAGTGGTACTGAGGAAGCTAAGAACATGACAGTCATTCCAAGCATCCATGGTAAGCTATTTGTTATGATAGTATATTCTGATGTCCAAGAGACTTATTTAAATTTATAACTATCCTACAAATCTTAGGGTTTTTTTTTTACATGAGTAGCTATACTAACAACACATTTTCCATATTATTAATTGCCTTTTTGATGCTTTGAGATTAAGGATTAACTTTCACAAAGAACCAAATACTAATTAGGAAATTGAACGTAAATAATAATAAGGAAAAACCATGTATCATTTGATTTCTGGTCAAAAAACTCCTAACTGAAAACAACAGATTTTACATTTTCAAGCTCTGAGTAATCTATTTTCAGAGCATTTTCACTCATGGAAAATTAGCTGCCTTTCTTTGGTAACCTCTGAGAATGGACATTATAAATATAGTAGAATGACACTTATGATTCCAATGAAAAGAAAAACAAATAAATAACTCCCCTTCAGCTAGGGGACCAGTAAGTAAACAGTTCTCATAAAACTGTGTGCAATTATAGCTCTTCTGGTATTTTGGAACTCTTCTAAATGTTTATGCTCTTGTGGGGGTCAAGAGTTGAACAGAGATTCCATATGCTGCTTGCGTACATAATCATATAGAGACAGTGTGATTTCTAATACTGTCCTACGGTTTGGTGAAATGTGGAGGCTAACCATCTGTCATCAATAATGCTGTCGAGAAGATTTGGAAAGTGTTTGATTGGGTTTTGGCAGTGAGTTATCTGTTAAAATATTGTTGGAGGCAAAACTGGGAAGTTCTGATGTATTTTAAGGAGACACAAATGTCTCCGCACATGGGCACCCTGATACTGGGACGGTGAAGTGTCTTATTTAGTAGAGGCACAGATTTCAGTGCAAGTCAATAAAGAAAAGAAGTAGTGCTGTGTTTGTATATTTAAGCATATACGCTAGGCTCCACAATAGAGCACTTTTTGGTTCTCAGAAAAGATGGCATTGGGAAGTAGCATCTGTTAAACACATTAAGGGAAACTTCTTTTGAACTGAAGGAGAAACTGGAATATAAGAGAGATTCGAGGGAAGGCCTGGCTGAAAATTAGGCATGAAGAAACACAGAAGTCAGCTTCTGCTAATCAGACAAAAGGAAATGGGTTTGATAAAATTATGCCATTTCAGACTCCCAGGTGTTACTATTACATCGGAAGACAGAAAAGACAGAAGAGGTCAGGGTGGGGACAGAAAGCAGGAACACTAAGAAAGAAGAGTCCAATTAAAGACAAGATGCGGGTCATTTACAAGAAGGGCTTAATGAAAGTCTCAGGGAACCCTTCTCATTCCAGGCTCTGAAAAGCAGCCAAACCAAACTGATCCCTGGATATCAACAACTACTGCAGGATCCAGTGCGCTCAACTTTTAGAGGGTTTCTAGGTTTGTGTCTCAAGTCCTTTGGAAGCTGTGAAAATCACCCGATGCACCTACATTACTCAGCAAGACTAATAAATACCCAAGCACAAAAACTTGAAACCAAACTCATTTTTATATATGGGAATATGGACAATGAGGGCAAAGTTAACCCACGGTCACCATATTTACCATCAATGGAGTGTGATTTAAGCAGTTTTTATTAAAACATTAAGGAAGATTTTTAGTGGAAGAGATAAGGTGTAAGAGAGAAAAATTATGCCACCTAAGGATTTTCCTCCATTGATGAGAGTTTTCTATGATTTAGACTTAAAAAAAAATAGTAATAAGCTGGATTGATGGAAAGAATTCTAGCATTAAGTAAAACAAAAACAAAAACCTCTTCTTCAATTTTTTATAAAATTTTTGATTAACTCTCTGTGGAATGTAGGCAAGTGTTTTCTTTCTTTTTTCTTTCTATAAAATAGGAATAAATCTGATTACCCTGGGCTCTGAGAACTTAAAAAGAAGAAAATACTTAATGCAAGGTCAAATCAAGTTAAACTTGAGTTTTCTTAAATAGCATATGTTTTATATCTAAATATATATGAATATATGTACATATATAGGTAATGATTACCCCTTAAATGAGGCATCTTCCTTCCTGGAAATTTACAAGAAAGAGATAAACACTCATCAATCTGTTTTGACTTAATGAAGCCTGATTGGAAGACAGATGATGATTTAAATGACTTCAGGAATACAGGCCTTTTAGTTTACACTGCTTTATGCTCAGTGTATCAGTTATATTTATATGTCTCTTAGATAGTTAATATATTTCTGTGAAGTACAGGATATAAAATCAATGCACAGAAATCAGTTGCATTTCTCTACACCAACAACAAGACAGAAGAAAGAGAAATTAAGGAGTCAATCCCATTTACAATTGCACCCAAAACTATAAGATACCTAGGAATAAACCTAACCAAAGAGGCTAAGAATCTATACTCAGAAAACAATAAAGTACTCATGAAAGAAATTGAGGAAGACACAAAGAAATGGAAAAATGTTCCATGCTCCTGGATTGGAAGAACAAATATTGTGAAAATGTCTATGCTACCTAAAGCAATCTACAGGTTTAATGCAATCCCTATCAAAATCCCACCCATTTTTTTCAAAGAAATGGAACAAATAATCCTAAAATTTATATGGAACTAGAAAAGACCTCGAATAGCCAAAGGAATATTGAAAAAGAAAGCCAAAGTTGGTGGCATCACAATTCCGGACTTCAAGCTCTATTACAAAGCTGTCATCATCAAGACAGCATGGTACTGGCACAAAAACAGACACATAGATCAATGGAACATAATAGAGAGCCCAGAAATAGACCCTCAACTCTATGGTCAACTAATTTTCGACAAAGCAGGAAAGAATGTCCAATGGAAAGAAGACAGCCTCTTCAATAAATGGTGTTGGGAAAACTGGACGGGCACATGCAGAAAAATGAAATTGGACCATTTCCTTACACCACACACAAAAATAGACTCAAAATGGATGGAGGACCTCTGTGAGAAAAGAATCCATCAAAATTCTTGAGGAGAACACAGGCAGCAACCTCTTCGACCTCAGCCACAGCAACGTCTTCCTAGGAACATCGCCAAAGGCAACAGAAGCAAGGGCAAAAATGAACTATTGGGATTTCATCAAGATCAAAAGCTTTTGCACAGCAAAGGAAACAGTTAACAAAACCAAAAGACAACTGACAGAATGGGAGAAGATACTTGCAAACAACATACCAGATAAAGGGCTAGTGTTCAAAATCTATAAAGAACTTAGCAAACTCAACACCCAAAGAAC
Source organism: Martes martes (assembly GCF_963455335.1). Classification (NCBI taxonomy): domain Eukaryota; kingdom Metazoa; phylum Chordata; class Mammalia; order Carnivora; family Mustelidae; genus Martes; species Martes martes. The sequence continues at coordinate 28,275,439 of NC_137895.1, read as the reverse complement.
AAATAATCCACTCAAGAAATGGGCAGAAGACATGAACAGACATTTCTGCAAAGAAGACATCCAGATGGCCAACAGACACATGAAAAAGTGTTCCACATCACTTGGCATCAGGGAAATACAAATCAAAACCACAATGAGATATCACCTCACACCAGTCAGAATGGCTAAAATTAACAAGTCAGGAAATGACAGATGCTGACGAGGATGTGGAGAAAGGGGAACGCTCCTACACTGTTGGTGGGAATGCAAGCTGGTGCAACCACTCTGGAAAACAGTGTGGAGGTTCCTCAAAAAGTTGGAAATAGAACTATCCTATGACCCAGCAATTGCACTACTGGGTAGTGCACCCACTAAAGATACAAACGTAGTGATCCGAAGGGGCACGTGCACCTGAATGTTTACAGCAGCAATGTCCACAATAGCCAAACTATGGAAAGAACCTAGATGTCCATCAACAGATGAGTGGATAAAGAAGATGTGTTATATATACACAATGGAATACTATGCAGCCAATCAAAAGATATGAAATCTTGCCATTTGCGACGACATAGATGGAACTAGAGGGTATCATGCTTAGTGAAATAAGTCAATCGAAGAAAGACAACTATCATATGATCTCCCTGATATGAGGAAGTGGAGATGCAACGTGGGAGGTTAGGGGGGTAGGAGAAGAATAAATGAAACAAGATGGGATCGGGAGGGAGACAAACCATAAGTGACTCTCAATCTCACAAAACAAACCGAGGGTTGCTGGAGGGAGGTGGGGTTATGGACATTGGGGAGGGTATGTGCTATGGTGAGTGCTGTGAAGTGTGTAAACCTGGCGATTCACAAACCTGTACCCCTGGGGATAAAAATACATTATATGTTTATAAAAAAAAATAATAAATAAAAAAATTTAAAAAAAATTTCTGTGAAGTATGTATATGTTTCTTGCTCCACTTGTAAATTAGAAAAATTTTTGCCACTGATAAAAAGAATAAAATTGTTTCAATGATATATTTCAAGTGCATTTGATTGCCAAATTATTAAAGAGATCACCAAATTATCTAACAAGATAACTGTATGAGAGAAGATGGAAGTGTCTCCACAATCAATCTTTCACATATTCAAAGGGGGAAAAAAATGAATGTTTTCTTTCAACATTAGTGTAAGCCTTAGGGACATGATGTTTTATCAAGAAAGGGCAAGAGGAATTCAATACTATCAGTGGAAAACAGAAAGTAATGAGGAAAAAGCAATGTCTTATGGGAATCCTATGTGAAACACACACACACACACACACACACACACACACACACACACCCCTCTCTGATTGACTCCCCTAGCTGATTAACACGATTCTAAAACACCTTCTTAAATAATAAGCAGGAGTGTGCTAAGACATAAAGATTACTTTTAGTCTTATTTTAGATTAAGGGTTAAAACATACATAGATATTCACAAAGTAAATCCACTAATTCCCCCTAAATCATGTGGTGCAATTCTAGACTGAACAAAATATACTTTGAGATTTATTGTGCTTTTGAACACTGTTTTTATTGTTTTGTTTTGTTTTGTTTTTTGGGTTTTTTTACGGGTAAGGAAAATCCGAAGTTGGCTATAATTATGTATGTATTTGCATATGTTATAGCTAAAGACAAAACTCAAGCAACCCCTCAGCAGGAAAAAAATAGCTCACAAACTCAAAAACAAGATTTTTATTCCCTTAAGTAATTACTTAGTTAATGCTTTCTGTCTTGATTATGGCTTAAATAAATGAAAATATCTTGCATTTTTACCAGTATATTTGAACTTTTCACATTTCTTATATCCTAGAATCAAAGTAGACAGTATTGTTTAAACAATAAGCAACGGAAAAAAAAAAAAACCACCCTGGGAATACACATAATATCACTACATCAAGCAACATAAGCTAACCAAAAATTCTAATAACTGAATTTTATAGTAATGAATACATTATTAGGTATCAGTTTGCAGACTATAGGAACTACAGACAAATGCAATCCCTCTTTTCTTCAAAGTAAACTGATAAGGGGAAATAAGTGAACTGAAGCAATTAGACAAACAGAAAGAGGCTTCATGAACATGACAGGTAAGATTCATTGAGTATTTACTATTTTCCAGGCAGTTTTAAGCACTTTATAAGTTTTCCTTGTAAGTCATTAATCCTCACAACAGCAATCATCTAAGGTAGGTAGAAGTCACAGAAAACCAAGAGCCTAAGTATCTTGATCCTGGTCACCTGGCTGCTACAACCAGAATTCAAACTCTAGGACTGCTGGGCCATACTACAAACATGTCTTCACAAACATTCCCAAATCTAAGCCTATATGTTGGATTTATTACTTGTTTTGTGTTATTGTGTGAAAGAAATCTTGTGTGGAGATTGAATCAATGAAATGTTTCAGGTCAAAAGAGACATATGTTACCTCTTGTATTCATCATGGTTCTACAGAGAAATAGAACCAACAGGATATGCATAGAGAGAAAGAGATTTATTTTAAGGAATTGGCTCACTTGATTTGTGGAAGCTGCCAAGTCCAAAATCTTCAGATTAGGCCAGCAGACTGAGGATCCAGAGAAGAGTTGCAGTTCATGTCCAAAGGTTGCCTCCTGGCAGAATTTTCTCTTCCTCAAGGAGGTGAGTCTTTTGCCTAAGGTCTTTAACTGACTAGATGAGGCCCACCCACATGAAGTACAATCTGCTTTGGTCAAAGTCTATTGATCTAAATGCTAATCTGACAGAAAAAAATACCTTCACGGAGACATCTAGATTAATGTTTGATCAAATATCTGGATCTTGTGGCCTGGCCAAGTTAACACATAAAATTAACTATTACAACTATACACACGTACGTGTTTGCGTATTTGTATGTTATGGCTGAAAACGAATTAGCAAACTTCTTAACTGGGAAAGAATTAGCCAACGTTGAAATAACATTTATTGAGCATATCAGGACTCTTTGCTGCCTTGCAGGACTCTAAGGAAGGTCCCGTATTTCAAAGTTCTTATAATCTGGGTGTGTTGAGGAGAGACAGACAGGTAATGTATATAACCAACTATGCTACACTACACTGAGTTTTAATGAAGACATTGGAACAGAGTTCCACAGAAGGATAGGAAAAACAGTAAAGTACTTCATGGCCAGCCCAGAGCGGAGAAGAATCTCAAAGAGGAGGAGACACTTGAACCCCATTAAGGAAGAAGAGGATTCCACCAGGAAGAAAAGGTGTAGAATAAAGATATGAAGACGCTAACATAAATGGAGTTTAAGGATTTGTAGGAAATCCAGTGAAAATAGAGTGTAGAATTCATGATGAACAGAGACTGGAACAACTTTATAAGTTGTGGCATAAAGTTTGTGGTTTACACTAAAGCTACTGGGAAATTGTTGAAGCTTCCAACTGAGGGAATGACATGATCACACATAGGTTTCAGAAAGATTCTATTAATGACAAAAGAAGAAACAAAACTGAAAGACAATAATGGAAGCAGGAAAATCATTTAGAAGAGATGGATGAACTCTTGAACCAAGACAGCAAAGAAAGATGAGGGAACAAATTGGGAAAAAAGACTCAAAAATAATTTTTTGAGTTAAGACAGATATTTAATGATATGCAATTTATAAGAAAATAAACTATTTTATTCAACAAACACATATTGAAAATCTACTACGTGTTTGGCTCTCTGACACATATACTGGACTATAAAGATAAATAAAAAAGTATAAACAAACCATTCTAATGTGTGATCAATATAATAATAGAAGAAAAGCAACACATGAACATGACAAAGAAGAAAGAGAACCACAGGCTGGATTGTGACAAATAACTAACAGCATGCGAAAGACAACACTGGCAAAGGAATTCCAAGCAGAGAGGTAGCATTCAAAAAGGCACTTACGTATAGACAAAACCTTTGTTCAGGGGTTAGAGGTAGTCAAGATTATAAAGTGTGCAGAGAAGAATAAGGAAAGGATGTTAGGCTATGCTGAGAAGAGCCGTCTTTGAATTTTACTGAAAGATAGTGATCACAGACAGAGTATGATCTGAGTTTTGACAGAAGCACAGAGGATGGATTGATGAATAAAACTGGTAGGGAGGTATATTAGTTTCCAAAACTGCCATAACAAGTTGCCACATACTTTGTGACTTAAAGTAACAGAAAGGTACTCAAGATGTGAATAGGGCCATGCTCCTTCTGAAGGCTTTAGAAGAGAATCTTACTTCTTTCAGCTCTGGTGGCTCCTGGTATCCCTTAGCTTTGCAAAGATTCTGTCTCCAAATAAAGGTATATTTTGAGGTTCCAGGTAGGCATGCCTTTGGTGAAACACTACTCAACCTACCACAAGAGGCCAACACAATATCCCAGGCAAGGGAATGTGAGGACCTGAGATAAACCAGGGGAGAGGAGATTAAAAAAAAAAAAAAAAAGGGTAGGAAGGAGGTCACAGTGACAGGAAGTCACGTCTGAAGTAGAGGAAGAGGTGAAGTCACAAACTGAGGACAATTCCAGTATTTCTGGCTGGGGAAACCAGGTGGATTTGGGTACCACTGGTTGGGATACCCCTGAGAACAGATTTGAGAGATGGGTTCTGAGGTGTGGAGGATGTAGAAAAGTTCAGTTTTATACAATGGAAAGTGTTTTGAGTGAGGATACCCTCAAGGGAAAAGAAAATGACTTAGAATGACTTAGATGGCTGGGTAGGTGGTAATGCCATTAGCTGTAATTGAATGTACATTGGAATAAAGTTGTTGTTTTTTTAAATAGGGTTGGTTTTGAAAATCTTAAGTTTGAAGAATGTATTTTATATGCAAGAGAAGAGGTAGAGCATGGAGTAGGAAATATACCTTTGGTGCTCTGGAAAAGAACTGACAATGTGTTTAGCAGCTTAATGGTAGAAGGCATACATTCTCATAGGAAACTAAGATGTGTGGAAAAGAACAATAAGAACAGTGTCAGTGAAGTTAAGAAAGGTGTATCAATAAGGGAAGGTCAGTAGTATCAAAAGCTTCAACAAGGAGGAGAACTGGGATGATCTCATCACATAGTATTAGAGATCATCAGTGTGCCTGGGACAAAGTAGCTTGTTTGTATATAGCACTGGTGCTCCAGTGTGGCACTGGTGCTGTGTGCTGCAGTAAGATGAAGGGAAACAGACACTTAGGAAGTGGATACAAACAGTACAGATAGATGGGAAATCAAGTTGTTAGACAATCTGTGCAGATCCCAAATAAAAATCTGCTGAAGTATATGTGCAATGAAAAGACCAGAAATAACATCAACTTCAAAAATAAATAGTAACATGTATCACTTTTTTTTTTTACTAGTGCCAATTATTATAAATATCTCACATGCACTTACATTAAACTAATTTCACAGCAATTCCCTGAGGGACTGCTATTATATATTTTGCAGAAGGGGAAACAAAGGCACAGAGGTGTGATGTGACTTGACTGTACTCACACATCTGGTGTGTGACAGAGTCAGGATTCAAACCTTGAGTCTAACTCTGGAGGCCTCTCTCTTATGCCAATGGTACAGTGCTGTCCATTATCTCAGTATTTTCCTCTAAATGGTGGGATTATGAGTGGTGTTTATTTCTCTTCTTATAACTCTTAAACATTTTCCCTCAATTTTCTATACTCAATTTATAATTTTAAAAGATTTAAGTAATATATTTTTAAAGAAAGGATGGTTGGTGAGTGTACATCTTTCATAGATAAGGAGAGAGGATTGTAGTAATTTGATGAGTGAGTAATATTCAAGAAAAACTAAGTTTTGTCACTTTTTTTTTAGGAGAATTTACACATATTTGAAGGTTAAGGTTATAGATTCAGTGGAGAAAGAGAAATCAATGATACAAGAAAAAAAGAGGGAACGGGGTATAAAAGGGAGCAGCAGATGGGTTATAATAGTTGAGTAAGAGCGCCCCTGCAGGACAAGTGTGGAAGAATGTTCTAGGCTGAGTGGTGGAGTTGAGACACCCTGGGGTGTGAAACGGGCAGCTTTGTCCATGGATCTCAAGGAGTCTGGAGCATAAGTGTGAACAAGGAAATTTAAAAACTGAGTAATAGCTTTGCAAAGGGATAAGGATAGTATCAAAAGAAAAGAACTGAGTGCAGTTAGTTTAAGATAAATTTTGAAGAAGGCTCTGATTCTGCATGGCTATTTTTTTCAGTGAATAAAATAAGTTGCAAGATCTGATAAAATTGAGGAGGCTTGGTTTGGTTGAAGGTAAATGAGTGTATCATTTAGAGAACCTCCAGGTGGAATGAGGAAGTGAAGTGCCTGGGGATAAATGAATGTGAATGTCTGAGTGGAAAGAGGGTCCTTTCTTACCACTGTGACAGTGATTTGTTCACTTCCCTGTAAGCTCCCTCAAAGTTAGCCATTCTGTCTTTTTCACCTCCGTGGCCCAATGCTTAAAACACAATTTCTCTCACCATTACCAGATTATGGATAAAATGGGAGCACAGAAGTGGCGGTGACTCTGAATTCACTGGTTCTTGCTCCCACCTGCTAAAGAGAGCTTCTGAGTCACTAAATTTTTATTATGGGAGTCATCAAGCACCCCCAAGAAATGGCATGATGCTTACAAAAGACACATCATGCCATGTGAGGCAGAAACAGCTCTGTCACTGGTCTCAGGGCAGAAGGCTGAGCTAGCATTTCTTGGTACTCTGACAACCAAACATGTCTGTTAAGTCTACTAAACAGGATGACTGGCCTAATTTGATTTTCCACTTCTTTTCCACTGTATGTAACATAATCAGTTTCAAAGAAACTTGTCCACCTCTATCTGATCCCACTACCACCAGCATATCTAGAAATTGTTGAGAGGGCCAAAATAATGTTTTGATGGCAAGGCTGACTTGACATGAAGTCAAAACAGATGACTTAAAATATTTCTATTGTTTTATCCACACAATGTCAACCAACCAATTCAACTGACTATGGCAGGAATTATGTCAGGGCTGGGGGGTAGAAGAGGAACCCATCAAACACTTTTATTGTTCTTCTCTTTAACTAAGTAAATGAAATTAATGGTCAAATCACTATTGGATGTCCTGGAAGATGGAGTTAAGTGAGGAAATGGAATTCTATGACCTCTGGACCATGTACCTCAGTGTCTTTAAAAGGCAATTGTGAGTTTAAAAACTATTTAAACTTTGTGGGACAATTTTCTAAGGAATGTGGAATGCTAACTAAAGATTAAGGTTCTTTTATTAGCAGATGGCCCTAACAGCCTTCTGCTAATGAAGATTTATTAAATTTGAGTTATTTGAATTTGTAGCCAGGGCCCTGATCCTAAGTTATAAGCCTTCAAGGAAAACACTGGAAAAGATATTCGAACTAAAAATACCACTACAAAAACTCATCACATCACACCTCCAGGAATGCATGCTTCTGGTGCTCATGAGGTCCCAGAGATAACAGGAGCTACATGAATACACCCTATTTCTATGTAAGTCATACATGATTCAGTCCCTAAAAAATAATTTAACTTTGAAAAAGTTACAATTTCCCTTAGAGAGAAAGATAAATGTTTTCCATAACAAGGTACAGAGACCTTAGACACTGATTTATGCCTTTTCCCCTCAAAAAATTTATGGGGGTGAGTGGGACTGAGGATGGAGGGTTTTATTTTGGAAATGTACCCAATTCCCATGCGTCACATCTGTTTCCTTCCCACTCTGAATTTCTGTGACCAGTCATAAAGGGTACAGTCAACCTTTCCTAAATAACTAATGCTAGGAACATTTATTATACCTAGCTCCTTATATTATGAAAATGACAAGTACATAAAATTTTCTATGCAAGAGCTTCTGTGATTTACTTAGCAAGCATCTTGAGCTAAGTAGGGGCTGAATCAGTTCTACTGCTGGGTTATACACATCAAAATTTAATTAAGCTTCTGACCTAATATCCCCCTTGTTTCATTGATTAGGGAAGTCAGGGGGGACCACGTCATTCTCAGAAGGACTGTGAGATTGTAAAATCTGAGTCGTCTATATATATTTTTTGCCCAAGTGTTCTTTTCAAATCTCATTAGTTTATTATGAGTGTTACAGCTGTGCTAATCTTTTTCTAAGAAATGAACTTTTAAAATTGCACATTTTTAAAGTGACTTCTAGAGTAACCATGGCAGCTTCATTATAATGCACAGAGATGAACATTATCACAGCTATGCCTGATCTATCCAGGGTTGTCAGGAAATGAGAATTCCACATAAAGTGCATTCTCCAGTAGGGCTCATAAAACTTGCTAGATCAAGTGCCTAGACTTTCAGTTTAACAATTTTAAATGAAAAACTTTCATCATATGCTGCACATATCTCTGTTTCCTTCAATGTATTCTTGATGACTCAGAGTCTGTTACAATAGCTTATTGTACTTAGAGCTACACACAGTGCTGCTTGACTTTATTTATTTATTTATTTATTTATTTATTTATTGGTCTTCTTTTTCATCTCAGTTTGCTAGCTGCTTATGATGACCAGGGACACTCAGAGTCATTTCAGACCTCAAGAGAGTAAGTTTTGTGTCCCTCACCTCCCAGCAAGAATAGACTTATGTAGATATGTTACCTAGACAAGCCAGGTCCTTTCCTGGGACCTGGTAGCCAGAAATGACAGCTTTGTACTGACATGCAATGTAGTTGGTTCTTGAGTCCTCTTTCCAGAAGCAGGATTGGTATTTTGTCCTGGTCTCCTGGCTCTCAGAGTCCAGCCCTTAGACTTAACCACATTCTGATGGGCTATGATTTAATTTCCCGGCACCAAGTACCTTAAAGAGTCCCTTACATAGATGTTTTTAGAGCTCTGACAAGAGGCTAGGACATACCATTCATCTTGGAACTTAGGGACACAAGGACACTGCTTGGACACTGCTTAACCTTTCTAGAACTCTACTTCTCAGCTCTAAAATAATGTTATTCTAATGAAATGCAATTATATATTGGAAAAACATAGAGCAATCCTTAACTCATAAGAAAAACTCAATCAATGGAAACAACTATATGCGTGGAACATGACAGCAGTCATAGATAGAAAAGACTGGTAAAAAGTATTATTCTAAAGACTACTTTAGGACCTTCAAGTTTTATTGGGTTTAAGTACCGAGCTGCCATGAAGTGATTATTTAGCTGTGTGTGGCAACATTTTGTGTTTGTTGGTACTATATGAAGTCCATGGCAAGAAATTAGTGTAGTCCATCCTATAAGTAAACTTGTAATGAAATTAGAGATTACAGGTCCAACATAATGCATTGAGAACAAATCATGGTCATGGCTTAGTAAAAAATTGTGACTTTGGTTTATGAGAGAACTAAGTTTAATTCTTTTTTTTTTTTTTAAGATTTTACTTATTTATTTGACAGAGATCACAAGTAGGCAGAGAGGCAGGCAGAGGGAGAGGTGGAAGCAGGCTCCCTACTGAGCAGAGAGCCTCATGCGGGGCTTGATCCCAGGACTCTGGGATCATGACCTGAGCCGAAGGCAGAGGCTTTAACCCACTGAGCCACCCAGGCGCCCCACTAAGTTTAATTCTTGCCTGAATCACTAACACAGCTCTCTATTGGTGGGGCATGACTCATCATCTCAGACCCTGCTTTATCTTGTCTCTAATGTAAGGAAAATAATAACTCCTTCCAAGATCAGAAAAAAGAATGTACATAGTAAGCAGATGAGAAAGTTATTGCCATGTATTTAATTTCTAGATGTAACTATATTTAAAATAAAAATGCCATTTTTGTACATTCAGATGCAACTGAAAAATAAATTCTGGGTTCACTCCTAGATGAATTTTTGGCTCATCAGAAAGAATGATATATAAAATTATAGAGTGGAGTTTTCCTCTATTGCAAAAGCAGTGGATCGTTGATCATATTAGTTGGGAGAAGAACACTTTCTTCCCCTAGTCTTTCTTACATGCAGAATAGTAAATACACAGAAGAGACTGACATTTATCATCCACTGGCCAAAATAATTGGGTCTTCCTCTACTTTTCCTGCTTTTTTCAATTCCTTCAAGCTTTGCTCAAAGGTACTTTTACAACTGATACTCCTATTTAAAACTGCAACCTTCTATCCACTCTTCTTGGTACTTATCACTTCCAATCCACTACATAATCTACATTTTGTGGATTTTTTCGGGGGGGGGATGGTATTTACCATCTGTTTCCCCACAATGTAAGCTCCATAAAGGTAGATATAATTTTCTTGGGTTCTTTTTGTTGTTGTTGTTGTTTGTTTTTGTTTTTTGCTTTGTGTTTTTCCCAGTAATGCATGTCAAATACCTAAGGCAGTATCTGGCATTGAATAGTATTTATTGAGAGTATGAATTAAGGTTTTAGTATCTCTTTTCACAGACTGTATTTAGAAAGAAAAAAGAGAACAAAAAATAGTATAATTATTTTGGGACTAAATTTATAAAAGTTATTAAGGACTAATTTTAATTGATAATAAATTAAATTACCAATATGAATATATTAAGCTAAAATGAAGAGAGCCTGTTTTTATTATTTTGAGTCCTTAACTTTTTTTGCAACTAAAACTTCTGGTTTTAGTTTATTCATACTCCTGTCTTCATTTGGTCTTTCTGCAGTTAACATTTTCTGCACATGGATCTTAACATAGCTATAAAGAATTTGCGTGTGTATTTGAATTTCCTTCTTTGATGAGATATCCTCAAGGACACACTCTTCCATACCAGAGCTGCTCAGATAATTAATGTGGAGTGTTGTAATCTTGAGGACTATAAATACAGTAGTCAACCCTTTATCCTTCGGGGGCACTTTCTAAGACCCCCAGTGCATGCCTGAAACCTCAGATAGCATTATCTCTCTCAAAATACCTTTCTGAACTATACCCACCCTTCTTCTTGTGATGATGAAATGATAAAATGCTGAGGGGACAGATGAAATGTGGTGCATGACACAGGGCTTGTGACGTAGGCTTGGGTCTGATGCTGCATCAGGAGGATTGTCTACCAGTGATAACTGAATGCAGGGAAAGCAAAACCGCAGATAAGGTCAAAACGCTCTACCTTTGGTAGTTGGTGTTGGTCACAAAATGGTGTGTTTTAAGGGATAAATGTTTTTTTATTTCTAGGTAGCTTTACAACAGTGGCCCAGATCAGTGTTTCTTAAACTTTAATGTATATTCAAATTAGCTGGGGGATCTTGTAAAAATGCATATAAGGAATAGGTAGATCTAGGGTAGGGCTCTAGGTTCTGCATCTCTCTCTCTTTTTTTAAGATATTTATTTATTTATTTGAGAGAGAGAGAGAGAGAGAGAGAGCACATATGTGTGCAGGGGAGGGGCAGCGGAAGCAGGACAAGCAGACTCTGTGCTGAGCACAGAGCTGGACATGAGGCTCCAGACAGGACTCCATCCCATGACCCATTAAATCATGACCTGAGCTAAAATCAAGAGTCAGACACTCAACCAAGCCACCCAGGCACCCCTCTAGATTCTGCATTTCTAAGCAGCTTGAAGGTGATGCTGATGCTATTAATGCAGAAAGCACCCTTTGTGTAATAAGGATCTAGATTAAAATTTTGTATTGGCATTAACGTGTTTCCTCCTAAATTGAACTTCAATTAGATTTATTTAAGGGCAGTGAAGAGAGAATTTACACTTTTTTTTTCTTTCATAGTTTAAAACTCAACTCTGGTAACCTTTTTATTCAGTGATATTAATAATGGATCTCAAGTCTGCATACAGTAGCATTTACTATAAAATGGGAGAGTGCTAGTTTTTAGAAATGCTCTAAAGACAGGTGTAGATTTTATTCTCTAATGAGGTTCAAATTTAGGACTATAATGAGCCTCACTAAAAAAGTGAAGCAGGAAATGGCAGATTTGTTTTGATGGAGACCAAGAATTTTAAGTGTGTGTTGCTTTACACTGTCTTTGAAGCTCTGTGCTATGAAAACACAGGAGCCAGGAAATGAGCCCAGCCAAGTGATTCCACTTTCTAAAGATGTCAAAGTCAGTTCTTTGCAATATCCAAATGTTCCTCTTTCAGAAGTAAAATGAGAAAAGACCTCTCTATCATTTGTAGCTAAGTAAACCAAGAGTTCTAATGTAAATCAGTCATAGTCCTTTAAATAAAAAACATTCTTCCTCTTGAGGGCAGCTGAAACTTACATCTCTTACTCTAGCTCATACTTTGTTTTCTCTGAGAATGGACAGAACTATTAATTAATTATTGTTGTTGTTGTTGTTCCTTCAGGAAAAATGAACGAGCATAGAGAACTGAAGAATTGGGGTGTGTATGTGAAGGAGAGTTGGGTGTCCCAGGTACCTTAGAATTTCTTCTTTTGATTTCAGCTCAGAATTATAAAACAGTAATTGCTTTCACCCAACTGGACTGTATTGGGCAGGTATGAGTTGCTCCCTGGGAAGTCAGGTTCTGTGTGTCTGCTGACCAAGCATTCCCCCTACTATTAGTAACTGTCTTCATTTATGACTCAGTGTGACTCTCATGTTTGGGCTTTAAAGTTCTTACTTAATTCAACTTGATGCAATCTACCTGGAAACTGACTGTGCTCCCCTTTTCCTTAAACATTTAAGGTAGCATCACTGTGACTGAAGCAGTTAAGGAACTTACAACAGGAAGTGAAATCATGGTTTAACCTAGGATTTTCATGTGATAGAGTGTAGGAGATCTTATAGTCACACTACCGCATTGACACTGAAGTAGTCCCTTTGAAATCGGGTAAACTGAGCTTAAAGTCTGCATGAGACAAATGAGATGTAATATCTTAAGGTCTTACAAGTCCTTTTTCAGAGAACATCTGTTTTCTGAAGGAAAGCTGGCAGACCATGCTGCGACAAAAAGCTGAGATCATTTATGACAAAATCAACCTCAGTAGTTACTGTAACACTCTAAAAGAGAGGTTCTTAACACAGGAGCTAGCCTAGACACTTCTGAGATTATATGAGACATTTGTATCATTTACTCAGAAAGGGTACATTGATTTTCATCAGACTTTCAAATGGTTCTGTGATTCTCCCAAAAAAGTAAAGAACCATTACACTTATGTCTATTAAAATTGATAACATTCATGACTTTGAGCTAAACACTTCATTTCCAGGGTTGCATTCTACATAAATATCCATCCTAGTAAATAAAGATGATACACATTTTTTTTCTCTGTTTTGTTTGTAACAGTAAAAGAATAGGAAGAACCTAAATATCCATCAATGGAAAATACTTTAAATCATTATAGCATATTTGAAATGCTGTATTACCACTAAAAACAATAAGGCGTATGTGAAAACTCTCTAAGATGTATAGTTAATTTAACAGTCTTTCAAAAAAAAAAAATAAAAGAAGAAGAAAAAAGTCTTTCAGTCATCAGATAATCAACTAAGGATTTACAGTGTACAAAAATACTGTGTTTGGTACTAGGGCTAAAACTGAGGAAATACTGACCCTCCTCTATTTTCATTTTACTTGAGGGTAGATGAGATCAGTATGTATTCATAATATGTGGATAAAAATAAGTGCTAGTTCTTGTTTATAGGGGTATATTTGCATATATAGATCTAAAGTTTGGAAGGATATAAATCAAGAAACAAGATTTTAATATCTGGGATTTGGAAAGAAAGAAGTGAGAAGAGATTTTCAATTTTCCCCTTTATTTTGTTTGAATTTTATGTAAAAGCATATATTACTTTCATAATACTTAAATATCTTAACCATTTACTTAAAACTCAGGAGTGAAAATATTTCTTTTAAGCTAAATGTGTAACTAGTTGTTATAGCCTGCATACAATAACAACTGTAGGCTTAAATACTGATTTCTTAAAAATTCAGTATTTTGACAGATCTTAAATAGCAAGTTTACCTGCTGTTTTGTGTTTAAGACAATTTTTAAAACTGTCCACTGGCTTTCTATTCTATTCCCATATAACAAGGATTACACATGAACCTTCTTCCTCTCCTTCTTCTTTGAGTATATCAGAGACATATCAAATCGTTTCCCAATCCACAGTTCTGACATACATAGTACTTATTTCAATTCTAGAAGAATTAATAGTCATTTGAGTTAAATATACAGGTGTTTTTGTGAAGTATGTAAGCATCAACTATATGCTCTTGTAGACTTCTCTACTATGTGCTCAGTTCACTAAGTACACTTTGTAACTCTAAAACTTGGGCCTTAGTACTCAAGTATTAGTTGAGTACAGTATTGAGTACTATATCATGCATTACTAATTAAGTCTTTGTGGGGATGTCTGCAGAGATAGATTGTGCCCGTTACATGATATTGTCATTCACTGATTCTTCCATAAAAGCAATACATATGTATTGGTTGAGCCATATTGGAGGCCATGACAGGGGGGCTGGAGTTGAACAGTTCATGGATGGGATGGTGAGCATTACCTAAAGAGTCACTTAAAAATCCATGAAAAAATGGTTCTTCTATGTTACTCCCTGAGATAGTGACCCCTAATTTTCATCACTATCAGTTCTTTTCTTCCAGGGCAACTTGCAGTCTTGTAGGGCTACATGCTAGTTCTGGTGAATGCACTGAGCATAAACTAACTAACATGTATTAATTCTAAGGCAAAACCCACCTGAGATGTGTTAGACCTTGCACTTGGTACCAGGGATACAAAGGTGAATAGCTCTAAGCTGAAGGAACACTTGCATTAGACTCACTGGAAATGCTGCTAAAAAATAAAAAAAAAAAAAAATTCCTGGAACCTAATTCACACTTATTAGAATAGAACAGGCTTGGCAAATAAGTCTCGGACACCTTCATATTTGGGACTAATATAATGGTAAATAGGGCACATAGATTATCTTCATTTATGCCTCTGGATTTAAAGACAGGGTGCTGTACCTGTCTTATGAGAATAATGAGATACCCACTGGAGTTCTGCTTAACAGACTAGATAACAATGACACCATGAAGACATGTGTCCTGGGCAGGACTACTGCAATGATCATACAAAGACAGCTTTGTTTAAAACACAAGTCAGACTGCCATTTCTCAAATAAATGGAAGAACTGAATAGATTTTCATTGTCATGGACCTGTGCTAATTTATATTTAAAGAAACAATGATTTTTAAGTTATTATAAATTTCTAATCTTAATTTAAAATTAATTTATGCATTTTACACAACACCAATAATGGGGTTGTGATACAGTGGCTAAAAGGGTAATAATATACATTTTCAAGGAACTTTCCTGAATCTGGATTTGGATGTGAAAACAGAAACCACTAATTCTTAAACATCCATGTGCTAAAAGGAATTGAAACAGAGGAAATCTTACTTTTCCAGCAGGCACATTTAAACTCTGACACATGCTAAGGAGATGCTCTTGTCCATGTTGTTCCCAATATTATTATGAACTCTCAACATATTCATGCCTTTGTTCTAGTATCAGTACAAATAGAATGCACTATGCAGATCAATAAAATAATTATCATATACAGAATTTATGTGTGCCATTCCCATCACTTAGCTGTCTGCGGTCTGTCAACTGCATTTGGGCAGAATTGAGATTTGAGTGAACATAATTGTAAATGGCTTGTCATGACCTATATAGGGTTTTATGAGATGGGAAAGTGGGGAAGCTCTCTTTTTACCATCTTCATGACAGCAGAAACTGGAGTTATCTGGAAGGTAAACAAAAATTTAGCTCTACGGTCTCGATTTCCAGGCCCACTGTATATTGATTTTCTGTCAAGAAGATGTACAGCTCTTGGAAAACGCTGCCTATATTCTTATTTATTTATATATTTATTTACTCATTCATTCATTTTGTGGTGGGGTTGCTGTGACTGCCAAATAAAATAAGCTTCTGGAGAAGTCGAATATATCAAAGCCTTTAAAATGTGCACCCAATATAGGAAAACACTCCTTTAGGAATAAGGTAAAACATTATGGGGTGTAGATGGTTTCTATCTACTGTGAACTTTGTGTGGAGATTAATATGTATACCAATAACTCACTTTTAAAAAATGAAGGTTTTGGAATGAATCAGGATTGCACTGTGGATAAGACACACGGTCCAGTGGAAATGGAGCAAGAAATCATGGACTGCTACCCAAATTTCATTCGATCTCCTTCCTTACACCATTTTTTTCCCTCCAGATTAAAGAGAAAGTAGGACGTTGTCACAGCTCTAACTTCCAACAGACAGCTAAAAAAGTGCAACAACAGTAAGATAGTGATTTATTTCAGGAGCTCTAAACATTGCAGATTTGTGGTGCATATTAACACAGTAAAGGCTCTGAGAAGTCCTGTGGGGATGGCACATGTTTCCTCTATTTATTTTACTATTTCTTATGCCACCTATTAACTTCCCATAGAATATATGGAAAATAGGCCTGATTAGCTCTCCAGGCTTCTCCTTACTGTTCTGTTTCTTAAAATAAAGGACACAGACACACATCACTCAATCCTCACAGCTTTTACATATGCTGTTCTTTTCAGTGAGATTTCATTTTGTTTTGTTTGCTCCCCTCTTATCCTGCTATACCAGCTTTAATGGGTTAAACCTTACCTGCAGTCTAGGTCATAGCTTGACTGTCACTTTGCCTAGGAAGATTTCCCTAACACCCCAATTATGCACACCTGTGCTCTGTTTCTCTACTTAATCCAGCACTTCTGTCATAGCGACAATCACCTTACATTGTAATTGTATGTCTAATGATCTCACTTTGCTGTTGGGAGGATAAGCTCCATAGACCTGTATGCTCTGTTGTCTTACTCAATATTTTAACTCCAGCATCTCATATGGTTCTTGGCACCTCATAAGTACTAAATAGATATTTATTATATTGAAATGAATATTTTTAACCAAAGGTTTAGAGAAATGTTCTTGAGGTTGTTAGACCACAAGAGCCACAGGTTCTCAGTAAATTATTGTGCTTTTAAACTGAATGAGTTACATTAGATCATATAAATTATTTCATTTTACTTTATGTTTTTGCTTTATTATTTAATTTAATTTAATTTAATTTTACTTTTGTACCTATCTTGAGATCACAATATTGTTTACCAGCAAAAGCCAAAGTTTTCCAGACTTTGGGAGTCCCAACACCCTGTTCTACTTGGTGTCATTCCATGATATGCTCATCTCTCCCTAAAAATACATGATATTTGTTTCTCATTTACATTTAAACACACGGATATGGACCTGCTTATGCAATGTAGCTATCTTCAAACTACTGAGATATCCACTGGAATGCTGCCAAGCAAGCATCTAGTAAACTTCAGGTTGATTCCCAATTCCCATTCTGGTTCTAATACCCAAGGAAACTCGGTTTTGTTATATTGTAGGTGACTCCCCGAAGACACAGACAAGAACTATGTAACATAACTCAACTAACTGATGTTTCTTTTTGTTTTTTTGTTTGTTTGTTTTTTATAAAGAACTCCTCAAACTCAACAGTCAAAAAACAGATAATCAAAAAATGGGAAGTCATGAACAGACACTTCTCCAAAGAAGACATACAATTGCTAACAGACACATGAAAAGATGTTCATCATCATTAGCCATCAGGGAGATTCAAATCAAAACCACATTGAGATTCCACCTTACACCAGTTAGAATGGCCAAAATTAACAAGACAGTAAACAACAAGTGTTGGAGAGGATGTGGAGAAAGGGGAACCCTCTTATGTTGTTGGTGGGAATGCAAGGTGGTACAGCCACTTTGGAAAACAGTGTGGAGATTCCTTAAGAAATTAAAAATAGAGCTTCTCCATGATCCTGCAATTGCACTACTGGGTATTCACCCCAAAGATACTGATGTAGTGAAAAGAAGGGCCTTCTGTACCCCAGTGTTCATTGCACCAATGGCCACAGTCGCCAAACTGTGGAAAGAACCAAGATGCCCTTCAATGGACAAATGGATAAAGAAGATATGGTCCATATATACAATGGAGTATTATGCCTCCATCAGAAAGGATGAATACCCAACTTTTGTATCAACAAGAACGGGACTGAAAGAGATTATGCTGAGTGAAATAAATCAAGCAGAGAGAGTCAAGTATCATGGTTTCACTTACTTACGGAGCATAAGGAATAACACGGAGTACATTGGGAGATGGAAAGAAGTGAGTTGGGGGAAACTGGATTGGGAGACAAACCATGAGAGACTGTGGACTCTGAGAGACAAACTGAGGGTTTTCGGGGGGGGGGGAGATGGGTGAACATCGTGGTGGGTATTATGGAGGGCACATATTGCATGGAGCACTGGGTGTGGTGCATAAACAATGAATGCTGGAACACTAAAAAGAAATAAAATAAAATGGAAAAAAAAAAACTGATGTTTGTTAGATGTTTCAATGGCACTGCTATGAAGTGGGATCACAGCTGACGTTCTGACCAGTCTTTGCTTTTAGAATAGTTTAGTAATTCTGGCATCCTTGAACAGTCTGTCACCCTGCTTCAGTTTCTCTGGACAAATTTTAATACTAAACCTCTGTGATGGTTAATTTTATGTGTCACGTTGACTGGGCAAGGAGATACCCAGAGAGCTGGCAAAACATTATTTCTAGTTTTGACTGTGAAGGTGTTTCTAGAAGAGATTAGCATTTGCATTGGTAGACTGAGTTAAGAGGATCACTCTCCCCAGTGTGGGTGGGAATTATCCAATCCCTTGAGGGCTTGAATAGAACGGAAAGGTAGAGGGAAGAATTTGCTCTCTCTACTAGAGTTGGGACATCAATCTTCTTCTGTCCTCTGACAGGCTCTCTTGATTCCTGGGTCTTCTGACTCAGTGCAAATTACACCATTGGCCTCCATGTTATCAATCCTTTGGGGGTTTGGAGTAAAACTCCAAACCAGCTATCCTGGGCCTCCAGCTTACAGTTGGCAAACTGCAGGACTTTTCAGTCTCCATAATCATATGAGCAATCCCCTCATCCAAATCCTTTTGCTTTCTCTTTCTTTCTTTCTCTCTCTCTCTCTCCCGCTCTCCTCCCACCCATTGGTTCTGTTTCTATGGAGAACACTGACTAATACACCCTCCCTATAAATAAACTTATTCAACCAATAAATATTTTGACCTATCATGGTGTTGGGGGTTATACCTATAGGGTAAAGAAGGATTAAGTCTGAGAAGTATGGATATAGATATAATGAAAAAAAAAAAAGAAAAGAAAAGAAAAGCTATAGCTCTAGGCGAAAATGGCATGGATGAAAAGAAAGTTTACATTTACCATCAAGCGTTCCTAGATTGCACTTATAAAACAATACCTGTCCTTCAGTAGGGAACAAAGCAGAGCATGTGTTTGGGAGTCAGTAGAAACTTTCTATCTTTGGAACTGTCTCTTCAATGCTTTCCGGCGTTTATATCTATATGTTTGCCTCCGCATAGTGAGAGGCATTTTCTAGAATATTTTTGTATGGTTTAAGAAGGAAAAAAAAACCAAGAAGGATATGCCACTTACTTGGGCTATTCAAAGCCCCTGTCTCATGACTGGATTATGAAAAACAAAATTACTTCAAAAAAAATAAAACAACAGCAACACAACAACAAAAGAGAATTTAAAATAACTATAAGGTACAATTTAAAAAAAATGACTAAAACAAAATTAAAAGTAAAATGCATTAAATTATTCAGAGTGGCTATCTATGATAAGTTATTTCTTCTACTATTATGAACTATCAAAATTTTATATAGTGGAAGGACTAAAAGATTTTAAAAAGTTTATTTTAGTCATTTTCAATTATAAAATTTAAATGTACACTTTATAATTGTACACAATATTTATAAATGTGTGTGTGTGTATACCGTGTCTTTTAAAAAATCAGGATGAATTGTTCAGATTAAATACAGACTGTCACACACAATGGGAGGCTTTACCTCTGCACTAACCCTGGAAGCTGTTCCTTCACATGAAAGACTATTAAAGAGCTACCAATGTCAGCATAAAGGTCCTAACAGCATCTTATAACTGTTACCCATCCCCCACTCCCTCATCCTGGCCCTACTCACTCACACACACTCTGCACCTTATTATATCATAAAAACCTCCCTCTCTCAATTATCTTCTCCAGCATCTCCGAAGCCTTGCCCATAAAACTACCTTCCTCATCTTTGGAACCACTCTCTCGGCACATGTAAACACACTCAGAAACATATAATTCTCAGCCATCATCATAAAGCACACTGCTGTTGGCAGCAACACATATATGCATGTATGTTGCATCTTCTCCCTAGAAAACAACCCGTTCATTTAGACTCCATAATAATGAAAAATGAATTACCCGGCTTATTCCCAATACTCACATTTTATTATCGTAATTAGCTCAATGCATATCAGAAAGACAGAGGGCCATTTGTATTTTCTGTGAGTAGGTTTCTATTTTTCCCCTTTATCTTTCAGTTCCCCACTAAGAAACTTAGTTAAAAAATAAGAGGAGGGCTCAGGGCAAAGTGGAATTCCTGTTCTACCCCTGCAACTCTTCTGTAAACCTAAAATTATTCTAAAATGAAATGTTTTGAAAAATAAGAGGAGGAGGAAGAGGAGAACCAGTAGCAAGTATATGAGGAAGGAACGAGCAAGAGAGAAGGTGAAGAAAAAAAACAGAGTGTGTAGTTTCAAGGACCAAGAGACATGGGGCCTTCATACATTAACGGTATAATCATTACGCCCGCATTTGTGTGTCTGCTGATTTGTGGCAATCAGTTTTTAGTATTGAGTTATAGTGTTAATTAGGGCTTATGCACCTCCAAGTCAATTAAATTTGGTTTATTAATGCATAATTCAATATTGTTATGTATAGCAGAACACTTAAAAGGATTTTAAAATTCTATCTTCTGATGTGGCCTGAAATATTACAAGGAAACACCCACTGTCAAGTGAGTGAAAATGAATAATTATGGGAGCCCTAAAACCCCACAGTTGAGCAGACAAGACAGCTGCTATTATTAAGCACTCCAAATTGAAAGTATGGATTCTATCATTATAAGAACAAAGCCAGTGCTGGGATAATTATGGAAAGGCTATAGCTTCCATTTTTGCTAATGTTTTTAGTAGAATGTTTAAAGCCACAAAAGGTTAAGATAGAGAGCTCAATTTTTGTATCTTGTTACTCACTTAGATGAATGCATTTTCTACCAATTGTAGTCACAACAGAGCTTGCAATCCCTGCGACATCATGATAAGAAAGTGCAGATTTGGGCAAGAAATTAAATGATAATAAACATAGTGTAAGCTCAGTGGGGGTGATATTGTTTAACGTCAGTGGTGATGGAAACTACCTTCTAGATGACTGAAGCTTTGTTGGGCTCATCTGTTTATATTAATTTCTCCTTTTCAAAGGCCATTATCTTAAATTGCATGTTATATAACTTGTGCAGTCTCGCTCCAGCCCGCAGCACCGCTTCTTTAAGCAACTTGATGATGCATATTGTACAAAAAAAGTCTTTCCTAGGCTCAGCATCCAAGGAGATTACAATCTTGAGACTGTGATAGGAATGGATTAAACTTTGCACAATTTCCTTTTGCCACGTGAATTGAATCCTGTTGTGCTATTTTCTATTCTCCTTTCAATCTTTGTCACAGAAATGATCTATGGAAGCGTTAGCAATGCTTAAGTAACCCCGGCCTGGCTCTAACTCAGTCAGGATCTTACAGTTTGACTGGCTCTGGATTTTCCTTCCCTGAGAAACAAAGCAAGAAGACGGGGACAAACCCTCCCCACAAATGATAGTACATGGGAAAGGTCATTGTCCTTTGGCTCAGGCAGGCTTACCGAGGACAATCAATGATCTTCGTGTTGATCTCATACCAGGAAAAAAAAAAAAAAAAAAAAACCTGAAATGGAAGGGGAAATGTCGCCACATAAATCCAATCCTGTGACAGCAGTCGCACCCCTCTGCATGAGGGAGGCTGAAACCATACAAAGGTCCTTAGTTCTCAGCACAGCTTCAGCATTTCAGATTCCAGTCGCAGACTCTTCCTCAGAAGTCACTTTCCACAGTTTCATGCACTTCCACTCCTACTTCTAAGGTTAAGATGGAGTCACTCAAATGTCAACGGTGTCCACAGATTTTTATATTGCCTTGAATTGACCCACAGCCACAGACAAAACAAAACCATGTATATTAAGAAGGAGAATAAAAAAATTCCTTCCTCAGAACTTGATTTTGTTTTGATCTCGAGAGTGTCTTTGATGTGGCGCAAAGCTGCTATATGCAATGCATGGTTTCCGGGACTTTGGTTGCATGCAAATTAAACTCATTTGGTAAAAGTTCAAACATAAAATATTTTTGCTATTTATTTTTGCATCAACTTCATAAAATTCCATGACTGCCAATAAATAAATAATTTCTCCAAAAAGAATCCATAAAATTCACCACTTAAGGCATGCAGTGATAAAGAATGCTACACTCTAAGTTAGCTGCCACCTAAAGTTGTTCATCTTTTATTATATGAACCTAGGTGAATTGCTTTCTCTGATCTCCATCTTGTCTTAGCATAATTCATTTGCAGGCACATGTTTTTCAACCAGCATATAGTTTCCAAATAGCTCCATAAGACGTGGGATTATGGAAAACCAAGGCTATAGGTGATAAAATTTTGGATGGGTGAGCAATTTTTACCACATGATCATAGATTTGGTCTGTCCCCCTTTCTCAGGACTAACTCAGAAATGGTCCTACTAGTCTTTAGTTCTATAACAAATCACTAGAGGGATGGCTGAATCTTTCTGAAAAGATATTTACCAACAGAGAAACCACCCTTACATCCACCCTACCCTGTTTCACACTTATGTGCTGTGTGGATGCAAAAAATCTTAAAGTTATACAGTCATATGGTACCCCAACCAGAGTGGTCACAAACTGCCCTAAAGGGTATTGTATTCAAACCATATCCTTTTTATCCTCCAGGATTTTGTCTAAAATTAAAACTTGATGCAATTGAGGAGCCAACCAATAATATTAATTAATACTTACTGAGGGCTAGAAAAAGAGGGATATCCACTCACTACTTTTATTCAACATAGTACTGGAAGTCCCTGCCACAGTAATGAGACAAAGAAAAAATAGGCATCTAAATCGGCAAGGATGTAAAACTCACTATTTACAGATGACATGATACTATATATAAAAAACCCAAAGGACTCCATCAAGAAACTGCTAGAACTGATAAACTGATATCCTACCATTAAGTCACAGGATATGAAATCAAGGTATAGAAATCTGTTACATTTCTATACATCAAAAATAAAGCATTAAAAAGAGCAAGTAAGGAATCAATCCCATCTGCAATTGTACCCAAAACAATCAGATATTTAGGAATAAACCTAATCAAACAGGTGAAAGACCTGTACTCTGAAAACTACAGAACACTGATGAAAGAAATTGAAGATAACACAGAGAAATGGAAAGACATTCCATGCCTATGGATTGGAAGACAAATTGTTAAAATGTCTGTACTACCCAAAGCATTCTACATACACATTTAATGCAATCCCTATTAAAATATCAACAGCATTTTTCACAGAGCTAGAACAAACAATCCTAAAACTTGTATGGAGTCACAAAAGACCCTGAACAGCCAAAGCAACCTTGAAAAAGTAAAACAGGAGTACCTGGGTGGCTCAGCTGGTTAAGTGTCTGCCTTTGGCTTGATCATGATCCCGGTCCTGGGACCGAGCCCCACATCAGTCTCCCTGCTCAGTGGGGAAGTTCCTCCCTCTCCCTTTGCCTCTTCCCCCCACTTGAGCTTGCTCTCTCTCAAATAAAAAGTCTTAAAAGAAAAAAGAAAAAAAAAAAAACAGAGGAAAAAAAGAAAAACAAACTGGAGACATCACCATTCTGGACTTCAAGTTACATTACAAAGCTGCAGTAATCAAAAGAGAATGGTACTGGCACAAAAATAGACACTTAGATCAGTAGAACAGAACAGAAAACCCACAAATGAACCCACAATTATATGGCCAATTAATCTTTGACAAAGCAGGAAAGAGTATTTGTGGGAGAAAGGCAGTCTCTTCAACAAAACTGAAGAGCAACATGAAAAAAATGAAAATGGACCACTTTCTTATACCATATACAAAAATAAATTCAAAACGGATGAAAGACCTAAATGTGAGACCTGAAACCATAAAAATCCTAGAAGGGAACACAGGCAGTAACTGCTTTGACACTGACTGTAGCAACTTCTTTCTAGATATGTTTCCTGAGGCAAAGGAAACAAAAGCAAAAATAAACTATTTTAACTACATCAAAATAAAATGTTTCTGCACAGCCAAGGAAACAAGTAACAAAACTAAAAGGCAACCTATGGAATGGGAGAAGATATTTGCAAATGACATATCTAAAAAAGGGCTAGTATGCAAAATATATAAAGAACTTATAAAACTCAACACTCACAATATGAATAATCCAATTAAAAATGGGCAAAGGCTTAAATAGACATCTTTCCCAAGAAGACATACAGATGGCCAAGAGAAACATGAAAAGATACTCAACATCACTTATCATCAGGGAAATGCAAATCAAAACTACAATGAGCTATCATCACCTCACACCTGTAAGAATGGCTGAAATCAACAACACAAGGAACAACAAATGTTGGGTTGGTCAAGATGTAGAGAAAGGGGAACCCTCTTGCCCTATTGGTGTGAATGCAAACTCGTGCAGCCACTCAGCATGGGGGTTCCACAAAGAGTTAAAACTAGAATTATCCTATGATCTAATCACACTATTCGGTATTTGCCCCCAAAATTAAAAAAAATAAAAAAAACTAATTCAAAGGGATATGTGCACCCTGTTGTTTTATAGAACATCATCCACAATAGCCAAATTATAGAAACAGCCCAAGTATCCATCCACTGATGAATGGATAAAGAAGATATGATGCATGATAAAATATAACTCAGTGTGTAATATATGAAATATATATACATTTAAATATTACTTAGTGTGTGTGTAATATACGTATTATACACAATGGAATATTAGTTATAAAAAAGAATGAAATCTTGCCATTTACAACTACATAGATAGAGCCTGGGAGTATTATGCTAAGCAAAATAAGTCAGAGAAAGATAAGTACTATATTTCAGTCATATGTGGAATTTAAGAAACAAAACAAATGAGCAAAAGAAAAAACAGAGAGATGGAGAAGCAAACCAAAAATAGAATCTAACTATAGAGAACAATCTGATGGTTACCAGAGGGGAAGGGGCTGGCGGGATGGGTGAAACAGGTGATGGAGATTAAAGAGTGCACTTGTGATGATCACTGGGTGTTGCACGGACTTGCTGAATCACTGCATTGTACACACAGAACTAATATTACACTGTCTGTTAACTAACTGGAATTTTAAAACTTTAAAAAAAAATGTGTTTACTGAGTTCTTATCCTGTGGTAGTCATTAACTAAGCACTTTACACATGTATCTCCTCACAGTTCTATTACATTTACACAGGAGTTACTACTATTGCATCATTTTACACAAAAACAAACAAACTAAAGTTCAAACTACATAATAATTTACCCATATTAGAACAGCTAGGAAGCAGTCAAGGTAGGTCCAAAATTAAGTAGTAATTTTACTGCCTCTCTACACTACACTTGCTCTTTTTATTGGGTTATCCTACTAACTAATAGGAAGAGTTGCCCAGGGCTTGTTAAAACTTCAGTTGACTTTAACCAAACTTTCAGTTAACAAGTTGGTGCAGCCACTTTGGAGAACAGTGTGGAGATTCCTCAAGAAACTAAAAATAGAGCTTCCCTATGACCCTGCAATTGCACTACTGGGTATTTACCCCAAAGATACAGATGGAGTGAAAAGAAGGGCCACCTGTACCCCAGTGTTTATAGCAGCCATGGCCACGGTCGCCAAACTGTGGAAAGAACCAAGATGCCCTTCAACGGACGAATGGATAAGGAAGATGTGGTCCATATACACTATGGAGTATTATGCCTCCATCAGAAAGGATGAATATCCAACTTTTGTAGCAACATGGACGGGACTGGAAGAGATTATGCTGAGTGAAATAAGTCAAGCAGAGAGAGTCAATTATCATATGGTTTCACTTATTTGTGGAGCATAACAAATAACATGGAGGACAAGAGGAGATGGAGAGGAGAAGGGAGTAGATGGAAATTGGAGGGGGAGGTGAACCATGAGAGTATGGACTCTGAAAAACAACCTGAGGGTTTTGAAGGGGCGGGGGGTGGGAGGTCGGAGGAACCAGGTGGTGGGTATTGGGGAGGGCACAGATTGCATGGAGCATTGGGTGTGGTGAAATAACAATGAATACTGTTACGCTGAAAAGAAATAAAAAATTTAAAAAAATTTAAAAAAAAAACTGTATTGTTGAAAGGATAAGAAGGCTGCATAATTGAAGTTGGTCAGGTTACAATGCAAAGCAACTGCTTGGACACCTGGAACAAGTCCCTTTTTATGAATCTTTTGATTCTACATTCCATAAGGATTATTTTTCTGTGTGTGGACTGATCTGGTGCTCTTACCATCAGGGTTCTCTGGAAACTGGACTAGGTCAATGCATGGAAACTCTCCTTAGACACCAATGTTTCCACTTAAGAGTTCTTGCTCTTGGGGCACCTGGCTGGCTCAGTTGGTGGAGCATGCAACTCTTGATTTTAGGGTTGTGAGTTTGAGCCCCATTTTGGGTATAGATTACAGAAATTATTTTACTAAAAATAAAATTAAAAAAAAAAAAAGACTTCTATAACTTGTAATGGTACATCAAGACTTGTGTAATCTCCCAAAGTCTTGCAATAGAGTTTAGCCATTTCCTAAACTAACAGTATTTGGGGTGCCTGGGTGGCTCAGTGTGTTAAAGCCTCTGCCTTTGGCTCAGGTCATGATCCCAGGATCCTGGAATCAAGACCCACATCGAGAGCCCCACTGAGCAGAGAGCCTGCTTCCTCTTCTCTCTCTGCCTGTCTCTGCCTACTTGTGGTCTCTGCCAAATAAATAAATAAAATCTTTTTTAAAAATCTTAAAAAAAAAAACAAAACAGTATTTGTATTACGTTGCTCCTGTGCCTGAAACCACTTGTCAATTGTTCAGATAAAAAATAACAAATAAGTAACTTTTTAGAAATAATATCTTTGTATTTTGGAAAGCTGGGAATTACTACATTTTAAAAAAAGCTGATATGATACTAATAAACAACAGAAAGGACTATTGACAAATGATTTTACTATAAACTAAACTGATGTCAGTTGGAATTATGGTTTAATTTCCTTTCAGAAATGGGAAAGGTAATGGTTAGCAACAAGAGTAGTACTGGCTAGTAGGGGGAATTTCAGAATTTTTGGAGGGCATTTTTGGGTTATATCAAGTATGAATGTGGTAAGACATTTAGTGAGTAAAAATAATAAATGCTACGTGTTCTGTAAATGCGCAGAGTTGTCCCATTCAACTTTTAAATATCTTCCCAGAGTTTCAGGTACAGGTATCACATGGAATCATTAATGTTCTACTCTGCTCATGCACATTATTTTAATAATATTACTTCCCTTATGTTTCTTAAAATTTTCAAAGTTAGGATATTACATTGATTTTAAAAATTACCTTGTTGGTAGTTTTGTCATCTATTAATTTCATTCCAGAAAGGTAAAGAGTATATTACAAAATATTCATTATAAAACTTTTTTTTTTTTTTTTTTTTACCTAATAAAGCTGAGAGCTACAGGGTAAAAAATGAAGAAGGCATTAGGGTAGAAAAGCGTTAAGACTGAATCTTAGAAGCTCCTAAACTAGAAAGTGTCCAAAAAGTGTCCTGATGGCAACTTACGAGGTGTGAAATCACCTGATACAAAGTTGGGGTGCCCAGGTTTGTTTTAATAGTTTGACCTTCTCAGCTCTCTCAGTGAACCAAGGAAGCAAAAGTTGATTTCAGTGATATTTTCGATAGTTTCTAGGAGTACCATTTCAAACTGTTCAGGGAAAATCTTCTCAAAGATATTTGCTATGCCAGGCTTTTGTTGTATGTTATTGGTGATAATGGTGACTTTATATCCACTTCAACCTGTGGAGAATTATTCATGACATTTCCAAATGGAATTCTTTAAAATTAAAGCAATGTGTCAGAAAATCAGTCTGGAAATCCTAGTATTAACAGCTCAAACTTTGACATATTTACATTCCTTTGTATTTTAGCTCATCTGGGCTATATGCCTGAAGTCTTGCCCCAAAATGTGACCTTTTGAATAAGCTTTAAATACTCAGTGGGCCAGTTAAAACAAATGCTCATGGGCATCAAAGAACTCTCTTTTTAAAGAATGATCAGGATGAAGGCAAAGGTAACCATTCCTAACGGGATTCTGTCCATTTTCTTAATAATTCAATCACCTGCATAATCATAAAGCCTAAAATATACTCACCTCTGTATTCCTTTTATTTATTAAACAAACACTGACATCTAACTGTATAATACAGAATTATCTCCAAAGAACATCTTTTCTTGGTTCTTTTTTCTCTGAAGCTAAAGGATGACTCATGCAGATAAGGTGTAACTCAAGAGAAAGCATCTTATTAATTAAAATTCTATATTGAACAACATAAGAAGACTGTTTCTAACCAAAAGCTTAACAGTGATTCTTCTATAAACAAATATATATGAACATATGAAGTGTCCAATAACTTGTTTCTTAAATGAATGAGTATAGTAACTAATGAATGAATACATCTATGGAGTGTTTGTAAGGACTAATTAAAATTCCATTTTGGAAATATGCTAAGCTAAAACAAAGAATGTTCGTAATATACTTTTTCATATAGAGAGATCATAAAAAGAATATAGTTAATCATATTGGAGTAAATAATTATAAAATTTTAAATACATCTGGTGCTTTCTGATACTGTTTTCAGATTTTTATATACAAACTCACTTCATTCTTACCACAAATCTATGAAGTGCCGTATGCCATTTTACAGACTAAGAATCTTGTTAAGGGACTTTCCCTAGGATACATATGACTTTGGGATGCATTAAAATAAAACTGTCACTGCTTGAGCTAATGAGTAAGAAGATCGGGTGTACTGGTGAAAGTTCAATACTATAGACTTGCGGAGTTAAGACTTTTTCAGTAAGTACTAGAAACATGAATTAACTTGAGCAAAAACAAAAATAGGCAGTGTTTCTCTTGGACTGTCTTATAGACCTGAGGGTAGGATGATGGCCAGACCTATGAAAGGACCAGAATCAAGAATAGGAAAACTGCCAGAAGCATCACAGGATTTTTCCTGTTTCTCGAATTTCCCTTAATGCTTGGCTGTGACCTTCCTCTTTGTCTCTCTGCTCCCCAGTTCACATGACTATTGATGGCTTCCTACCCAATTTGTTACAATTCTGGTCACAAAAAGCAATTAAAATTCCTTCGGTTCAAATTTCAAATTCCTGGAGAAGAAGCTTTAACTGTCCAGACTGAGTCAGGTGATAACTCCTGCTCCAAACGACAGTGTGCTGCTGTGTGATTTTGTCCAACTTGTACTGCAGCCATCTTCTCCATGACTGTATGGCTCGCAGAACCAAGGTGGCTGCTGGAAGCCCTTCTGTGACTACGTGCAGTGATAAACTTCCAGGATTTCAAGTAGAAACTTTGGTAGGCACCTATTTCAAGAATCATACTCTTAAGATGTCAAATATTCAAGACAGAGCCTTGCTAATCGCTCTTGATAGGCTCTCCTATGTTAGCCTCTAGTGTTGTAATATAATTTTAGTGTGCTGGGCCATCAGGTTTTCTGATCAGAAACTACACTTGAGGGGCATCTGGGTGACTCAGTCAGCTAAGTGTCTGCCTTTGGCTCAGGTCATGATCCCAGGGTCCTGGTACCGAGACCCATGTCAGGCTCCCTGCATAGCAGGGAGCCTTCTTCTCTCTCTCTCTCTGCCCTCAACACATGCTCTCCCTTGCTCTCTCTCTCACAAATAAATAAAATCTTAATTTTTTTAATTAAAAAAATACACTTCATCAGGTTATCTATACATAGCATTTCCATGTTCTAGGGAATTAACATTAGGTCATAGAAGACAGCTTTAAAAATTAAAATAAAATAAAATATAATATCAAGCCAAATCTTATCCCCATTTAATACAATGACAAAGAGGCCTGAATCAAGGATCATGACTGATTCTAGATGTAAGGCTTCTCAGGACACTAAGTTATAGACCAACTGCTTGATTTAAAAAAAATAGGCACAATTATATCAGATAATCATTAGTAGGTGCATTGCCCTTTCTCTAAGGAAAGGACATTTTTATCTAAAGAAGTAGGGCAAACCCCTCCTGGACAAGGGAGAAGTATCCACTAAGTAATGCAGTATACACACTGAGAGTTCTCATTCTTCTCCCTTTCCATACAGTCTGCCTTCTCTGAGTAACAACTGCTTTAGTTACATCCCAGACCTAAGGATGCCATTGTGATCCTATTGGAGCATTCCCCCAGGCTTCTTCAATAAAATATTTGCAAATATCTTTTGACATATATCATTTTTCAGAGGGATACTTTCATCTTTTTATTCTGACTTTATTAGTTTTCCATCAGAGAGTGACCTTTCATGTATGTGTGTGTGACAAGAAATACAGCTTGATTACTATCAAGAACACTCTGTAACTGAAGACCTAAGTTAGAGGTATAGTCAAGAATCAGGAAATAGATGGGATAAGAACCAAAGTGTGGCTATAAGAATAAATGGAGCTGGTCCAGGAAGTCTGCCACAAATTTTGCTAGTATAAAAATCATCTAATAGGCAAACTACTATGTCTGCTTATGTCAGGCTGGATAAAAATACAAGATCAAGATGTGCCTAGGCAAATACAGCATAGTACAGGATGGCCAAGAACCCATCAGCTGAAATTATGGGGAAGCAATCGTATACAACCGGACAAAAGAGATGTGTTTGGTTGTATGGATGGTGTACTGCACGGATCTAGAGGGCACTTTACATGTTAGTCATCATATATTTGTATATTTATGGCAGATAATAAGAACATATCTTGAGGAGGGAGTGTCTTTTTCAAATTCACATAAAGTTGATATACAGGCTACAGTAGTACCAATTACCATTTTTGTACAGGTAGAATGCAAATGCTACTAAAGACTGTAAAGGAAACCAGTTATCTTAACCTCCAGGCAATGTTAACAACTCCACTTTTCAGGAATGGACAATATATTATGTGCTAGGCATGAAACTGGACATTTCATCTTTTGTCTTTCATCAGTGCAAACCACCAAGTTACCTACCTAACTATAGTAGCCAGCACTTGATGGCTTACAATTTTGGTTAAATAGATTCTGAAACTACAATCTGATTCACAATAGCTAAAACTTCTACTCTCGTATTGAAAAAAAAAAGTTTCTGTCTTAGAATTTTATCTAAAGAAACTCCTTCCAATTTTTTGTCCCCTCCCCCTCTCCTTGAGGTAAATTGTGAATTTTTAGAACTTCTTTGAATCACCTTACAATACATGATTTGTGTGGTAGAGAGACCAAAGAAAGAAAGAGATCCCAAGAAAGTAAGCTTTAGTAATTGAACTTGAGATGTTGAGGAAAGAAGGCAGAGGATGCCTCTATTAACAGTGCTTGAACGGTGTGGTTTCTATCATCCCTATTGTGGGATTGACTAACCAACAGTTTATTTTATAATTTGAAAGCCAAACTAAAGGTGAAAGAAAACTCCTCTATCTTGCCAATAATTCCAGGCTTGGAGATGCATATATTCCCAGGGGAGGCACGCAGCAGGTGTGAGAGCATGGGGCTATTGCTGTTGGCTGTTGATTACTCTCTGTGTAATCTGAAAAGCCTTCTATTCCCACAGCTTTATGTAATATATCAACAGTAATAGATTCATAATCATTATTCAGCCTACTGGAGGTTTGGCCACTGCGACAGATGTCTTCTCAATTTCATGTTGTGAGCTCTCATTTATTTACCCCCCCCGAAAAATATCTTACATAAAAATCTAGCATTAATGTATCTGATGTGATGTTTACATTCAACAGTGACATTAGTTATCAATTTCTAATTTCCAATGAATAGTTAATTACCTATAATGAGCCAAAGACACCGGCACGGATTCGGCATACTTTACCTTCACTAGAGTTTATGGTAAAGATTCCTAGATGATAAACAATTAAACTGTGAATTATGGTTGTGTTTTTAATATTTTGAATGATCCATATTTTGGCTGAGTATTTAAAGGCATTATTTTCTTTTAGACTCTCAGAGATTTGTTCTTGATTACTTTGTGTGTCTTAGATTTTTATCTTAGAGATATTCCATTGCGTGGAAATGTAGAGAAATCCTCAAACATCTCCACCAGGTCCAGCAGTAACCCCAAAAAGAAAATGTTGTCTGTACCACCAAAATTGGCATCTCTTTGGAAGGGAAACTGCATGCATTCTCACCACATTCTATTTTTTCTTTCTCATCTCTGACCCAGTGAACTTCTACTGAATATATGAGAAAGGAACAAATACATTTCCCTCTATTCACTGCTTAGTTTCTTAACAAACTCTTGAGTTTAAGACACACATATTTACTTTATTTTTTTAAAGATTTAAGTATTTATTTGAGAGAGAGAGAGAGAGTTGGGGCAGAAGGGCAAAGGGAGGAAAAAGTCTTAAACAGGCTCCACACAGAACACAGAGCTCAACACAGGACTTGGCTCAATCTGAGGACCCTGATATATCACAACCTGAGCCAAAACCAAGAACGGGGTGTCTAACAGACTATGCTACCCAGGTGCCCCAGGACCTACATATATTTACTTTAAATATTCATAAAACTAATTGGGCTTGAAAAATACTTTCAGGGTTCTTATATTCCTTTTTATTATTGTGATTCCTTTATCTTTGAACAAAAATTATTATTGTTATTATTTTTAAGTATTTACTGTCTGGTCTATTTCATCTGATTGCTGCCTCTGTTTTCACTTTTACTGAATGTTTAAATATATTTTACTAATTACTTCTTTTAAATAATTTTGAGCATCTTAGAAATAGCCATAGATAATAATAATAATGAGTTATAGCCCTTACAGAGAGAGTAAGAAAGAAGTGCTAGCTCTACACAGAAAGCAAGTCCGCCACATATAAAATTCTTTTGGTCTTTTTAGTTTATCATTAGATCACCCAGAAAGCACAGGTTAAAAGCTTTAAAAAAAAAATATCTCTCCCTCAGTTGGGTTTGAATGCTTTTTGAAGAGCTTACAACATTTCTTCTCCATTTGCATGTTTTCTTATTGCTCTGACAGTAAGTGGGAGGCCAGCTAGAAAGAACCGTGAAAAATACATGCTTGGTATGGATGAGTCTGAGATTTCCATAAGCAGTTCCATTTTCTAGCATCTGAGATCAATTTCTTATAATGACATTGAATAAAAACCTGTTAATGCATCACTTGTAATCTCTAAAGCTGCCTATTCGATGAAGTTTGTCTCCCATTGACTTCCATGTATGCTTTACCTCATTAGGAAGAGCATTTAGTTGTATTAAAATTAATTTCCAGAGTGACATTAAGACGTATGCCTAAATATTAATATTGCCTTTTTGGTTCTTCCAATCCATGAGCATAAAATATATTTCTGTTTGTTTGTGTCATCTTCAATTTCTTTTGTCGGCATTTTATAGTTTTTAGAGTATAGGCAGTTCACCTCCTTGGTTAAGTTTATTCATAGGTATTTTATTATTTTTGGTACAATTGTAAATAGGACCGTTTTCTTAGTTTCTCTTTCTGTTACTTCATTCTTAGTGTATATAAATGCAATACATTTCTGTATATTCATTTTGTATCCTGGGAATTTACTGAATTTATTTATCACTTCTTGTAGTTTTTTGACGGAATCTTCAGGGTTTTGCTAGGATTTTGCTAAAATGCCCACAGTACCCGAAACAATCTACAGATTTAATGAAATTTCTATCAAAATACTAACAACATTTTTCACAGAACTAGTACAAATAATACTAAAATATATGGAACCACAAATCACCCTGAATAATCAAAGCAATCTTGAGAAAAAAGAACAAAGCTAGAGGTTATCACCATCCCACATTTCAAGATATAGTGAAAAACTACAGTAATCAAAACACTATGGTACTGGCACAAAAAACTGACACACAGATCAGTGAAACAGAATAAAGAGTCCAAAAATAAACTCATTTTTATATAGTCAATTAATCTATGATAAGGAGGGGAAAAATATACAATGGGGAAAAGACAGCCTCTTCAACAAATGGTGCTGAGAAAACCAAACAGATATTACAAAAGAATGAAACTGGGCCACTTTCTTAACACCATACACAAAAATAAACTCAAAATGGATTCAAGACTTAAATGTGAAATATGAAACCATAAAAATCCTAAAAGAAAACATAGGAAGTCAATTTCTTTGACATTAGGCATAGAAACATTTTTCCACATATGTATCCTGAGGGAAATGAAACAAAAGCAAAATTAACTAGTGGGATTAATAAAAAGCTTTTGCACAGCAAAGGAAACCATCAACAAAAGAAATAGGCAACCTACTAAGTGGGAAAAGACATTTGCAAATGACATATCCAATAAGGGGTTGATATCCAAAATATATAAACAACTTAACTCAACACCAAAAAACCCCAAATAATCCAATTTTTAAAAATGGTAAGAAGACCAGAACAGATATTTATCCAAAGAAAAAATACAAATACAAAACAGACACATGAAAAGATACTCAACATCACTCATCATCAGGGAAATGCAAATCAAAGCCACAATGAGATGTTACCTCACACCTGTGAGAATGGCTAAAACCAAAAGCTCAAGAAAAAACAAATGTGGGTGAGGATGTGGAGAAAAAAGGAAATTTTG
This sequence comes from Martes martes, assembly GCF_963455335.1. NCBI lineage: Eukaryota > Metazoa > Chordata > Mammalia > Carnivora > Mustelidae > Martes > Martes martes. Next base: position 28,240,614 of record NC_137895.1, on the reverse strand, counting down.
TGACTGGCAGTGGGAATGCAAACTGCTGCAGCCACTGTGGAAAACAGTATGGAGGTTCCTCAAAAAATTGAAAACAGAACCACCCTATAATCCAGTAATGGATTATATGGGGCCTTTATCCAAAGAATACAAAAATACTAATTTGAAGGGATATATGCACCCCTATGTTTATAGCAGCATTATTACAACAGCCAAATTATAGAAGCAACCCAAGTACCCATCAGTAGATGGACGGATAAAGATGATGTTGTGTGTGTATATGTATGAACATAGATGTATACATATATATACATATAATAAAGGTGCATATGTATGTAAGTGTATATATAAGCATGTATAAGCATAGATGTATACATATATACACATAAAAAAGATGTGTGTGTGTGTGTGTACGTGTGTTTGTGTGTATTCCATTGTGCATAATGGATTGTACAATGGAATATTATTCAGCCATCAAAAAGAATGAAATCTTGCCATTTGCAACAACATGGATGGATCTAGAGAATCTAATGCTAAGCAAAATAAGCCAGACAGAGAAAGACAAGTACCATATGATTTCCCTCATATGTGGAATTCAACAAACAAAACAAATGAACAAAGAAGAAAAGAGACAAACCCAAAACAAAACAAAACAAAACAAAAACAGATTTTAACTATAGAGAACAAATAGATGATTACCAAAGGAGTGGTGAGTGGGGAGATGACTGAAACAGATGAAGGAGATCAGGAGTCCTTACGTTGGATGAGCACTGAGTAGTATATGTAATTACTGAATCACTATATAGTACCCCTGAAACTAATATGACACTGTATGTTAACTATACTGGAATTAAAATAAAATTTTAAAAATACACAAAACAAACTGGTAGTGGCCAGTGGTGAAATGGGTGAGGCAATAAGTTAAAAAGATAAGGGAGATTAAGAGTATACTTAACTTGATGAGCACTGAGTTATGGATAGAACTGTAGATCATTATATTGCACATCTAAAATTAGTATAACACTGTATGTTAATTATACTTCAATTTAAAACAGAGAGAAAGAAAAGATTATCTTTTTGTATGTATCAAAGTTCTTGGGTCTTATTGGAAATCCAGTGACGCTTTTCTATTAGAAGAGCAGAAACATCCAAGGGATAGAGAGGATGCAGAAAAGCATTTTTCATCAGCATATCAAAGGTCATTTGCTAGTGGTTAGGTCATGCGCTCTGGCAATAAAACCCCTTGGTTGCAAAAAATACTCCCCATTGCAACAGTGAGGATGCAAGCATGGGCAAGAAAGAACCATGTCCTGCCACAATTTGAGAGAGAATAGGAGAACTTCTCCAAGATCTTGTTTGACTCCGACATGTCACGATTCTATAATTACTTTCACCTACACAGAGAAATGCAGCCTTGTTTCTGCTAAAGCCAGGACCCAATACAATGAAACAGTTTGTCCAAAAATCAGTTGTTAAATAGGGGTCAGTATTCCAGTGAATTTTAAGGAGACTTTTGGGTGATCTTAGAGTAGATTATGAAGGAATAGTGGTAAAAAGTAGAGAGTTGGAAAGGAAAATAAAGACAAAGAAAAGGAAACTAAAATAAAATCTATGGCTTGAATAAACATAACCTACTCAAAAGTGCAGAGAACTCCCTTTGCTATATTTTAATGTAATTTCTGTTTTATATGCTTTAGGTATGCTGTCTGGCACTACTTGTTTTTCTCTAAATTGTACATCAGTGATTTTAAAAAAGGAAAGAAACCTCTTTAGTTTTTCCATTTTAGATTAAATAATTCGATGTAATGCTTCAAAAGTGAAATCTAATCTCGCATGACCTCTAAGGTCTTTTTGATCTCTACTCTTCAAGATGCTAGGAGTCTATGACATGCTAAACACGAAACCCAAATCTGCCATGACCAAGTCGATTTCAGATTTCCATTGTTACCAAGCTTGTGGACTAGATGGATACGGGCTTCGTAGAGTGGCTTATAATTTATCTGGTTGTCTTTCTGTGCTTAATCCATCTGTGGGAGTGACAGCTTGACATAATCACTAGCTTCAAATAAGTAATTCCATTCACTATCAGTTTTTAATTTTATTTCCTCATTCCTTTATTGATGCAGTAAAATGCTGGTTAATCTGCAGAGCCCAGGCAAGCCCGGTGTTGTCAGTATTAATTTCACACTACTGCATCTTCATGTTTGGTCTTATACAGTAATTAAAGGAAATCATTATAAAGTTGAAATTAAGCTGGATGTATAATCTTTGGTTTTAGTTTGCATGAGACTAATAGATGATTCATAGCAATCTTTATGATTTTCTTCACATAGCCAAGATTTTCCTTCTCCAGTAAAATACTGAGTCATACGCATTTCTTTGTCAATGTCTCTTTTATTTTATAGTATGCATCCTTCCCCAAAATACCTATTCTCTAGGCAGACGGGAGTTATTCTTTTAATTCTGTTAGACTTGTTTTCTAAGAGCCTTGGTTCTCAAAGTATGGTACCCAGAGGAGCAGCATTAAAATCACATGCAGTCTTAGTCTACTCAGGCTGCTATAACAGAATACCATAGGTCGGTGACTTGTAAACAACAGAAAATTTATTTGTTACAGTTCTGATAGCAGAAGACTGAGCTCAGGGTGCTAGAATAGTCGAAATGATCAGGAGAGGACCCTCTTCCAGCTTGCAGACTAACAACTTCTCATAGTATTCTTGTAAGGTGGAAAGAAGGCTAGGGAGCTCTCTGGGGTTTCTTTTGTAAGAGCACTAATCCCATTCATGAGGGCTCCACCCTGTCACCTAATTACCTCCCAGAGGTTCCACCTCCTAATACCAACACTTTAGGATTGCAACATCTGAATTCTAGGGAGACACACATTCAGTCCATAAACATGGACATTTGCTAAAATGCAGATTCTACCAAAACTCTGGAAGCTGGCAAAACAGCAATCTGTTTTCACAAGCCGTCTAAGTGATTCTAATGTATGCTTAAGTTTGAGAACCACTGAGTTAGAGTTTTTATTTTTATTTATTTATTTATTTTAGTTAGAGTTGTTTAAGCATTTCACACACTAGATCTACTTTACCATTATAACAACTTGTGGAGCAGCCCCATTAACCCCGTTTTATAAGTGAAGGAAGACGGGCTTAGAAAACTTAAGGATTTGCTTAAATTCTCAGAATTGGTAAATTGTAAGGCTTGGATTTAAACCTGAAACTTCACCATGTTTTTTCTTCCACATTTCTGGATTCAAAAAATATCTCAAAAGAAATATCATGTGGAGACCCAGTACATAAATTAGATAAAATCAGATATTCTTTTTACTGAAATGATATTTTATTCTTTTATTGAATATGGGAGTATGACTTCCATGAAATCACATCTGGCTTACTCCATGCCCCTTTTCCCCCACACACACATCATCACCCGTACTGAACAGTCAGCTATCTATTGGTAGATTCTTCAAACCATAATACACAGGCTCCATTTCAGGTTCTGCCTATACTGGTAAATGCCTTGAATGTCATGCTAAATACTTTGAACTTCAATGTTACAAATCAGTGAGTCTACCCTTCAGGGCCAACAGATGGATACTTTGTTACTGACGGAGGACTGGAATTTTGCAAGAGGTCCACCAATCTAGAGTCATAGGAAGCAGTGACTTGAGACAGGATGAATAGCATCTTCTTTAAACATGTAATACAAATATTCAAATGTCTGATGATTAATAAAATACCTATTTATCTAAGACTACACTAGATTCAGAGTAATATTATGTCATCATGGATTTTCTCAAGCAACAAATGCCAAAGTTGAACTACTAGCATATAGTTATTTGCAGAATTTATTGTTGTTAAAAGGTAAATTCAGACTCAAAATTTGATAATTCTTGTCATTTATGCTTCCTTTTGGTCCACACCTCCTGTCTCCATTCAAATTCAAGGTTTAATTTACCTTGACTATCAAAATAACTTGGGTGACCATATAATTTATCATCTAAACTAGGATACTTTTGAGAGTGAAAGAGGGCACTATTAATAATTACACTGGGATAACTGCCATAAACCAGGACAAGCCCTAAGCAAACAGAGAAGTACAGTGGTCCCAGCAAAAACCACTTCCTTCCCCACCTCTGGCCTCTCTCTTTTGCTACCCAACATACACACGGCTGGCACAGTTAATATATAATCCTGGTCATGTCACTTCCTTGCTCAAAGCTCTCCTCATTCCCTGACAGAAGAAAATTTAGGTTATTTATGCTGATCTTGAAGATCCTGCAGAAATTCAGAACTTTTATTTTAATCATTATCTCTAGTCAAGACTGGCTGCATAACTTTTGAGAGCCAGTAAAAAATGAAAACGTAGGATCCCCTGTTCAAAACTTTTTACAAATTTCAAAATGCCAACCACAGGGCGATAAAACAAATGTAGGGCCCTGAGAAGCTCCAACCAAACCAGCCCACCCACTAGCCTCCTACATATCGGAAACTCTCCTCCCTTTCTCAGGTCCTCCTTGGAATGCCTATTCCTCATTTCTGTCCTTTGAAACTTAATTTGTATTTTAAAGTCCAGCTTAGAAACTATTTCTTCACCCATAAGGTTTATCTTAATTCTGCCATGATTTCTTCTTCCTTAGAACTCCCAGTTCTGTTTTGTCTGCATACATCTCTTAGATCATGTTGTATTACCTTAGTCATCTTCTTCTATTACCTTAATCACCCGTATCACCTAGTTTCCAGTTCAGTTTAGTTAGAGAAACATAATAAGAATTCCAAGAATATTTGCTGAGTGAATGCACTGGTAAATTTTTAAATTTCACTTCCCTTCCAAAAACGCAGAATATTATTATTTGCTAACAATAATCCAAATTTCATTATACATTTTTCAACATTGCCTAAGTAGATGTTGGTTTATCTTCATTTGGAGGAAAATCTTCATTTCATACTTCAATGTATACATATACTACCTAAGATTTCCTTTGTTCTTACGCAGTATAGAAAAGAAAAGTGCTACTAGGCACATATCAAGTGCCAAGTAATGTCACAGAAACATTCATAAAATGTATCTAATTTCCTGCTTGCAAAACCCATGTATTAATATGCCCAAGTTACAAATGGTAAAGTCACCTGCCCAAAATCACACAAGTGAGTCAGAAGTCATAATGGTATCTGTCTTCTGTCTGTGCCTCCCATCGTACAACAGTACTTTCAGAAGAAAAGCTCATTAAGTGAAGGTGGTGACAATCTGTCAATTTAACATTCAGTTTATGAAAAGATGACAACAAACTGTTAAGGCCTATGATTGGGCATTTCCACAGTGGCATCCACCTGGTGGAATCTTTTCCCTATGTTTCAGGTAAAGAGATGAGCCATCGTCGGGATGTGGCCAGTTCTGAGGCTCCTCTAAGTGCTAGAGGACCTGGCAGCAGATCCAAGGTAACCACACAAGCCTGATCTCCTCTCCCTTCTAAATATATACCTTACAACTTTATGCCGGCCTTAGTTCTGCAGCCTGTAAATATTTGTTGGCTAAAAATGAGTACGTAGAGACATTATAAAACCCCTGACTTCCCACAGTGGACTCTAATGAGAAACACATCTCAGCTAATAATTCCAGATGGAAATAAACACTCAGGATCCCATAAGGGTCCACATACCCCCTCCACAATGCAAGGCCAGCTTTCCTTAGGCAAGGATGGTTTCATTTTAGAGTTCCCAAATATTGATTACAACATGTCCTTAGTTCTTGAGTCCTTGCTTCTGTTAAAGATCTTGCCCTTGGATCTGAATTTTTAATTCTGATTTACCTAAAAACTGTGCAGCCCCAAAAACTGCCCTCAGAATCAACACAATTCATTTGCATTTGACAGTTATGAAACAGCTGACGCTCCAGAGGGGGGAAAAAAAAACCTCAGAGTTATGAGAAGCTCACTTTAGGACAATTACACTGGGTGGAAGTGAGGGTCTAAGGTCTCTAGGAAGTGGGGACAGGTCAGAACAATCAGACAAAGGGTTATGTTTAACTCACTAATTAGAAACCTCAGTCTCTAACATAAGGAGGCCCTTGTAAGCTCAACAGTGCCCTGGAGTGAATGGGGCTTTTAACCCATACTTCAGAGACTGCCTGCCCCCCATTTTCTCTTCAGATCCTGTGTTATCTCTAAGCTTTTCATTTCATTTCTGAGATAGATCACAGAGACAACACAATAGTCAGTGAAACTATTTCCCCTCTAACACTGGCATTGATTCATTCTTTGAGATTCAGCTCCAAAGTCAAATTTCTCTGATGTTTCCCTCAATTCCCAAAGAAGAGGTTATAAAATGTTATGGCAGAAAAGATTATGGATTTTGGATCCAGTTCAAATGCTGATCCTTTGATCTACTTGCTGGTAACCCTGGGCACATACATACTTAACTTCTCTGAGCCTCAGATATATTAGATGATGATCCTTATCCAATCAGATGTTTATGTGATGGTACCTGGTTAATAAATGTCAGCTCCCATCTCCTCATCATACCCCCACTATATCTAGTACCATCATTAACACATTTTAGACTCTATCTCTTAGTCAGGTTTGAATACACATGATTTGTTTTTTTCTTCTATGATGCAAACTGCCTTTCAAGAAAGGGAGATATGCATCCTTGTTGGCTCAGTCTGTATTTCACAGCATATGTTCAGTGTATGCTCCTTATATGGAATTAAATTAATTTTATTCATGGAAGAGAAATAAACTTTGCTTCAAAAGGCAAAGCAAATAATCATTAATATAGACATTAATCCAAAGAAGATACACAAACAGCCAACAGTTATATAAAAAGATGCTCAACATCACTAACCATCAGAGAAATGCAAATGAGGTCACCTGTTAAGAAAGAAAGAAAGAAAGAAAGAAAGAAAGAAGAAAAGATAAGAGAGAGAAAAGATAAGAGAGAGAAAAGAGAAGAGAAAGATGAAGAGAGGGTAGGAGGAAGGGAGGGAGGGAGGAAGGAAGGAAGGAAAAGACAAGAAAAAGGAAAGAAACAAAATAACAAGTCTTGGTGAGGATGTGGAAAAATTGGGATCCTTGTGCACCACTTGGAAGAATATATAAGGATGTAACCACTATGGAAAAATGGTATGGGGGTTACCTAAAAATTCCAAATAGAACTATCATATTATCCAGCAACCCCATTTCTGGGCATTTATCCAAAAGAATTGGAAACAAAATCTCTAAGAGATATTTGCACTTTGACATTCATTACAGCATTCTATGCACTAGCCAAGAAATGGAAACAATCTCAAAGTCCATTGACAGATGAATGGATAAAGAAAATACAGTATATACATACACTGGAGTATCATTCAGCCTTTAAAAAGAAGGAAATCCTGTCATATGCTACAACATGATGAACCTTGAGAACAGTATATTAAGTGAAGTAAGTCACAGAAGGACAAATACTACGAGGTCCCACTTATTTGAGACCTAAAGTAATGAAACTCATAGATACAAAAAGTAGATTGATAGCTGCCAGGATCTGGGAAGGGGGAAATGGAGAGTTGCTGTTCCAATGGGTAGAGTTTCAGTCATGCAAGATGGAAAAGAGATCTAGAGATCTGCTGTACAACAATGTGCATATAGCTAACACTACTCTACTGTACCCTTAAAAAATTTGATAAGAAGGTAGATTTCACGGTATATGTTTTTACTACACACAAAAATTATTATTAATAATCTACTGCACCTCTTGATTGCTTTTAAACTTGTATTTCGTACTTTATTAAAAGAATCTTGAAAGAATAGAAGTATTTTTAGTGCCTTGCTACTTTAATACACTGGAACAAAACAAAGTCAAAATGTAGAATTTTCTGACCAGCACTTGCCTCTAAACAGTGATACTTGATCTGAGTATCACAACAGTCAAACCAAGAGATATCCCCAAAGTAAACTAGCTCAGTCAATATAACTAATACTATTTATTTTTATTCATAATAGGTAAAGAGTTCAGATTGCACATGATGATGAATGAGTGTATGTGCATTTAATTATCTTGTTTTAAACAGGTTAACAATGTGAAAGCATGACCCTCACATTTCTGTTATGGTTCAAATAACTATTCCATGATGTATTTATTTTGTCAAATTCAAATTTTTTTCAAAGTGGGTCACTTTAATCTTTTCATCTACACATTATGACCCTTTGAAGACAGATTAGGTACACTTTTTTCTCTTCTGCTCTCCTGGCCTCATCTCTACTCCAATATCTAGCAGAGTAGTTTGTCTAATGTAGGCTGTCAGTGACATTTTTTTGAATGGAAAAATATTTATAAATTTAATTTTTTTTTAAAAAGTACTGCAAGTATTTCATTAGAAGAGAACAGAACTTGCTCATTTCTTCTCCAAGCATTTCAAATTCAGAATACTTTAAGGAATAGTTATGTAAACATTTGCCTTCTGAGGGAGCTATTGATGGAAGACTTGAACTGTACAGTCAAGAGGATTATAAGGAGCCTGACACTTCATGTATTATGATTTCTAGGCTTATAAAATAGGAAATTAAAACCCAAACTGACCTGGAGAATTGACTATCAAGGACTCAGCCCAGGCTATACCTGGCTGCATTTAACTAAAATCCCTGGCTTTTGGGGGCACCTGGGTGGCTCAGCCAGTTGGGCAGCTGCCTTCAGCTCTGGTCATGATCCCAAGGTACTGAGATGGAGTTCCACATCGGTCTCCCTGCTCAGCGGAGAACCTGCTTCTCCCTCTGCCTCTGCCTGCCGCTCTGCCTACCCATGCTCTCTCTCTCTCAATCTGTCAAATAAATAAATAAAATTTTAAATAAAAAAATAAAATCCCTGCCTTCACCACAGCAGAGACAGTAGCTAATATAATAGCTTTCAGTGAATCTCAGAGTATTTCTCTGGACAAAGAAATACGCTAGCATTTACTACATTGTACCATCTTAAAGTATCTTCCCTCTTCTCCTTTCAAAATTTCTCACACACACACACACACACACACACACACACACACACACACCTTTTTAACACACTCAGCCAAGGAACATTTGCCAAGTCTTTCTGACCACCAGGGGGCCACCACGAGAACAGACAAGGCTGGAATACCCCTTAAGACACCAGTGTCATTCTGTCAAGGAAACAATTGTGTGGATTACTAGAATACGAAAAATATTGCGTTTCAGAAACCAGAAGCTTTCTTTAAATGACGGTACTATAGCTGCGTGAAGTCATTCTGTCAGTAAAATATAGTGTAGCACAAAAATTTAGATTCAATACATTTTCAATCACTCACTGAATTCAAATTATCATTTCCTTCAGAGTGACTGAATCGTTTATAATTTTACGGAATTATTATTTTTTGCATTTGCATGATTTATAAGGTGCATAACTGATTAATACAATAGTACACGCATATAATTTATCATTGTATGTTTGCACATACATTGGAATAGAAATTATTAATTTTTGATGAGATAGATGGTATTGTGAATTTTTTTAAGTCCTTAGCTTTTAAATATATTTTAACTATTTATGGATGAAAGTGAAACAGTGTCCAGGATTTGCTTCAAAATATTTCAAAAAGGGAGAAGTATATGGGAAAAGACATTAAAGAAATGTGACCATGTGCATTATATAATGATCCAAACAATGCAAAATATTTTACACACTATATGCATATGTATGTAATATAATTTTAACTTAATTTTTGAAGATTTATTTCTATTATTATTATTATATATTTGAGGGGGAGACAGGGGCAGAGGGCAAGAGAGAATCCTGAGGCAGACTCCCCACTGAACACAGAGCTCAATCCCAGGACCCTGAGCTCATGACCTGAGCCAAAATCAAGAGCCAGACACTTAACTGAGTCACCCAGGAGCTCCTACAATTTTATATTTAAATGATATAGGTAGGTAGTTAGAAAGAAAAAGCTCATTATGAACCCCAAGTGTAAATAAAGGCTAGATTTTTAAGATAGGGTTACAGATAATTTTTATCTTCTTTGACTTTTTTCTGTGTTTTATATAACAAACATGTATAGGCAATATAATCAGGAAGATACTATAAACACAAAGTGTCCAAAAATTACAAGTATTTGGATATACCAAAAATTGTATAAAGATGATATTTAAACACACAGCTATAACCACATCCCTCTGGTATATTATAGAATGTGGTCATGTCAAATCACTGATAGGATGTAGCAATGGATTAGATGTTTTATACGCAAACTACAGGCAGAGTCCTTCTTTCCCTCCAGAGTATTTATGCTTTAAGAGCTTCTTAGAATAGTAGTTTTTAGTCAAGGACAATCACTTTCACCCAGGAGATATTTGGCCACGTTTGGCAACATATGTAGTTGCCACAACTGACATCTAGTGGGTGGAAACCAGGGAGTCTGCAAAACATCCTACAATGTACCGGATAGCCCCCACAACACAGAATTACCTAGCCCAAATTATCAGTAGCACCAAAGCTGAGAAACCCTGTCTTAGAATCATGTTATTTCAGTCCTGGAAAAAGTCTTAGTTCTACATAATATTTCCATATTTGATATCAGAAAACTAAAATAATTCATTTTTTTCCCTCAGCAATTATAAAATAGAATATTATCTGCTAGTGAATCAGAACTGAATAGATGAAAATTCTGAAGAAAATAGCTCATCGCAAACATTTCTCCTGACATACTGGTGTATCTAGAGCCTTCAACTGAGAAGATTCTCAACTCAAAAATATTAGTGTAGTTAATTTTGGCCTTTCCCTTGCACAAAGTAAGTGCTCATTAAATCCGTTGACTCTAATATAGAGTATACCCATTTCAATAAGAAACTTGGGTTTTGCCTCAGAACTCAACTCCAATTTCAATGCCCCAGTTAGACCTGTTGAAAGGGATTTTCTTAGGAAGACTTCTTATGAATGACACTAGCCATTAATAAATACGGGAGGTTAGTTCAGAGACCAGTTTTTCAGCAGTTTTAAGATGAACTCTTTCAGTACCTTTGAGATTACACAGAGCCTTTATAGAGTTACACAGAGGAGTGGAAATAACAAGGCTAACTAACCTACCATACTTTATGTTAGAGAAAAAATGTTTCCAAACCTCAGTAATACCAACATAATAGCATAAAAAGAACCAACAGTCAATACATTAGTGATATATGCATGCATTTTAAAAAGTCCCTCACATAGAACATCTGAGCATGGAGTTTCAATGGTTGACCACATCACAAAAATACAGATGATAGGAATGGTATGCCTCCAACTGGAGAACTCATCATCACCTGTATTTGCACCTCCCCTTTAAAAAAAGAAAAAAAAAAGAACTTCAGTCTAATCAAATCTCTAGTGTTTAGGAATGCATACTGGGGTGAAAAATGAAAGAAAGTGATTAAAGTACAGGGCAGAGGTTTCTCATGTAGGAAGAAGAGCACACCTGGAGTATCACTTGAGTAACTAACTATCAAATGTCTTTTTCTTAGTCTGAGTGACAGATGCATCATGGGAATCTATGAAGTTCTACATGTGTTTTATTCAGTTTCCTGTATACTTTATAATAAATGTTTTATTAGAATTTTATTTTACAATGAATAATTATTTTATAAAAGCAAACCACCTACAGTCTGACATCTCTTCAAATAACTCAGTTTATCTCACTCACAGAATTGAGGAATGACATACGAAAGCCATGTGTAGTGGCCATGGTACAGAAGGTAGGCATCGCCCACTCAGACGACACGATACAAGCAGAATTTGAGATAAATGTTCTTAAGCCATACTTTCAACACACATTCTTTGCCTCACATTCACAGTCTCTTACCACTTTAACTGACACAAGCTGGGGGAAAAAATGACTTTTTAATATAAAAGGTAGGTGTTCCCATAATTGTGGTGCTTAATCACTATTTCTATGACACTTTACTACCATTGGAAACTCGTATCTTCAATCCATCATGTGTAATGATAAGTACGGCATGTTTAGCAAAATTACATTAGCATTTCATTAAATATACACAGTACAATGGGTGACATTTCAAAGGCCCTAATGACCTGTCATTTGCTGGAATTGTTTAGGTCAGTAACAGTGATGGCATTGCCTATTTGTAGCCAAGTCTCAATTATCCATTAGTAGATGATCCACGAGACACTGCATTAAAATTCACATCAACAGTCATTGCTTCTTGGCTATGGATCTGAATCCATCATAGGGACACTTTAAAAAGCAATTGCTCCAGTGCTTAATTACATGATAAGGAAAATAAGACTCCAACAGATTAAATGACTTGTCCAAGGTCAATCATCTGATAAACAGTGAAAAGGTGCAACTAGAATTCAGGTTGGCTTGATGCTGGAACCAGTACTCTTGCCACCAGGATCTTTGGAATAATTTACCTACCGTGTGTTCTTTTTCAGGATTTTCAGGATTTACCTGTGTATAGTGATGTTTACACTGCACATGTTACCTGGAAATACTACCCCGGCTGCTACCATGTAGGGGAAAACTGTACTTCAGTGGAAAAGTAAACACTGCCTAGAGCACATCACTCTCTATTTTAAAAATTTTGATTACATGGAAGCTGTTTTATAATTCCATACACTTTAGATAACTGACAGCAATGCCAGAAGATCCTGTCTGTAGACATGTAAGCTCTGTCCAGTGGGAATTCAATTATTCTCCCTCCTCCACTAGAAGAGGAAGTGGAAGAGGCCAGTTTTGCTCCCTTTTCATATTCATTTTGATATTCCTAATTAACAAATGTGATTATTCTTTGGATTCCCTTTTGAACTGGGTACAGTGTGTGGTTGGTTCCTTCACTGATTAATAAATTAAGTAAAACTCAACACATGTTTCTTTTTATATCCTTATAAAAGTCATGATTTACCTGTTTTTTGAAAACTATCTTTTCAAACTGTTACTTATACTGCTATTAGTATTACTATTGTGATTTCTACTACTAGAGATATTAATACTACTGAATTAACTAGAAGTTTTGTGTGAGCAGAAATCCACTATATTCTTCAAATTAGGCCAATATTTTACTTTTACTTGCTCATCAATCTTCACAAAAATTTTAAGAAGTAGGTAATCCTATTATTAACTCTCTTTACAAAGGAAGAACCTGGGGGACAGAAAAGTCAATTCACTTGCATCTGGTAACATAGCGAGTATCTTGTCTAGACCTTAATACCCAGTTGCATCTAATTCCAGAATTCATGCTCTTAGTTATAATATTATGCTGACTGTTAGCACAACACCACTTAAGCAAAATTACTCCCTCCACTGGAGAATAGAAGTAGAAATATCAACTATCTAGAAGTAAGCCAGACAACTCAAGTTGAGGTTTGTATCAGTTTATTATATGACTGTCCTCATATCTAGACTGAAAAATGAATCTGAATCTGGAGAGAGATGTGGGGGAAATCGCCCCAAGGTCAAGACAATAAAGTTGAATCTATTTGACCATCCTAAGTTTATTGTGTTTTAGTTATTATATTAAAAAATGTTGGAATACCTAAAATGCACAACTCTAAATAATAAGGTATAAATATGCAAGAAAAAATATTCTCCACATGATAGTAGAAAAAAAGTTTTAGAATTTTATTATGAGAGGTTATGTATTTCCTCATTTCCTTCATTATTATTAAAAATTATGATTAGGAAAAAATTATCATTAGACAATATCACCAAGTAACTATACTATCTAGTTATATACAAATGCACTTCTATTCAACCAACAGAGACACTTTCAAGAGTATCTCTAAATATTTTCATTCAATAAAATAATATGTAGCCTTCTGATATTATTGTCTTTATCACTTTTTATGCAATGTCCATCTTTTGGCCTTTCATCTGTGCATTTCTGAATCTTACCAATATCTCCATCTTCTAGATTTTCACAGCATTCTTTCTTTTTTTTCTTTTTGGAACTAATCAAATTCCAGTTTTATTCATTATCAGGGTCATTTTCCCCTGAATTTTTGCCTGCAGGGGCACTAGCAAGATGACTGTAAAGTGACGTGGTAGCTTCAAGTTCAGTGGATCCTTTCTATGGCCACTGATGGAAATAGTCCACCATTGAGATTTTGGACTTCTTATTTGGCAGAATCTAAGGCTGAGGTGATGAGAAACATAAATCTGCAAATGGGTTAGTCATTAAGAATGATGATGAGAAGTTAGTGGTACTTCCATCCTTTAGTTCCCAGACTCCTGTGTTCTATCTAGCTAATGGGTCAACATGTATCAGTCACACATTCAACCTATATCTACACTCTGTAAGATACTGTCCCTGAGCACCACTGTAGCATTTTTCCATATCTATCCTATCAATGCCATGTTCCATTGTTATCAAGTGTGACCCATTTTGTCTCCTAAACTTTCTCACACTTGACCTCAATACCACTACCTTATTTCAAGTCCTTATTATCCGCTTGGATTTTGTAATGCTTTTAAGTGGTCCTTTTCCTTCTTATCTCTCCTCTGTTTTCAACAGTGTGCCAATAAAAATGATACAAATGAAATCTGCCCCTCCCCAAACTATTTCTAGATCTGCATTTGGACCTGCTTCCAATTCCTATTGACTTTTTTCTACATTACTCATTATCCCACCCACAGCTTCAGCTGGTTCTTCAAACTTCACCACAAGCATTGATTTCTGCTTACTTTGGCTTCATTACCTTACCGTGTTTCAAATCCTCCCTCTGGCTACATTGCCAGAAGCTATTCTGGTCTGGACTAGACCTGAGAAAGGACCACAAGGCCTAGGACTACTACTAAGGACAATTCTCCTGCCAAATGTGTCCTACCAAAAACAATTGGGACACTTCTTACCACTCAACTGGTAAGTTATTTTATACCATGGATGCTTTGTGCATGCCATTCCCTCTGTCTTGATATCCTCTGCTGCTTCCTACTGGCAAGATCACTATTCAAGAATAAGCTCATATACTGCTTTCTCTAATAAGCCTTTTTTTTGGAAATAATGAAAATATTTAGCCCTTCCTACAATACTTAACACATATCAATGATATAATACTTTGTCACATTAATAATAATAACACAGTACAGTAATAACATGATGGCACAAGATGTATTAAATGCCTGTTTCAAGCTGGTCTCTGTGTCAATCATTGGTCTGTGCAAATCAGTCAACCTCCAAACTGTGGGCTTCTTAAGGAGAGGAATGACATTCGATGGCTAACATACCATCCGTTTTAGGTCTTGATGATCCATGTTTGTGAATCACTGCTGAACTGAATTAAACTGAATTGTTTGAGATCCAGTATGTTTACCATCTTTCCTTCTACATGGTTAACAAAATAGTAATTCTTTTGTATTAACTTATTTAACAATGCAATTTCAAACTAAATTCTTGCCTAAGATTCATTCTTCCCAACAACTGGCTTCAGTCTTGCGTAACAATTGCATTTACTCTGATGGTAGCTTTTTTGTCTCAACAGTAACAGCTTCCAGGGCAACAGGAAGAACTTGAAAAGACTCGTTCTTCCAGTAGGGACTGATGAAGGTGAGGCCAAGGAGAGCAGGCAAAAGCCCCACCATGTCGGCACATGGAGTGTTTGCTGTATTTTGTTATGTATGCCAGGGCCTCTGCTTAACTGAGTCGAGGATTAAAGTATTGAGGAAGCAACGAATTGCGCAACTCCCCGGATAGGTGGGTCTCATTCAGTATCTGACAGGTAACTGTCATGTGAGTACAGTCTGTACTTGGAAAATCTCTGCATGGCCTGTGCAGTGTTTGCTGCTTACCAAGGTTGATAGCGTTTTGTAGCCCTTCTCATGGGATACAGAGTTGGCCATGCCTCCAGGCAATGAACCCTGAAACAAATTAAGTTTCCATCCCTCCCCTGACTGTGTGGGTCTGAACAATCTCTAAAGCAGTCTAGTAAACAGGCCGACAAGACTCTACTTGAGTTGCAATCCTATTTATAATCTAAAGCTAAGGACTTCTGAACTCACACACCAGGCTGGAGCATGTTAGATCTACAGTAAAGAATCCAAGATTTGCAATTTAGACATAGGGGTAGGGGAAGGCAGTGCTGTTAAATTAAAAGGGATGCATTTTTTTTTTTTTAACTGTCTCAATGTGAGAAGTTCAGAAAAGCTACAGAGTAGTCAGAAAGTGATCTGTGCCACAGCAGAAGGGCAGTAGGCCTATGTAAATTAAAGCTCTAAGCCAATGTAGAAAGCATGTTTTTAGGAAGTAAATAATGCCATTTAAGGAGACTGATTGCTAAAGCAGCCTCACTGCCTAATGGGGGCCAAGTCATACATTCAACAAATATTTACTCCAGGCTTTGGAGCTGACATGGCAATATACGCAGTACAATGGTAGGAAATAACCCCACCCCTGGGGTCCCACTAGTTTTATATATTACGCTAACTAAAAAAAAAAAAAAAGGAAAGATTTTTTTTTAAAAAACCTTGTAATTTATAAAAAGAGCCTGAAGGAAACAAAAAGTGCTGTTCTGTTTCTAATGATAGAGCTACTTGAGCAAAGTGTGTATAGATATTCTGATCTGTATCTGTAGAGTGCTTCTCCCACCTGCACCCCAAAAGTACACACACACATAGATCAGACCCTCATGTTTGTGACCCTTCACTTGAGGTTTGTTCCAACTCTAAGTTTGACTGCCCTGGACTTTCTCACCATTCAAGATGGGAGGTTAGAGGATGTGAATTATATTTCAGAAGGACACAACTACCTACTGAAATATGGTTTTAAGCTTGAGTTTAGAAGTTTAAATTGTCTAGATCGAAGTGACATAAATTACATAAAGTGAACAATTGCCCAGTTTTTGTTTCATTTAGTTCAGGTAGCCACGGATCCTGATTATTTAATATTGGTAATAATTATAATGTCACCTTCATACAGACTGTGATAATTCTGTTAACAGGCTGAAAGAAAAATATACGGAAAAGAAAAGAATTGTAGTGGAGTGGACATGAAGTTACAAGAAACAAAATCATCGTCAAGAGATACAACCCTAAAACCAATCCTAGTTGAGAGAATGATCCATACGTTATGTTCACGAAATGCCATCTCTCAGAGGGGACATTCCTATCTTCTCATTCCAAACAAAATCCCAATAAAACCTGGCTTTAGAAAAGTCAGGTGCCTATTTGTATGTCACATACTCTGTGACTGGTTAATACCATTAGTCCATAAATCTTCCAAACACAAATATCCATTCAAATGTCATTTTCATATACTATAAACATATTTAGATGCATTGTACCTCTTGTTTCTTCAGTTGGAAATTTTTAAAAAATCAACAGTAAAAATCAACAGTAGGTTTTTTGTTTGTTTTCCTTTGTTGTCTTGCTTGGCTTTTAAAATGAACTTGTAACAAAGAGATTTTAATTAATTAATGGGTCATGATACATGATCAACACTGATCCATGCATGACCCTCTTTTATTTTATTTAGTTACTCATTCAACTCAATAATTGATAAGCATCTGTGAACCCAACAACCAGGCCAAGAACTAGAACACTGACAAGTATTTACACGTTATCTCTGTGTTCGTCCCATCCTGTCTCCCTGCCTACAGCTTAAACCCAAGTTACCTATCATAATGTCGTTTGTATTTTATTCCCGTTTTTCAATAATAGTCTTATTACATATAGCATATCCTCAAGCAATGTGTTCTATGCTGTTTTTTTACTTTAAAAAAAAAAGGCTATTATGTTATATACACAACCTCTAAGGTTTTCTTGTTACCCCAAACTAGGTATGATTCATCCATGCTATATATTGTTGTGGTTCATGCATTTTCACTACTGTGTAATGTCATAATTTTAATGATTCTTTTTTTTTAAGATTTTATTTATTTATTTGTCAGACAGAGATCACAAGTAGGCAGAGAGGCAGGCAGAGAGAGAGGGGAAGAGGCAGGCTCCCCACTGAGCAGAGAGCCCTAAGTGGGACTTGATCCCAGGACCCCGAGATCATGACCTGAGCCAAAGGCATAGGCTTTAACCCACTGAGCCACCCAGGTGTCCCTTAATGATTCTTTTTATCTACTCTCCACTTGATGGTAATTTACATTTTACAAAGATTTTTTACTTTCTTTTTGTTCTTATGATGGTACTTCTCTAAACATTCTTATACATGTGTCTTGGTGCATATAAGCAAGTATGTCACTTGAATTTTTATCGAGGGGAAGAATTTATAGGTCACAGGATATGTGAATGTTCATTTTTGAAAGACAATGCCAAGCTGTTTTCCAAACTGGTTAAAAACAATATAGGAGAATAAAATGGTACAACTATTTTGATCTACATCAGACTTCACTGACTCACATTTCTCCAACAATTAGTATTATCAAACTTTTGCTGCAATCAAATGGATGTAAAATGATATTTCCTTGCAGTCATGATTTATAGTAATCTGATTACTAATTAAGTTAGCTAAATCTTCACATGCTTGTTGTCTAATCACTTTCTAATAAGTTTGTTAGATAATTGTACTAAGCAGCCTAACAGGGAGTAATTGATTCTTGGGTAGGGAAGTGTTTCTAGCCAAACATTCTCTAACTTACCTTCCAGAATATTAGCTTCTTAATAATCAATCAATTTTCAGGCATTCTATCCATATTGTTCAAACTGTATAGCTAATCTATTTGTCTCTGCTGTGTACTTAAAGTTTTACTACCTAACAATGCTAAAAAAAGAAAACCCTCCGGAATGAAAGCTGGCAAATCCCAAAGGCAAAGGATGTTTTCTAAATGTTGCTTATCTTTTTGTTTATATATGTCAATTAGTTCCAACTTGTTGGAGGTTTATGTGAATTATGGAATTCAATCATGTTAGATCTAAGATCTGTTCTTCAGTGGGTGTAGACTTTTATGTCTTCAAATATCTCTAGATTTCTTTTGGGACTGAAATCTATACAGCAACATGAAAGATCACAAAAAATAATTTTCATGTTCTTTCCTATTACATAGGAATTTATTTAATTCCTAGAAGATATGATTTATAAAATAAAATAAGCAGTTCCTCCTTAGGAAGCTATATATCACTGTTCTACTGATATTGTCATATGTAGGAATATCAGGAAATACCTATAATCCATTTCATGTAGTCTATTATGGAAATATTATTTATTACACTGTCCAAAGGGCTGCAGGGAATGGTCTGATATGTTGTAGTTTTTTTTTCTTCTTCCCTGGATATCCAATATCAACAAACTTTTTCATCCTTCTATTGGAAAAGGAAGAGTAAGAAGTTGAGAAGAGCATTTAAAGGCCAGGATCACAGAATCATGGGAGACAAGCTGTCTTCAGTCCAAAGTCTAGGGATGTTCCCTCACTTGAGGGTTTGTGGCACCTCTTCAGGTAAAATGCTGATATATTCATAAGGTGAGTAATGGTATACCCTCACTGGGGGAAAATGTAGAAATTGTGTAGCCAAAATTCAGTTACTAGTCTCTCAAAATAAAGATCTTTTCCTTCTCATAATTAGAACTTGCTATTATTTTTGGCAAAAATTAAAGATCAGTTTGTTTTTGGAAGTCATTTTGAATGTATTTGTTATGTACTAATCAGCACAGGATGGTCTGGTTGCTTTTCAGAAAAAAAAATTGTATTCCAGTTATAAATGATATCTCCTAACAAATTTACTGTAAATCAGTTTGAATGATAAATAATTCTTGGATTTCTTACATCTTTCATTGTAGGGTTTTATAACAGCCAAACAAAATAAGTCAACCTGAATCATTTAGTTGAATATCTTAATTTCTCCATTTTAACCAATATAGGCTTTTGTGATTATTTTTCATATAAGTGTATTGTGATTATTTCTCATATAAGTGTATTGCCAGTCATATAGGAACTAGCTCTTTGGTAAATTAAATAATTTCCACAGAATGATTATAGAATATGTTTTTATTTAAAGTATCTACTATTAATGTGCAATTTATTTTAAAGCATCGTTTATATAAATAACAAGTTGTCTTCAGTAGATGCAAAGAATACCCAAGATGGTGCCAGAGTGACAAATGACTAGAACAGAAGAGAAACAGGTTGGAGCTAAGTAGTTGGTTATAGCTTCAAATGGAACTTTGCAATGGAGTATAACCCTGAACTCATTCTTTAAATCACCCATCATAAAATCACATAGGAAGAATCAGAGTCCTGACACATAGAATGTGGGGAGGTCTGAAGCATGTACTCAGTGAATTCTGACTCTAAGAGAATATATCCCTCATTTCCTATCTCCAGGATAAAATAGTGCTCTGGCAGACTTTCACCAACCAACTAATGAATATTTATTCAGTATCTACCATGTGCTTCACTTTGAGGGAAACAAATCCTATCCTTGAAAAAACACAATTTACATTTTTAAAAAGACTTGTAAGTATATAATTAATAGTTTTTCTCTCCCTTTCTTGTTTTGTGCATTCTTTTTCATTTAGTCATTCAACAAATGTATTTATTACATACTTAATACAGAAAGTACCAAGAAGCCCTGCAGAGAATAAAAACATAAATGATATAATTTCCCTGTCTTTTTTCTGGTTTTTCTTTTTAAAGATTTTATTCATTTATTTGAGAGAGAGACAGTGAGAGAGAGAATGAAAGGGGAGAAGGTCAGAGGGAGAAGCAGACTCCCCACGAAGCTGGGAGCTTGATGCGGGATTCGATCCCAGGACTCTGTGATCATGACCTGAGCCGAAGGCAGTTGCTTAAGCAACTGAGCCACCCAGGTGTCAAATTTCCCTCTTCTTAAAAGAGTTTAGGGTCTATTAGGGAAGGTAAATATATGTATATAAGTAATAGCAACGACAGCACTGAGTTTGGGGTTGGATAAAATGAGTTGATATATTTAACTCAGAACACAGAGGTGGGGATAGAGGGAGGAGAAATTGAACGAAAATGGTCAAAAGATACAAACTTCCAGTTATAAGATAAATAAGTACCAGGGATGTCATAAATAACATGATAACTGTAGTTAATACGGCTATATGGTATACTGGAAAGTTGTTAAGAGAGTAGGACCTAAGAATTATCATCATAAGGGAAGTAAAACCCTTTTTAAAATGTTTTCTTTTGGGGCACCTGGGTGGCTCAGTGGGTTAAAGCTTCTGCCCTCGGCTCAGGTCATGATCCCAACGTCCTGGGATTGAGCCCCACATTGGGCTCTCTGCTTGGCAGGAAGCCTATTTCCTTCTCTCTCTCTCTCTGCCTGCCTCTCCGCCTACTTGTGATCTCTATCCGCCAAATAAATAAATAAAATCTTTAAAAAAAAGTTTTCTTTCTTTTGTGTATCTGTATAGTATGATGGGTATTAATTAAACTTATTGTGGTAATCCTTTCATAATATATGTAAATCAAATCATTATGCTTAAGCTTAGACAGTGCTATATGTCAATTACATCTTAAAAAATTATATAAAAAGAAAAATAGAAAATAAAATAATGCATTTTAATATTAAATAAGAATATAATACTCAGTGTTTGATATATAGAAAAACTCATTATCTACTTATTATCATTTTATTAGTATTATTAGAGCTGGATCAACATGGTTGTGCAGGAGTTTGTCAGGTAGAGTATAGAGAGAAGGACATAGCTTCTACCTATACATTAACATCCTTAAGTCTGTGTGTCCTTATAGCTTCCACCTTTCTCCTAAATTTTAGATCTATATTCTCAACTTTGTATGGCTCCTCACTCTGGATGACAGCATACAGGCAATAGTTGAGGGAAAGGCAAGAGAGGTATTAGTATAGAAACAAAAGATCAAAGTTCTATCTTTGGAGATAGAAGAAAACAGAGATAATAAAGTATCATTGATGCCAAAGTGAAGACAGGCTTTAGGGCTAAATGGAGACATCTATAGAGTCAGACTGACTCCTGTGCTTTACAGGAAGAACTTTTCTCCACTACATTAAAGCACACCTGCACACAAGTGTTAGGTTCTATTTTCTGAAAATGCAGCTCAAAGTATGTACAATGTACCTATTTACCCCAACCTCTCCTAAAGCTAGGACACTTCATCATTCGTGGATCTTGTGGGATTATTTTAGACACACTCCGCGTCAGCACCAGTGGTGATTTAAATTCTGCAAACAAAATCAACAGCTGGTGAGGGCATTGCTGCTTATATTGCAGAGCTGTGCCATCTGTTTTGCAGTGAATTACAAGATTTCTTAGATGACATATTTCACGATCATTTTATATGTGGGGTTTCCCATCAATCCTTCTAGCAGTGTCCTTCTGAAAAAGGCCCTATCTAATGACAAAATATGGCCATATATTACTGAAATTAAAAGAACAATGTCCTATAAATATCTCTAGCACACAGGTGGAATTCTTGATGCTCAGAGCTTCTGGAGTAAAAATCACATAATCAGAGATACTTCAGATTTGTGGTCTCCATCCTTGCTATCACCAGGCTATACGTCCTTTTGTTTACCACCAGTTCCCTTTCATTTTTCCCTCAGAGGCTATACTATACAGGTTTGCTTCTCCTTAAAACCCAGACTTGATGCCTCTTCCCTCATCCTCACTCACGGGTGCTATATTCCACGTGATCAAGAAGGTAAGACCAGAAAACAGCAGGTCTTTCCCGCTTTCTCCCTTCCTGCCTAGAGTGTATTTCATCTGTCTATACCCCCTCAGAATTTCCTCCTTTCATAGTGAAAGAGGATTTCCTTTTCCTATTTGAAGCACTCTACCCTGTAAATTCCAATGCCAAGGTCCTCATGGACCTGTTTCATCAGTTACCCTGTCTGTTCTTTCCCACCTTCCCACTCCACCTCTTCCTTTTCTTCCTCTCTCTTTTCCCCTATTGTCTTCCCCCTCACTCCCTTTGTTTCCCTCTTTTCCTCTCTCCTGGGCCTTTTCCTAAAATTGATATACATTTTTGTTTTATATAGAGTTAAGTCTCTTCAACCCGGAATAAGAAAACTGCCTCTCTGTGACCCCATATTCCTCTCTACCTCTACTTTTTTAGTGCCAAACTCGTTGATGAATTTCCTGCTATTTACCATCTCTACTTCCTAATAAGCAATTTATTCCTCACCCTGCTGTGATCTGACTTTTGTTCCCTGACTCCACTGGAACTGCTCCTACAGAGGTCACCAAGGACTTCTGTATTTCCAAAGACAATTGATAATTCTCAGTTCTCTTCTGACATAACTGTCTTGAAGCATTTGACCTATTTGCGTAGTCTCTCCCCATTCTGAAAACTTCTATCCTCTCTGTATCTCTGAAAGACCATGTCTCTTGGCACTTTGTACCTTCATAGATGTCATGCCCTTTTGGCTTTTATTTGGCTTGATTTTCTTTTCCTGCCCTGGTTTGACTGGTGCCTTCATTCCAGGATACAGAGAACAGATTCATTAATTCTGTTTTGTACTTGTACCAGAGCCGCCAATATATTCAAGGCTCTTCTATCATAAGTGTTATGTTCTGAACTCCTGCCTTCCACAAAGACATCTAAACAATGCAGGCCAGACCCCCAGCCAAGGAGAAATACAGAAAAGAATGTAGGAATGGATCTGTGATTTTAACTACTAATGCAGAATTAAGTCTTTTCTATAAGATGTGGTACTTGTTGGTTCTCCATTCAAGGTCAGTAGTGGTGGTAAATCAGTAGTGATGATGCAATCAGGGGCCCTCATAACAGGTAGTTTTTTATGACCTACATATGGGGTTCAAAACAAGGAGTAGTGGGAGGTGAAAATGGACAGACAGAAAGAATCCTAATCATGAAGATCTTTGTATGTTATGCCAAAGCAGTGATTCCATGAATTATAAACAAAGAAAAAATGTGTGGAAGTTGTAAAAAGACATATGGCAGGCCTCATAGAAATTGTGAATCATGGGGCGCCTGGGTGGCTCAGTGGGTTAAGCCTCTGCCTTCGGCCCAGGTCATGATCTCAGGGTCCTGGGATCGAGCCCCGCATCGGGCTCTCTACTCAGCAGGGAGCCTGCTTCCCCCTCTCTCTCTGCCTGCCTCTCTGCCCACTTGTGGTCTCTTTCTCTCTCTGTCCAATAAAAATAAATAAAATCTTTAAAAAAAAAGATTTAAAAGAAATTGTGAATCATTAGGTCTGAGTTAAGGGTCAGGAAAAAGTTTTCAAGTAATTTGGAAGAAAACCCCCAGTTAAGAACCATTATGCTAAGGTGTTTGATTTTAGCAGAAAATTTATCTAATTAATATCATTACCACCATTTAAAAATGATGATTACCAATTTCAACAGTGCTCTCAGTACCACTTAGCAATCTATCCATATCTCCCCAATTAGCTTGTATCCACATTCTCTACAAGTTGTAGCCTTGAGATACAGACTCTCATTTTCCCTCAACCAAATTCACAAACTATCATGTTTGCATCTACCCTTTCCTTCCCCCATCCTTCCATCCTGTAACTATAGATTCAGTGTCCCTTCTCTTTAGAAGACTCATTTCTCCATCTGTGTTGTGAATGCCATTCCCCTCTCAGTCTTTCAGGGACTACTTTTCTTTGGTAATAATCTCTTAATGCTCAATCTTCAGACCATTTCTCTTTTTCCTACTAGATATTTCCTATTAGCATTCAAAGGTGCTACAACTCTGGTAACCTAAAGAAAGAGGAGGAGAAGGTGGAGAAAGAGAAAGAGGGGAGGAAGAGAGAAGAAGAAGAAGTCCCATGCACGACCTGGTAACTCCCTCCAATTACCATCCTTTCTCTTACCGATCTTTTATACCCACATAACTGTAAAAGTTGTCTTCTTCCTATCCCCCATTCTGACTTCTCTCAGAACACTACTAAAACTTCTCTTGCCAAGGTCACAATCACAAATCTGTGTCTAAACATAATAGATAATTCTCAGATCATTTAGAGCTCTCCAAAGTATTCAACAGAAGTGAGCATCCTTGCTCCTTGAATCTTTTCTCCAGGCATTTAGGAGTCTACCTTCTTACAGTTTTTCTCCCATTTCTTTAGTTCTTCCTTCACAAGATCCTTTTTTGGCTCATTGTTCCCTACTTAACCTCTACTTATTGGAACTCTCCATGGCTCCATCCTGGGGATTCTTTCTTCTCACTATGTATCTGCTAACTTCTTGACCACTTCTACTGTCATAATTTTTAAATAATGTCTCAATATCAACAGATCCCAAATGTATGTCTTTTCTAGGCTTCTACTCAAAGTCCAGACCTATATATCCAACTATAACCTCAAACATAACTGTATTCTTGCTGTTCTTTTTAATACACTTCTCAATTCTCTTTGCTTCATGACCCAAAAGCCTGTATATGTCATCCTTAAAAACACTTCATCTGAGAGTTTATGTTTATTCTATACACAAATATATCATAAATATATCCACTTCTCTGTGATACTACAGTCATCTTGGTGTCTAAGCCACCATCTTGTCCTGGTTGGAATACTAAATAATAAAGTCCCCTCCACATTCAATTTTGACTATCCAAATTAACTATTTTAGAATGTAGCTAGAATAATTTTTATAAACCACAATCAGATTATGTCATTTCCCTGCTTATAACTCAATGACAACTTCCTACTACACTGAAAACAAAATCCAACATGGTTCATATGGCCTATTATTCTGTATCATCTAGACCTCCCTCTCTAGTCTCATTGTGTTTCATTTTATCCCTTATTTGCTATGCAAGAGTCATACAGGTCTTTTCTCCACTGCTAAAACATGAAAAGTTCTTTAACCATTTTAGGATGCTCACATAAGGCCCATTCATTCTATCTGGGAAGTTCTTTCTACCTCTACTGTTTATTATGCCTTCCAACCCTCTGTTCATATTTTGCATTATTAACTCTACTCCTCTTTTAAGGCAAAATAAATGTTACTACCTCTGAAAAGTTTTTTCTTGACTCTCCTCCCTATATGAGGGCTTAATTATAGTCTCTCATCAAACACTTTTCTTTTCCTTTTTGCTTATTATTACAGCTAATTGCTGAATATTGAATTCTGTAATTACTCCTAGATGAGGAATAAAAGAGGGACATTCCTACCAATCTTACAGAAATAAATAGGACTACAAGGTAAATTAGATTATCTAGAAGAAATGGACAAAACCTCAGAAACACCCAAGCTAGTAAAACCAACTTAAAAAGACATAGAGAAATAACTATACATATAACAAATAAAAAAATTAAATTAGTAATTAACTTCTCACAAATAAAAGCTCAGGTCTAGAGGGCTTCACAGGTAAATTAAATCAAATATTTAAGAATTAACTCCAAAAACTCTTCTTAAAAAAAAAAAAAAAGGAGGGAAAACATCCCAACTCTTTCTTTTTTAAAATTTTTTCTAAAGATTTCTTTATCTATCTTAGAGAGCTAGAGAGCACCCACACGTGAGCAGGGTGAGAGGCAGAGAGAGAGTGAGAGAGAATCCCAAACAGACTTCAAACTGAGCACAGAGACCCACGAGGGGCTCAACCCAAGAACCCTGAGAGCATGACCCGAGCATAAATCGAAAATTGGCTGCTTAACTGACTGAGCCACCCAGGGGCCCTCAACTCATTCTATGAGTATTACACTGATATCAAGACCAGATAAAGATATTACAGAAAACCAGGATCTGTATGAATGCCAAAACCCTCAAGAGGGGTGCCTGGGTGGCTCAGTCGGCTAAGCGTCCAAATCTTGATTTTGGCTCAGGGATGATCTTAGGGTTGTGAGATTGAGCCCCACATGGGTTCAGTGTGGAGTCTGCTTCTTTCCCTCTCCCTTTGCTCCTCTTCCCACTCGTCCACACTCTCTTTCTCTCTCTAAAATAAATAAATAAATCTTTTTAAAAAAACCCTGAATAATTATATTCCATAACTAAAAGGAATTCATCCCGGGGTAACAGCTGAAAATCAGGCAATGTAATACACCATGCTAATAGAATAAAGGACAAAAATTATATGATCATCTCAATAAAGGAAGGAAAATACATTTGATAAAATCTAACACCCATTTTTGCTAAAAACAACAAAAAATTAAGACTAAAAATAGCTTTCTTAACTACATACAAGGCACCTACGAAAAACTCACTGCTATTATACTTAAAGGAAAAACATTCAATCATTTCCCCCTAAGATAAGAAATAAGACAAGAATGTCCATTCTTACCATTTTCATTCAACATTGTACTAGAATTTATGACCAGAGTAATTAGGGAAGAGAAACAAATCAAAAGCATATAGATTGGAAAGGAAGAAGTAAAATTACTCCCACTTGCAGGTGACATTGTCATGTAATAGAAAAATCCAAAGTAATCCATTAATAATTAGAACTAATGAGTTCAATATTGCTTAGATACAAACTTAAATACAAAAATCAATTCTATTTTGAAATACAACACATGAATAATCCAAAAATTCAATTAAGAAAACAATCCCACTTGTAAAAATAGCAAAATATATAAAATACCAAGGAATAAAATTTTAAAGTGTTATACTTGTACACTAAAAATATAAACCATTATTGAAAGAAATGAAACATTCAAATAAATAAAACAACATCAAACATTTATGGATAAAACTTAACACCGTTATGATGCAATACCCTGCAAGTTGGTCTACAAATTCAATGCAATCCTTATCAGATTTCAACTGATTTTCTTGAAGTAATTGTCAAAGTGATTCTAAAATTCATACAGAAATTAAAGGAGTGAGAAATAGCTGAAACAATCTTGGGTGGGGGAGGATAAAGTTGGAGGACCAAAACTTCCCATTTTAAAAGCTTACTACAAATTTATAGTCATCAAGAAAACACAATACTGGCATAATATTAGACATATAGATCAAAGGAACTGAACTGACAGTCTAGAAAAAAAAAATCTTTCCATTTATGCCCAATCAATTTGCAACACCAGTGTCAAGACAATTCAAACAACAAAAGACAGTCTTTTCAACAAATGGTGTTGGGAAAACTGGACATCCACATGTAAAAGGATAAACTTGGACCTTTTCCTTATATTGTATTAGAAAATTAACACAAAATGGATCACACATCTAAACAGAAGAATTAAAACTATCAAACTAGAAGAAAACTTGGGTGTAAATCTCAGTGACCTTAGGTAAGGCAATATTTCTTAGCTATGACATAAAAAGCACACACAACAAAAGAAGTATAGATAAACTGGACTTCATCAAATTTAAAAAGAACATCATCTGTAATGTGAAAAGATAACCCACAAAAGAAAAGAAAATACTTGCAAAGTACATATGATGAAAGGCTTGCAATACAAAATATATAAAGAACTCTTTCTAACTCAGTACATAAAAGACAGTACATAGACTTAATTTTGTGCCACTCCCCTCAAATTCATATCCTAATGTCCAATGTGATGGTATTAGGAGGAGGGACTTTTGGAGGGTGACTAGTTTATGAGGTCAGAGCCCTCATGAACGGAATCAGTGCATTCATAAAAAAAGACCCCAGAGAATTCCCTCATCCCTTCCACCATGTGATACACAGCAAGAAGACAGCTTTCCATGAACAAGCGAGTAGGTTCTCACCAGGCACAGAATCTATAAGCACCTTGATCTTTAACTTTCCAGTCTCCAAAACTGTGAGAAATAAATTTCTATTGTTTATAAGCCATCCAGTCTATGGTATTTTTGTTAAAGCAGCCTGAACTGAGGCAGAAATTAGTACTGAGAAGCAGAGTGCTGCTGTAACAAATGCAAAAAAAAAAAAAAAAAAAAGGAAGTGGCTTTGGATCTGGATGATGGGTAGAGGCTGCAAGAGTTTCAAGGTGCATGCTAGAAAAAGTCACTTTGCCATGAATGGACTGTTAAAGAGGATTCTGGTGACAGCTCAGAAAGAAAAGAGGAGAGCTGAAGGGAAGATTTCAATCTTCTTAAAGAATACCTACCTAAGTAATTCTGAATAGATCGTTGGTAGAAAAATGGACAGTAAAGGTCATTCTGATGAGTTTCAGATGGAAAAGAGGAACATGTAATTGCACAATGGAAGAACAACCCTAAAGGCAATTCAAATATCACCTAGACTGCTCCTCCCATCACAGTTTCACAGCTGGAGAAATATTTGCCCCGGGATGAATTATACCTTGAGTCTCATTCATATCTGACTTAGATGATATTTATATGAGACCCTGAGCTTAGACTTGAAAGTTGATGCTGAAACGAGTTAAGAGATTTATGGCTGCTGGGATGTAATAGATGTATTTTGCATGTGATAAAACCATGAATTTGGGGGTCTAAAGACAGAATGTTATAGATTTCAATGTTTTTATATCCTCCCACAAGTCATATGTTAAATCCTAATGTCCATTGTGATGGTATTTGGAGATGGGGGTCTTGGCAGTGATTGGATCATGAGGGTAGAGCCCTAATGAATGGGATAAGTGCTCTTATAAAAAGACCCCAGAAAACACCCTCACCCATTCTGTCATATGATGCATAGTAAGAAGACAGCTTTCTATGAACCAGGAGAAGGCCCTCACCAGACATGGAATCTACTAGCAAATTGATCTTTGACTTCCCAGTCTCCAAAACTGTGAGAAATAAATTTCTACTGTGTATAAGTAACCCAATCTATGGTAATTTTGTTATAGCAGCCTTAACTGAATGAGACATAACCCAATTTGAAAATGGGCAGTGGATTTGAATAAACATGTCTCTAAATAAGATATATAAATGGCCAAAAATCACATGAAAAGATGTTCTACATCATTAATCACTAGAATAGTACAAATG
Organism: Martes martes; assembly: GCF_963455335.1. Taxonomy (NCBI): domain Eukaryota; kingdom Metazoa; phylum Chordata; class Mammalia; order Carnivora; family Mustelidae; genus Martes; species Martes martes. Next base: position 28,210,931 of record NC_137895.1, on the reverse strand, counting down.
AAAACTATGAGATACCATTTACATCTGTTACAATGGCTTAAAAAAAGACAGATAATAACAGGACGATGGGAAGAAAATACAACCCTCATACATTGCTTGTGAAGATGTAAATAGTGCAGACATTTTGGAAAACTGTTTGGACATTGCTCAGATTACCAACCATAGAGTTACTGCAAGACCTAGGAAAGCCAGTACTATACACAAGAGAAATGAAAACATACATCCACACAAAAACTTATTCAAAAATGTTAACAGTAGTGGGCGTCTGGGTGACTCAGTCGTTAGGCAGTTGCCTTCAGCTCAGGTCATGATCCCGGGGTCCTGGGATTGAGGCCTACATCGGGCTCCCTGCTCAGTGGGAAGCCTGCTTCTCTCTCTCCTGCTCCCCCTGCTTGTGTTCCCTCTCTCTCTGTCTCTCTCTTTGTCAAATAAATAAACAAAATCTTCTTAAAAAATGTTCACAGTGGTATTACTTATAATAGCTAAAAAATGGAAACAACCTAGATGTCCATCGACTAACGAACCAATAAACAAAATTTGGGGTATTCATGCAATGGAATATTATTTAGCAATTTAAAAAAACAAAGTATTGACACATGCTACATGAATGAGTCTTGAACACATTACACTAAATGAAAAAAAAAGTTATAAAAGATGGTGTATTATTTAATGCCTTTCATTTGAAATGTCCTGAATAAGCAAATCCAGGGAGACAGAAAATAGAATAGTAGAGGTTACCCAGTTGGTGGACTGGGGAACAAGAATGAAGAATAATTGCTAATGGATATGGGTTGGGGTTTCTTTTTGGAATTTTGTAAACGTTCTAAAATTAGAATGTAGTGATGTTTGCACAACTCTGTGTATACTGAAAACCACTGAACTGAGACAATCAGACAAACAAACCCAGTCTGTATAATAAATAAATAATAACTTTATAATTCTGCTTGATAGTAAGAGACAATAACAAAAGCTCTCAAAAGTTCAGGTAAATACCACAATATTTGAAACAGGTGAGAAATAGGCAGAAACTGGATTTTGGGGCATGAAAGGGTGAAATCATCTAATAACACAGATCCAGGCACTCAGGGAGTGTCTAGTAAGTTGGTGATTCTAAGTTCCGTGATCTGGCAAAGTACTCTGGAGATCACAACATTCATCCTTCTTTTGCTTTTATAGCCAAACAGCAGCAACAACATCAACAACAAAACACCCCACACCTTCACAACCTCTTCTGGTTATGGTTACTTGATCTGGGTCAGACGCTGAGTAGCAGGGGTGAGAATTTCCTCTCTGAGCCTTTATGATCATGACATTGAGCATTCTGATAAGCACCTCAAGGTAAGAGATGGTGGCATGGCAATAGAAGAAAAAGAGAACAGCTAAATGCTTCAGAGGAGAGAGTTCAAGGCAGTGAGTGAGATTTAGAAGGAACAGGGAAAAAAGAATAAAGCCAACAGCAGGGAGAAGGAGTATTGGGGCAGGAGACAATGAAGATAGAGTCATAGAAACTTTGATAAGGCTGGAAAGTTTAGAGAAAAGAGAGGAAAGTAAGAAAAATATAAGGTGAAAAAAGAGAACAGAGTTGTGTCCTTTTTTCTTTTTTCTTTTACCAGGCCCACTCCTTCTTTCTCCCAAATATTGATAAATGTGGAGCAAAAGAAGACATCTGGCCCTGCCATTTACTCTTTGTTCCACCAGCAGAAAGGGTATTTTAAAATCCAGTACTCAAAGTGATGAAAAAATATTCAGAGGAATTGGGTTAGCAATACAGTAGTCCAATCCTCTATAATACAGCTCTCCTAGAACAGCAGAGGTTAATTACTTACTTACTTATAAGAACAACCAGTTATTCTTATTAACTGGTTAAGACATAAATATGAACTGTTGTCTTCTATCCAATTTATAATGAATATTAATGGTAAATATACAAAGTAAGACAAAAACTGCACATAGTTAAGTTTGTTAATTGACTAAAAACTGACAGAAGCAAAACTTTTTGATAATATTTTTACCTGCAAACTTTGATTAGAATAAACAGACTTGATAGATATAATGTCCATAAAACAAAACTTCTAATTTAGTAGCTATAATTGTTGATACAAATAAAAAACTTGATTAGAAAGACTTTATTTTCATTGAAAATTTTACATGGAAAATTATTCTAATGAGAATAATTTCAGCAAAATAAAAATGAACATTAAGAAATTGGGTGTGGTGCACCTGGGTGGCTCAGTGGGTTAAAGCCTCTGCCTTCGGCTCAGGTCATGATCCTAAAATCCTGGGACTGATCTCTGCTCAGCAGGGAGTCTGCTTCCTCCTCTCTCTCTGCCTGCCTCTTTGCCTACTTGTGATCTCTCTCTCTGTCAAAAAAATAAATAAAACCTTAAAAAAAAAAAAAAGAAATTGGGTGTGATTTGAGTGCTAGGTAGGAAATTAATTAAGGAGTTAAATTATCTCAATAGAGAAAAAAATCACAGTACAGATTTGTTTTGTCCGAGTACATTCCTCTCCATGCATCCTGGAGGTATTCCTGAGGGTATGCATGCTAGCACATAACGGGCCCCTCTGTATCTATTTCAGAAGAAGCTTGATTTAGTTGCCCTTCTGATAAATAGCTTTAATTCAAGAGAATAAGCAGTCCATATTCCCTGAGTTTGGCATGGGGAGGGAACAGATGATCTGATAGGTTTTGCTGCCTCTAATTTTTGTGACTAATATAGAGGCTCTGTTTGAAAGTATCCAGATCTGGTTCCATTCTGGTTTAGCTAAAAACGTATTGCATGGAGCACTGGGTGTGGTACATAAACAACGAATTGTGGAACACTGAAAAGAAATTCAAAAAAATAAATAAATAAATAATTTAAAAAACAAACCAAATTTTAACAAAATGTACTCTTTTCTCAAGAGCCAAGCCCTCACAACTATCCTAAGGATAATTGTGAAAGATAAAACAAACCAAGTATAGCTCAGAGTGGTCATAAAACTTGTCAAAGGTCTAAAGAAAGTCAAAGTAGCCTAATTAAATTCAGACAGTGAGTCTAAGAGAAGGCCTTAATTGCTAAGAATTCTTCTATTGCCTGGCTTAAGGTTCCTCTATGGAGGAAACACCTCTAGAGAAAGTCCCATCCTGGCGATACCTTCCCTACTCCTCTTTATGTGATTGGTAAATTGAAAGAAGGAACGGAATATTCTTCTCAGCTCCCTCCTCTGATTCTCTTTGGAAGTCAATGTTTCCTCAAGGAAGATGAAATCTGAGTTTCTTGTTCCTATAAAATTTACAGGTGCACACACCTACCTGTCATTATTTTTTTATCAGGAACACTGATTTGTCTACCTCTGCCTGGTGGACACAATGATGAATCTGTCCCACTCTGGGCTATAGAATTAATAAATCCATTTGCCACATACATAAGTGATGCTTTCTCATGGACCTTTGCCTAAAATAAAGTTGGTATTTTGATGCCATCTTGACTTCCATTTCTTAGATGGTTCCAAACTCAGGCAAAGAGAGGAATGCTGTGCATTAACTGCTAAAGTTCCAAAATAAACCCCAATCTGCTTTCTTTTCCCTCTAGCTATTTCCTTCCACGGAAACTTGTGAAATTTTTGTTTATGGTGTGTGTGTGCATGTGTGTGTGTGTGTGCTCTTTATTTTTAGGCAAAGGAAATAGAAGTAAGAATTTGGGATTCAGTTAGTATTCCGAAAATCTTGAAGAAATTAAAAACCATAGGCTTCTTTAAGTTTCTAGAACACAAAATTTTAAGGAAAAAATAAGAGTGGTGACAAGAAGTGGAAGTAGGTAGGGCAGGGAGACCTATGTTCACCTAGAGCAGGCTTATTTCATGTATGAAGGACATTTGAAACAAATAGACATATTTCAACATGTAGTCTCTGGGTTATGTGAAATAAACAACATTCTCTTGAATAAATTTCCTCTTAATATCTTAGAACACACTCATGTATTTTTCACGAAATTGATCTCAGATTTGAAAAATTGGTTTGAATCTCATGAGACTTAACTTTTAAACAAAATGAGCCTTATTAGTAGTAGTATTACTTTGCAAACAGATTGGTAGGTTTTCCTGTATTCTCAAACCATATTGGATTTATTCAATAATGTAATGGAAAATACTCTACAAGAAAATGCATGTACCCCAGGGATTACATTTCTACTTATGCCTGTATTTGCCATCAACATCAAATAAATACCAGAATAGTGTTACTCCAATTAGATGCAGGAAAAAAAAAAAATCAGAAATCTTTGAGAAACAAAGGAGAAAAGCTCTGAAACATGAAAATAAAGAGTGCTTCTCTGGGTACGTAGAGTGGCCCCAGAGGAAATTGTAAGGCAGGTGAAGTTTGTCTTTCAGGTTTCTTTTCTTTCTTTGATTCTTTTTAGACACTGTATAATCTCATGCCACCTTTACAAGACTTTGAACTTAGCCTATGTTGGCTAAAACAAGAGGAAAAACCATCCTTACTCAGTTTTCCCCAAGCACCTCAGTCCACTTGGCTTACTTCTACACATCCTTCAAGAATTAGATGAAATACACAATAGAATATTACTTGCTACAAAAATAAATAAATAAATAAAATCTTTCCATTTGCAACAAAATGAATGGATCTGGAAGGTGCAATGCTAACTGAAGTAAATCACTCAGAGAAAGACAAATACCATATTATTTCACTCATATGTGGAATTTAAAAAACAAAACAAAGGAACAAAGAAAAAAAGAGACAAAAAACCTGACTCAAATATAGAGAGCAAACTGAGGGGAGGCAGGTGGGGGGATGGGTAAAATAAGGTTATGGGGATTAAGAGTACACTTACCATGATGAGCACTGAGTAATGGATAGGAGCGCTGAATCACTATATTGTACACCTGAAACTAATATAACACTGTATGTTAATTCCACTTGAATTTTTTTTAAAAATGAGAAAAAAAAACCCACAAAATTTAAAAAAAAAAAAAAGAAGAAGAAGAATTAGATGGAATGTTCCCTTCTCTGAGTTAGAGACTCTTCTCTCTGTTTCTACAGTTTCCTATATATAATCAAACAGGGAAGAATAGAAGGCATGTCTTAAGCCAAAGGATAAATGGTAGGTTTAGCCTTCCTGGGTATAGGAAAAGTCTGAGCAGATAATGCCTATTTATAACCCAACAATCACCACAGGTACATCTGTCTACCCTGCCTTCACTTCAGTCTAGCCTTGTTTTATTATTCCATTTCAAGCTGGGAGAACTTGAGAGAGAAGCCCTCTACCTGGGTATTTCTGTCTATAAGAGGAGTGTCTCTCTTCACAGAAAATTCCCCAATTGTTTTAACCTATATCCAGTGCAAAATTTCATTGAGATTACTAACAGGTGCAGAACCAATTAACTGATTTGAATTTTACCATCATCATCAGCACTGTCAACAGACACTTACTTAATGAGTATCCCTAGAGCACTACACATTGCACTCAATGCTAACAGTTCATCTTCTTTCCCCCAAAGGACATTTTAATGAACAGTGAAATAGCTAAAATATAGACATGAAAATGAAAAGGCTAGAAAAATAAAAAGAATTAATAATTGGTCCCTAAGTAAAGAGCAGATCTTCATTTCTTCTTAATATCAATAGCTATAAGTCATTCAAATATATAAAGAGATTAATTTATACACAAAGTGAATAGAGAGAAAAAGATGATGTTATAGATTGAATGTTTGTTTACCGCCCTCCCCCCCAGATTCATATGTTAACCAAAAGCCCAAGATGACAATATTAGGAGGTGGAGACTTTGGGAGGTGATTAGTTCCTGAAGGCTCCACCCACACGAATGGGATTAGAGCCCTTATAAAAAGACCCCAGAGAGATCCCTGTGAGAATACAGCAAAAGTGGCTGTCTAGGAAGCCAAAATCAGAACTCCATCAGACACTGAGTCTGCTGGCACCATAATCCTGGATTTCCCTGCCTCTAAAACCATAAGAAATAAATGTTGTTCAAAAGCTACCTAGTATGGTATTTTTATTATAGCAACCTACATGGACTGATGACGATGATGGTGATGATGATGTTGATGATACATATAGATCTAAATAACATGCAAGTGTACATAAAGATCTGTAGTCTAGACAAAGACATATATGATATACCTATGTTCATATATCTTTATCAAGATATCTATCTATAACTCTAGATAGATACGAAGACAGAGATACAAATGTCTAAAAAATCTTGTTAGCAGCTCTTAATATATTTAACGTAAGTGGATATAATACCTTTTATTTTACTGATTAAAACAGACTGGCTCACATTAAGAACTTCCCTCAAACATCATTTAAAATTCTTAATTCAAATGTGAACTCTATGGTTAGAAAGAGTACAGTAATCCTGGATAAAACCCAAACAAGAGCTGTAACTTTGACTGAGGAACTGAGTGAAGAAATTTCAAGGCTGAATAGAAATAGCTAAGGAAGGATGTAAGCCTGGACCTAATTTAATTTGTGAGCCCCAAAGTAGTAAGGTAATTAGTTAACCTAGTACAAATGAGTTTTCCAAAAGGGATTTATCTTTAGCCTGAATAATGGAAACTAAGTCCAGAACACGTAGAGATCTAAATCACTGGTTAACCAAAAAAAAAAAATATATTCTCAAGCAGTTATGTTAACACCGAACACAAAATTAAACATTGACACAGACCTCCTTCCCGGGATGGAACACAATATTACCCAGGTAGTGTACTAGATAACTAAAAAAGTTTCATACCTAATGTGTGATTATATTTGTCTATACATTTACGTGACATACTGCTTTGTTTGAAGGTCTATTTAAGAACTGTTCAAAGAATAGGAGTGCTGCCTAACGATGGGAGTAGGTAGGTCGCAGAAGACGTCACAAGACACAAAGGTTTGAGCAGATTCTTAAAGAGCATGAGGTTAAGAAGAGAACCTGGAGGAGAGGTCAGAATTGTTGGAAAGAAAATTACATCAGACAATAGGAATGGAATTAAATAATGCCATGAGGCTGGAGAGAGAATGGTTTGTTCGAAGAATAAAGAAGAGTTAAGAGTGGTCAGACTGGAGAAAACAGAGAGAGCATTAAGATTAAAGTTTGAAAAACCATCCATTCTATCCTAAAGAACTAGAATATCTACAGGATTAAGAATCCCTTCTTTAGTGATTAGAAATCATATGACACTCCTCACCCCCACAATTGTATAGTACTTAGTGTCTGATATTTTCACCTCTGTTAACAATGGAATTTACATCAAAACATGAATACCAATTGGTAGACAGAACATGGCCTTGGCTGTAAAATTCCCTAAACAATTTAAGTTAAAAGAAAAGAAACTTTAAGTAAATAAATATATACAGTTACGCCACAAGAAAGCCATCTTCCATTTTTACCAAGTTCTCTTCTCTATCTACTAAGGGACTAACCTCATTATAAAACCCCCTGGAGTATTCTCTTTTCCACAAAAGAGGGAGGGGGAAAAAAAAGAACTTTCCAGGGATAGTTTTGCACACAAATGACAGGCATAGGTTTCTAAAGGATGGTTTCCAACCTGTTAATAGTTTTCAATACACAACAGCTGCAATCCATGAAAGAGATAAATATTCATGGCACAAAGCATTTATATGTATCAAATGTATATTCATGAACAAATGGCTTCCCCTGCCTTTAATAGTGTTTGCTGTGCAGTCAGTGAAGAATGGACCAAGCCTCCCCTGGCTGCTACTGCTGAGTCCCCACCGCTCCATCTCCTGAATGTCAGTTCTGCAGTGGTTACCAACAGGACAATAGCCATGAAAAAGAAAAAAAACAAAAATGTGCCCTGAATCACTCCCCACTCATTCCAGATCAGATAGCAGCACCTCCCTGTGTCAAATATTAATGACAGGTTTTCTATAGCTGCCAACTTATTTTTCAGGATAAGCATTATATATTCAAGACTTGTGTGGCCATATGTACACCGTAATATCCATGGCTGACCCTCTTCTTTCAAATATGCTTTGTCACAGCACCACCCTCCCAACGGGCTTTACTAAGAACACTGGAAGGCAAATTTGCATACACTGAATAACATTCTCTGGTGATCATCAGCATCCAGTTGTCATGGCCTCCATCAGAGTGTTCTGTGCAGCATGGAGGCAAGAGAATGACAGTGCAAACTATTCAACAAAAGTCTTTGTTATTCATAAGGTTTGGTGGATGGTATGTGCTTTTGAAAATTGGCATATTGTTTGATAAAAGTGTTGTTTGCTCCATTAATTTCTCCAGGAGGAAGGAAAGAATAGAACCAGGTGAGGAAATGTGCCTTTTGTCGAAAAAGAATAGGGAGTCATTATAAGGTTTCAGGGCACTGAACAAAGCCTGCTAAAAATAAAAATAAAAAAAAATAATACTAATAATAAGGAAATGAAATAATTTAAATTGTAACACAGGCAAAGGAGCTGTCAGCTTTGCAGACAGGGCCTCCTCACTCCCTCTCTCGATTCTTCTTGGTCATCTCCCCATGCCCTTTTAGGTTCACAGGAAAATAGTTCTAACTCTATAGGAAATGCCAACTTTCCCCTTTATCTCTCATGGCATTTGCTCTTGATCCATTCTAAGAAATGTGCTTTTAGGACCAAGATGAGAAACTGAAAATATGATTTGATATCATTCCCTCCTACACATTTTTATAAGGATACCTAGTTGTATCTGAATTTTAGTGTGCAAAGTTAAATTGCACCTATCCTTCTTGGAAGTTTATACAATATATTGCATCAGACTCTAAGTTGTAATCTACTATAAAATATGAAAAGATTTTAGCTCTTTGTGCTATGAGACTGAGATTGCATATAATAACCGGTGAGGAGGAAGCACCTTGCTGGATATGTCAAGTTTCCAGAAATATCATGGATTGTAGCTGTACTTGGCTAGGATGAAGTCATACCTCTCTATAAATGAAATGGTTTCAGTATTTAAGTATAGTTTCAGTGTTTAAAACAAAGCAAATTTTGTCCTGGATTATATTATGAAAACTAATCCTTTGCAAAGGAAATATTTCTGAATTGTTTCATAAATAAATAGAAGAGGTTCTCTAGGGGGTGATGAATCTCTGCAGACCCACAATTAATTCCCTAGGTCCTCCCACTTTTGATTATACAATGTGAGGCATGTTGCCATCATCTTTTTTTCCCATCTCAGTGAAGTCTTAGTATGCGTCAGATTCTCCTGTGTCAACTTTATACTATTCTTACTAATGAAGAACAGTCCATATTGCCATTCAATAGCATATCACAACTGACACTCTACCAGAAATAAAAACAATATAAAAGGCAAAGGAATTGATCTCAACTAATCTGTTTATTTGAATTATTTCTTCCATGCCTATCATGTTCCAGAGCTGTGCTATTTGCTGTAGACATAGCCTCTTCTCTCAAGACATTTTCAGTCTTACAGAAACATCAAATGAAATAGCCAAGCAGTCAAAATGCAGTGTGCTAGGTGGTCTGGTGGAGGAAGTATCCGATGTTATGGGATTTGAGAATTTAAGACACTTGCCCAAGATTCTACAAAAAGAAGGCAATAAAGCCTGGATTTGAACCTAAATTTTCAGGCTCCTAACTTTATACATTCTGCTTATAAAATATCAACTTAGCTTCGCCCAATCCCTTATATATGGGAGGAGCCACTTGAATGGCCACAGGAAATTCTCTTCCCCTACTCTTAATAGGACTAGTTAGAGTTATGTCACAGTTAATCTTAGCCAAAAAGGAGACAAAGCTGGAAAGCAGAAAACAGAAATCTCATTATTCACTGAGTGAGAGTTCCATTAGAAAAAGGGAATAGTAGAAAGGCTTTAGCTACTGAGGAAGTCTGTTGCTGTTCCCATTATATTCTTGAATCTCCTTTGGTCCTGGTGTAAGTCTAACTTCACACTACATGAATGCAGGCTGGAACAGGGCTAGACTAAGCAGTTAGATAGAGATGAGCAGAAGAGGAGAAAGAAGGGTGGCAGATGTGAAAATTGCCAGGGACCACACCAGTCTCCAACCAGAGACCACCCGCTCTCCCTTAGACCAACCCTTTTTGTGGTTTAGCACAGTCTGATAAGCAAAAGATACAGCAGCAAGCACTTTCCCAACTTTGGAGTGTGTGCACTTAAAGAAAACCTTGTCTGCTAGTAACCTCAAGCCTGTTATAATATTATTATTATATCACTAGCATTTGCAGTTTGCCCCCCCCCATTATTATCATGAGGAGCTCATGAGAAGATGGAGGACATGAACATGCACAAAAAGTTGGAGGGGAGGAAACCAAGATGACCCAGTGGGGTGGTGTGATAATGAAAAGATGGAATGGAAGAGATCAAACAGACCCCCATAAAAAAACATGATGCAGAATTCAGCGGGCTGCTACCCACCCTTAGGTCAGCCCACGCCACATCTCTGGAGTGTGTTTTTGCTTTGCTAAATAAAACCTTTGCTCTTCTCACTCTCTATCGAGTCTCTAGACTGAATTCTTTCCTTCAAGAAGATAAGAACTGAGGGATTTTATAATCCACTACCCAGTAATAGTTTTACTAGCTCACCAACCCATGAGAAAACTGCTGCCCACTCCTCTTTATGACTATATAGGAAAGGAAGCTGTTGTGTTGGGGAGGAGGGTTGGTAGCACAAACCTAGCCTCCCAATGGCTTCACAGCTTTGTATTCCCCACCCTAACATCTGCTGGAGTCCATACTGGAATCCCCTAGTGGGTAGCCTAGTACCAACCATGATGTCTTAAGGTAAGGTAATATACTAAATAGCACACAGAAACTAACCATCCACCTCACAATGTTTCACTACTATTATGACCAGCCTCAGAACCACAACTTCTTCCTATTGTCTAACATCTCAGGATTAAGAGGAGGGCCAGGAAGTAATGGAAACTAGGATGGGGAGACAAAGGGGACTAATTTTAAGCCAACTATCATTTTAAGCATTTTATTTCATTAGCAATTCAAAATAACCTGAGTAGACCCATGTTACCAATTGAGAAAAAGAAGTAATGAGGTTAAAATCATTCCTGAGGTCACACAGCCAGTAAGTGCCAGATCCAAGATTAAAACTCCGTCATGGCCCTCCCCCAGTACTGGTTTGTGTGCTTCAGAAGTCAGATGTGTCCTGGCACTCAAGATGAAAGAGAGGATGAATTCACCTTTCCATAGAAACTGAACAGCATCTTAATGTATCTTCTCTGTTCCACATACAGAACAATGAAAGACCAAATATTAAAAAAAAAAAAACTCATAAAGTACAGTGATGAACTATTTATGTACCACATAGAAGTCAATGCCTCTGAGTCACCAGGACCAACAGCGCTCCAAGGGGTCTGGAATTAGGCTTACAGCCCCTGGAGAAACTGCTGCCTACTGCTCCCTGGAGCCACCCCTACAAGGGAAGCTATTAATTTGAAGAAGGAAGGTTGGTGGTCCAGACCCAGCTATATAACTGGATTTGCAACATCCCAAATATCACTCTAGCACAGAATCTCTTTATAAGTGCTGCTTTTGGACTGGGAGCCCAGGGAGCTCAGGGAGGCATCGGCTAAGGCCTAGATGGAGAGAGGTAAGCACGGAGTAAAGGAAAGAAAAACACTGAAATGTGTGGTTAGTTGCAATGATTAGTTCAGTGTGATTACACTACCACAGGAATCATGGGTTTGTATTAACTAACAGTTGACTGAGAACCTAACCACTAACACATTCTGAGTCCCAAAGATCTACTTCTATATATGACTTTTGGAACTTTACATACACACACATGCATGTATATTAAGTTCCAAAATATATATATATAGTGAGTTAGTCTTGGAGAAATTCTAATGAGAATTTTCACTTGAGAAGATGTGAAACCACTTTAGACCATTCATATTGGGGAATTTGCCACTTCTTATTCTCAGCAATCATCCACAGGTATAGATGAGTATTACAGTCTTCTATTGTTGAGCAAGAAGTAGTTTAAATTTAAGATAATTTTAAAACTATTAAGAAGATTGAAACTTCCACACTAAAATCTTGAGCCAATGTTCATTGTCCATGCTCTATTATTTCTCCCTTTTGGGTCTGTTACTAGTTTCTTCACAGTATTTAGATGCATCTATGTTGGGGTATCTGGGTGGCTCAGTCGGTTAAGTGCCTGCCTTTGGCTCAGGTCATGAACTCCGAGTCCTGGGACGTGCCATGGATAGGTTGGGCTCTCTCTTGCATGCTCTCAAATAAATAAAATCTTCAAAAAAAAAAAAAAAAAAGATGCTTCTATGTTGAGTGCATAAATATTGACAAATATTATATTCTTTTGTTTGACTGACCCCCTTATCATTATGTAACACTTCTTTGTCTCATTATAGAAACAAAGGATCTCTGTAATAATAACAGATTAATACAAAGACTCATAAAAGACTACTATAAATAATTACATGTCTACAAATTGCACAAACTAGAATGGATACATTCTAAAAACATACAACCTACCAAGACTGAATTATGATGAAAGAGAATCTGAAGAGGACATTTGCTAGCAATGACAGTGAACCACTGTGAATCAAAAATCTTCCAACAAACAAAAGTTTAGAGCCAGACAGCTTCACTTATGAATCCTACCAAATATCCTAAGAAAAATTACTACCAACCCTTCTCAAACTCTTCCAAAAATAGAAGAGAGGGGAATTCTTGAAAACACATTTTACAAGGCTAGCATTATCTTGATAACAAAACATAACAAGAGAGCCAAAAAAAAAAAAAAAAAATTACAGGCCAATATCTCTGATGAACATAAAAGTAAAAATTCTCAACAAAATGTTAGCAAACTGAATTCAACAATACATTAAAAGTATTTTACACCATTATCTAGTGGGATTTATTCTAGGGATATGAGGATGTTTCAATATCCACAAATCAGTCAGTGTGATACACTACATTAACAAAATGAAGAATAAAAAACCATGTGATCATCTCAATAGATGCAGAAAAAAGCATTTAACAAAATTCAACATCCACTTAAGAGAAAACTCTCAACAAAGCGGGTATAGAAACATACTTCAACATAATTAATGCCATTTATGACAATGCCACAGCTAACACCATACTCAATGCTGAAAAGCTGAAATCCTTTCTTCTAAGATCAGAAAAAATACAAGGACGTCTATTCTCACCTACTCAAAATAGTATCAGAAGTCCTAGCCAGAGCAATTAAGGAAGAAAAAGAAATAAAAGGCATCCAAATTGAAAGGAAAAAAGTAAAATTGATTACTATTAGCAGATGATATGATAGTATACATAGAAAATCCGAATGACTCCACAAAAAAACTGTTAGAACTAATATACAAATTCAGTAAAGTTGCAGGATACAAAATCAACACAGAAATCTGATGTGTCTCTATACATTAATAACAAACGATTAGAAAGAGAAATTAAGAAAACAATCCTGTCAACAACAAAGAATAAAATACCTAGGAATAAATTTAACCCAAAAGGTGAAAGCCGAGGTTACTGAAAACTATAAGACATTGTAAGAAACTGAAGAAGACAAAAATAAATGGAAAGACATTCCATGCTTAGAAATTAAAAGAATTAATACCGTGAAATGTGAAAATGTCTCTAGTATCCAAAGCAATCTACAGATTCAATGCAGTCCCTATCAAAACTCTAACAGTATTTTTCACAGAAATAGAGTAAACAACCTTACAATTTGCATAGAACCAAAACAGATCCTAAATAGCTAAAGCAATCTTGAGAAAGAAAAACAAAGCTGGAAGCATCATGGTTCCTGATTTCAAATTATACTTCAAAGTTGTAGTTCCTAAAACAGTATGATATTAGCATAAAAACAGATATATAGATCAATGAAACAGAATACATGGCCCAGAAATAAACCCTTACACGTATGATTAATTAATTAGAATATACAATGGGGAAAGGACAGTCTCTTCAACTGGAAAATTGAAGAGCCACAAGCAAAATAAGGAATCTGGACCATCATCTTACACCACATGCAAAAATTAACTCAAAATAGATTAAAGACTTGAATATAAGACCTAAAACTATAAAACTCCTAGGGAAAAAAAAAAAAAAACATAATCAGTAATACCCTTGAAACAGGTCTTGGTGATGAGTCTTCGAATCTGATACCAAAAGCAAAAGCAACAAACTAAAGCTTCTACATCAAACTAAAGAGCTTCTGAGTTGCAAAGGAAACAATTAACAAAATGAAAAGGCAATCTACTGATGCAAGAAAAATATGCAAATTGTATATCTGACAGGGGTTAATACTCAAAAATCCCAATAGCAAAGAACATTCTGATTAAAAAATGGACAAAATAGGGGTGCCTGGGTGGCTCAGTGGATTAAGCCTCTGCCTTCGGCTCAGGTCATGATCTCAGGGTCCTGAGATCGAGCCCTACATCGGGCTCTCTGCTCAGCGGGAAGCCTGCTTACCCCTCTCTCTCTGCCTGCCTCTCTGCCTACTTGTGATCTCTCTCTGTCAAATAAATAAGTTTAAAAAAAATCTTTAAAAAATAAAAATTAAAATTAAAAAAAGAATAAACTTCTTCCAGTGACCTTATAAAAAAAAAAGACAAAATATCTGAATAGATATTTTTCTAAAGAAGACATATAAATGGACAACAAACACATGATAAAAACGTTTACTATTAATCATCAGGGAAATGCAAGTCAGAACCACAATGAGATATTAACTCACACCTGTTAGAATGGCTATTATAAAAAAAACAAAAAACAAAAACAAAACAAAACAAACAAACAAACAAACAAAACAAGAATAACAAGAGTTGCCAAAGATGTGAAGGAAAGAGAACCTTTGTGAGAATGTAAATTGTTGCAGCCACTAAGGAAAACAGTATGGATGTTTCTCAAAAAATTAAAAATAGAACTACTGTATTATCCAGCAATTTCATTTGTGGGTATTTATCCAAAGAAAATGAAAACACTAATTCAAAAAAATATATGGACCCCCATGTTCATTGCAGCATCATTTATAATAGCCAAGATATGGAAACAACCTAAGTGTCACTGATGGATGAATGGACACACAAACACACACATACACACACGTATCATACATACAGCAAGACTTTACTCATTTTTATGGCTGAATAATATATAATACACACACATATATACATGCACACATATATATATATACACACATACTTATAAACACATATATTATTCAGCCAGAAAAGTGAATAAAATCTTGCCATTTGCAACAACATGGATAGACCTTGAAGCATTATGCTAAGTGAAATAAGTCAGAAAAAAACAAACAGCACATGATCTCTATTATATGTAGAATTAAAACAAAACAAAACAAAAAAGTACATAGATATAGGGAAGGACTGGTAGTTGCGAGAGGCAGGAATGGGGGGGTGGGAAAAATGAGTGAATTTTTTTTTCTTTTCTTAATAAATCATATATTTTTTTAAAAAGAAAAAAGTAAGAAATGCTTTTGAAAGTAATAAAAATAAATCAATTGAGATATAGTCCTTGTTCTAGATCAAAGGCACAATATTATCAAGACATCAATTCTTCTTAAATTGATTTAAAGATCCAGTGAAATTCCAATAAAAATCTCAGCAAGCTATTTTGTAGATACTGGCAAATTTATTTTAAACACTGAGTAGTCTAGACAGTACTGATGAAGAGCAAGTCAATGAACTCACACTTCCAAATTTCAGGATTTATTATAAAGCTACAATAATTAAGAGAGCATGATATTTTAAAACAAATAGACACATAGATAAATGGAACAGAATGGAGAATCCATGAACAGACCAATGCAAATACAGACAAATTGACCTTGGTCAAAGGAATAAAGGCACATCAATACAAAAAGGATAGTCTGTTAGTCCTCAGTAATCATCAACAAATGATAAGGGTACAAATGGATAACTACAAGGAAATTAACGAACAGACACACAAACTTTGCACCTTAGGCACAAATTCACTCAAAATCATTAATTTCCTGAAATAAGAAATCCAAACTATAAAAATTATAATGGAAAACAGGAGAAAATTCACCAGTTACTTCGATGACTAATTTTTATATACAATAACAAGTACAATCTGTCAAAGGAAACAATTGACAATGGGGACTTCCTTAAATTTAGAATGTCCATTCTGTGAAAGACAATGTTGAAAGAAGGGAAAGACAAACCCCTGACAAGGACAATATACTTTCCAAAAAAAAAAAAAAATATATATATATATATATATAATAAATATAAAATATAAAATAAATATAAGTAAATGTAATATAAATAATAAATAATAAATAATAAATAATATAAATAAAATATAAAATAAATATAAAATATAAATATAAAAATTATATATATATGTATATATAGAGAGATTTGCATGTAATACATTCAGAGAACTAATAAAAAAATTCCACGGGGCACCTGGGTGGCTCAGGGGGTAAAGCCGCTGCCTTCAGCTCAGGTCATGATTCCAGGGTCCTGGGATCGAGCCCCACATCGGGCTTTCTGCTCAGCAGGGAGCATTGCTTTCCTTCCTCTCTCTGCCTGCCTCTCTGCCTATTTGTGATCTCTGTCTGTCAAATAAATAAATAAAATCTTAAAAAAAAAATTCCACAATAAGAAACAAAACCCCTGAATTAAATAGGCCAATATGAATAGATAACTTACCAAATAAAATATATAAATGGGCAAAAGCATGAAAAATGCTCAACACTGGGGAATTACTGGACAACAACACGCATCATGTATTATGGAAAAGCAAATTAAAACACCAGTGAGATACCCTATCCATCTATTAGAATGGTTAATTACTAAAAACTGATAATACCAATTGATGGTGAGGATGTGGGACAATTGGAATTCTTATTCACTGCCGACAGGAATACAAAGGGTACTACCTCTAGAGAAGGCATCTTGTCAGACTCTTGTGAAGCTAAGCCTAGTGTCACCATATGGTGCAGTAATTGTGCCCAGTATATTTACCCAACTGGAGTGAAATCATACAACCACAGAAAAACCACTAAGAATATACATAAAGCTGATTTGTTAACAATGGGCAAAACCTGGAAGGAACTAAGATGTCTTTTAATAGGTGAACAACAACCCAGTGACATACACTAGGTGCACAGGAGGCATTCATACACCACAGACATAGGGTAAGGAAATACATAAACTCAGACACAGACTAGAGGAACAATAAATGAAGTCTAGATGGACTGGAGGCACCCAGAATGTGGACAAACAGGAGCTGGTAGAGCTGGAAGTACAGGAGAGAGAGGCACTTGAGCATGGCATGCAGATACAGAGAGCGGGAAGTCTCATCTCAGATGCAGGCACAGGAGACAGAGACACTCAAGGAAAGACATGTGCTGCAGACACAGAGGAGAGGGACACAGGTTGCCTGACAAGGGTTTTAGGAACAGAAGGAGATGGAGACTCATGTGGGCTGACGCGGGCTGCAAGAACAAAGGGGAAAAACAAACCCACAACACATACTGCTGCATCCCAGGAGGATGGGCAGATCTGCCCGTGAACACATGCCCCATTTTCCTCCCTGCACCAGGCTGATGAACCAGGAACCTGCTGTGTCTATGGCACAGGAGTTTTCTCAGGATCTGCTCTTCTCCCTCCTTGCTGGCTGTAGGGAACCTAGCCTATCTAACAGCACCAGACTGAATTATCGGCACCATGCATTGTGTAATGCATGGTATATACAGTAATAAAGGCCTGAATGAATAAGCCAATTGCATTAAAAGGTGGTGGGAAAGCTCTCCTGATGAACAGGCAGAGGTATTCATCCACAATGGATGTGACCATGACTTTTTAGAATTAGTGGCTGCAAAGGACTGGGGGAACTGAGGTCAACCTCCACGTCCAATCCTACCACTCCCCATTTCGAAAATTCCATTAGAAAGGTAAAGTACCCAAGCAGTTCTTCAGGTAAACTCCAGTCATGGTAGGAAGACCAACTGGGGCAGCTGTACAAGGTAAATCTTAGCTCTGGGGAGGAAGCTCCTCCTTCCCTGTTAGCCCATGAGGCCTGGATTCCCTGGATTCCCATGAGGCAAGCAGGCAGCAGGCATCTGAGCAAGGGTGTTGATACAACAACACAGATGCAGGAAAACCACTGTTTATTATACACATTACAGCTTCTGTACACTCAGGGTGATGAAAATAAAACAGTTAACTGGTCCATGTTATGGCCTTCTAAGAAATAAGAGTAAAAAATCCCACTCCATTCGTATGTGATATAGAACCCACAAAATAGACGAGCTCAAGGGAACTACCAGTTAGTTAGGATTCAACACCCCTGCCTATATTCTCAGGTGAGCCCGCACCTCCTTTATGTCTCATTTAGACTTCAGTACCCCCAAACTCTATTTCCATTTCTATAAATACATGCTTTGCAACAGGATGTTATAGTAGTCTCCAAGGTTCCATTCATCATTATCCAAAATAGATTTATTCCCCTTCAATGACTCTGTGAGGAGGGGGAAAAAAAGTGAATATGTTATTTTTCCTCTATGAAACAAGAGTGACTTTGGGATGGATGCAGCCAAGTTATTCCCCACTATATAAATTACACATATTTAGCCCTTTTTGAAAGTCCAGAAGGGGAAAGTGTTTGATGTGTCTGTGCAGATCTTTTACTGACATGGACTCTTTCATGTGATTTCATTTATTCTTCACTAAACTCCATGATATGGTTACATGGTTAGATCATCAGTCCCGTTTGAATAATATTTAATAGTGAACAAGTGAAAGTACAGAGAACCAAAGTGATATTACTGCCCAGTAAATGCTGTGCCCAAGCTTTAAACCCTCCTGATACAAAAGCCAATGTTTCTTTCATGATGCCATTAGAAAACCAGTATTTATTTATTCTTCTCTCATTCCTCCAAGCATCCCACATCAAATATATAGGGGCAAGCAGATGATGGAGGCA
Source organism: Martes martes (assembly GCF_963455335.1). Classification (NCBI taxonomy): domain Eukaryota; kingdom Metazoa; phylum Chordata; class Mammalia; order Carnivora; family Mustelidae; genus Martes; species Martes martes. The sequence continues at coordinate 28,191,968 of NC_137895.1, read as the reverse complement.
GTATTTTAAAAGGGCAAGGAGAGGGAACCTGGGTGGCTCAGTGGGTTAAAGCCTCTGCTTTCGGCTCAGGTCATGATCCCAGGGGATCGAGTCCCGCATCGGGCTCTCTGGTCAGCAGGGAGCCTGCTTCCTCCTCTCTCTCTGCCTGCCTGCCTACTTGTGATCTCTGTCTGTCAAATAAATAATAAAAAAAGGGGGGGGGCAAGGAGATAGGACGCCTGGGTGGCTCAGTCAGTTAAGCGCCTGCCTTCAGATCAGTTTATGATCCCAGGATCCTGGGATCAAGTCTGGCACCAAGCTCCTTGCTCAGCAGGGAGCCTTCTTCTCCCTCTGCCTATAGTTCCCCATGCTTGTGTGTTCTCTCTGTCTCTCTCTCTCTCTGACAAATAAATCTTATTTAAAAAAAAAAAAAAAAAAAAAAAGGAAGGCGAAGGAGGGCAAGGAGTGCTGAAGAAGAAGCAAGGCTCCTGGGGTGCCTGGGTGGCTCAGTGGATTAAGCCTCTGCCTTCGGCTCAGGTCAAGATCTTGGGGTCCTGGGATCGAGCTCCGCATTGGGAACTCTGCTTGGCGGGGAGCCTGCTTCCTTTCCTCTCTCTGCCTGCCTCTCTACCTACTTGTGATCTCTGTTTGTCAAATAAATAAATAAAATTGTAAAAAAAAACAAAAACACAGAGTTAGCTGGGAATCTTGTGACACATGAACAAGAATGATAGTGGGGAGAGAAAGGATGAAAGGGAAGGAAAGGATGGTGCTAGAAGCACTGAGGGCTGGTACCTATTCATCCTGAAAGGAAGGTCAATGAAAAATAATACCATTTCTCTTCAGAGTTCTTGTAGGTTCCCACTGGTTGTGTGTTGTTGTGGTGGTTGTTCTCGTAGTCTTGTAGCTGCTTGAAGTGTGTGCGGAGGGTGGGAGGCAGATATTTTCAAAGACTAAAGAATTTTGCCACGATATCGTGGAGCTGAGGAGCAACCAGAAGTTGAATTAAGTATATAATGCGTCTGGCATCTGGAGGAGGCACCTACATGGAAGAGCAGGTAGTAGCAACAGAAATGGGCAAATGGCCTGATCCTGAGACTTTGGAATAAGAAGAAAGGAGTTAATTTCTCCTTCAATAATGTAATACCCAGCTGACATTTCTGAGTACTTCCCATGTTCCCAAATCTGTTTTGGGATGAGATCTGTTCATCTATTGGATTCTCACAAAATCTTATAGGACATGTACTATTCTTATCCCATTTTATAGAGGAAGAAACTGAGGGCCAGAGAAATAATTTGCCCACTTTTATATAAGCCACCACCCCCTTTTTGTTTCCTTCCCTGTTCCACTTCTTACACCATTTCTTGAAGGAGACACCTGAATTTATTTATCTCCCATTTACTCTTTGACCCAACAAAATTTGGCTTCCATTCTGTCCTCCCACCTCCAACAATACACACCAACGGAAACATCGCCAATGACCTCTTAACTTCCAGTTCTAGTGATTGTCTTTCATTCTTCAACCTACTTCACTTCTCTGAGGTTTTCATAATGCTGACACACCCCTTCCTTCTCAAAGCATAGGAGACTCCTATCCTGGTTTTGGTCCTGTTTTGTTAGCCACTTGCTTTCAACCCTCACCGGTGTCAGCTACTTCTTACGTTTCTGGAGAGCTCTGGGCTCTATCATTTACCCTCTTCTCTCCTGATTCTAACACGTGAGTCTCACTGAAATACAGGAGGTGTGGACAGGAGAACACCAAATGACCTAGGAGAATTTTTAAACCATTCATGCCCTTTTCCAAACTCCTGTTTTTTTCTGATATAGGTCCACACCTTGTTGGGGAGTTCAGGAAGGTTATATTACTCCCTACCTTAATAGTTAGTGAATTTAACCAGATATATTTGAGAAGGAAGAGCTAATTTTTCCTTTTTTTTTTTTAAGGTGTATCTCCTTCACTTTCACCTCTAAAAATTCATTTTGCCTGCCTTTCTTTGAATTTTAAAAATCTTTTAAATGGCATATATTAAAATCAGTAAAAAGAGGGAACTTGAGGTGGGGAAGAGAAAGAGAGAAGTCGGTGGCCCAGACATTGTGTGCTTCTGCAGAGCAACAAGGCGGAAGGATATAAAGGAAGATGCAGCCTTGGAATGCATCTTCATCATGGGAGGAAAGGTCTGTGATGTGTAGCCAAGTCCAAGAGGTCCAGAATACTCGGATACTGTGGCAGGAAATCATCAAGGGCAGAGAGAGGCCTGCTTATGTCATCTGTAGAGATAAGAAAGGAGAGTTTGGGACTGTGGCCTTTGTATGCACAAGAGATTCTCCCCATCCTTAAACTCCCTCCGTTTAAAGTAAAGCAATAGGTATAATATGAAGAACACATACTCATTGCTTCTGTAATGTTTCAAACAAAAATACACAACTTGGGGCTAGTCCTAAAGAAACATTAGAAAAACCCAAATTGAACAGTATTTTACAGAAAATGACTGGCTTCTGATCTTTAAAATACAGATATCATGAAAGTCATAGGAAGACTGAGGTACTATTTGGATTCAAATAGACTAGAGAGACATGATCACTAAAAGCATACATGATTCAGACCTTCTGCTATAGAAAATGGTACTGGGACAACCAGCAAATCTTGAATAGAGTCTCTAGATGAAGGATATATGGGAATTCTTTGTACTATATTTGCAACTGTTCTTTAAGTTTAAAATAGTCTCAAAATTAAAAAAAAAATGTTTTATTAAAATAAATAAAAATAACCTACTTGGCAATTTGTGTATCAATAAGTGTATCTCATTAAATATTCTTCATGAATAATAAAATTACTCTTTATTGCACCATGAACTCCGCTAAGAGCTTTATATGTATTTCCTCAGTTAATCTTCACAACAACTCCACGACGTACTAGAACTATATTCCTTTGGCAAAGAAGTCAAGAATTTTGCCTGGCAAGAAGCAGAGCAAGAATCTGAACCAGGGTCAGTCTGACACTAAAACCAATGTTCTTGAGCAATGTTATTCATCAAAACATGATGACCCAATATCATTAGTCATCAGGGAAATACAAATTAAAACCACAATGAGACACTAGCATATACCCGTCAAAAGGACTGAAATTAAGGCTGGCAACACCAAGCATTGGAGAGGATATAGAGCAACCATAGATCTCAAACACTGCCGATGGGAGTATAAAAATGCCATATGTACTTTGGAAGAAAGTTTGCCAGTTTCTAGTAAACTTAAATATGTGCTTGCCTTTGACTTAGCCACCCCACTCCTATATATTTATCTGAGAAAAATGAAAATATATATCCACATACTATATGACACTATAAGAATGTACATAGCCACTTAATTTGTAATAGCCCCAAATTGGGAATAGCCCAGATATATGAAAAATGAAAAAAAGAAATGTGTTACGTTCTTTAAATGAAATGTTACAAAGGAACAAAGTGCTAATACGTTCAACAAAAGGGCTGCATCTCACAAACATTATGCTTCAGAAAACAAAAACCAAACAAACCAAAAACAGGGACCCCTGGGTGGCTCAGCATCTAACTCAAGATTTCAGCTCAGGTCATGATCTCAGGGTCCTAAAGCTGAGCCCCAATTTGGGCTCTGTGCTCAGTGGGGAGCCTATTTGAGATTCTCTCCCTCTGCCTCTGCCCCTCCCTCCCTCACACTCTCTCTCTCTCAAAAAAATGATTTTTCTAAAAAACAAAAACAAAAACAAAAACAAAAACCAACCAGACACAAAAGCATACAGGCTGTATGATTCCATTTGCATTGAGTTCTAAAACTGGCCAAACTCATGGGTAAAAAATGGAGCAGCAGCTGTAGGTTGCCAAATTGTCAATATTTGTTAGGAGCACTAAAACACAAATGAGTGGTAGGTTTGAGGCCAGACTACTGAACATCAGGGCCCAGTACAAAAAAGCAAATCTGATCGTGGTTTGTTTTTTTTTCCTTCTGAGAGATTTTGATAAGTTTTCCACTCCCTATCCTAAAGAATAGAGTGTGACCTCCCCAACATGACTTTCAAGATCCTTTATACCAAACACAGATACCCAGAGCACTGTGCAGAGTTTTCTGTAATATTTAATCCTATTTACTACTTAGACCATCTCTGTGAAGGTTATTATACCATATTATAGGTAAAATAATTATATCAATGAAGGACCTGAGAAGGATAAATAATAAATGGCAAGGCCTAGAGAAAATTCAAGTTTTAGACTCCTTCAGTTTTTCTCTGTACCATTCATTCTTCTTCCTCTGTGGTAGGAAGAATTGTAAGATGGCTGGCAGGTTTCCAATCCCCTGCATTTTGCCCTGTTATAATACCCTTCTCTTGAGTATGGGTAGGGCCATGAATATGATGGGATATCTCTGGTTACTAATCACTTGACTTTGAGTTAATCAAGAGGGAGAATGTCCTGAGTGGGTCTGATCTAATGAGGTGAGTGTCTTAAGAGAAGATGAAATAGAAGCTCTCTCGTTGGCCTCAAATATGAAGTAAACTGACCTGTTGTCTGTCAAAGAGCCTATGGAGGGGCCATGTGCAAGGGCTTGAAGGTGATATCTAATTGCTTAGAATGGTCTCAAATCAACCACCAGCAAGGAAAATGTTCCTAACCACACAATCCCAAAGAACTGAATTCTGCCAACAACAAGTGAGCTTGGAAGAGACCCTCAAGCCTCAGATGAGAGAGAATCTCAGCCAACTCTACAACATCAGCCTGGTGAGACCCTGAGCAGAGGACTCAGTTAACCCACAGAAACTTTGAAATAATGAATGTATTGTTTGAAGCAACTAAATTTGTGGTCATGTTATGCATCAGTAGAAAACAAATACATCCTTCTTTCTTCTCCACCTATTTCTCTCAATGTTTTAGTCACTCTCAACTTTTCTTAGTTTCCTAATTAAAATATTACTTGCAATGAGTATGGTTTTGCAAGGAATGTTCACTTTGCCCAAAATTCCTTTTCCTCTTTTCTGCCTACTGAATACTACCCATCATTTAGGATCCAGATGAACACATCCTCTCCTGGAAGCCTTGACCTCTCCAGAGTTCATTCCTCCCTGCTCTGCACTCCTACAACATCCTGTTCTCTCTCTCTCAATCTCTCTCTCTCTCTCACACACACACACACAAACACACACGCACACACACACACACACACGTGTGACTTAATTGACAGCAAGAACTTACATTATTCACTTAGAACTAGGATAGTGCTTAGAACCTGGTAGACATTCAGTAAATAGTTAAAGGGTTAATACACCTATTGTTTTTCATTCAAATGCTTCTGATGTTTAATGAATCTAACAGATATTGCTCTTCGGGTCCTCTTATAGCTGCTGTGAAAAATAAAAAGATTAGTAGGTCATGTTTCCTGTTTCAAACAGGAGGCGTAAGATTTGCACACCAACAATAATTATGAGAACAGGACACGATGTGTGTCACATAAGACACTGGTCTGGGGGAGGGCTCAGGGAGGGAGAGAGAGGCTCCAAAGAATGGAGAGGAGCATACATATGGCTCCAGCCACATCCGTGTATTTTAGGGAACAACACTTTGCCATCATTACCAAGAAGGCAGGAACAGGAATGGAAGAAAAAATGGCCCCTCTTATCTTTCAGGTGGCTAATCCACAGTCCTCTGTGAGCAGACTGGAGCACGCACACAGCTGTGAAAACAGCCAGAGGCAAAGTCAGGTCACAGAGTGGAAGAGAGTTGTTGAGCAATGTCAACGTCCCTCTAAGACCCTGTAGACAGCGAGGCCATGAGAGATGCTGAGCCACAAAGTCTTGCTTGATGTTGTGTGTGGTGCTACTCACAGCAGCAGGTTGAACTGCTTGCTGTTGGTGTGAAACCCAAGGAAAATGTCCCCACAGCTGCTGATGTCAACATGTACAGCAACAGACACCCACATCCTGTTGCCTTACAATTGCACTAGTTGTCCTTTTACATGATATATCAAAGAGGGTATGTCTTTTTTTTTTTTTCCCCCAATAGACGTCTTTCAGTTCTCGGCAGAGAAAACCTATGTGTTTGAGTCCTGCTAACATCCACTAAATGTGGGCCTGCTAATTTCCTCTCTAATGCTTTACAGCTTGTGCCACACACCAAATGGCAACTCAATACACTTAATCTTTTGGTTTCAATTAAACACTCTTCTCTTCCTTCAAAAATTCTCATCTACTTAGTTTGCATCAAATAAACTTGCAGAGAATTATATAGTATATATAATATTAAAATCTACTTAAATTATAAACAAGTTAAACATTTGGATCCAGTTGCTTCTCTGAGCTTACAAAATGTTGTTGATATAGAGTTGTGATTATGCTTAACCTGGTTCCATGTTTTTGAGCCTTATCCACTAATTAACCAGGCTGAAATAATCATCAGATCATTAGATCAACCTAAGTACTCATATTGAGCCCTTTATTTTGAACTGAACATTTTTAGCTTTGGAGAGGAGGGTAGGAAGGAAAAAGAGTTCAAGATTTATTAGAAACTGACAGTGGAGAAACGTACTGTTTTTTTCTAGTTGGAATATTCCCTCTGTTCCTACTTCTTTGAATCATTTATGGGCTAAATTTGATAGTACCCAGGTTACCTTAATAAGGGTCAGAAAGAATCACCTCCCTTGGCAGCTACTTCACTGTGGGACTTTCCAACACTTTTCCTGGTCTCTAATGCACTCATTGTAGTGATGATGACACATGTCTTGGCAAAGTATCTCCATGTTCAGAAGTAGAACAGCTCCAATGTTCTTGATTCTATTTTAGACTTGTACTAAAGTTATCTGCCGACCACAGTCTGACTTCTTTAAACCTCATCTAATTTTGTCCAGATTTAGTTTGGTCAAGCATATTAATTTGCTAGGATAAAGAAATAATATTGCCTTCTAGAGTTGAAGCTAAATATTAGAGATAATATTGTGTTAAGCCATCCATTTTCTAACCTGGTGGTCTCCATTTAGGTTGGTAAATGCTTATGAGGGTACCATTAACTTTCTCACAAAATGTCATGTGGAATATGAATTTTAAAATATGCTCATAACTTGGAAGGTATCAAGGAGTGCTTACTAAAGGTTTTGCATTTCATTTCTGTTAACTGGTTTTAGCTTTTCTTAGTAGGCTTTTGTATTGAACCACGAGCTAGCCAAACTAGATTCCAAAAGTCTGAATTTGTGATGGAAAGAGGAGAAAAGACATATTATGAAAAATATAACAAGTTTCACAAGTTAATCTCTCTCTGAAAAAATGCCAACATACTTGCATTCACCATACGTTAACATCCCTTTTGCAAGTATATACACCAACTGATAAATAAGTACTTTGAACTCTCCAACAGTGGTACTTGTTCACTTGTCAACAGTGCAGGTTTAGAAATGCACATTTTTGCCTATATAGCTGAGTTCACCACCTTCCATTCTTACTATTTTATTAAGTGAATGAAAGTGAATAAATGAAAGAATAACATTATGAATTATAAATGTTGTAAATCCAATATTATTAAAACAGATAAAAGTATGATGATAAAACAGCACTGAGTAGTTATTGTACTAAATCAGGCCAACTGTTCAGTCCACTGTTAAAGTACAAAATTAAAGAATAGCAGAACATACTGGAGGTAGATCACCGAAGATTATTCTTTTTTTTTTTTTTTTTTTTTTAAAGATTTTATTTATTTATTTGTCAGAGAGAGTGAGCACAGGCAGACAGAGAGGCAGGCAGAGGCAGAGGGAGAAGCAGGCTCCCCGCTGAGCAAGGAGCCCGATGCGGGACTCGATCCCAGGACCCTGGGATCATGACCCGAGCCGAAGGCAGCCGCTTAACCAACTGAGCCACCCAGGCGTCCCCGAATAGCAGATATTTACTTAAGAATATCATAACATTTAGTTTAGACTCTGAAAATAAACTAGTCTGTATTCAGTGCTCATACTTTAGATTGTTGTGCTTATTTTCATGAGTACATAATGTACCAAAGAATGCTACTAACTGTAGTTGTTTGAAAGGTGGTGTTGGAAGTCAGACAGATCTGGGTTGACTTACCTAATGAAAGTTACTAATTATCTAAGACTATGAGTCTTAGTTTCCTCATCTGAAAAAGTTTGGTGTTTATTTTGTTATGTTTAGAGTTATTTACAAGAAGTGAAAGATAACATACCTTTCTGGATATGAAAAGGACCTGTCATGGTACCTGGTATGTGATAGGCTTTCATGAGATGCTAATTTTATATAAAAAGCTGTATATCACATACATCCTAACTGTGGGCTGATTTCTGAATATATTCCCAAGAAAAACTGGAATGTATCTATTATATACTAAATAGTGTGGCCCATCTTATTCTGGTAGAGGTAGAAAATGAAGAGTATAGAAAAGGAGCTTCATCTGCTCTTACTGCCTGCAAGCACCCTTAAGAAAGCTCGTGAAGGTCCTTCATACCCATCTGGGTGTGACCTACAGAGCTGTACCAGGCAAAAATGCTCTGGCTCATCGCTCAGCCAACTCACCTGAATGAAGAAGAGGAAGCATCCTGTATTAGTCAAGGTTTTCCAGAAAAAACAAGTGAACAGGATGTGTATATATAAAAAGAGAGATGCATTTTAAGGAATTGATTCTCATGATTCTGGAGGCTGGCAAAGTGGCAAAACCGCAGATCAGGCCAGCAAACTGGAGACACAGGGAAAGGTGAATGCTGCAGCTCAAGTCAGAAGGCCATCTGCTGACAGAAGTGTTTCTCCCAGGATTCCAGATTTTGTTCTGTTAAGGCCATCAACTGATTGGATGGACCCCACTTACATTATGGAGGGTAATCTGCTTTACTCAATGTCCACTGACTTAAATATTAATCTTGTCAGAAAATACCTTCATAACAACATCTAGAAAAAATGACCAAATATCTGGGTACGGTGTCCTAGGCAAGTTGACACATAAAATTAACCATCACACATATCATGAACATCATCCTCAACAGATGTTGACAAGTTCAATGGCTAAGATCGCAAGTTTCAGACCCCAGCAGAAATGTATTCCAACTTTGACTCCAATTTATCAGCTCTATGAAAACTGTTAATTTTCCAAACCTTATCTGTAAAACAAGAATCAAGATACTTACAGCAGAGGTTTGTTAGGGTTGTTGTACGAAGGAAATGATATGATGAGGTTTACGTATTTAGAATTGTACCTGTCAAATACTATGAATTCAATAACCAATTAGTATCCTTCCCTGGTGAAAACAAATCAAGAAGTCTGGTTAAAAGAAAAGAAGCCCACAAGATTTGTTGATGATTCTGCCTTGGTTAGTGCCTGACCCATCTCAAATATATTTCTTCTAATATAATGCCTTTTTGTTGTTAAAATAAAATAAGTAAAACACTCCATTTACTACTTTGTAAAACGGACTTCCCACCCAGTTTGTCTTCCTGTACCTTTTCTCTCTTGTCTGTCTGCTCATTGCTATTCTCTTCTGCACATTTTTGTCACAGGCAATTTCCAGGTATAGGTCAGTAGATGTTACAGGGATAACAAAGGAAAGGAAAAGCTTCCTGCACTTCTATCCTTGTAGGCACAAAATTAATCACACATTCTCAGTAAAGAGGCCAAGTAAGTCCGCCCTGCACTTGAACTTGTTCTCTCCAAATAAATGGTTGAGATAGGAATATTGATTAATGCATTTGAACAGAAATGTATCAGCGCTTTCAAAAGAGGACTACTTTCTCCATTCCCATACAATTTGACCCACAAATACACATAAAAACACCCACAATCCACACTACTGTAGCAGAACATCCTAGGAGTGGCACATTACTGCACAGAGAAAGCAGTGGCTTTTATCTGCAATGCCAATCCTCAAGTTAACTCTGCAACAATCCATTCCCTACCCCAACCTACAGCCTCAGAAAACTATGAGTGACAGAGTAAAATTATGTTTTAACTCTAGACTTTACCCAAGTTTACTGTAATGGACATTGCTCCTAGATTAGGTAATTTAGATAACAAATCATGATTACTCATAGTAACCATGTAGTTTAAAATAACAACAGTGATGACATCAACAACAGAGTCTGCTAGAAGATTTTACAAAGATCACAAAATCTGGGTGTGAGCCATTAGAGACTTACTGTGTTGCAAATACATTATTATGTTTGTGTAGCTTAAAGAATCCTGAGCTAAGAGACTGACACCCAGGTTCCAGTTTTGGACCTATTGTCAACTGTTGATCTTAGATAAGTCAATTGACCTTTCCGGGCCTCAGTATTCATCCTGGTATTGGGATCCTTGCTAAGGGTGATTGAAATATTGTAACTGAAACCATTTTATAAACTTAAATTATAGGCTAGTAGAAGTGGCTAGTAATAGGAGCTAATATTTACTGAGCAGTTGGTATGTGCCAGATTCTTTTTTAGTAGAGAGTGTGTGTATATGTGTGTGTGTTTCTCATTTAATTTTCATAACAATACTCAGAAAGATAAATTATTATTAGGCCCAAACCATAGATGAGGAAACTGAGACTAATAAACAAAGCAACCAATAAACAAAGCAAAGGTCACAGGGACAGTAGTAGGTGCTAGAAACAGACTTCAAATCCAGGCATTCGGGTTACAGGGGCTTGGGCACTAATTTCTCCCATCTTCAAGGTTAGGAGATGAAGGATTGTTAACATGGAAGAACCAACACTGATTCATTTTGCAGAAGATGACACTGAGGCAAAGTGAATGTGAAGTTCGCACATAAAATACTAGACACATACAAGACGTTTCTCTTGCTATTGATGTCAGTGTTTTTTCTCTGAAGGGAGATGATAGCAAGGAGAATACTCAGGAAACTGTTAACCTGAATGGGATGTCAGACACAGATAGGAAGATTAAAAGCCTCGAAACTGGAATGTTACAGAGACAGACTGCGGGGCTGATGGAGAAAAGAACATGAGGGATATTGATAGAGGATACAGATAAGAAAAGGATACAGAACCTTACAGAGGTAAAGACTTCATTTCTTGGTTTGCTTTTTTCCTTGTATTATTGTAGAAGGAATAGCCAAAGCTGGAAAGTTCAGTGTAAGCTTTGGAATCAGCGCTGAGCTTGAATCCTTGCTTTATGTGGACCATGAAGCAAGACATAATCAACTTGGAGAATTTCCACTCCATGCTGAGATTAATAAATGGGTCTTTTTTATTTAATGCATATACTGTTTTGAAGCCTTTTTATACTTATCTGCCACCACAGATACAATGAGAAATAATAGGAAAATTAATGAGACAATGCTTTTAAGATTTCCCTGACAAGTTTCAAAAGCATATCTAACTGCAGATGCTTATCTGTGATGAACTATTGAACCCTGGCAAGTGTGACTAGTTGAACCTTGTATATTGTGAACAACAGCTATAATAACCCAACAGTTGATGACTTCCAAGGAAGTATTAGCCTTCATCTCAAATAATCTCTTATATTTTGGCCAATTCATTTTGGAAATTTCTGTATTTTACATGTAGGTCAACAAAACATAGCTCTCAAAAATTTACTGAAATAAAGACTGGTTTCACTTTAAAACCAGGGGATAGGGATTTGACTAATGCAATGTATTAAGCACAGAGAAAAAATAGGAGAAATAATCTAATCACTTATAATATTAAAAATCTACCTTTTCAATTTTGTTCTAAGTACCACAATCCAGGGAAAGATGAGTCATTTGTGTTGGGTTATTTATTTCTTCAAATTTTTAAAATAATGCCTTTCTCAATACTATTCCCAGGCATAAGTACAAAAAAAAAAAAAAAAAGGAAGAAAACATTAATTAAATTGCATAATAGTCAATACTGCTATAATTTTATGACTTAAAATAGTACATGAAAATAGCTTATTAAAAGTTCCCTTCTTTTGCAGAATTCTAATTTTTAAAAGGTAGTTAGCACTGGGCTCAGATGACCAGAAACTGGATTTAAGTCAAACTGACCCAGGGCTATAATCTTAACTTCTTCTGACAGAGAAAAATAAGAGCGTGGTAATCATCGGGGCTATTTTACCAAGAACAGCAGAGCTGTATTTATTACCATCCTAATGGAGAGTCATTCCATGAGCGGTTTTGTTTATATCTTTGAAAGCCTCACTCCCTGGGGAAAGAAAGAGTCCTACTTGATCATATCCATACCTTTCCTGAAGTAACAAATATCCTATGCAATGTAAAGGCATAACTGAGAAGAATAACTACTGTTCATTGAGCACCTACTACATACCTGTAGTTACATGCATTTTCTCATTTAATCCTCATAACAATATTTAGGAGAGCATTATTATCTTCATTATACAGATGGGAAAATAGACTTCAAAAACACACATAACTTGTTTAATGGTGGCATGCATCCCATAACTATTACAATAATTACACCTATAGTCATTATTATTAAAAAGAAATGGCTTGACCCTGGAATTGTGTTGTAGCATGAAAGCTAGAAACTCATTATTTTACACAATGGAACATCTCATTCGCTGAAACATTTACACCTGTCTGTGATTTTGCAGAAGGTGAAAAACAGTTGTGGCAGACCAAGCAGGAATCTTGACATTTAGCCTTCAAACACATACTTTGATATGTTTCCTGAGAATAGTAAACCCTGAAATTGTGCTTTAAAGAAAAAAGTCCATACATGATATCAGTAAATGACTTCCCTCAAATAGGAAGCTCTGCATTCATAAACGATCATTGCTCACTGTTTTTTAAAAAGGAAATCTCCTTACTGAACATGTTTTTCAGCCAGAACTGAACAAGTGAGCAGGCAGTACGGTGGTAAAGGCTGATTTTCCACAGAAAGCTTGATGAAGAGTTGCCACTGAATAATGGAATCTGTGCCTACAACATAATTTGACTGTTTAGAGTTCTCTTGCCTCGAACCTCCATGCCTTTCCTTGGAGGTCTGTAAAGAGATGGGATATCTTCCCCTTTGAGAAGACTAAAAGAAAAATTAACCTAATTTGAGCATAAGTATAGAAGTAAAATGATTCCCAATGAACGAGACACCATTTTAAAATAATGGTTCTGACCAGCCTGACATGAAATACATGGCACGTCCTATAAGCTTCTTTCCTAATAACAAGTACAGCACCATCCGCCATGTCCCTAGACCCATTCCTTTCTTTTTTTCCCAGCATATATCTCCTCTGTGTCAAACCTCTCACTATATGCACTGTTAGTCTCACTGTTAGTCTCACTGTTAGTCATTCGGCACTTGTTGTCTTTTACCATTAAAAAAAAAAAAAAAACTTTATCAAGGGAAAAGATTTTTTTTTAAGATTTTATTTATTTATTTGACAGACAGATCACAAGTAGGCAGAGAGGCAGGCAGAGAGAGTGGGGGAAGCAGGCTCCCCGCTGAGCAGAGAGCCCGATGCAGGGCTCAATCCCAGGACCTTGGGATAATGACCCGAGCCAAAGGCAGAGGCCTTAACACACTGAGCCACCCAGGCGCCCCTATCAAGGGAAAGATATTTTTTAAAACTAAGGTTATTGCTATTCATACACGCACACATGCATATACAAACCAAATCAAAAAGAATTTAATTAAAGCCTTGCTGTTTGCTGCTAAGTGTTAGATTAGCTGATGAGACTGTTCTGTAATTTTATCTAATGCTTTTACAGATTTTTGAAAGTCCATTCTTTTCTAAATCTTAAGAATGAGCAATTATACTTTTTTTAGAAGAGCATAACTTACATGAATCTGTTCAAAAGGAGAAACTATAGAAACATTTAAATCCTACTTCTAAAAAATAATTCTGCTTCTAGAATATATTTAAAACTTAATTAAGAGTGTTCTGTTTAGGAACATATTTAAATGGATGTTTTAATATCTCAATTTCTGAAAAGGGACTATGATGTTTAAATCTTGGCCAATGGCTGAGAAATTATTCAGAAACACACTAAGTCCTAGAAGTGCCTGCAATATTATACTCATCCCAACAAATTGTTTCATGGAGGTTAGCAAGATATTTGCATGAACAAGTCCTTGTCTCACCGAGCCTCTCCAAATTCTAAGAGTCCCACGCTATTTCATTCTAATAATTCTGAAATTTACCCTGGTACAACAGAGACCTCAGGCACCACTCCACTGTTCCATGGAGCAGATGTTTTGGAACTCACATAATGACAGACAGACTTCCGTTATGAAAATTTCTAGAATGAGGGCTTTGGTCTAACTGGTCATGCCTGTATTAAAACCTTTCACTCATCAGGACAATATTTGCACTTCTGCACTTATCTCATGGCAATCTCATCTTGGTAGAAAGTCAAGTTTCTTTGAACTTAATTGCATACCCCCCCCATTTCCTTTTTCAAATTACATTCCTAACATTTGGAACATTGAGTCATCAAGACTGCACTTAAGGCTTAACTTTTTTTTGAGCTATCATCTCAAATAATAGGCAAATGGGGGAAGTAATATCAATAGAAATCTATTACAAAACTAAGAACTTTAAATAACTGACACCCCAGCCTCTAACAAGGAAGAGACACAAAGGGGTAACCTTTCCTAGGTTAAACTCTAGATGACCCCCAGAGGGCATCCATGGCATAAAAGGAATATCTGTCTATCATGTGCCTTTAAGAAAATAAGACAAGTCATTCCCTCAGTGTCTAGGACTGATATCCATGTAATTCCTCAAGAACCAGGCAGACCAATGAGCTACTCCCTCCCAGAATTCCTGGCCAGTATTGTTGATAAGATTGTTAGGGATTTGAATATTTTTTTTTAATCATCTGATATTGTTAATGTTTACTTAGCTTGGCCCATCCTGTCCCAGGGTGTGAGATATTCAGGGGCACACTAAGGAGATGCTAACACAAAAGTACCATTTAAATCCACTAAATGCCACCTAGGTCTGTGCTTTAGAAGTAAACATCCCCTGTTCCCATCTTTGATTTCATTGACCCTAGGGAGGGGCAACCCATAGCCTTTACAATAAAAAGGTCTGTATTCAGTCTTCTCTGAGAGTTGGAATTCAAAGTTTTCCAAATATTTCTACCTAACTTTAATTCCTATTACCTTGGTGGACTCAATAGATATTGCCCTGATTTTACCCAATTCCAAAGAACACATGTATGGGGCTATGTTCCTAGAGCTGAGTATGCATATAGAAGGAACTAGAAATGCCAAAGGTAATTTGCTCCTTTTAACTCTTCTCTGGTCATAAAAAAGCTATGTTTAAAACTCGCTTGAACAGGACTGTATCCTCGAAATTTTGCCATTTATCAGTCCAAAGAATGGGCTTTCATTTGACTGCTGGCTTCTAGAGTTTTCTTCCAAAAAATTTCTACAAATATGTATATTGTCACATTTGCATAATATCTGAGTTACAAGAAATTAATGCAAAAAAGACATAGCCTCTGTTTCTTAAGAAGGTGACAAATTAATCGGGAGAGAATTTAACCCCACCTGACAGCGATTATCAGGGTGCCACTGGGGTCCAAAGGTTGCATTTTATGCAATCCCGGGGATTTCAAGCGGGAGAGATTTTCAGAGGAATAGTTCCTGGCTGGAAAATGATGCTTAGGATAACTTTTGCTGTCTACAGCATGACTACAAGAAAAGACAGGCTTCATATGTAATTTCTAGTCAGGTAAGCAGTCCTTGGCTGCATATTTCCTATCAGAACCAAATTTAACCTTCACAAGAAAAGGGAAATCTTTAAATTATAAAGATTAACCTTGGCTTTCTAATGTATATGCATAAAGTACAGAGTAATAAAAAATATAGTAATAAGTAAAAGATGGGAATACTGGGTTCTAACCTGTCGTGAATTATGACCCTGGGCAAGTTACTGGACTTCCCAGTTTTCAAGGGAAAATTACAAAGCTTTGAAAGCAGAAAAAGTCTAAATTTAAATTTCATCTCTGCCCCAGATTACCTGGGCAAACTTAAACTAGTTCAAAGTGTATCTGTTTGCTTTCTAATTTTTACCATGGAAATAACAGGGACTATCTGAAAGAGTTGTTTTGCAAATAAATGAGATAACATATAAGGTTCCTAACACCATTAGCACTCTAAATATATATTAATATATTTATATTGTTAAGAAAAATCTAGATAAAAACATTCTGAAGAATTTATAAGCTCTATTCAAAAGTAAGAGATTATTATTATTTACAGCCTATCCTTAATAACTACAAATTAATAGCAACAGAGAAGAATGTTCTTAGATGAGAAGTATTAATAATTTAAGGCTGGGAATATAGTTTCAATATCTATTGCCAATCTTATTCACCTTTTGCTTTTCAATGAGATGTTCTACCCTGATTAGAACAGCCATGAATAATTTCATATCGGCCTAAATTTCAGAAAACATCATAATTCCACACCTTGCAATTCTTGACAAGAAATCAGCCTCAGACAACATAAATGGCAGCATTATGTACCTGCATCTGTAATGGGATTTTAATATTTACTTTAATAAGCGCTGTATTCAACACAGACATTTGCATATAATTCTAATCATTGGTACATGTCCTGCTCTAGGCCATGGCTGGTGTTTGATCTTCAAGGATGACTTTCATAAGATCCTTACCATGCCTTTTGGTCTGAATAAATATATATAATCTAATGTATGTTATATACATTCATACTATATATATATATATATATATATACACACACACACACACACACACACACATACACACACACAAACACACACAAGACCCTCTTGCTGTTCCAAATGAGCAATCCACTTCATGTTATAATATATAAGATACATAAAATTCTGGGTTATAGCCAAGACTTCAGGATCCAAGAAACCTTCAAGATTCCATATTTTTATATAATTTTGATTCATCCCAGTCCTAACTGCTTCTATTTGTAGTGTTCCAACTCCATTCTTTTCATCTTCAGCCATTACAGCCCACAAAAACTCTGAAAAGCTTTCTCTCACAGAAACTACAGGCATTAAAGACAGTAGTATTTAATAAAGGTTTTCCCTCCTAGATGAATTGAAAGGAAACTCTTAAAGAAGGGAAAACCTCCACAATGAATGTGGGCAGCATGGCAAAGTAGTTTGTGAAAGCCACTGAAGCATAATTGTGGAGATCCCCATTATCAACTCTTCAATATACAGGACAGTATCCTAAGTGTGCCATCTTTCTGCAATCTATTTTATTAAAAAGAAAATCACTGGTGAGGCTGGATGTAGCGGAATGAGTGGCTAGAATGGAATTATATTCAAATCTCTGTAAAGTGCCTATGAGCAAGTCTCTGCTAGGTGCTATGAGAGAAACAAAGATGAATAAGTCAAGGAAAGGTAGACTTACCACAATTAACTACTGTACCAGATACAAAGTGGCCCATCAATAAATGTTCTTTTAATGAATGTATTATTGCCAGTGTTCCGACAGAAATAAAAACAACACACTAAGGAACACAGGAAAAATGAGATGCAGGTCCTGGAAGATCAGGATGGAGGCGGCATTTTGGACTGAGACTTGGAGAACAAGTAGCATTTTAACAAAGATGGAATGGAGGGAAGACATGCCAAGGCAGGAAAGTGAGAGAGTCTGTGCCCACATGCGCCCTTTAAATGGTAGCCTGACACTGTTGCTTTATTTTGCAGGCTCATGTGTCACTCGCGGAAAAATCTAACCACGGCTCTAATTGTTAAAACTAAAGATGATTTGTCTTCTGATTCAATCAAGCCTCTTTGAGTTCCAGCTTCCCCAATTATCAACTAGGGATAGTAACTCACCTCACAAAAGGGTATCTGAAGATAGACAGTGCCCAACACCTACAAGGCCCAGACTGAGCTGTCACAGTATCAAATCAAGGAGCAGCAGCTGCTGCCTGTCTGAAACATTACATTTGCTTCCAAAGAATAATTGTGGGAATGCCTAAACATTATCAAAGCAACTATTTTTTCCTTTGAATTCAGCTTAGCTTACTCTCATGGTAATTTTACTTTTTTAGGCTTTTTTTTTTTTTTTAATTTTTCCTAGATGTCCTCTCAAGTTAAAGAGAAGCATAATGTTCAGTTTGTGCTCTCAGAATCTCACAGGCATGTTTGAACTCAGATCAACTGACACACATTTTAGAGATTAAAACTTAAAACTTGTCTTCACGATTCACGTAACACAAAGATGGCTTCGTCTGATAGTAACCTGTGTTAGAATATTCATCTGTGATGTTACAGTTCAAAGAACTTCCGAGAAAGCCTTTCAGTTACAAGTATGTGTGGTATACTGTATGGAATGAGATAATATTTTAAAAATATATTTATAAATAAACTCATAAAATATCCAGACTCCAGGCTTGGCTAAGATGTTAAAGTATGAAATACATAATCTCAAAATGGCAGAAACTGGATTGCCAAAGCATTCTTTGATTCATTGCTTAGAACAAAATGGCACTTTCATTATCAAATGCTTACAAACATAAGAAGACATATGTCAATTATTTCATATGTATTTAAGTATATAAACCAAAATGATTTTTTTAAAACTCTTGCATTTATTTATCAATCAAAGGAGTACTTAGGATTCAACCTAGAAACTGGTGAATATAAATCAAATGTAATAGCTAAGAGTGGGAAATTTAAATTTAAAAAAAACTTTAGTAGATGACCATTAAAAAAAAATCCTTTTTTATTAAAAATATCCTTTAGGTTGAATGAAAAAAATTCACTTAGACATTCTCAAAGTATAGAAAATAAAAGGGGATAGTGTATATCCCCTTACCCTTCAGAATAATTTGCTATCATTTGGGGATGACTTGACAGACACATTTATATAGTGGCAGAGAAAAAAAAAAAAAAACAGTAGTTAAGCATCTGAAATTACTACTCTACTCATAAGTGAAAACAATAATGCTTACTGTGGGTAAGACATCCTGACTAAATGTGGTGATTTTCTCCATTTTCCCAAGTCTTTAACTTCCTCAGATTGGAGATGCCACTTGTCCCGGAAGCTGTGGCCAAAGGACAAGAGACTGTAAGACAGGATACTGAGTGAACCATGAGAAACAAAGGAAAAAGCCTACAGCGGTTTTTCTGAGATATCTTATCATTATGAAAACAGAGGGAAATCTTGAATCTGAAAAGCCTTAGTCAATAAAGAGAAGCATATACATTAAGATTTCGTCTTCAAAACAAGGTTGCTTTGTATAACTATAGGGTCTACCAACACACACATATATTTCTGTGAATTAATACAAAAGCAAACCCTACCATGCTTAGTAGTTTCTACCTTCCTTTTTCAGAATTACTTCACAATAAAAGGTGTAGACAGAGTGGTTCCTGCCCCTTGCTGTTGATGCTCACACTGAATTATTTTGGAAGCATTACAGATTATATTAATTAAAATCTCAACAGCAACCATCATCTATATGGTGTCTTACAAAGTGTTTCCCTCTGTCTTACCTCTTTTAGTCCCAGAAACCCTAGAGATAGTTTTAGTAGGTGTTGCTATCATTCCTAATGTACAGATGAATCAGAAATCTGGAGAGGTTAAGTGACTTTCCCAAGATCATGTGCTCTGTTGGCACCAGCATGCAGGACTCCATCCCTGGATCTATCTTCTCCTAAACCTCTAATGAGTTTCCATATAAGAGTTCCACATAAACTCTCTCCCCTCATATATCCAACTTTTAAAGGTTTGTGAAAAGTATTCGGAATATATAGATTATACTTGGAATTCCTTTTCTTTTTTCACCAACTAAGTCATTGTCCTCTCTCATAAAGCTTATCAAAATTTCAGGGAACCCAAGAATTATTGACAAGGTTATTCTCAAATAGAAGACTTACAGAGAGATATTCTGGTAAAACAAAATTAAGTTTATGTCTTCTGCCTATTATCATTCAAACATCAAATAGCCAGAGTGGTATAAACCCCTATATTGAAATAACAATGAGAGCAGATGTTCTAAATCTGCTTTGTCCAATGTAGGAGCCACTATGCATAGCTATTAAATTTTAAATTAATTTTAATAAGTTAAATAACATAAAAACGGCAGCTCGTCAGTCACACGAAACACATTTCAAGGGCTCTATTGCCACAAGGGGCCAGTGACTATTGTACTGGGCACCACAAATAAAGAACATTTCCATCATTGCAGAAAGTACTACTGGACAGTGCTGGTCCAGGTTGTAGCTGTTATTACCCATGTCAGCCTGCTTCTTTCTCAAGCAACTCTAGCTCTGTGAAGCTGTCCTTGAGGGTGAGTGGCACCAGGGGTGTGTGTGTGTAATATGAACCATGATTCTATTCTCCCCCCAAATGCTAGGAAAACCAGCAAATCACAAACAAACACAGACTATTTGTGTGGCTTCTCCTGATGTGGGAAGAGACTCAAATCTCTATGTTAGTATCAGTCAACCCTCAAGACAGTATCAGCAATAAACTTACATGAATAGAGCTGTGTAATAGGAAAGAAAGAGGGTTGAACAGAGCATCTCCAGTTTAGGTGGGTTTGTGGATAGGGAGATCAAGTGAGAGGGATTAGCTTTTGGAGGTGGAGTAGTCAGGGCAGTAACAAGGAGAGGAGCCATCCCCATGAGAGAGGCCATGCAAAAAAGCCAGAAGGGTCTAGAAAACACCCAGAAATATGCTCCCTCACCTCAACCTGGGTATTTTCTTTAAGGAACCAGATGGCTGCCTTGGCTGAGAGAGTGAAAAAAGGGAAAAAGATGAAAAACTAAGTAGAAAGGGCTGAATATTGTTCTTACTGAATTGTCTGGCACAGATGGCCAGGCATTCCTGAACTTTTAAAGTAGGTTAATCTGAAAAGGCAGTGGTTTGGGGAACTGGAAAGCATTCAGGCCAGAATCCTCCATCTGCCACTTCCTACCTCCCTAGCGTTGGTCACATTTAATCTCAATGGGTCTTAGTTTCCAAATGTATTTGTTCTACAGAGGGCTAACCATATAGAAGGCATGATGCCTGGGGAGGGTGACAAAGATGAATCAACAAAAAGAACTTACAGAAATAGATAACTATCATCTAATTCCATGAATGCAGGGACGGACATATACAGATAGCAAGCATAGGCCTGGGGAGATTTCCAGAGTTTTGAAAGAGTCTGTGGTGGAGAAACTGGTATCTGAGCTAACCTAAACCATTGAGGACCAAGAGCAGTTGGGGAAGAAATAAATGGGTGGGGTTCATGGAGAGAAGAGTACATGAATAAAAGAAGGGAGGAAAATAGATGATAGATAGATAGATAGATACAGCATTTGTATTGATATTCTGAAAATCAGATCAATCCCGTACCATAGTGAAGGGAAAGAGACATTTATAAAACAAGAAAACACTCTAAGCCTGAACAGGTTAAGAGTTAAAGGGAGTGATGAAAAATTATTGCTTAAAAAAGAAAAAAAAAAAGGAGTGGCTGGAAATACCACATAAATCCTTTCCACTAAGAAAAACCTTTTCTTTCCTTTCCTTCTGCCTCTGCCTTTGTGTTTTATTTGCATCTGCACAAGATAACTGAGCAACTGTAATCACACAAACTCCCTTTTCTTGTCAGACAGGTTGCACCAATGAATCTCTGATAGCAGACACACGAAGCTGGCCCTTTCAGATCTCACCAGCAACCAGCACTCCTGCACATCCAAGCTCTTCATTCCACCAGCACTGGGAATCCCTTTCCCATTACTCTTTTTTTTTTTTTAAGACTTTATTTACTTGACAGACAGAGATCACAAGTAGGCAGAAAGGCAGGCAGAGAGAGAGGAGGGAGCAGGCTCCCCGCTGAACAGAGAGCCCGATGCGGGGCTCGATCCCAGGACCCCGGGATCATGACCTGAGCCGAAGGCAGAGGCTTTAACCCACTGAGCCACCCAGGCGCCCCACCTTTCCCATTACTCTTAAGATTGAGGCTGGACAATGACTTCTCTCACATGGCCTGTTCAAATGATTGAGAAAGAAAACTTCCTTTGGTTTCCCTTAGACTTAAATTCTAATCAGAACCTACAGACTCATTTCTCACCTCTTTCTGATTCCAGACATCTCTTGAGGTTCCAGTTTTTGGTGTCTAGACATCTCTTACTTGGAATCCCAGGGTCCCTGGGTGATGTTCAGAAAAGAGCAACTCACTGTCTGAACCCTAGAGAGACCAGCAGGTGAGAGTCCTTGATCCATTCCCCTGTGGGACTATTCTTTCTGGAAGAAAGATGAGGTACTCTCATAGAGAGATGTATCCTGTCATCACTGTTTCAATTTTTTTTATTAACAACAAAAATAAAAATGGAAAAATACTCATTACTGACACTATTTGCTATTGGTTATTTTTGATACTTAAACAACAACACTTCAAGCTTCCTGAAACTGTTCACAAGTATGTGGATTAAAAGAAAGATATGGGGTGCCTGAGTGGCTCAGTGGGTTAAAGCCTCTGCCTTCGGCTCAGGTCATGATCCCAGGGTCCTGGGATCGAGTCCCGCATCGGGCTCTCTGCTCAGCAGGGAGCCTGCTTCCCTTCATCTCTCCCTTCCTCTCTCTCTGCCTGCCTCTCCGCCTAGTTGTGATCTCTCTCTGTCAAATAAATAAATAAAATCTTAAAAAAAAAAAAAAGAAAGATATGCATATTCTCCTGGGACTGTTGGTGGGTAAGGAGGTATGGAGGGACAAGCTCTGTGATCATCATCACAACTCTACTATCCCCACTACCACTAGCCCAGAATCAGGAGAGACAGATGAGCATCACATTCACATATGGGGAGGGGACTTGGGTCTACAGCAACAAATGTCAGCAACCATGGACCCACAGGCCAAATCAAGCCGATCACCTGTTTTTATAAATGAAGTTTTACTCTGACACAGTAACACTCATTTGGTTGCATATCATCTCTTGCTGCTCTCTTGCTGGGAAAGTTGAACTGCAACATAGGCCATGTGATCCACAAAGCCTAAAATATTTACTATCTGGACTTTTACAAAAAGAAACTTTTGACTTGATCCAAAGTAAAGCAGAGACACGCATAGGAAAGAGTGTCCTCAATAGTTACCATGTTTTAGTTCATTTGACAAATACTCATGGTTCCAGGGTGCTAGGCTGAGATTACAACATGGCACAGAGCCACTAGTCTCTTGCTTCAAAAGCTTACAATTGTCTCAGCTTTTATTGTAACGATCCCTGTTCAACCTTTTTTTTTTTTTTCCTGTTTGTTAGAGGGTATAGACAAGTATTATAATGTAGTAACAGGCATAGAATAGGTTATCAGTTAGGGTTACCAAATAAAATACAGGACTCCCAGTTAACTTCAGCAAATATGTACTAAGTTGAAATAGTAACTATGAACAACCCCAAATGCTGTAAAATTATTCTCCCCCTGAATGGTGCATCAAGAGAGAGCCAAAGAGACATTTTCAATGGATTTAGTGTTTTTATCTCACCATTAAGGCAACATAAGGTAATGATGGATAGAGGAGATGGGCTTTAAACATTAGGACAAAGCCATCTCTAATGTGAGATACATGTGTCATGCTATTTTTAAATGATGCTGGGGTGCCTGCATGGCTCAGCTGGTTAAGCATGTAACTCCTGATTTCCCCTCCAGTCATGATCTCAGGATCGTGAGAGCAAGCCCCAAATGGAGCTCTACACCCAGCATGGAGTCAGCAGGAGATTCTCCCTCTCCGTCTCCATCTCCCTCCATGCCCCTGCCCCCACCCTTCGTGTTCCCTCTTTCTGTCTCTCTCTCCATCCCCTCTCCCTCTCTCTCTCAAAAAAAAAGTGATGTTAACAATTGTTCCATTTTTTAAAAATAATAAAAAGGAGTAATATTTTTAAAAAGGAAGAAGAAGAAAAGAAGATCCTTTCCTCCTTTCTGGTAGAAGGGAGAGAAGGAGAATCTGTACTTAGGGCACAGGAGAAAAAAACAAGTTGAATAATTCATGAGTCTTGAGAAATGTAAGGAGTGCTCATGTGTACAAGTATATATCTCCACTAAAAATTCCTGGCTTAACAAATCTGGGCTCTTAGTCTTGTGATAATAAGAAAAGAGAATGGGAGGGAGAAAATCTGTAGGTGGTTGAACTTGTCACGTATCTGTAAAATCTAGACCCAGAGTGTTTGCACGGGCAGAGTGGAAACCTAGCAGCATGACAGACAGGGAGTCCTGCACAACCAGTCCTTAGAGACAGAGACACTTGTGAGAGGAGGCATGGTGTTGGCCGTCTGAACAGATGAGAGCATTAATCCTTCTCATCAGACTTCATGGCAGTAGCAGATACTTAACTCACACACACAGATAATGTATAAAACCAAACAGAAAAGGAGTTTGTTGTGGGCGTTTTAAAAATCAAACCTGGACTATATTAGCTAAGTCTTAAGCAAACCCTAAATTTAAAACATAAGGGAGAAGTGGCTTGTTTTCAGGTCACCCCTGAAGGGCCTTCATCGGGTCTCAGTTTGTCACAGTAGCAGACTGCAGATTTTTCCTCCCAAGCATTTCCCAAGAAGGATTTTCTGATTTGTCACACATGTTCCCATTCATTGGTCCAGTGCCCTGGCAGAACCAGAGATTCTAAACTTGTCCGGAAACGGGTTTCATAATTCATCATGCATACCACTCTGCTTGGCGCTGAGAGCAGTGGCCTGATCCAAGTGCATGCTCTTGGACATTCACGGTTGACTAAAGGGACCAGATTTTTGATAAACTAATGTAGGACAAAGGGGAAGAGCCTGCTAGCACAGCCCCTGTGGCTGGGACAGAGAAGGGAGTGAGGCTGTGGTGAGTGGGGGGCTCCCTGGGATGGGTATCCCATGAGACAAAAGTGTGACAGTCCTGGCTGAGAAAGGTTGCTCCCTGCAGCAAGGGGAGGTGGGCTAGAAGACTGGGGAGAGGCAATAGAAGAATGAGAAAGGGGAGGACAGGAAGAAGGGAAAAGGGGAGCCTGGTGAGAGAGCAAATGTTCCAGGACAGATCATTTTGGAAAACACGGTGCCTGCCAGCCAGCCCAGGAAGTTCATGTTGAGGGCCATCCTCAATCTAGGGCATCCATTAACCTTGGCTTTGACAAGGCTGGGGGAGGGGAAGAGATGGAAATGATGCACGGGGGCCCACATCATGCTAATGTTTTCTGAAAGTGCCAATTTCACTACAGAGGTAAAATATTCTGAAAAGTTTCCCATTTCTACTGTGTTCATAATGATTTCTGCAGTGAGCCATCTGAATTCAAAATTAAGATTTACTTTGTTTGAAATGGTTCACCTTAGAAAGATGGAGCAGAATCATAAGAAAGGAATATGTTTAACTATTGTTGTTAAATCTAAGTATTCAGTCAGCCTTCTTCTCCTGCTGAATATTCAAATTGGAGAGCCACAGAGGACAAAGAGAAAAATAAATGCATTTCTGATTAGAAAATGCAAATTAGTGCCTGCATTCTGCCTAAATTCCTCCAATATATCCTTTTAGTTGTTTTCTTTCATTACCACCTAACTGCAAAACTTATGTCATTTTTTTGTCAGTAGGTGAGTGGGAGTCTCTTTGGAAATATCCTTGTTTAAAAAAATTGTACTGATAATTAGAGAAATGCAAATTAAAGATACAGAATAACAATACGCCTATAGAAATAGTAAAGATCCAAAACACAGATCATTCCCCAGGTTGGTATGGTTGTGACAAAACAGAAATGCCATACAGTTTTAATGGCCTTATTAACTGATATCACAGTTTGGAAGGACAATAATTTTAGAAATTTACCTATACTCTAAATCCTTTTGTCCCAAGAGTTTAACATCATTGGATCTACTCCTCAGGGATAGCTGCCCAACTAGTCAGACAAAGACGTTCAGTACTGAATATTTCTTAGGTGTTAAAGAACTGGAAATGATTAAAATGTCCAATATTAGAGAACTGACCTACTAAGTTATGGCACATCCTTTCAACAAAAATCCCAAATAGTCACTAAAGGAACAAGCTACATTTACGTAGTTTGGCATATTTTATGATATCATACAACCTTTGAATATATTAGATGGGGAGTGAGTCACAGACTAGCACAGTATGATGATACTAATCTTATTTTAAAAAATACGTCAATGGATAAGTCTCATGAATCTTTTATAGGATTATTATCCAAAGGAAATACCTGGAAGAATTCACAATAAAGTGTAAGCAAGTGCTGCTTCTGGAAAGGACAGGTTGTGTTTGATAGAGATGGGGGATCTGTACTTTCTCTTCTAACTACACTATATTTTTCCTCTTATACTTACATACTTATATATTTACATACTTCCTTATATACTATTTTTCCTCTTTCTTTATAGGTTTATATTCTTTGATAACTCAAAAAATGTCAATGTATTTGTTTAGATATTTTAATTAGCTTTTTTTCAGAAAATCCCTGGATTTACAGATTCTTCCAAATAAATATGATATCTAAAAAAGTAGGTTTATCATTCAGCTTTGATCTTGCCACTTCCTTAGTGATTTTTTTTTTTTTTTACTCCAAGTTCCCAATAGTCTCTATCATCCATAGCATCCTCTCAATTCAGCTCTCCCATCCCCACTTCTTCCCTTTAATATAGGTCCCTCTATCAATATCACACACAAGTTTTAGGGACTTATACAGAAAGCAGGATAAAATTCCTGTCCTCACTTCCAAACTCTCACCTTGGCAAACTCTGCAAATGTCATCTCCAAGAGTAAAGACTGAAGATCTACCATTCCATGAGAAACACTGTTGAATCTTAAAATAGAAGAACCAGAAGGCTAATGTTATGAGTTAGGCCATTCTCAACGTCTTCTGCACAACAGGATGGCCAGGAGGGGGTTGAAACCTTGGCCTGTCCCCAGACCAAGTGAAACCAAGTCTATTTTGGATGCATAGCAACAACTGAGGCCCTTATCTAACCCTTATCAGAAAGATAAGGACACTGAGTAGCAGAGAGGATAAATGACTTGCCAAAGGTCATCTGTGTGCAGGTTAGATGACGAGTTATTGACAAGATTTTAATTGCTTGTCTAGGATGCGTGGTAATGAATAACCCAGAGAGCAAAATTAAGCATAAACTTGTTATTAAAACTAAAAAAATCAGAAGATTTATCTTTTGATTTTAATACATATATTGCTTGAAAAGCAGCATTATTGATGACACTTGCTCATGTCAGTCCAACATTCAAAAAAATATATCTCAAAAAAATAAATAAATAAATTTAAAAATGGATCTCTGCCTTTAGAGTAAGTAAATAATTTCGCAGAACATTGTGTCTACAAGAGTTTAATTGCCTTAATTGCTTGCATCATAACTCATCAGCCCATGAAATGTGTTGATAGGAAGGCTCAACACTGGATTTAAATGTCTTAATAAAACTACATTGGAAAAACCTATCTATGGTTATGCCTCAGCATAAATTAGGTCAGAAAAAGAATTTTTAAAATCACCCCCTTATGTTTAAATCCAGGAAGCCACCAAAAATGTATTAAATTCCCACAGGTATTAATACCAAGACTTAAGTTTTGAACTGTTCTGCAAACAAATCCAGGGCATTCCTAATTATTACAAATATTTTTAAGAAGCTATTTTCCACTCAGAAATGATATTTGTATCTCAACCTTTTAATCAATGAAGAATGAAGAATTCACACTGCTAAGGGTAAAGATACCCTTCCCTCCCCGCCACCCATATACACATCACTGTTGCACAGCTCAGAATCATAATTGTTCAGCCTTCTCTTTAAAGGAGTTTGAGAGCCAGAGGCTGCTATTGACTGTTTTCAGACAAAATTCTAAAATTTCCCCTATAGTAGTGACAGCTTCAAAATCTCAGATACCTGCTCCACGAAGCCTATGCCATAAGCACACTCCTAGCTAACTAATGAAAAAAAAAAAAAAAGTAGAACTGAAAGACTCTAACCCTCTCTAACCCTTCGGGCTATCTTCCATATCTTCCAAATATGTCCTTGGGGTGCCTGGGTGGCTCAGTGAGTTGGGCATCTGACCCTTGGTTTCGGTTCAGATCATGATCTCCAGGTCTTGGGATCAAGCCCTGCATTGGGCTCTGTGCTCAGGGCAGAATCTGCCTAAGATTCTCTCTCTCCCTCTTCCTCTGCACCCCACCTTGCCCCTTCACGTGCTCTCTAAATCAATCAATCAATCCATAAAATCTTAAAAAAAATGTCCTTAATCCAATCATGGCTTGAGCTAGGCCTAAGAGTCATAACACACAAAAGAATGAAATCTTCACCGCACAAGCATAGCACACTTAGTCGTACATAGAGATCTGAAAGTCAGTTTCTAGCAACTGCCTTGATGAGTATGAATCTACCATTCTAAAAGTACAGGAAATATTTTTATCGGCTAGTGCTTCTAGCTTTTTCAGAGAAAATATTGATCCTAATGAACTTTTCAAATCCCCCATAAACAATGTAAACAAAGCTATATTCCATCTTAAAGCAGTACCTACTTATAATTTCCCCTTCTTTGAATGGAGAGACTTTAATCATCACCCTGGAGAATCCATTATATGGCTGTTGTGTTATTTTTAAAATTCACTATTTTGTTAATCCTACATGAGGAAATAGTTCATTTTAAAATGAGCTTCTACTGGTATATTTGGGGCAGTCTCATTAAGTCTTCCAGAACTTTAAATTCTCTTTTATTTTTCTTTCAATAATAAGATAAATCCTGTGGTCTTTGCCTGAGTTAGACAATGTGACATTTATTTATTCAAAAACATTTCACAAGAACCACTTGAAAAAGTTTTTAAACTCTTTAATAATATTATCCTAATCCATCATGTTGCTTGCTATTTGCATAGTCATTTCATTGGATAGTTTATGATAAATGGAAGTTAAAGGATTTTCCTACACTGTCATTTTTCACAAGACTTGCTTTCTCACTAGAACAACATTAGCAACAGTTTCCTCCTGAGACCCCTTCAGTTGGTCCCAGCTTTCTGAAGAGATGTGGGGCTGCCTCAGCATACCACTGATCTTATACACTGTCTCTGTCTTTCTCTACTCAGCTGCCCTCTCACATTGACTCTCCGAAGACTTCGGTGTGGGGGAAAAAAAAAAAATGGTCAGAGGCTTCACATTCAAGTCTGTGTATCCAAGAACACAAGTGGGCAGGATTCTGTCATACCCAAAGCTCCTAGAGTCACTGAATTTGTACTTCTTTTGTTACATTTTCCCAAGTATCTAATGACTCTAACATGACCTGTCCAAACTTCCCAGAGAATATTCATCAATAGGTCATGATGATTATGGGCTGAATGGTAACCCCTAAAAATTCCTATGTTGAAATCCTAACCCCCAGGACCTCAGAATATGACTGCACTTAGAGATAAGGTCTTAAAATTAAGATAAATGAGCTCATAAGGGTGGGCCCTAATTCAATATGGCAGGTATCCTTTTGAGAAGAGGAGATTAGAACACAGGCATGCACAAAGGGAGGTCCATTTTAAGGCAGAGAGAAGACAGCTAGATACAAGCCAAGGAGACAGACCTCAGAAGAAACCCGGCCAACACCTCTATCTCAGACTTCTAGCTTTCAGAACTATGAGAAAATAAATCCCTATTGTTTAAACTTCTCAGTCTGTGGTACTTTGTTATGGTAGTTCTAACAATCTAATAACAAGCAAATTTCCCTAATTAAAGTCTGAGCAGCTATAAGGAGCTAAAGAGAAGTGTGGCAAAAAGTAAGACTAGAGAGAAAAGCTAGATCAAGGTCATATATAGTCTTAAAGTTGAAAGGAATTAGAATTTTACTCTAATGAGATGGAAGCAAGAGGTATGTGATCCAATAAGGAAAAGATATGGACAGTTTTAATAGAGGGGTAACAATGTAAGCCAGATATGCAGTGGATTAAAAAGTAAAATGGGGGGGGGGGGCGCTGGGTGGCTCAGGTCATGGTCTCAGGGTCCTGGGATGGAGCCCAACATCGGGCTCTCTGCTCAGCGGAGAGCCTGCTTCCTCATTTCTCTCTGCCCGCCTCTCTGCCTACTTGTGATCTCTCTCTCTGTGTCAAATAAATAAATAAAATCTTTAAAAATAAATAAATAAATAAAAATTAAAAACTAAAATGGGTAGTAAGAAATTGGACTCAGGGTGATGAAACTACTAATGTCTTCCCTCTTAACAACAATCCATGTGATGCTGCTAGCTGATATTTAATAGAAGAACTTAAATACAAATTTAATGCCTTGAACTTATACAATTTTGCTTCCTCAGGGGAAAGAGAATTGCAGAAGCCTGACAAATAACTTACATCTACTACCTAAATATACACAATTCTTTTCCCTTGTAAAGTTGACTACTCATAGAACAAATTATAATTTCTCCATATCTTACATTTAGGATAATCTGAAACTATGTTTTCCCTGAAGTCTGCTTTATGGACATTTACCATTTCAGTAGACAAACATAGAAAGTTAGGAAAGAGTAGGTCTTGTTTTGTTTTTGCTTTTGTATTTTTTTTTTTCCCAATCAGGCTTTAGGTACCCTTAGCCTTATTATATCCTAGACAATGATATTTTACAAGTGAAAGCTAAAAATTGTATTTGTGCTATTTTTTCCACATCAAAATTCTCCAGTGATTTTATGATTATAGGTCATAATAGTGGCCAGAAAGTATCATCCACTAGCCACTGCAGTCTTAGAAGACAGCACTACATTTAATAAATAGGAACTTTTGTTTCAGCTCATCTAGCTAAGAGTAGTCATATTATGATTGGGATTTCACTTGAAAATTTACAATGATAGCCAAAATCAAGTCTCCAAGTTTTCCCAAGATATTGCCAGAGTATATTAAATGCTCACCATTGTTTTGCTATTTGGTTGGTTGTGGTTTTGACTATAATTACAATTCAGTGGGAGAGTATGCAAAATGTTTAGCATAAAGTTGGTTGGATATTCAAAAAATGTATAGCGTATGAGTTTCCAAATTAGTAAACGAATGTGTATCATAGAGCAAAAATGCAGCTGATTTTCAAGGAGATTGGAATCATTTACTAGAAACTTGCCAAGAACTCAAACTACACCTTTTCTCTGCCTTTATTTCTACTTTATTTTTCTCCTCCACTTACTGGCTTTTCTCTGCTGCCCTATTCTCTTGGGTGTCCCAGTGTTCCTGAGTTTAAATCTTTTTAACATGTCAGTATGTTATAATTTATACTGTCTCTTGTTCCCAGTTCCAAATCTCTGGGATGGTCTGATGGGTTCAGCTTAAATCAAGTGTCCACCCAAGATTCAATTGGCCTTGGCCAGAAGGACAGGCTTACACATGAAAAGCATGGCTCCTCGGTAAATTTCCAAGGTAAATGGAAGGCCAGTTTCCACAGAAAAAGGAATTGTGAATTGGGTAGATAACTAAAAGTATCTTCTGATAACTGGATCAGAGGGCAGGGGATGAGTAGGGAGTGAAATCTTACTGAAAGATGAATAAATGAAAAGACTTCAAGATGCAAAGCAAAGATGAGAAATGATGACTTTGAATCAAAATGGAAAAAAGATTTGGAGCCAATATCACAAAAGAATAATTCATAATTCAGTGGGTCAGGTCGTGAGTTCAGTCTCATAATTCAGTGGGTCATCTTTCTGCTCATGGTCCCAAATAGATTTAGATTAAGTTCTGCCAAATACATGTTTCAAATTAATTATATTTTAGAAATCTTATTATATTGATCTTATTAAGTTTTATAAGTGATTTGTTTTCAAGATATTCATACATATAGTATACACTTAAATGAAGATTAGGAAATATGTGAATTCAACCTATGATTATTTTCACATCTTGTTACTTCTATACATCTTCTATACACACTTCTATAAATCAAGAGTAGCATAAAAACTCACTTCAGAATACATTTTTGACATTCTTTCATCATTGAATGGACAATAGCTTTTTTTTTTTCGCTTTTTCTTTTTCTTTTTTTTTAATTAGCTAAATTTGGGTTTCTGCTGAAGCAGCTGAGGATCCAAGATGCTCTAGGCTACAAGCTGAAGTTTGGAAAAAATTCAACCTGCTGACTTTTATCCTCTCTTTTGGACAAGATGGTTGTGGGTAATTTGGGCCTCTGGCTATGAAACATGAACCTGTCTATCTGCATTATTAATGGATGCTTGATGAGGTAAGCTAACAGTGACTCTGGTTTCTTTGCAAAAAGACCAACAAGAAATTTCTTGAGATGTAAAAAGTCAAACAGACAGAAAGATGTTGATAATAACTAACATTTCTAGATTGCTTATAATGTGCTATGATGCACTGTGTTGAGTATTTTAAATGGTTTATTTGATTTAATACTTATACTGGCCCATAGCATTAATACTATCATTACCCATTTTAAAGATTAGAAAATCAAGGCTTGAAGAAGTAAACTACTCAAGGTCACAGCAGCTAAGAATAGGGTGGAACTGAAATTTCATCCCAGGTACCATGACTCTAATCATTATTCTCCTATAGATCTTAATTTATACTTTACTGCATCCTTCATGTTGAGGATTAAATTCCAGGTGGAGCGAACGAGTCATAAGAGTAATAATGGCTTTAAAAATCCTCTCCCTGGACCAAGTCATTCCTCGATTCTTTTAGGCATGAGATGCAGAGAGGGACATAGGAGAAATGCTGCAGGATACAGACAGAATTAAAACCAGTTTATAAAATCCCCAAAACAAAACTGCTGAAAGGTTTTATGTCTGTCTACTTCCTAGTTAATATAATTCACAAACAGTATTTAGATAATACTTGCACTTCACCTTTGTCAGTTTTTCTAAGCTCTAAAGCTAGAATTTCTCTTTCATGGATAGGGAGAAAAGCAGCAGAGAGAAGCTGATAGAGACTTATGCCAAGACTATAATTAATTCTTTGCAGGAAACACCAAGGAACTCCTGCAAAGGAAGGGAATACACTTCTGACTTTTCTTCCTCTCTTACTCTATAAGAGGGGAAGAGTGTTCTTGGTAGATTTTAAGTCCAGATGGAAATGTGCTTACAACCTCCAACCACTTACAGTAAAATCTAGCTATGACTTCCAACCACGGTGTGATATTACAATTTCCTTTGCTTTATTTTGAATAGAAATGGGCATACTGCTCCTTAATCTGTGTATATAAGTATAGGTATATAGAGATATATAAAAAATATCCTAAACAAAAAAGGAATTTGGATATTTTGCATACTTTCATCATTCCTAAATGAAATAGGCAGATATCTTCAGGTGAGATCTCAGTGATGTTGATTATCATACTTTGAAAGAATGATTGTAATTTATTTTTCATCTATGTTTATGAAAAGAAATTAATAAATGGCTATTCCAAAATTTCAGGCCATTTGTTTGCCTTACCAGTGATACACTTCCTTCACACAAGCTTTCAGATTTGCTCCTGATATGTGAATGGGCATGAATGGGAGACACTCAATATGGGGAAAGGGAAAAAGGGTTAAAGAGATTTTCATGGGAAAGAGCAGATGGTTTGGTTTTTGTAGTTAAAATCAAAATCCTGGACCACAAGTTCTTTTAACCCTACCACAGAAGTCTTCATCAGGAATACTCTGGTCTTAAAGCAAACAGCACTCATCCTCAGCCTTCTCAAGTGCATATCTCTTTCTAGGCTGAGGTACATACACCTCCAGAAATGGAAAACATAATTAAATTGTACTACATCAAGTACTTTCAAGTATTTGAGAACATAAATTTGAAAAAAACAAAAACAAAAAACTTGAGTGTATTTATTGAATTTTTAGCTGTGCTTCTTTGCAATATATTTTGGTGACTTCTTCTGAATTAGAATATACAACTTAAACTTTTCAATCTCCTTAAACTTAACATGTATTGTGCTATTCCACATAAAATACAATCGTTTTCAACCAAATAGGCCCATTCACTGTTTTCTCCTGCCCTTTATATTACAATTGTTGTGTTTGTTACATCATCATACAGTACAATATTATACCTTTTCCTTAGAGTCACATGTTTTTCAAGAAATTAAGAATAAAAAAATAGTCTGCTTATGCACACCTTTTCTAAAGTTCTTAATTCCTGCTGAGGACCTGAGTTTCTATCTGTTATCATTTCCCTTAATTCTGAAGGATTTCTTTCAGCGTTGTTTTGGTTTGTTTTGTTTGTAGCATAGGTCTGCTGGTAATTGGTTTTCTTCATTTTCTTTCATCTGCAAATGTCTTTAATATTTGGATGGGGGAGGGGAGTGCAGAATTCTGGGTTGAAATTTCATTCTTACAGCACTGTAAGCAAATTGTTATACTGTCTTCTGGATTTCACAGTTCTTGTTTAGAAATAAGTAGAATTTGATCATTGTTCCACTATATATAATGTGTTCTCTAGTCTCCTTCAGGACTTTCTTCCCAACTTGGATTTTCTGGAAGATTGCCTATGATGCGCATGGGTGTGGTTTTCTTTGCATTTGCCTTTTTTGGATTCACTGAGCTCCTTACATCTGAAATTTTTTTTTTACCAAGTTGGTGAAATGTTTTCATTAGTTCTTAGGACATGTTCACTGCCTAATCCTTTCTTCCTTCTCCTTCTATATCATCAATTACACATATGCTATACCTTTTTATATTGTTCCACAGGCCCTCAGGATACTATTTTTTATAATTGTTCCTCAGATCAGATAACATATATTACAGTTTACTAATTTATTTCTCTGTCCTCTCTATTCTTCTGTTAGCCTATCCAACGAATTAAATTTCAGAATTGAAGTTTTTAGTTACAGAATTTACGTATGGTTCTTTGATACAGTTTCAATTTCTCTCCTGAGTTTTCTGTTTTCTCTTCTTGTGAATATATTTTCCTTTATTTTATTGTGCTTAGTTGCATTAGTTGCTTTAAATTCCTTAGTCTGCTAGTTATTCCTTGGGTTGATCTTGGTTGATTATCTTTTCTCTTAAGACCAGCTCATAATTTCCCAGATCCATAAACATCAAGTAATTTTTAATTGTGTACTGAACATAGTGGATGATCCAAGAATAATTTCTGTTGTTCTCATTTTAGCAAGCAATTAATTTTGTTGCTCTTAAGCTGAAAAATTTCTTTTGAGTGGCAACTAAAATGTAAGTTGTTTTATTTTATCCACACATGGACTACTTTAAGTCTGATCCACAAATGTATGGTCCAGGAGTCAGTCTAAGACTTGGGCAGAATTTATATACTGAATTTGGAGCTTCTCATCCCTGACTCTCTCCTCTTCTGGATTCCTTCTTTACTTGCCCCGCAGTTATGATCTCTCTCACCTCTGTCCTCTCATTTCTCAGGCCAGAAAGAGTGGTGCCACCTGTTAAAATAAGATACTCACACATGCCATTCCATCCAGCCAAGTGTTAACTTCTATCTAAAATGGGTAGAGTTTTCTTCATTCTTTGTCAATCGTCAATGCTGTATCTTCTTTAAAAAAATTTGTTTGAAGTTTTAATTATTATCTATAAGGTTACTTAGCCATACCAGAAGTCAATCTTGAGGTTATGAAATGTAGACACTGATTCATTTTGTTATTTCTTCCTTCTTTTTCTCTTTCCATTGCTTTGGTTATAGAAATAAGCTTTGAGTAACATATGTGTTTGATTTTTATTGTTATTTTAGTTGTTCTCATTTCTTTTTTACTAAGTGGATAGCTTCTCTCCTCAAAAATATGGGGCAAATTACTAAGAGAACTGAGGTGTCTGGAGAGATTTTAATCAAAAAGAAGAAAATTTCATTCAGTAAAGTAAGATATAATTCCAAATACAACAAAGACACATCAGCTAATAGAGAGGCGATTGATATAGGAAAAGAGGGCCAAGAAGAATTTGGCCAGAACTCACACCCAGGTTTGAACTACTCTAAGGTCGATCCTCTTGACTTCCCATGTTATATTGAGGAAGAATATTAAAACAAAAAATGGGAAAACACTATTTAACATGGAGGACAGAGAGAGAACCAATGGAGAATTTTTTCAAGAACACGAAGAAATCAGCAAAAAATGTTATTTTAGGAAATGGTACTGTGTCATCTACTAACAAAAGCCAAGTTACAAAGGGGTTTCTGAATTCTAAACTTGAAATGGCAGTCTCTTTATGTAGAATTAGGCAAGGATCTTGAGTATTGTAGAGAAGGAACAATGAGATACATTAAATATACTTAAAGAAGAATTATTTCTCTTGGATGTCATCTTTATTGCCCCTTATTATGATCTGCTATTATTGTGAAAAATAAGGTTAAGTATTCTAACCATTTACAAGAGCCTCAAGAATGAGTCCCAAGGGTAAGTGCAGTAACTTCTTTAGGAATACCTATTAGTTTATCAATAGAAAAACACTTTCTGACCACCTGTTTACACACATACTCTGCTGTTAAGTCACTGACACATTAAAGACCACATTGATATAGGCTGACAGAAACAACTTACTGATCAACCTGAACAAGTGTTTGCATTAAATAACAATTTATACTATGCATAAGCAAAGGAGGGTGCATTCTCTGTGGGGTGGCAGATACACAGACTAGCAATTTCTTGTTTAGACAGAAAGACCTGACAAAGAAGAGCTCATTAGGGTCTCTGGAGAGTGGCTGACAGCTGAGGAGCTGTCGGCTCTGTCAAAAGACCTTTGAAAATAATTCTTGTTTTTGAATCAGAATTTTCTGAATCACCAGCAGGATGCCAGAAGCACATTGTTTGCTTCCTTGACTATTTCCTCGTCCTTCAGTGTTATCAGAATTTGCCCAGAGCCTTGGCTGCCTTCGAAAACTTTTGTGCTTTGGCATGCATGCCCACAAACAAACTAGAATTTGTTTTCTCAAAAACCCTTTTGTATGTCCTTGCTTATATTCTTCCTAATTAATGTCAGGACTTGCTTTAAATATATGGTTACTGAGAATATGTCAGACTCTGTGTGCATGTGTGTGTGTGTGTGTGTGTTCGTGTATAAGAAAGACATACACTGAGAGACAGAGAGAGACTAGGAGACTGGTTGACTTTGACTTCATATCTCTAAGATGGACACGAAGACATAAGAAATAAGAGTGCTGGACTTGCAAAAAAGAGAACTTACACAAATAACTTGTTCAAAAACATAAAAATAAAACAAAACAAAATAACCCTTCAGATTGATTCACTACAGTTACATACTTTAATATTCTGCCTCTCAGATCTTCCGCTTGCATAGCAGATTCTAATTTTCATCCCAAAGTCAGAATCTAATTCAAAATACACATTCTCAGCACCAGCATTCCCAGACTTCGTGTGTATTTAACTTTGGTACCTTATCTTCCCAGGCATTTCACTCCTTGCCCTCAACATACCCACTCTCAGTATTACCCTCACAGCAGTGTTAACCAGTAGCACCCACTTTGTTTTACAACTTTGAATTTCCTGACAGATTATACCAACATTTAGCTGGGATATGAGTGACTATGTTTACATGTCTTTTTGTGGGGGGAAAGAATACATTAATAACAGTAACCATAATAGGTATAAGAATGACTCTCCCCATTTTACAGTGGACAGAACTAAGACATTTTAATCTCTAGATCAAGGGGATACAGTCAATAAGTGATAAAATCTAAATTCCTACTCAGAACTGATTCCCAAGCATTTGCCTTGTATTAACCACTCTTCTAGAGTGCCACCCGTGAAGCAAGCCTCACTATCCTTAGTTGATTGCTGTAGCCTCCCTGAAGTTACAGAATATATGGGACTTTGCCTCCAAGATTCCAAGAAGGTGAGGAATTCCTCATAGGTAACCCCACCACTGCTAGATGAATTCCTTTAATGAAATCATAAAACTTCTTTTTCATCTTTACTGTGTGATTAGCTTGATTTTCCTCCACTATCTGACTACTTCAGAGGTGTAGTTTGGTTGAACTACTGGTCAACCTAAAACAAATAAAATCATTATTTGTACATTATAGATGGAAAAAAAAAATGAAGCTTAGTAGAGTCATGTGCAGCCAGGATCAAAGTTAAGGTCTACTTGTCAACAAAACTACTTGAGGATATGAAACTTTTCTTTATTTTGTTCTGAGTTCCAGTCTACACCCAGTATATCTGTTGACATGAGTTGCCCTGAACAACTTTCAATACAATCTCTTTCCTGTGTCAATTCTTTCATGTTAAGCCGAAACCCCTATGTGTTCCAACACATTCTGATTTCTCTCAATATGTTCTTTATTTCTTCCTCTATCAGTCAAAATCTCTATGGCAAAAGACAACATACTCCAAAGTTTTAGATTTTTTTTTAAGATTTTATTTATTTATTTGACATACAGATCACAAGTAGGCAGAGAGTCAGGCAGAGAGAGGAAGGGAAGCAGGCTCCCTGCTGAGCAGAGAGCCCGATGACCCGGGGATCATGACCTGAGCCGAAGGCAGGGGCTCGATCCCAGGACCCGGGGATCATGACCTGAGCCGAAGGCAGAGGCTTTAACTCACTGAGCCAACCAGGCGCCCCCAAAAGTTTTAGATTTTTATAGAATAATTACTTTTTCAGGAATGTGAGTAGGGCTAACAGAACCATATTAGATGGAGAAGTGCCAGGAACTAGCAACGACAGGTATCCATAATCACCTGTTGAGCCTAAAGAGGAGGAGGAGAAGGATGAGAAGGATGAGAAGGATGAGAGTTGGAGCCTTGGAAGAGGGGGTGTCCAATTCTTTCTCCCACTCCCCCATCTCTAATCAGCCACTGGGCCCTCCATTGGCTGAATCCAACCATGAGCCACAGTATAAGGAAACTGGGAACTAAGATGATTCAGAGCACAGAGTAGGACAGAGAATAACAGAAAATGGATACAGAGAGGCAGAAAACTGCCAGTGCACCTCCTATCAAAACTACCCTCCCAGTAAACAATTTGGACATCTTCTATTAAAGCTAAACATATGCATACCCTATGGTGCAGCAGTTCTACTCCTTAGTACATGTCTAAGAGAAAGGAGTGTGTAAGTCCACCAAGTTACATGTACAGAAGTGTTCACAGCAGCTTTATTTATAATAATCAAAAACTAGAAGCAACCTAAATGTCTACCAACAGTAGAAGAGATACACTGTGGTATATCCATAGAAGAGTATAAGCAATGAAGAAGAACAAGCTCCTGATAAATATAACAACATGAATGAATCCCATAATATAATGTGAAGCTGAAAAAGCCAGACACCAAAGAGTACATGCTGAATGATTCTATTTATAAAAAGTTCTAAAACAGGAAAAACCAAGCTGTGGTGATAAGTCAGAATAGTGTTTACCTTTTTGGTGTGTGTGAGAGGGAAGACAGAGCTGGGTATTGACTGAGAAGGGACAGGAAGGAGCCCCTGGGTGGTGGTTATGTGGGCATACACACATGTAAAAGGTATTGAGTTGAACACTGAACACTGTTTCACTTTACACAGTTTGTATCTCAATTCAAGTAACAATAACAACTACCACTGCTGCTATGATTACTCTTTCATGCAGCGAAGTCCTTCAGAATTAGATTGTCTACCACATGTTTAACAGCAAGTGATACTCAATCAGAAAACACTCCCTTCTGGTTTCAAACTCTACATTCCTCATTGATAACAAAAAAGAACAGATTACTGAAAAGCAAACAACAAAGACAAAAAACGCTTTCAATTCCAGAAGATATTTGGGTGGTGAATCCAACTTTCAGAGATAACAGGAAGACAGTAGGTGATGTTTAATATTTTGATGTGGGTAGCCCTGGGGGCCCCTCACATCATGCCTGACTGGCTAATGCCTCACAGCACTGTCCTAAAATGTTACTATGTCACACGGGGTTAAAGCTTCAGAGAATTGTGACAGATAATCCATTCTTATGAAAAGTGGCCAGAAACCTTGCATGACTGATTTTCAAACATAATTTATTTTTTGCCTGGTAAATTGGGTAGAACACAGAATTGAGTAAAATTATACAAACCCTCCTGGCTTGCTGTTTCCTCATTTACTACTAGGTTGGTTTTCAATGCAATACTTATTAATATTTCTAAACAGGAGCTGCAATTACATGGCACTTTAATATCCTGACCCATAGATAAGAATTTTACAGATATCTTTGCTATGCTGCTATCTCAATGGGTCTGATCCTATGGTGAAAAAAAACCACACCCTGGGAATAAATTGTTCCCCACAAGA
The DNA here is from genome assembly GCF_963455335.1 of Martes martes. Taxonomy (NCBI): domain Eukaryota; kingdom Metazoa; phylum Chordata; class Mammalia; order Carnivora; family Mustelidae; genus Martes; species Martes martes. The sequence continues at coordinate 28,151,936 of NC_137895.1, read as the reverse complement.
GTGGAATTAGTGTTTCTAAGTACCATGGCTCCATTTTGTAAATTGCTTCTCCATGGTATGTTACTGGGCAACCAAAGAGAAGTATATAAAATTGAAACACAAGAGAAAAGACAACTGAAGTCGACACTACATGAAAGCAAAGATTTTAAGATTGCTCTCAAGACCAGAGGGGAATCGGGGCTATTATTCACATGCAATTTGCATAACCCATGAACCCAAGGCCAAGGTAGACTGTATTCACAATACACAGTCTTTCTCTGACCTATTCCCACTCTATCTGTGATAACTTCACCCCAATTTCTTCTCAAATTCATATGAGAGTCTGCAGGAGTCATGAAGAAGTACTCCATGAACAAACCCACAGGGCTACCATATGTCAGTTTACCACTTCTCTCCTTTCTACCCAGCTCAATCTGGGCATGTCTCCTGTTGGGCCAGTAATGTTCTCTCAGCACTTATGTCTCTGCTGAAGGGCACTGTTTTCAGTTAGTGTAGACATGTGCACAATTTTGCTGCTGATTTGTCAGTTCTCTTAAAATGTCGCAGAGAGATTTTAGTGGAACTGTTGTTTGTTTTTTAACTTCTCATAAAATAAATGACACATATAAAAATATATACATATTCTTAAATAATAATACTAATAAACTAAGTAAATAAAGCGAGCCTCCTGTACCCACCACTCAGCTTAAGAAATAACGCTTAACCATAGGTTTGAGCCTTCTCTCCATCCCTAAGACCTTTTCTCTGCTCCCCACATTCACAACTAAACTTCATTCAGGACATATTATGTCAGATTATTGATTTTCAACGTGAAGAGAGATCTTTGTGACTTGCTTCAAAACAGGTTTGCTAGGACAGAACTAGGGGGGAGCTCAGACTGGAGCAGCTGGGAGGCGAGTGAGGCAGCTTGCCCTAAGCATGGATCCTCTAACACTGCAAATGGGAGACTAAGCCTGAGGCCAGCACACTGGTGATGAAGCCAAGTCTGATACTCTTAATGCTGAGCATTAAACCTTCACTCAGAAATCGTCCCAAGTCAGCAGTGTTTCCTAGCTACTTGTAAAAGCAGAAGTAGAAATGAAAGCAGATCCTCTGTGGACAAAGATACTTTAATTTAGGTGCATGAGCATCACACCTACTAAAATCAAACAAGTTCAAAACCGAAGGACACCAAGTACCCAATAAACAATAGTTATGGACATCTGCCCCTTTAAGGACAGTTGATACCAGAATTATAGCTAAAAAATATAAAACAGGTATGTATTAAATGTTTACAGAGATAAAGAACACAAAAATCAAAACAAGCAAACAACAAGGATTTTCCTCTTTTTTTTTTTTAAGGGTTTGAACCTAGAGTTTTTAAGTCTTTTTTGTGTATAGAACATTTTTAATTACTGTGTCAATTTCATTAATTTCTTAGGACCATTCCTGTTTATATGTATTTATGTGTCAGTTTTAGTCATTATATTTTTCCATTAGATACATATTAAAAGTTTCTCAACTTACTGAGACAGAGTTGCACATATTTTTATTACATTTGTTACTTTTGCTACATCTTTAGTTACATGGTTTTCACTTATAGTACTGTTTCTTCTTTCTTTCTTTTTTTTTTTTTTAAAGATTTCATCTATTTATTTATTTGACAGACAGAGATCACAATTAGGCAGAGAGGCAGGCAGAGAGAGAGGAGGAAGCAGGCTCCCCACTGAGTAGAGCGCCTGATGCGGGGCTCCATCCCAGGACCCTGAGACCATGACCGGAGCTGAAGGCAGAGACTTAACTCACTGAGCCACCCAGTGGCCCCCTTTCTCTCTCCTCTTACTCAAACTTTAGATAGAATTTTTAGTTTTTCCAAAGAATCAAAATTTTGTTTTGTTGGTCTTCCCCATCAAATGTTCGTGTTTTTGCTCTTCCCTTTATTATATCTGCCCTATACTTTATTTTAGCTTACTCTGTTACCATTTTCCAAAATTTTCCCATTGTACAATGTGCCAGGTATTAGATAAACTGACTGGCATTTGTTTTGCTTTGTCTCTACTCATTGACTTATTAACAGTGAAGGGATTTCTAAATGGCTACTGACTAGAAGAAAGTCTACTGAATATCTGAACTGTTTTTGAGCATTCAGGATTCATACTAAAGAAAAATTATAAGCTGGCTCTTCAAGATTACATATACAAATTAAAATGCAAAAGTAGACTCCTTATATATTAGCTTACAAACTCTTTCAAGTAGTGGCTATAAAATGAGGCTGATCATCAGAATAACCACAGGGTATTTTTAATACACACATTCCTGAGTCTCACTCCTAGATATTCTGCCTGAGGTTGGGTGCAGGTATCTATATATATTTAGACTTCTTTAGGTGAATTTGGATGATCAACCTTGTTTTGGAACCACTGCTTTGTATTACCTTTTAAGTAATCTTGCAATCTTATGCTCTTAAAATAAATCCCATGTTTTCCTCCCTTAGTTTTTTTCCTCCTTCATTAGCCTCAATATTGAAGTATATTTTACAAAGTCACTCTAAGCTAGTGCTTTAGGAGACAGGAGTTAAAAACTTCTGCCTGACATCATCCTCCAAAACAAGGATCCTTCATTTTGTACATAATGTCCCTGACTATGCTTATTTCAGAATGAATGATAATGATAAGCTTGTGAAATCAACATGTTGGACCATGTATTTCTATTTTATAAATGCAGAATAAGTCAGGAATGCCAAATGGCAATGTCACAATCCTTCTGTTCTCTGCCAACCTATTTGCTTATGGACTCAAATATGTTGCTTTTGAAACAGATGGCTCTCCCTACTCTGCAGGTTATTACATAAGAAGGTAAGGTGCTGTGGATTTGGTATGATTTCCAGGAAGACCAGAAGAATGCCTCTGACAAGGTCTTAGGCGTAGGGGAAAGAACAGAACTTCAAAACCAAACATGTCTGGATGGAAATCCTGATTCTGCCTGTTTCTGATTATAAGAACTTAAGTAATTCAGCTCATTTGGGCTCAATTTTCTCTTCTTTAAAAATGGAGATGATAATACCTCCTTCGTGTGCTCGTGGGAAACTTGAGTACTATGTATATAAGGTAACTGGTAAATAGAAGGTGCACAATGAAAGATTTCCTTCTTTAGAATTTCACTTTCATCCCTAAAGAAGATTTAGTAAAATTCTGACAATAATGATTTTAAAAATGCTTCCATTAAAATATGTCTCTTTTCATATTCTGCTTGGTATTTTGCGTGTCCTGCATCCCTGTTCTATATGCAGGATGGTGTTTCCTTGACCTAAAGCTTCTGTATTGTTTTAAAATTATTCATCTTTGTTAAAGCAAAATTTTAAGATGCTATTTGTATCAAGTGCTTTTTTTTTTTTTTTAATTTATTTGACAGAGAGAGAGATCACAAGTAGGCAGAGAGTCAGGCAGAGAGAGAGGAGGAAGCAGGCTCCCCGCCGAGCAGAGAGCCGGATGCAGGGCTCGATCCCAGGACCCTGAGATCATGACCTGAGCCGAAGGCAGAGGCTTTAACCCACTGAGCCACCCAGGCGCCCCTCAAGTGCTTTTTGAACTGCATCTCAAATATTTTATTCTCTCCATGGCTACCAAAATCAACTTTGGGCAGGTAAAACCTGTCAGCACCCTTCCTTAGCTATATCCAATTCTCTTATTTCCTGCCCTATGACTTCCCTGACACCTGATATTCAATGTCTATGGAAACCTGTTTGGTACCAATGCATGCATAAACCTGGAAGACTGGCATCCTAGGCGATAATCCTTAGATCAAGGCAGAGCTGAAGATAGTGGCTAAATGCCTGCTTTTCTGCCCCTCCTACTGACCATTCAGGCATGTATTCTACAGGACCCTAAGAGTGCCTCATTGGGACCAAGCCTCAGTTGCCCACAGTTATGACCAACTCAAAGATGCATCCTTATTCTAGCAATCCCTTCTTCCCCATTCCACTTGTCCCAGTCTCAGTCATGACCCCCAGAGATGACATCTTTAAGTAAACTACCTTAATAAAAGATGAGTCTTGGACTCTGCTTTCTCAGGTAGAATCACCAAGGCCAAACAATTTGTTAAGCAAAATTGCTGAGTGCCCGAGCTTACAAATTACAGCAAGAATGGCTGGGCTCTGTGAGAGTGTGTATTGTATCTCTCTAAGAAGTATGTTCTATTTTTTCTCCCTATACTTTCTGCTCCTCTGAAGTGAGAAAAGCTCATCTGCCACTCTGGTGGGATAGGGCTGATATTCCACTTCTACTGGGATCTGAAACAGATTAGCCTTTAGGCCAAATGTGGGGTCATGACACTTCCTATGTCATACTCCACCTCTATTCTAATAGACTTTGTTCTGAGACTCCTGTTTAACTACTTTACCCATGACATCACATAGCTCAAACATTTACTCTCAAACCGAAGATCCCTAAATCTATCTCCTACAACATCATCTTTTGCCACCCCTGTAAAAGAAGAATATTTCCTCCCTAAAATTTTACTCAGTGTGGCTTTTATATCAGGGGACAATATTACCAAACATTCAGAAACAGAAAATGATGACACCAAGTGGTACATTCTTGGCAAAATGCTCCTTTATCTTTTTACACTCTCCTGCCAGAGGACTTTCCAAAACCTGCACTCTTCTCTCTCTGCCCTGATTCAGGGAGGGTTGTCTCAGGGTGTTCATCTGTTTACATGTTAATGGATGTTGTGCTTTTTCCCCCTGGTGTATCCCTTAGGGGTGGGTGAGGAGAATTAATCTGCAAAAGAGTAGAGCCACCCATATTCTGCATATTTAGATCTGGCCTTGAAGAGAGGACTACAGATGGGGCTTCCTTTGCTCTAAGCTCTATTATACCCCAAATATCTTCTGTTCTCTAGCAAGGCCAGCTTTCTCCTTTAATCAGCCATATGTTCTTGCTGCATTTTGTTTTGATTTCACCACAGGCAATTTATAACCCCCTCTCCCCTCTTCCAGAAGACTGAAGCATTTTCCCCTGATAGATTTTTTTTAAATCTTCATCTCCCCATACGACCTCCCCCCCCCACCCCGCCTTGTTCAATATTCCTTTTCTTTATTCCAGCACGCAGAGGCACAGAAGAGAGAGAACCCTGGAATCAAACCGGCTTAGGTTCTAATCTGAACTCTACTCATGATTACTAAGTAGTAATCATCTACTTATTTATTTTTTATTTGAAAGAAAGAGAGAATGAGAGATAGCTCACCAGAGGGGGGAGGGTCAGAGGGAGAAGCAGACTCCCCGCTGAGCAGGGAGCCGGATGCGGGATTCCATCCCCCGTCCCCAAGATCATGACCTGAGCCGAAGGCAGCCCTTAACCAACTGAGCCACCCAGACGCCCTACATGTGTGATTTTGAGCAAGTCTTTTCTCCTTTTCACCCTGAGGGTCTTCCCGTATAAAATAAAGCTAACAATGCTTTGGATAAATGGCGGGGCAGAGAACCACAGAATTCGTGCTAAGGATAAATAATATACAGAGTAAATGCTCAGGAAATGACAGTTCCTTTCTCTCTGTTAATAGCTGTATTTTACCTAAGCGTATACTCAGTTATGCCTTACTCTAGCCTCCGTGTCAGCTAAGTCTACGCTCTCCAGCCGCCTCTGCTTCCTTTCTCCTATGTTTCACATTCATCCCGTTTAAGACTACCCCTTGCTCGGTTTTCAGTGAATGTCCCCGGCCTTCCACAAAATGTATTTTGTAATAGGACTTGTTCATCGCTGAGTAACAACAAACATCATTACCTCATAACAGTTTCTGAGGGACAGGAAGCGAAGATCTTAACGGTTCTCACACAGACTCTCAAACAACTGGGTGGGGCTGCGGGGCATTCCGAAGTCTCCCGGGGACTGGAGGTCGTAAAACAGCACAGGCGAGTCCTGCGTTCCCAAAGCAGAGCGTTCCTCAGAAACCTTCCGGAAATGAAACTGTCGTAAAGCGGAGGGCATTTCCCCGCCGCTCCCTTCCCGCTTTCTGAAAGTTTGCCTCGTGCCTCAGCGCTTTTAAGACGGAGCTAGGTGGGTACCTGTTTTCAATGACTAAAAGAAATTTGAAGGGGATTTTCACTTTTTAGGGGAAAAAAAGTTGTTACTGTACGACAGCAGGTCTTTCGTTAAGACGAGGTGGCATAAGCTAGGTGTGTGACACCCCCCCCACCCCCCGCCAAATTGTGGTTACCAGTTGTTTATTGATTTGCTCACTGTGGGTCTTCGGTCCGGCTTCTCCGACCTGAACAGGAAATCCCTAGCTTTGGATCACATTGTTCTAATTTGAGAACTAAATGGTTTGGAGTTCACAGAACCTAACGGTATTTTTGCTTGGCGGAAGTCTACCGTGTCTGCGTAGAAATGACCTGCGGTGAAGCTAAGATTGTCCTCGTGGAGCCACTTTGCGTGCATTCCAGCGGCTGAAAATGTGCCTAGCAGGTGCAGGACTCTGCCATCTAGTTGAACAGGGACAGTCTGGGCTTGCACCATATTCGAAGTTGATTTTAACAGTCCTTCATCAGCTCTGGGAAGACTAAGTAACCGAATGCCGGCCGCTTTGTTTGCTTTTCCAAATCCACTCATAAGTGTAGAAGACTGATCTGCTTGCACTCGATCGGCAGGCTCCCTTGACCGCAGGCTTCTCACGTAAGCTCTGGCCGATTGGAAGCGCTGGGACGGGGTTGGAAAGACCAGAAGACAGTGAGGTTGAGGTATTTATCCAGATCACAGCATTAGCTATCTCTAATGCCTGAGGTCTTTTCAGCTCTCCACCTCAGGTTCCTGAAGCCACGCCCTCCCCCTGCCCATTCAGGCTTAGGAGAAGTGACTTCCATGTTTATTAACTCCAGGTACCTGATTATCACTTTTTCCCCCCAAACCCTGCCCACAACTTTTTAAGCAGTCCTCTATTAAAGTCTTCTCCATACCCAGTTTAAATGTGTCACCTAACTACCATGAAGTGGCTGGTTTTAAACAGCTTAGCCTCCCAGGCTTACTGCAGGTGTACATTAACTGTATAGTCATGAGTAATTAAAAATAATTGACTATTGAATTACCTAGTTGTTAGCTGAATGAAACTTAGTGACTGGCAGCAGTTTTCATTTCTAGAAGATCTATGTGAATAATCATTCATTGCCAAAAGCTTAAAGACCTGAATATTAACTAATTGAGGGTCATCAATATTAAACCCAGCAAAATGCTTCATGATGTAAAATAATAGGTAGCTTGTATTAAGTGCTGTGTGACAAGCATTGCATCAACTGACTTACATTTTTTTGTAATTCCTACAAATTTATTTTTACAAAATTTAAATTATTTTAGTCTTCACAACTGTTGTATGAGATATGTTATTTTTGCCATATGACAGGTGTGGAGACTGAGGCTTAAGGAGAACAAGTACCTTGACCAATTCCATGTAGACAGCTACTGATGGAGCTTGGTATTCAAACCCAAGCCATCACAATCCAGAGTCTACATGCAACTCAATTTCCTCCTTAGTTAATGAGAAGGTAACTAAGAAAAAAACGACAAAGGTATGTCTTAATTTAAATGAAAACTATTTGCTAATTTTTGTATGGTATAAATGGGCTCTTTTGAATTATAAGTTCTATGACTGCTTATAAAACTTCTGTTCATTCCAAGCTTGTTGGTTTTGTGCAATAAAGGGAGCCATAGCAGTTGTGAATTTCAAGTGTGGGTCGTAAGTACAAATAATTCTGAATTCACCAAGTACACACACACACACACATACACACACACCCCTACACACAGGAGTCTAACTAACTCCTACAACTACTCAGCAATTCTTCAACTAGGAAGCAGTTGTCTTGGGTCTTTTTATAAATCTCCTTATAAATAATGGTTGTGTTTACACAACCTGGAATACTGGATTTTACCCTGAATGAGTCATTGCTTTGGAATAATGTAAACAGAGCCAGTGTTAAGGAAGAAGATTTCTTTGTTAGTGAAGCTCTGAGCATTTAAACAGCTGTTTGATTTCACTCGAGAGGTGTTTGCATTTCATTGACAGATGGAGTAATTTCCAAATGGTTTTCAATCAATATATACTAGACAAGTGGTTGAGAATTATCTCTTTAGGGAAGAAAAAAAAAAAAAAAGAAGAAGAAAAAAGTGCAGTTTAACCATGGTGTCTTATTTATTTTTTTAGCATCTGTTATTAAATAACTACCACAAAACCACATGTTGATATGTGAAATTGTATGGAATGGCCCATATTTAAAGATGTTTATTTTCATGTTATTTGGTAGTTCTGTACTCTTTGTTTTTATTTTTGTTTTCTTGAGGAAGCACTATAAGTGTCTAAAGCATGATTTTTGCCTAAATTTATGCCCATGTTTTCTTGGCTTCTCTAAGAACTGTCAAATTATATTTCTAGTTGTTACATAATTCATATATTAGCAATAATTCTAAGGGTTTTAAATAAAACCCAGAAGACATTATTATTTTTATTTTATATAGCCAATATTCACTTGGATTTACCCACATATTAATAATATTCTTTCTTCTTCGTTTCTTTTTGCATTCATCTCAGACCATTTTCCTTTTGCCAGAAATACATTTTTTAGAGTTAATTGTCTCAGTTGCTGGGGGAAAATTCTCTTTTTTCTTTCTTTTTCCGTTTTTGCTTGAAAACATTTTTATTTCACATTCATTCATGAAACATAATGGATGGCTATAGAATAATTTGGCAATTTTTTTTTCAACACTTCTGGGGTATTATCCCACTGTTTATGACTTCCATTCTGGCTATTGATAAGTTAGTTGTTAGCCTCATTGATCTGAATGATAGTGGACTCTGTTCTCTGCTGCCAAAATCCCTTTTGGGGATAGAAGGGATTTTACTCTCAGATGTTGAGGGTGCTACCAGCTGACAACTTGTGGCTCTCAACCTTACTGGAAATTGCTCTCAACTGAGCAGACCCACCACAATTAAGTTCATGTCCCACTTTTAGAAGCTGCCTATATCTGAATATTCCTCTGACCCCTAAACCAGGTGATATGAGACACTGCCAGAGTTGAGTGAGGGCCACAGCAGGAAATGGCTGTGGTACAGGGAGTCTTGCCATTCAAGCCATTTGACTTAGCAGACCCCAAGTTAGTAGATGCATCAAAGGTAAGAAAAGGCACATTGTGAAGTTTAAGGTAAGCCAAAATAGAAGAAGCACCTTTAGAGTTCCGAAACAAGTCAATATCGTTAGTAGCAGAAAATCAATACACCTTTCCAAACCCACTTAAATGTGCTACTTTGCCCTGGCAAAAACTAAGTTTGTGACTACAAGGCACAAAGTGACCATGAATCCAAAAGTTCCCAACGGAAGCAGGGTTCTGCCCAACACACCAACCTGGGCAGACCAAGAAGTGATCAATCATAGCTGAAAATGAAATATTGGGATCAAAGCCAAAGCATGGCCAGAGGTGCAAATGTGAGGCACAAAGAGGTGGGCATGTCACCCATCGTGATCTTATTAGTAACAAGCTGAAGGAGAAGGAAGAAAGTTGAGTTTGGTTCACAGAAGGGCTATCTCATGACCTTGAATATGGGTCACTACATGGGCAGAGCCAAAAATGGACTTTGGCCACAATGCATCCCTATTCAGTGATGGTCCTGAAGATGAGGTCTATTAGGTGAAATTCCCCCAATGGGCAGATCTTTGAGCAAGGTACCTGATCTTCTTTATGTGGAAAAAGAAGTGTCCTAATGTTAAAGGTGCGTGGACTCAACAAATAGTTTAGCTGATTAATCAAACATGTAGAAGAAAAAAGATTAGAAAATCAGGGACAACGGTCTGGAGCTGAACTATGTGGATAGGCTTTCAGGCTTGAAGAGAGATCTTTGTACCTGAATTACGTCTTTTCACCACCATACAGTATCTTCCAAGGAAGAGGCACTGAACAACAAATAGAGAAAATGATTTGGCCAGCTGACATTGCTCAGCCTCTGTCATCAGCTATCCCAGTGCTGGCATAATGAGTTTGTAAATGTAGAAGATGGTGGGAGGAAAAGAAGTTATACATGGGCCCACAGTCATGGGTTTCTACTCATCAAGGCTGCTGCTAAATATCCAACCTACCAGCAACATTGAGTAATGTGTCCCCTTATAAAGGAATATACCTCAAGGATACCAACAATTCATTAGCGGTATAAGTTGCCTCCATTGCACCCCCTCTATCCTGGAAGGAACAAAGATTTATTTTGACTTCATAACACTTTCGAGGAGTGAGTTTGACTTATCCACAGGGCCTCAATCAACACCATTGTATAAGGTCTTAGAGAGTTCCAGTGACCCACATGGATTTCTCATATAACACTACATCAGAACAAGGAACACACCTTATGAAAAATACTATGGTATGATGGACAAGTACAGGATCCACATCACCCACAGGCTACAGGCCTAAGAGAGTGATTAAATGCTGAGTAATCCAGGGGCTTGAGGGAGGACTAGGGTCTGAAAAAAGAATGTTCAGTGGGTCCATATTTTGTACCACAGGGCATGGGTAAGGCTGTGGATATCAATAGAAGATTCTGGTACATTCCCAAGGCCTTGCCAGTATAGTTCGGACAGATAGATCAAGAGCAAATTTCATGCCAAAAAACCAAGCAGAGGTAGTGGGAAACTGGAAAGGATATGTGGACCAACCACATCTCCCCCAATGTCATGATGTTTCTCACTTCCTGAGATGGAGGGAAACAGTGAAGAGATCCAGGCCCAGAATAGCCCTAGTAGGCAGTTTGACCTTTAAATTAATGAATTTAAATCCTGAATGGAATTAATAAGTTTTAATTACCTGTCACTGTTTAAACCAGAAGAGACCATATTGCTTTTCAGTGGCAAGATTAGTAGGAGGCTTTTCACATCTGCAGAAATGGGGACAGCAGAGCTAAGTTGAGCTCAGGAGCAGAATAGGTAAATTTGCACTTCTGCATGGCTAAGCTGTGATGATTTCAAAACATTCCATGTGTAATCTTACATGTGGGGGCCCCCGACAAGCAGCTTTCAGAACTTCCTGGGACCCAGCTCAGGATTAGACATCAAGGTCCATTCTCATCCCTAGGCGAGGGAGAATTTAAACAAGAAGAAAGAGAGAAATTCATCTCATTTTAAAAATATGAATCCGGGGGCGCCTGGGTGGCTCAGTGGGTTAAAGCCTCTGCCTTCAGCTCAGGTCATGATCCCAGGGTCCTGGGATCAAGCCCCGCATCAGGCTCTCTGCTCAGCAGGGAGCCTGCTTCCTCCTATCTCTCTGCCTGCCTCTATGCCTACTTGTGATGTCTGTCAAATAAATAAATAAATAAATCTTTTAAAAAAATATGAATCCGGTTTTTGTTTTTTTGTTTTTTTGTCACCACCCAAATGCCATTTAATGATTCACTTATAGGCACAGACACCTTTACATAACACTCCAAAATTTCTCCAGAACTCATCCTCGTAAGTTACTAGTGGGAATGCAAAATTGTTTAGCCACTGTGGAAGATGGTTTGGCAGTTCCTCAATAAGGTAAACATAGAATTACCCTATAATCTAGCAGTTCCACTCCTAGGTATACCCAAAAGAGTTAAAAACAGGTATTCAAACAAATACTTGTACACAAATATCATAGCAACACCACTCACAATAGCCTAAAGCTGGAAACAATCCAAATGTCCATCAACAGAAGAGTGGGTGCATCGAATGAGATATACCCATACAACAGGAAATTATTCAGCCACAAAAAGGAGTGAAGTACTAAAATACACACTACAGGGGTGTTTGGGTGGCTCAGTGGGTTAAAGCTCTGCCTTCTGCTCAGGTCATGATCTCAGGGTCCTGGGATCGAGCCCCGCATCGGGCTCTCTGCTCAGCAGGGAGCCTGCTTCCCCCTCCCTCTCTCTCTGCCTGCCTCTCTGCCTACTTGTGATCTCTGTCTGTCAAATAAATAAATAAAATCTTTAAAATACACACTACGATATAGATGAAGCTTAAAAACATGCTAAGTGGAAAAAACACACAAAAGGCTAGAGATTGTATGATTTCCTATATTCGAAATATGTCTAGAATAGACAAATCCTTGAATACAGAAACAGATTTGTGGTTTCCAGAGGGTGCAGGAGGGGAGAAATAAGGGGTGACTCCTGATGGGTATGGGGTTTCTTTTAGGGGAATGAGACTATTCTGGAATTAGATAGTGGTGATGGTTACACAACACCGTGGATGTACTCCATGCCCCTAAATTATACACTTTAAAATGATTTAAATTATAAATTTTGTTATGTATACTTTACCACATACAGAGAAAAAAAAAAAAAACTCCAAAACTCAATCAGTAGGTACTTTTCTTGTTCTCGCCAAACCATTTTAGGTCTCAAGGAAAGTTTTCGGCAGTACTGACTGAAATGGGACACCAGTTTCTCCTTGTGGGAGGCAACCCAAGACTCTGACTACACTAAGTGAAGCCAGTCAGCTGTTTTACAAGGAAAACACCTGGCACCAAATCCTGGGCTCTCTAAAGAACTGCTAGCTAAGCCTCTTCCCCAGGGTAAATTCAGAGAGAAGCGCTATGAGTCTGAGCTTGCCAGGTTCATGCGGGCCACACCCAGCAGTTAATAAGTTGTTCAGAACTCTACTTGCCCCATCTTAATAACTAGTTCTTTTCCCAGCCTGTAGGTTCCCATAATCATGTGGCCACTCAAATGAGAACAGCGAAAACCACTAACAATTTGGAGACGAGACAGAGTCCAGAAAAGGAAGCAAAGTCATGAAAATATAAATTTAGCTTGAGGTGTTCCACGAACACCAAGCAGAGGCCTAGAATTAGGACTTGTTCTAAATTTCAAAATTGACAAAATAGTGGCTTCTCTGAAAGCAGAGTCATTTGGGTAAGGAAATCTCTCAAGTAGGCATCTGGATGAGCACAAGGGAATTGACTAAAGATTGCAAAACTTTCAGAATTCCAAACAAAAGATGTTGGTCCATCTGGTGACAACTGGTCAGGACAGTTTGCCATAACATAAACCTGCAAAAACCTGCAAAACCCAACCTGCAGGTAGCAAAAAAAACTGTAGCATCCTCTACCCCAAAATGGTGGTTAAGAGCACTTGTTTTTAAGTTAGGACCAGGCCAAAAAACAAAACAAAACAAAGCAAAACAACAACAACAACAACAACAAAAAACAAATATTGGCAGGGGGGAACATACAAATACTGGAGAAGTAGGCAGGAGCCAGATGATGTCAACCTTGAAGTCTAGGATTTATTCTAAGCCCAATTAAAAGTTATTGCAGAATTTTAAGCAGAAAAGTTGACATAATATAATTTATGTTTATAAAAGGTCACTCTCTCTGGTTGTGGTACAGAGGATAGGCAGGTTGCAGGAATTTGAGGCAAGAATCATTGCCAGGACAGAAGACCAGAGGTTGATGGCTTGGACCAAGGGTAGTAGAGGGTAGTAGAGGCAAGGGTAGTAGAGCTCTAGACAGGGATGGATTGGGAATGTCTTTAGGGGTAAAATCTATAAAGCATGCTGATAGAATGTGTGGAAGGGGAATAGAAAGAGGGGAGTCAAGAGTGACTTCTACATCAAGAGGAAGGCTGTAACACCTGTACATTTTGTTGCACTAGGTGAAGCCAGTGTCCACCCTCTGGGAAATCTAGCATGCATTTGCCCCTTCATTTCTACAAGGTTGTTCTACCAACACAAGGTTGAGTCAATGTGATATATTCTTTTTCCTAAGTCTTTGCTAATATGAGAAATGAAAATGGTTTCTCTATTATATTTTTTAAATTAATAAGGAGGTAAAACATGTGTTCATATAATTGTTGGTCATTGGTGTCTCATATTTGTTAATCATCTGTTCTCTCTTTTCTTACTAGTTTGTGAGATTTAACCACCAATCCCTTGGATGCCCTTTGTCTCCCTTAGACCTCCTAAGATTGCCCTCCTCTTATTTCCCTGACAACTCTGGCTCTGTTGCCTCTATTTCTCCAATATTCTGCCCTGGCCCCACTCCCACCTCACCAAGCTTCTACTCTCAGTCCTCTTTTTTCTATGATGTTACTCGATGATCTCTTCTATTTACGTAATTCAGCGATTTCCTCTACATTAATCATCCTAAAATCTCTATATCCAACCGTGACCTCTTTCCAGATGTTCAAGCTGATGGTTCCCACTGTCTACTCTGCATTTTCATCTCTATGTCCAGCAGACACCTTCATTAAAACATGTCTAACATAAATCATAGGCCCTCATTTCCTCTAGCCGACTTCTTATTTCCTATTTCTATTCATAGTACCAAACTCATCTGAATTTCTCAGACTATCACTTCCCTTATTCATTTCTTCTTTTTTTTTTTTTAAACAAATATATATAGAGCATCTGCTATTTGCCTGGCACTGTGCTAGGCCCTAAAGATTTGCCCCTTAATCTCTTTCCCTGTATTAATTCTACTATTAAATCTTGTGAATTTTCTCTTTGTGATAATCTTTCGAAGTTATTACCTCCTTTCTTGTTTTTGTTCCTCTTGCTGCCCTCATAATGCCTAGTCTCCCCATCAGATGTTTATATCTCATCCATAGCAACACCACATTCCTTCCTCCTCTCACCTGAGCAAGATGAATCACCCTAAAACAGAGTGCTAATCATCTTACTTCCTCCCTCAAAAATCATCTTCGGTAACACAATTAAAAGTAAAGAAATATCCCAACCCTTCAGCCAGCATTGATGACCTTAGACCATATCTCTTATTCATCCCTGCTCTCCATCCAGCTATGAAAGCACTAGCATATTTGGCTTTCCTCCAGCTTTTTGTGTCTTACTGCTTTATTGAATATATCTTTTTTTATTAAGATATAATTTATATACATTAAAATGAAAAGAGCTTGCTCATGCAGTTTGATCAGTTTTGACAAATGTCTACACTCATGAAACCCATACCACACAAATCAAGATACAAAATATTTCCAGTACCCAAAAAGTTCCCTTTGCTCCTTTCCAACCAACTCCCACCCCAGCCACAGGCAAATGCTGTTCTGATTTCTATCAACATAGATTAGTTTTGCCTTTTCTTGAATTCTCTATAAATAGAATCATATATAATATACTTTTTTGGGGTCTAGTTTCTTTAGCTAAACATAATGCCTATAGAATTCATCCCTGGTTTTTCATTTGTCAATGATTGATTCCTTTTTTATTGCTGAGTAGAATACCAAGCTGTGAATATACCACAGTTTGTTTATTCACTTTCCTGTTTATGAACATTTGGGCTGTTTTCAGTTTGAGACTATTATGAATAAAGTTGCTATGAATATTCACTTACAAGTCTCTTTGTGGAAACATGATTTCATTTCTTTTGTATAAAAATTCAGGAAAAGAATTTGGGGTTCTATGGTGTGCATATGCTTTGTTTAGAAGAGATTTTTACAGTGTTTCCAAATGTTTTTGTCACTTTACACTCCCACCATCAATGTCTGGGAGTTCTATTTTCTCCACATTCTCTCATACCTGTTATTGTAAGTCTTTTTAATTTCATCCAATTAATTTCATCTAATTGTTGTGAAGTGGTAACTCAGTGTGATTTAATGTGCAATTTCCCGACAACTCATGATGTTTACCACCTTCCATGTGCTTCTCAATAATTTGTAGATTTTATTTTGTAAAATACCCTTCAAGGTTTTTTTTCCAATTTCATTGGGTTTTATGTCCTTTTATTAATTTGTAGTTGCTCTTTATGTATTCTAAATACAAATCTTTTATCAGTGTATGTATTAGAAATATTTTCTTCAATCTGAATTTTACCTTTTTATTTTCTTAGCACACCTTATGATTAGCAGAAATTTTTTATTAGACAAAGTCCAATTTTTCATATTTTTTTTCTTTTAATGGTAATGCTTTGTGGAGTCTCTCTCTCTCTCTCTCTCTTTTTTTTTTTTGTAGCATCTCTTTAAGAAATCTTTGCCTACCTAAGTAAGTATAAATTCTGATGCTTTTTATAGATATTAATAGAAAACTCTAAAAGTTACATGAAAATAGAAAGGATTTAGAATATCAAAAGCTATCTAAAAAATGAAAAGCAAAATAATAGGACAAAAACTACCTGATTTCAAAATTTCCTACCAAACAATAGTAATAAACATAGTAAAATGGTATTTATGTAAGGATTGACCAATAGATCAGTGGAAGAGCATGAGATTGTGAAGTAGACCCACATGTACAAGATCAGTTGGTTTTTGATAAGGAAGCCAAGACAATATAAAGTATATGAGAAACTCTATTCAGCAAATTGTCCTAAATGACTAGATAAATATATGGAAAAAATAAACATTGTACCACACGCAAAAATTTATTTGCAATGGACCATATGGCTGAAGATGAAAACTGAAATTATAAAGCTAGAAGAAAACCTCACTAAACCTAAAGGTTTCTCCCTCTTATCATTTCATTTTGACAGATTACCCATACTTCAAGGCTGAGCTCAGATACAACCTTCTTCATGAAGCCTTTTCTTACCACCCCTATAAAAATAATTGCTACCTCATCTAACTCTTAGAGCACTTTCCTTATACCATTTTAAACATTGTATTATGGTCAAGTGTGTACATGTGTACATATCATAACCATCCTTCATAACCAACGTTCTATAACCATCCTTCATAACCAGCCTCCCATAATGTGTTCCTTGACCATATCTTGTTCTTCACTGAATCTCCTGGACCATGCAGCAGAGTATTCACCTATAGTAAAACATAAAATTTAAAAAAATGATCTCGAAAATGTAATTCCATACCAGAGTATTAAAGAAAAAAAGAAGGAAAGGAAGAAAAAAAAAAACCTGCTGATTTCTTGTAGGCTAGGGAGAGGGACAGTATGATAGAGGTAAAGATAAATCAAATGCAAATGAATTTTAATAAGTATCAATATATATTTATACAATTAGCAATCACTCTCCAGTGAGGACATGACTGCAAAATTGGACAGGACCTTGGCATGAGCAACTACAAAGCCCTTATCAAAAAATAATGTAAGCTTTACAAGCTTTTCTTTTGGTATAAACTAAGAACTAAGTAACTCTCTGGAGAAATCAATTGGCAATAAATGTGATATTCCCCTAAAAGATATCCTGTATACTTCTGTTTATAGAAAAATCTATGAGCTCAGTATTGTAAATAATTTCATTATCATTCCCATTGTTGCATATTTGCTCTGAAAGATTATTTATATATTTATGTAACTTCCAGTTTCATTAAAAATGTTTATTATTTAAGTACATATTTATTATCTTTTATATATTACATGCATATGTATATATATTTCTTTAGTAACTCTTCTTGTATTTTCTCAAACAAAATTCAGTCACTAATGTATTCACCTTCATGTATCAGTCTCACTTGGAAGGGAGTATGGCTCAGCAAAAGAACAGTTCTGAAGAGCATGACAGGACAGAGAGAGATGATAAAGGATTGAAAGAACTGCTCAGAGTTTTAATTTCAGTTGAACAATAAGGGAGCCAATTAAAATCTCAACTTATTTGTGAGACTCAATTAATACCTGTCTCAATATATTCTCTGAAATCATACCTCTGTTTCAAAGACTGTGGATCATTCCAGTTATGTTGGTATCTTTCTTTTTATATAAAAATATATTTGTGTTTGTAGGTAAAATATTTTTGAATGACTAAGAAAAATAATCTAAGAATGGCTGCAGCCTTATTGTCATGGTACATTTATTTTAAAATACACATGGTCTGTAAAGTACTTAAAAGAATGAAGTGATTACCATCCTGTTAGTATTACCATCATGGCTGTTAATAAGATTCTGCAGAAACAATGAAATAGAGGTCTAGGCCATCATTCATACTCCTGATGTGATTTCGCAGCCCTCAGCCACCTTCCTGGTCACTCCCTCATCCTCCCCCAGGCTCGGTTTCTCCTGGATTTGCAGGGTATCCTCAAGTCAGCAGGGATAATGGGGAACCAGTATCAGTAATCCAAAACAGCCCTCTTGGTCCTTTTCCTGAGAAGCCTTTGAATATTTGAAGCTTTTCTTTCTCTCTTTAGAGTTCATTTTCTCAGAACAAAAGTCCTAATCCCTTTAAGTGGTCTTTATCTGATAGGTTTTTTAGAAATAACACCTCCTGGCTTCCATTTACGCACAGTGTAACTTAACTTTTAAAGCAAAATTTTCCTTGCCGTTTATTTACTTTCTATGTTATACATTAATGTATATTCTTTCCATAAAAATTAGTTTAATTTACATAGCTGTCATTTCAGAAACTAAACCAAAGAGATTAAGCATTCCCCTTCAAAAACTCATTGTTTATCCTTGTTATTTTTGATACAAGGTTTTCATCTATGTTTTGGTCCTAATGCCAGTAAATAAGGAAGAAAATTTAATTGCATTTTCATATGAGAAAATTCAGAAAAATTAGGATAGAAAATACTTCTAAGAGCATCATTTTATAAACATTCTTGTACATATAATGGATTACCATGTAATTCCTTTTTGCATATATATATATCCCCTGGTTGTGTTATCTGAAATACTTCTACTATTTATACTTTTTTTTTAATTGAGATAAATGGACATGTAACATTATATTATTTTCAGATATACAGGATGATTTAATATTTGTATATATTGTGAAATGAAAGCCATAATTAATTAATGTTCATCACCACACCGTTACAAATTTTTTTTCTTGTGATGAGAACCTTTAAGATCTACTGTCTTACCAACTTCCAAAAGCCAATACAATAGTGTTAACTGTAGTCACCATGCCACACTGTACATTACATCCCCAGGACTTACTTATTTTATAACTGGAAGTTTGTATCTTTTGACCCCTTTAATCCATTTTGCCCACCTCCCATCCCTCTGCCTTTGGCAACCACCAATCTGTTCTCTGTATCTGTGAGTTTCTCGTTCTTATGGATTGTTTTTGTTTTGTTTTTTGTTGGTTAAATTCCCCATATAAGTGAGATCATACATTATTTGTCTTTCTCTCACAATTTATACCTTTATTCTAAAAAGTAAACTATGGGGCATCTGGGTGGCTCAGTTGCTTAAGCGTCTGCCTTCAGCTGAGAATATGATCCTAGAGTGCCGGAATGGCGAGCCCTGCATTGGGCTTCCTGTTAGGTGGGGAACCTGTTTCTCCCTCTGTCTTCTGCTCCCCTTGCTTGTACTCTCTTTGTCAAATAAATAAATAAAATATTTAAAACAAAAAACAAAACCCACATATTTAAAAATTTTTAAAAATAAAATAAAACATAAAAAGGAAACTATCCTTTTGCTACTGTTAAAAAACAAATTTTTTTCTGAAAGAAATTCTGAATCTTGAATAGAGCATCTTTGCAGATATATTTCTGTGTCTTTAAGTATTTATTTATCCGAAGTAACTTTAAGTGACTGAAGATGTATACTCTGAATATGTATACATATTCCTCCCATGGAATTAAGTATATCTTCTATATTGATTCATGTCTGCTGTGGCATGTGACTTGTGAAGTCTGGGAGATGGAATGGGGAGAAGGGATGAAGGCATACATGAAAACTGTGGAAGAATTTCTTAATAACATGAATATGGAAAAAAAGTTTTAAAATTGTTATCTGTCAAGGCACAAACCTTGATCTGATGTCAGTTTCAATGCTCATTTAAATATTTCATACATTTCACATCTTAAGTTACAACAGAGTATGTTTTTAAAACATCACTCAGAGCATGAAGTCATATGACTGAAAAAGCTAATGATTTTATTAGTCTCATTGCTCATATATATAATGTTCAATTATTGTTTTCTCTTAATGATAAAGAGAAAGAATCTCCTAGGAGCTGAATGAATCCGGTTAAAACTGGGGACATGATGATTTACTCCCCTATTCCTAATTCAATGTTCAGTTCATTATTTCAGTTAAGGTATAATGAGAATCTTAGTCCAGGCTGAACACTTCATAGGACCAGATACTAAAATGCATTCAATCATAAGACATTATTTTTTAGTCTATTCAGTATATCCCCACCCCAATTTAATGTACAGTTCCCAAGACCTCAACATGTCCTATTTCTGCATGCTGAAAATATCTTTAGCCTAATCTTGTATTTTTGCCTGAGTCAGATAATTTATTCTTAAGTATGGCATGCTTCCCTCAAGTTACAAAGGAAAACATTTTTAAAAATAGGTGTAGCAAAAAGGAAAAAAAAAAAATTCCACATGTCTACAAGTAAGTCAAGGCTATGAATCTCCCAAATGATAAACTAGTTACCTGCTGGGGCATGCTAGGATCTCATTTTTATAACTCATCATATAATTAGCCATGTTCAGTGCCTTTCAGCACTATGTCAGACTATATGTCATGACAAGGATAGTTTAAATTTTATTAAAGTTTGCTTTAGAAAACAGTGTACCTTATAAGTAAAAGAGAATGACTTTATATAATATTAATGAGAGCCAGAAATGGAAAGGACACTCTGCTAGGCCAACAGTAACCAAAAACATGGCCTTTTTTTTCCCAGAAAGTTACAGTCCAGTGGAAGAATGGGGATGAATATAAATCATTGTGATACAGAGCATGGTCTACGTGGCAAAAGCAATGTCTAAAGAGTGATTAATTTTGACAGGGGTGGGGGTTGAGAAAAGCTTCCCAGAAGGAAGTAACATTGAATTTGGCCTCAGAGGATCAATTAAGCAGAGAGAAGGGAAAGAACCCTGAAGACTGGGATTGGTAATTTCAATAGAGATGCAGAGTCAGGAAAAAAGTAAGGCATATTTAGGGGGCAAAATTGTGTATTATGGGTAAAACACATGGAGACTCAGAGCATGAAGGTATTTGAGAAGTTGAAGGGCCTTGAGGAATGAGGGGAGGAATGTAAACTATAATCAATACTTTAAGCAGGGAAATAGCACAGTTACTGACCTATCAGTTTGGGATCTGACAAAGACAGTTTTAGTGGCAGTGTTTAGGGACAGTTAGAATTTAGACTGACCTGAAGCAGACAAACCAATGAGAAGTTGGTTGCAGTGATTTGTTAAAGAGAAAAACAGGATAACCGTGGGCTGCAGCTGAGGAAGTTGCACTGAGAACAGAAGAGGGTAGATGTTTAAAAGACTTTAAAAGTGTTATCAATAGGATTTGGTGACAAATGACAAAAAAGCTAGAGGGAGGAGGAGCCAAAAACAGTCCCCAAGGGTTCTCGCGCCATCGATTGGGTGAAGAGCAGACACAGTCAAACCTTGGTGGCTTTGTAAAGTGCTTCCTTCAGCCTGAACTATGCGTTCCTCTTGTACCTCTTGTAGCTAGCACGGCCCTCTTTCTTTCTTTCTTTTTTCTTTTTTAAAAGCTTTTATTTATTTATTTATTTATTTGAGAGAGAGAGAGAGTGTGTGTGTGTGTGTGTGTGTGTGTGTGTGTGCGCGCGCGCGCGCGCCCGCCCCATGCCTGGAGGAGAGGAAGGGGCAGAGAAAGAGGGACAGAAAGAATCTTAATCAGGCTCCATGCCCAGCACAGAGCCCAGCACGGTTCTCAATCTTATGACCCTGAGATCATGACCTGAGCCAAAATCAAGAGCCCACCCTCAACCGACTGAGCCACCCAGGTGCCCCAGCCTAGCCTTCTTTCAAAGCTTAGGTCACATCCCACTACCTATTCCCAGATTTCCTGCACTGTACTCCATGCATAGCCAGAATTCATCACTTCTATGCTTGCACAAAATGGTTTCTTTACTTCTGCTTTTTGTCATCACTTAAAAGTGATTACTTACATGTTTGTTTCCCCATGGTAGGCAAGTGCCTTGAGACACCATGTTCCACTTGTCTCTGTATTTTCCTTAAAACCCAATATGGTTACTAGCAACAAATAACCTCTACTGTTATTTCCATGTGTGACATTTCTGGATATTGTCCAGAATATCTGGACCAGAAGGGTGGTCCAAAGAGAGGCAGTATAATAATGATCCTCAAATTGTGGTGCATATGTTACTGGGGAAATATGGAAGGTAATGTTAACTATGGAAAGATTTTTAATGGTTTCTGTTTTATATTTATAAAATAGAGTAATACCCAGAAATAAAAATAGGATGAGTATAGGATGAGTTAGTGATATATGTAAACTATGTAAATTAATCTCAAACATACTATGTTGAAGAAAGAAGCCAAACATGAAAAAATGTATATCATATGACTTCATTTCTATGAAATTCACAAACAGTAAAAATTAATCTATGTTGATAGAAATCAGAATAGTGGTTGCCTATAGAAACAAGGTTTTACTAGAAGGGTGTGCAATTTCTAGAGTCATGGAAATATTTTATATTTTTTATTAGGTTATTGATTTTACAGGTTTATATCATTTTTCAAAAGTCATTGTATTGTATCCTTAAGTTTCGTATGTTTCATTCCAAGTAAACTTTATCTCAACTAAGGAAACAAAATTCAGGAAAATTTAAATATCATCTTGGTTTAATTGATACCAAGGAGTTTTTCTTATCAATTTTATTAGAGTATGATGATAGCATTATGTAAGAACATGTTCATAATATTTAGAGATATATGCCAAAGTATATATGGGTGACATGATACGATATAGCTGTCATAGATTACTTTGCATTAATTCATCAGATATGAAAATGATACAAAAGGAGATAATTAAAGCAAAAGTGTCATAATATTGAAAAGTGTGGAATCTGGGTGAGGAGTATGTAGGAGTTCATTTTATTATGCTCTCTAATTATGTATATACTTCAATTTTCAAAATAAACATAGATTTTACAAGAACAACTTACCAAAAATCAAATTACCATGTGAATAATATTAAACCCTATACTGAATCCAACAGCAAATTTTGTTGCCTCTAACTTGAAAATGTATCCAGAATACATCAATTTTACCTCCCTCCCCCACCACAACACACATAGTGTTACCTCCCAGGGTCCAACCACCTCCATCTCTCAGCTGTACTAGGTCAATAATCTCCTGACCGTTCTTCCTATGTCCAGTTATCCCATGGCGTCTATGGTCCACATTAAATTCAGAAATACTCTTTTTTTTTTTAAGATTTTTTTTTTTTTAAATTTTAGAGAGACAGAGTGAGTGGGGCAAGGGGCAGAGGGAGAGAATCTCAAGCAGACTCCCCACTGAATGCGGAGTCCAATGCAGGACTCCATCTCATGACACATGAGGTCCTGAGCTGAGCTGAAACCAAGAGTTGGATCCTTAACTGACAGAGCCACCCAGGCACCCCAGAACTATGTCTTTTAATACCTAAGTTCTCCCCTTTAATTCTCTATGCTCCACTCACACTGGCTTCCTGGTATCTCTCAAAAAACAGAAAATAAAAATAAACAGACAAAATAAGCCAAGCCTCAGCCTACTTCAAGGTATTTGAACTTGTTTTTTCCCTCTGTATAGAAGCTATTTCCCCAAAGAACCTACAGGTTTCACTTCCTCACCCTCTGCTCTAATGTCACAGGATCAGAGAGGCTTTCTTTGACCTCTCCATATGAACTAGCACCGTTTTGCCTATGCTATGCACCTTCTATTCCCCTTTATTTGCTTTATTTTTCTTCTAGTTCTTCATCACTACCTGGCATATTATATACGTTTTCGTCTGCCCTCTCTGACTAGAATGCAATCTTCCTGGGGGCAGTTTTATTCACTGGGGAGTCCCTAGCGCCTCAACTAGTATAAGGCTCAAAGCAGATACACAATAAATAGTCATTGTTGAAAGAAGAACCAAATGGGTCCCAGTGCTACCTTTGACTTTGAATTTATCAATTTAGCTTAGAACCTTGAACAAAAGGAAGTCCATTCCTCTCACCCTAAAACAGTGTTACCTGCCGAGGGGCAGGATCGAGAAGCCATGGCAAATTAATTCACCTATGACATGGCCACAGATTAGAAGAATAGACAAGATCTCAAACTAGAGAATGGCAGGTCTCATGGGACTCCATTGGGCCCACTCATCCTCTAGGAATGATTCACTCCTCTCTGGCAACGGGTGGGTGGTTGTGGAGGGGAATACCTATTCTTTTTTCCTAATCCCAAGAAGGCCAAATTCCCATTTGTGGACCAAAGGAGAAATACTGGGAAAAGAATAGAACATTTCCTACCACAATGAAGATAATGATGATGACTATAATAAAGAAGATAATGATGGGCCTTTTCCCAACCTCAATTTCCTTCTAGGCCTATCAGAAATAAATTAGATTCCAGGAAAATGGGCAGAGAGCACTGTTTTTTGCTTCTCCTCCCTGGTTTACTCTCCCTCATGTTTATTCTAAGCCCAGGGACTCTACCCACCCACCCGCAGATATGCACACAAAGACAACTGGGTGTATTGTGTTGAAGGAGGTGATGATCCTTTCTAGGAAGGATATGACTAAATGTTAGAGAGGACAGCAATGATTCAGATTTGTGGCAACAAGTATATACTTGAGAATTTTCTAGAACCAAACCAGATTAGCCTTACAATTTACTAACTGTATAACCCTATACTTTGTTTAACTGATTCTGCATCTTATCTGTAGAACACATAAATAATGCCTCCTGGATAGAGGAATAAATTTACCTAGAAAAGTACCTAGAAAAGTACCTGACACATGCAACAACTCAGTATTATCTATATTTTGTTTTCTACAATCAATATTAAAATCATGTCTTGTGAGATTCCAAATGTTTCAGGATTCCTTTTCCTTTAATGCCTGCAGCTCTTGGTCACACTGCTTTCAAAGAATGAAGATGTAGACCAGATGAAGAGTGGTGGGCAGCAAAGCAAAGTTTATTGGGCAGTAGTACAAAGTTCCTGAAGAGGGAGGGGACCTGAGAGGGTTGCCACCAGAGTTTCCAAGTTTAGGGGATTTTATGAGATTGTTGGTGGACTGTTTCAATCTGATTAACCGTCCATGCCTTTTACCCAGTCAGGTTTTTGCCCACACGTTCATCTATCTACCTATCAGGTAGTTGTTCACATGGAAGAGGGTGGGGGACTCCTTTCAGGATGATGTAAAATCTTTTTAAGGGGGGTTTCTTCTTAGACTTTATGGGGGGGGGAGGAGGGATCCCTTATCCCTGCCTGTCTTCTGTCTATCCTTCATTATAAATGTTCTGATTATATTTTTCCTCACTATAAACCATGGAATAGTTTTCCTTATAGTAATGATAAACAGGAATTTTGCTTTGTAATTATTAATACAGGGACTCTGGTGTAAACAATGGAAAGTGGCGATGTTCTTAAATTCCTTATTAAAAAATAAAATGTGTTTCATGGCTTAACCCCTTCTCCTGATAATTTTTTGCTAGATGTTCACTAAGGAAAGAATGACAGTGGTACTGTAACACTAAAGATTTACTTCACATTGTCTTTTCATGAAGACGTTAGGTAAAGCATTTGTGAGGGAGGAACTTTAAGACAGTAGCTGGAATCCAATATCTAAGTTCCATCTGCAACTGAGCTATTTGGCGAAGATAACTTTATTTTGGCAACTCGTGAGAAAAAGGAAAAATTGACATGAGGTGCTAGGATACCATTCAGCAGCTCTAAATGCTAGCATTCAACATCTCCTGTTAATGAATTGGATATAGAGTAAGGTGGCATGCATATCTAATCTGCCAGGACCGCAAAGAATGGCAAAGTAATGAATGGCACTGGTGGTCAACTGGAGAGTTAAAAAGAGCAGGACAGGTGGAATGCTGGACTAAAATGAGCTGTCATAAGAGGTAAATATTGAATGATGTTTATAAAAGTGTAGAATGATGTAAATAGCAAAAGTACCATACAATCGTTAATCATTCATCCAGGTCCTTTGGTAAGAGATGCAGATACGTTCCTCACAATATGTATTTGGTCTAATTGAGGACACAGAACCGCAAAAATCAAGTGCAGTGATAAGCATATTCATTTAAGTACAGAGAAGTAACATCAAACTCATCCAGTGGACAGCAAAGGGATAAAGGCCAGTGAAATAGGTTCTCAAGCTGAGTAGGTTTTTATTCCAGTTGGAGATGCAATGTAGAGAAAAACACAGACGAAAGCTAGTTTGGCATATGCAGAAAATTTTGAGCACTACACACAGAGAAGGAAATTGTGAGAGGTGATACCAGAGAAACAGAGTAAGCCATGGAGACACTAAGTCGTGCAGAGGAGCGGGACTTATCTCATAGGCATGAAGAGCTAAAGCAGAGATACAACCAGGAGTTGACAGGTTCAGACTGTGTTTCATGTGGATCACGCAGGAAGTAAGTGGAGGATGATTATGATGGGAAGGAAAAAGGGACAGAGGAAAGAGAGAAGACTGGGGGCACAGACCCAGGTCAGAGGCATCAGAGACTTAAATTAATACAGTGTTGTTACTATGGATGCTCTAGACTCTAAGATCTAGAAAGAAGATCCAAAGTTCATTTAAAAAAAAAAAAAAAAGGCAGGAAAAGATGGCCCAAGAAATACAGAGAAAGCTTCAAGAGTCCTGGGTCATGGAAACCACAGAAATAGAGAATTTTAAAAAGGAAGAAATGACTTATAGTATTTCATGCCACACATAAGAGGACTGTAAAAATGACCTTCAAATTTCACAGTCAGATTGTTAGACTTAATAGGAACAATTTCATAGAGTGGTTGACATGGAAGACACATTAAAGTGTATTTAAAAAAAATAAATGGAAGATGAGTAAGTGCACATGCACTTTCTTTAAGAAGCTTGGTAATAAAAGAAAGAGGTAAGGTAGTAGGTATAAGAGAGATTCTGTTTCATTTGTAATGGAAGAGATTTGAAACAATTTCAAAGCAAGGATGGTGAAACCAATGAAAGAGAAGAGAAGAAAAAAAAAGATAAGGCAAGGTCCTAGGGAAAAAGAAAAGAATAAATTACATGGGTGGAGAGGTTAGTTTTGATAAAAAGAGGGTCTTTATACCCTGTAAAAGAAGGGGAGAGGGGATGAAGGTAAGTTGTGGCCAAACCAATGGCTAGGGCTCCATGGGAAGTTAAAGATGACCAATTTTCTCAATGATATATTACTGCTGTGGTGGTAATTCTTAAGTCCTACATTTCTTTGGGGTTTTTTAAATTTGTTTTGGGGGTTTTTGTTTGGTTTTTGTGTGTGTGTGTGTGTGTGTGTGTGTGTGTGTGTGTGTTGTGTTTTTTTGTTTGTTTTTGTTAATTAAACCATATTAATGCAAGATTCAGGAGTCCCGACTTGACAATATGACATGTAAAAAAAGATCCTAGGAGCCAAAAAAATGACAGTAGTGTTAAAAACAAAACAAAACAAAACAAACAAACAAAGAAAAACAGGGGCCCAATATACTTCCATATAAATAGACATTCAGGTCATATTCCAATTACGTTCTGTTTTGGAGGATCACATTCAAGAAAGACATTATGAAATAAGGTCATGTTTAGAAGGATATTTAATGACTATAATTCCATAAACCTACTTAACAAAAAACAGATAAAGGAGATTGGTATTTACCCCAAGAAAGGAAAATTTAGAGATGAAACTATCATTGACCACAGGAAGTATATTTGCTCTAAAGTGCTGCAAGGAGCAGAAGCTGGATATGACAGAAAGATAGGTTTTATTTTAAGAGACGGAAACACTCATTAATGAAGTCACCCAATTCTTCATCACTGAAAGTTTTAAGAGGTTAGATGACCAAAAAGCAGGAAGCTTGTAGCAGGACACCTGAATTTGGAAAAATGTGGCTATCTTCCAATGTTTCTATAACACTGTTTTTAAACATCATTTACCCATTTTTGAGAGGTTATGAAATGAGATATAGAGCATATCATCCAAGGGGATGTTGAATGCATTGGAACAGGAGAGCAGATAAAACTGGAATGTTTAAGGTTTACAGTATATGGATTTGGCATTGAATTTTACATTTGGTTTAAATACATGAGCCAATGAAAAGGTAATTTACTGCTTCAGAGCAATGAATACCAGTCTGTAGCAAGGGAGATTGAGGAGGATGTCTGGAAATTTGTTAGGACCTGGAACTTTACAAAATGTAAAAAAGACAAAACAAAACAAACAATACAACAAAACAACCTATTAATAAGACCTGCACAGTGTGCATGGATGGAGTGAAGGAGAGTGGAGATATATAGAGAAGGAGAGAGAGAGGTGAATAAGCAAATACCTAGTCAAGCATCCAAACAACCAAGTTTACTGCAGAGGAAAGGATGAGGAAATGAAGTTGACAATATACAAAAGGATCCTGTGCAGCCAGAGAAAGTGGTTATGATTGCAGCAGTCTTCTGTGAGGGTTGCTGAGCTGCCTGCAGATGTTTTCTATCAACCAAAGAAGTGATTGATTGCAACCCACGGAAAACCACTGAACCTAGCTTGAGTGGGAAAGAGGGAATTTATTACATAGATATAAGGGTGTCCTAAGAAGTAGGGCTTCAGGAAGGAACTAGAAACCTGAACTGGAGTAGGTCAAGAATTTGCATTTCTAACAAGTCCCCAGGCCATGCCCAGACTGCTGATCCAGGGGCTTCACTTTGGGATCCAGCTCTAAAGCTGGTGAAACCTCTTCCCAGATATCATCTCATTTAATCCTTACCACAACTCTGTGTGTGGGGGGGGCTATTATCTCCATTTTTCAGGAGGGGATAAAGGAATAAAGAGCTCTAACACCCAAACTCTTAAAGCTCCTAACCTGCAAAACTGAGAAAGAAACTTGGTTCTGATATAGCCAAGTTCCATCTTTTCTCCATACCCCTCAGTTGTTTGGGGTAGGGTTGATGACCTGTGTCTACCAGAACCCGATGAAAATACTTAGTGCAATTGCTAAGTCCTTGTGTTTAATAATGACACAGCTAAGGAAAATGTCCTTACACTCTTTAAGAACAAGAGCTGTTATATTTTTACACTGCCAAGAGTAGCATTCAAAACTATTTGCTTATTTGTTTAGTGTACTTTTATATCAAAATGCAAAAGCAGTAAGCTTAAGGAGAGCGTGGAGACAGCTGCACTTAAAAGACTAATTAAATTTTCTGTAGTTATACTGGCTTTTTTCTTTTCTGGTGCTTTTTACCTATACCTTGTAATAGCAGTCATAATTATGTTGAAACCTTAAGGTGGCCCTCTGTGAAAATAAGTTTCTGTGTGTAATTTCCCTTTGCAAAACCAACTTCTTTATTCTGTCTCTTCATAATTTTCAGCAAACTATTATTAAAAATTGGTCAAGACATTCAGGCTATTTTTCCAGACTATTTACTTAATTTTCTAATATAAGGTCAGTCCTGATTTTTAGTAATTTTTAAGTAATTTAGTAATTTGGTATAAAACAATGCTACATACTTGAATTGTAGAACTACATAGTTTAAAAACAGCAAGCATCATGGTTCTGAAAATTTGTTAATTGTTTTCTGAAGGGGTGGGAATGGGAAAGAAGAAGAGCTGACAGAGGGGTCTTTGGACTTTAATTTCTAGAGTGTTTAAGGAGATGTAGGTGCCTGGGTGGCTCAGCTGGTTAAGTGTCAGACTCTTGATTTTAGCTCAGGTCATGATTTCAGGGTTGTAGGATCAAGTCCCACATCCAGGCTCTGTGCTCAAGGAAGAGTCTGCCCTGCCCCCAGCTCACGCACATACTTGTGTTCTCTCTCTCTCTCTCTCTCTTTCAAATAAATAAATCTTTCTTGAAAAATAAAAAAATACTTAAGGAGATTAGAAAAAGGGAATATAAAATAAGGTTTAAAATAATTTAAAAGAAAGCATAGGCAGCTTTTTAAAAGAATCAAATAGAAATTCTAGAAATAAAAATTAGATTAGGCACAGCTAGAAAGAGAATACCTGAAAATAGATCTGAGAAATCACACAGAATGCAGGTGAAATAGTTCACCAGAAAATGAAGTGATGAAGATATATTATTGAGAAATTAAGAGACATGAAATCTAGAACATAAGGTTTTAACACATACTTAATAGTTCCAGACGATAATAGAGGAAATGGTGGGAAGGAATATTTTCAGTACTATCAATCTCTCTCTCTCTCTCTCTCTCTCTCTCTATATATATATATATATACACACACACACATATATATATATTCAATTCCAAGTGGTTACCTAATAGCAAATAATAAATATAGGTAAGTCCCTGTATCATTGCATAATAGTGAAAATATAGAGCAGCATGGATAAAGAGAGAATTATTTTTCTGTTCCTAAAAGCTACCCAATAGAGAAGATGGATGGCCAATTAAGGAATGACAGTCAGGTAGGCATCAGTTTTCTTGCTGGCAGCAACCAGAGTCTCCCCCACCTAAACCATCATTTAGGAATACATACAAAAATAGAGTCTCTCAGATTCACAAAAGATGAGCAGCTCAACTAGTCACAGGCCTCCATGAAAGAATGACTGAAGAACACACACTGGCAAGAAAGAAAATGAATTCCATGAGCAACGGAAACAGGAAAAAATTATAAATGAATCAGTCTAAAGAAAATACCTTGACATTTAACATTATGCAAGTGTTTGTGATACTTAGATTTATAACACTTTCAATACTTTTCGGTACTGTAATTACTAGGGTTTTTTTTCAAAAGCAATACAAATAGGAACAAGTAATATTTATAGATGCTTGCCATGTTCCAGGCACTTTACTGATTTTTTTGTGGATTTCTCATTTATTTCTTATAACAATCTTATAAGATTATATCTACTTATTATACCCATTTAATAGATGTTGAACCTGAGGCATAGAGTAGTAATTTTTCCAACATCACATAGATAGCAAACAATGGAAATGGATTTGTGTGATCTAGGGAAAGTCACTTAGTTTAAAGAGTCAAAGCCCAATTTTCTCATCTATGCAATGAAGATACAGATGTTTGCTCTGACCATATTACAAGGTTATGTGAAGATGAAATAAGACCAATTAGTGTTAAAGTGCTTTAGAAATTGGCAAACATTCTGCAATTTAAAATGATAATAAAAATAAAATGGATAATGTGTGCCAGATTTTAAAAAGGAAATTTGGCCACATAGCTAATAGATGATAGGCATTCATCTATTCAAAATACATTTTAATATGGCTTAAGTGAGTAATTATAATTTGAAATTATATATAAAGTAGCAATATTTCACTTATTTATTTATTTGGTTGCTTGCTTATTTCTAACCCATCTTGTTCCAAAAAAGATTTTCAGGCAGCTAATGAGGGTATACTAAAAAAAGAAAAAAAAATGGTAATATAAAGGATTCATTTTATTTATTTTAAAAATATATCTTAGATCTGATTTCTAAATATACACGACTTTGCAAAAAGCAACTTGTTATTAATTTAAAATATAACTCCATTCCACATATCCTCTATTGCCACCCCCACTGCAGTATACACACATAAAACAAATTTAAGCAGCAGGAAAAGTTCATATTGTCTATTCTAAAAAATGAAAATTGCTCATTTTCATACTGCTTTGGCATGGTTCAAGTTAATGATGTGCTAATGCAATATTAAAGTAGTAACTCCTGCAGTTATAACAGCCCTAATCGGGCAGCTGACATCACAACAGTATTTCTGAAGTGTTGGATTTTACTCGATTTCCATAAGTAAATGGAATCTGAAACTCATTGCCTGTTAATCACTGCAGTTTAGTAGGTCCCTTATTTATTTTGGATAAGCATTTCATTCTCAAGTAAAGAATTAAGTGAGAAAATGAGCCAGAATTCAATAGAGACTCCAGTGAGTAGCCATTTCTTTTGGCTCCCATAATAAATAGAGAATTTTTAAGCCTATAGAAAATGAGAACAGATGTGGATAACACAATTTGTTATTTAAGAATGCAAGTTTTTTCTGGAGATTTAGGAATTATCCTGAGTACTATTCATTGAACCTCAAAAAAATCAATAAATATTAAAATCAGAAAACAATGTTTGCACTATAATTTGAAACATGAAGAATATTTACCCATCATGCCTTTTAAAAATCCATGATGTTCTGAATACTTATGAACTGTGTGTCATCAGATAATTCAGAGAGCTTCTCTGAACTATTTAGAATTCTCAAGCAGAATAGTAAGAACACATTCTCAATAAGGAAAAGCTTGTGCATTATTCTGTCTGAATTTTCACTGCTTCTATAGCTTAGTAAAAGAAGTACTGAATATGGAATTGAGAAACTGGACTTACGTATTAGCCTTGCCACTTAATAGCCAATGTGACTTCAGAGAAGTTCCTTAAAGATGAGTTACATGTTCTACAGATATAACATGACAATAATGACACCTCCTCCAAAAGGTTATTTGAAGAAAAAACGAGAGCAGAGCTTAGTATACAGTTAATTAAATCTGATTTAGAATTGAGGATATTCCACAAAATCTTAGCTTTGATTGACCTTATTCACTTTGGGGACTCGATATTGATGTGTATGAAGCTGATGATAACTTTTGGATGGAAAATAAATGACAGGTTTAAAAAAAAGCATGTTGTTTCCACATTAGTAGTTATTGATAACCATGGCTGTATAGGACCTGACTAGAAGGTCCATAGAGAGAGAACGGTTATGGCATATTGATTCAATCTTTAATATAGTAAGTTCTGAGCAATGGACTGGGTCGCTACATTTATTTAATCATTAAAACAATGAGTGTCCATCAATTGCTTTTATTATAAAGATTACATTTGGACCCATTCTGAGAAAGGTGCAGTAAACAACTGATTTCATAAAAATCATCTAGCTGATACATTGTATCAACATCAATAGAATGGAAAGTCTTATTCCAAAGCATCTTGGTAGTCATCTATCCTATACTCTACTGAGTCTGAGTCTGGGACATCCTAAGAGGTGCCTCCGGCAGTCCTGGGCCGTGGTGAGGGGAACATTGAGGGGTTGGCTCCTGCTCATCTCTCCTTAGTTCAACCCCAGCAGCTCCACTTTCACTACCTGCAAGGTTTGGTTGCTATAAAAATGTTTAAATAGTTGACCTATTCCAACTCCCTCATTTTAGAGTTGAGGAAATTGAAGGCCAGAAATGTAGCACAAATCACTTAAGATCTCTCAGAAGTCCCAACCAGAAAAAATTTATCCAGACTTCCTAGCCAGGTTATTTTCATCACTTTATTCTCTTGATGAGATCAGTCCCTATCATGTACTAATGTTGAATATGATGTTAGTTATTCTACTTGTATTTACTAATGACTCCAGCAAAATCTCTAAATTGTTTCCCCAATTGAAAATGAGATTCAGTGGTACTATATTGAAATAAAAACTTCTGCATAACGAAGGAAACAATCTACTAAACTAAAAGACAGTCTGCTAAATGGGAGAAGATATTTGCAAGTGACATATTCGATGAAAGGTTAGTATCCAAAATATACAGAGCTTATTCAACTCAACAGCAAAAATAAAATAAAAAGTAATCCAATTTAAAAAATGGACAGAAGACATTCTCCAGACATTCCTCCAAAGAAGACACCCAGATGGCCAACAGACACATGAAAAGATGCTCAACATCACTAATCATCAGGGAAATGCAAATCAAAATCACAGTGAGATATCACTTCACACCTCTCAGAACAGCTAAAGTCAAAAACACAAGAAACAACAAGTATTGGTGAGGATGTGGAGAAAAAGAAACCTTCATCACTGTTTTTGAGAATGCTAGCTGATGCAACCATTGTGGAAAACAGTATGCAGGTTCCTCAAAAAATTAAAAATAGGGGTGCCTGTGTGGTTCAGTCAGTTGTGTCTGCTCAGGTCATGATCCAGGAGTCCCAGGATGGATCCTGCCTAGGGCTCCCTGCTCAGCAGGGAGTCTGCTTCTCCTGTCCCTCAGCCTGCTCTTGCTTTCTCTCTCTCTCCCTTTCTCTCTCTCTCAAATAAATAAAATAAGTCTTAAAAAATTAAAAATAGAATTACCATATAACCCAGTAATTCCACAGCTGGATATTTACTGAAAGAATACAAAAGCACTAATTCAAAAAGATATATGCACCTCTATGTTTATTGTAGCGATATTTTACAAAAGTCAGATTAGAGAAGCAGCCCAAATGTTCATTGGTAGATGAATGGATAAAGGAGATATGACATATATACACGGTGGAATATTATTCGTCCATAAAAAAGAATTAAATCTTGCCATTTGCAACAACATGGGTGGATCTGAAAACTATAATGTTAAGTAAATAAGTCATTTAGAGAAAGATAGATACCATATGATTTCTGTCACATGTGCAATTTAAGAAACAAAACAAGTAAACAAAGAGAAAAAGACAAAGCAAAAAACAGACTCTTAACTATAGAGAACAAACAGATAGTTACCAGAGGGGAGGAGAGTAGGGAATGGGTGAAATAGGTGAAGGAAATTAAGAGTAATTTATCTTGATGAACACTGAGTGATGTATGCAAGTGTTGTATCACTGTATTGTACACCTGCTAATATAACGCTGAATGTTAACTGTATTGGAATTAAAAGAAAATTGTGTGCAAGAGAATGATATGAAGAAGGTAGTTCTTTACAAGAGTATATCAGGTGGCTTGAGACAGACTGAAGGTAAGAGACCAGAAACAAGGAAATGAAATATTAAATTATAATAGTCAAGGAGTAAGGGGGCAAAGGACTACATGAGGATGCTAGCAATGCAAATGGAGAAAAACCGGGAACAATGTGGGAGACACTGTAGAGAAAAGATTTCTAAGACTAGTTGGCTGATTTGATAAGAGTGTTGAAAGGAAAGAAGAAATCAGATATGCAAGGCTTCACGCAGGGATAATAGTGGTGCAATTTTCTCACCAGTATCCTCAGTCCCCACCCCCAACCTTTCCAAGAGCTTTCTCCTCTCTGCTTTTAAACTCACCCATGCTTGAATTAGCATAAATGTTTGGAAAAGGTAAAAAACATTTATCCTCAAAATGTTCTTGAGGTAAACCATTTCTGAAATATGAACCTGTTCACCAGCCAAAACTCAATTTGTATTCAAACTGTGGTTTAAACACTCTGTCCAAACATGACAGATGTTGGAATCCATTGGTTTGCAAGTCTTTTTTTTTTTTTTTGTCAACTTCAATAAACAAAATCTTCTTAAATTATCTTCTGTCAAATACATTTACCAAATCCTCACAATGCGTATAGACCTCTGTTAAGTTAATTGAAAAACAAACTCTTGACCTTTAGGGACTAAAAAGAAAAGTAATTTTTTAAAAAGGGATTGGGGAAGGCTTTAAAAAATGCAAGAAAGTATGCCCCCCCCCAAAAAAGGAAAAAATAGCACACTCTCACATACCTAAGAAAAGAATTTTCTCTTGTTTCAACCTCTCAAATTATTTCCTAACATTTTTGCTTGAAGTTTAAGATTTTGGTCCTAAGATTTTGTAGGATATTTTTATCAGATCCTATACATGACAGAAAAGCTTGATATTTTTATAATAATTATATTCTAATTTGGTTATTTGAAATATATTTTTAGTTGTTCATATTATCTCTAATATGCTAGAGTCTGCCAAAGGTAATAATACTGTGTAAGTGAAATGAGTCTGAAACTGTTCTTACAAATTATCATAAACAATAAATATTTATTGACTCTTGCCTTGGTAATAAGATATAACAACACACTAAGTTCAATGAATACAAAAAGCATTAAGACATAAAATTCAGACCCGAGGCCACCTGATCTCTCTCTGCCTATTCACTTATCTATAAACTAGGGCTATTAATAGAGCCTAGTTTATGCAATTGTGGAGACTAAGTGAAATAGTAGGTCACAGTACATAGCATGGTGTCTAGCATATAGTAAATGTTCAGTAAATATTATATTATCACATCCCTTTAATTTATTATCTATTTATGTTCATTTTTATAAATATCTTTTCATGTTTAATGCCTATTAGAATCTTAATGTTTTAATTCATATTTCATATGTTCTTTGTGTATTAAAATTTTAACTGTGTATTAAAATATTAACTTACATTAATTATTATAACTTGGCTCTAACTACTGCAAATACATTCCCAATATTTTTATTTTTTTGCTTTCAACACAAGAATTTTTTTTCCTTTGATGGAATTACTTCTTTTAATCTTTTCTTCTTGATATTTACCATAGCTATTATATGTAGAAAATCTTCCCTATTCCAGAAACACATGGTAACATGTTTATTTGAGGTTTTTTTCCTTTTTCCTTTTTCCTTTTTCTTTTTCGTGGGTGGTAATAGTTGGACATTTTACATTTAACTCTTTAGTATAGCTGAAGTTGAAGGAAGGGGATGAAGTGGGGGCTCAAATTTTAATTTTTTTATCAAATATTGCTTACAATACGAGTTCTACATATTAAGTACTCTTTTCCTTTATGATTGATTCATAGTATGCATTGAGCTTCGCTCATTGGCCTTGAAAGATTCAGTTGCCCAAACCCCAAACCTGAAAATCTGGGTTCCGCTTCCCACTCTCCATTCTGAACCTGCTTCCCCTGGTCTGGGTACCTGGTCTAATCCTACTGCTTCACCCTTAGATTTCCTTTCTCCTTGAAACAAGCACTTTGATATTCAATTTAGGTTGTATTTTAGGTCCCTGACTTCACTTGGCTTCTACTGACCCGTCTGCCCAACATTGTTGTGGGGGGGGATGGGGCGCGTAGGTGACTAGATCTAGTGCCCTAGGAGAGGGGCCAGACACTACTACACGTTTACAAGGATTTAGCAAATTTGGGCTAGCTCTGAACTTCCACTTCCACTTCCCTTTGTACTGAGCTCTTCAAACCCCCAGCTGTGTTTGATATCTTAATTTAAGCTAGATTGGCAAATGTCTTCAGGGCAAAGCAGTGATTTGCTCACCTTTCTAAATCCTAGCTCTTAAATAATTCCTCACTTTTCCATGTTAGATCTTCAATGCTTTTATGAAAAGATTTTTTATTTTATCTAATAATTTTAGTTTTTATTCTTTTCTCACTGGAAATAGACTTGCTGTACGTTACAATTTAACTTTTCAATTAAATGTGTATGTTGATTCCCTATCTAAATTATGTGTCTTCAATGCAAACTCATTCTAGGTACCTAATGCAGTGCTCAACCCATGGTAGACACTCAAGTAATGATAATGATTATAAAGAGAGTCCTGACAATATCAGGCACTCAGCTTCAGATCACAAAAATGGCCAAATAACTGTAAAAACTGAAACATTGACACTCGAAAGTGCTATTTCTTACCATAGCATACTTTGAAACAATTGTGATTGTGACATGATTGGGGGGGGGGAAGAGAAAATCCAGAGTCTGTCTATAATACGCCTCTATTTATTCAATTCCAAAATATTTACAAGGCAATTGCAAAATAAGTACAAATATGAAGATCGGTGAGCAAGAGGAGACATCATTATAGATATTTTTTCTCTATTCTCTAGCAAGATTTTAGGAATGAATTGCTTTGAATCCTTGATTTTATTAATAGTATGGAGATCTCCTTGATGTTCCAAATGTTTGTGAAAACATGTAATTATGTTTTTATTTACTATATGTCTACTTCTTTGCTAGACCAGAAGTCCACAAGGAAAGGGATGGTTTGTCTGCTTGACTCTATTCACAATACTGAGTATATTGCTCAGTACATAGTAAGGTGCTAAGTAAATTTTTATTAAATGATTGAGTAGATGGCAGTATATTCAAAGGCATATGACATGGCTCAGCCTCAGGGAATCTAAAATCTTAGTAGGGTGGAGATAGATGAGGGAGTACCATTTGTTTAGCATTTAGCACATGCTCATATTCACACACTATATCACTTATTGTTTGCAAAGGACCACATGAGACAGCTATTATTACTGTAATTTGTGAGCACAACTATCTTCTTTTTAAGATAAGGAAATTGAGTCCTAGGGAAGATGTAAAACTTGCCCAGTTACATCGTTTTTAAGTGGCAAAGCCAGTATTTACTAAATTCAGTATTCATACTCTTTTCTTGTATGCCACAATGTCTCTCTATGAGTGAAACACAAGTGATAATATACAACACATAATTAAATTTTAAAATTTCCAGGGGTGTCTGTAAAGGATCTAGAAATTCAAAGAATGAGAAGAGTAAAAACAAAGTAGTCAGAATAGGCTCATGGGAGCAGTGGGATTTGAGTTAACTCCTCAAGTTTCTAGAGGTAGAATAGAACAGGGGTCATTTCAGGAAAAGCAATTTCAAAACTCCCATCAGAATTCTTTAAGGTCAATAATTTTTTAATAGTATAGTTTGATTAGCACTATAAATAATGTGAACGCGAGAAATGGTTTACTCACAAGCCACATAGCATGGCATAAATGTTACACGGGCACATAAAGTACAATACTGTGATAGGCTTGCCTCTCGCCTCATGAGACTATACTGAAAAATAATTAAATGGGAAATGCTTAGGATATTCACACAATACTTTACTAATCTAAATGATAATACTCAGTATCTGAGTCTGTGTTATGTCTAATGATGACTGCATAGTAAAGCATGAAGAGCCAATAATATGTTCTGATTCATGCAAAGAGCTAACATGGTAATTTCACCACTTGATGAGAAAGGAGATGCTAATTGTCCAGTGCAAAATTAGCAATGACCTCTAAGATGTTTTGAAATGACTGGGCTCTCTAGATTCACATAAAATGCAGACAAGATACCTTAATAGTTAACCCTTTCTTTTTTCAAAGCAATGCTTACTGGCATTATGCTGATTCAAGAAGTCCCATTCTGACTGTTAATGAAAACTTAATGGAGCTGACATAAGTAAGATGATCTTAAGCCTGCCTCACTCTCTAAATTGCTTTTTTTGTTGCCTTCTGGAAAGTTGCTGGGTCATTGAACACTGATGTCATGCCAGAGTGTGCAAGAAAAAACTGGTAAACAATGCTGAGAAGGTGAAGGAGGTGCAGAATACAGCCAGGCAGACCGGAAGGTCAGATAAAAGATGGAGAAGTAGAAACCAGAAAATCAAAGCAAGCACTAAGAAATTAGTAGTTTAGAAGTGATCAGGCCCAGGGGCGCCTGGGTGGCTCAGTGGGTTAAGCCTCTGCCTTCAGCTCAGTTCATGATCTCAGGGTCCCGGGATCAAGCCCCGCATTGGGCTCTCTGCTCAGTGGGGAACCTGTTTCCCCCTCTCTCTGCCTGCTGCTCTCTCTCTCTCCCTCTGTCAAATAAATAAATAAAATCTAAAAAAAAAAAAAAAAAAAAAATAGAAGTGATCAGGCCCAACTTTACTTCCCAGCTCTACCACTTAGTAGCTTCGTTAACTTGGGGAAAGTTATTTAAGTTCCCTGAACTTCAGTTTCTTCATCACAAAAAGTGATTATAAAAATGCTATCTATGGCAAATGCTTGTTGTGAGGATTAAGTGAGAAAATTCAACTTAAACACTGACACATATTGTGCCTGACACATATAATTTCTTAAAAAATGATAATTTGCTCCCATCAGCATCGTCATCATCACTTACAGGAACATGATAAATGTACAGAAATTAAGATATATGAAAGAAAAAGGGGATTAAGAAAGCCTCGGACCTCAAGACAGGCAAGGGTCAGAAATCTTGTGTAGTAGGTACCTAGAGTCAAAAAACATTGGAAAGGAATTTAGAGATCATTGAGTCAAACACCTTTGTTTTACAAATGAACAACCCAATACTAAGAAATGTCTCAGTTGGTATAATTACTTTTGAAAATATTTTGACAGTTTTTTATAAAGTTCAGCATGGACTTGACATGGGCAACCTAGTAATTCCATCCCTAAGTGTTTACCCAAGAGAAATAAAGACTGATGTCTACACAAAGACTTGTACATCAGTGTCCACAGCAGCTTTATTCATAACAGCCCCAACCAGAAACAAGCAATTGTCCATCAACAGGAGGATGAATAAATAAATTTCATACAATACAATACATTCAGCGATAAAAAAGGCATGAACTCCTAGGACACACAACAGCATGGATGAATCTAAGAACATCATACTGAGCAGAAAAAGCAATATGAATACATACGGTCTGGTTCCACTTATCTGAAGTTCTAGAAAATACAAACTAATCTGTAAAGATGCATGTAAGTAGTTGTCTGGGGCTTACATTGGGGCAGGTATGTAAGGGTTTGGCTAGGAAGATACACAAGGGAATTTGGGGGGGTGTGGAAATATTTTATATCTTTTATAAAATATTTTATGTTTTGATTATGCTGGTAGCCACATAGAATATACATTTGTCAAAAGTCATTAAAACTGTACATTTAAAATGGGTATATTTTGTTGTATATTAACTATACTTAAGTAAAGTTGATTTAAAAAGAAAGACCTAACCTTATGCCTTATTCTTTTCAGGGTCAGAGCTAGAATTCAAAGCCAAGTCTTTGCTAACTAATTAGCTAGGTAGCAAAGCTAGCATTTAGCTAGTGCTCATCTAGGAGAGCTTTGCTCAGTAATTAATGCAACATCTAGCCATGCTTGCTCTCATTCTAAGACCTAGTCTGGTAAAATGGCATATGCCATGGCTTTGGAGTCACAGGATGTGGTTTGGTGTCATGACATCCCCTCCTAGTATCTGTGTGATCTTGGCCATGTTGTTAGACCTTTCTGAGCTACCTCTTACTCATCTCTCAAATGGGGACAAAATTCCTATCATAGGATTCCTATAAAGATAAAATGACATGATATTTTTTAAAATGACCAGAAAACAGAATGCCCTCAATGAATTGTAGCTATGGCTACTATTAATTTCTTTAAAAGAACTTGGCAGACCTGGAATTGTGCTGTAGATAAGTCTTGTTTTGTGAGGTTGTGAGATAATGCCTCCAGACTGCATTTGTTCATTCATTCAATATTACTCAGTGCCTATGGTATGCCAGGCACTGACCTAGACTCTTAGAATTCAGCAAACAACAAGAGTTGCACTCTAGTAGGGGGAGACAACAAACTGATAAGCCAATACATGTATAATATGTCAGACGGCAGTCTGTGCCTAGAAGAAAAATAGAGTAAGAGTCAAAGAGAATAGTTAGGGATGATAGGAAGGTGTCATTGTATATAGGGTGCTGAGAAGCAGCTGATCCACTAATA
The DNA here is from genome assembly GCF_963455335.1 of Martes martes. Lineage (NCBI taxonomy): Eukaryota > Metazoa > Chordata > Mammalia > Carnivora > Mustelidae > Martes > Martes martes. Next base: position 28,110,947 of record NC_137895.1, on the reverse strand, counting down.
TACCAAGTAAACTGAAACCTAAAAACAAAAGAGAGAGAGAAAAGGAGTTGGATAGAAAAATTGCTGGATAGAAAGTACTGCCAGTCAAGGAAAGAGCAGGGAAGAGGCCCCAGTGCAAGAATGTCCTTGGCCCATCTTGGGATTAGTGAGACCTATGGGACTGTATGTATTGTTTTCAAGATTCAGAGCAATGCCAGTTATTTGTGTAATATGTGACAACATATGCAACTTATCAGCTGTTGAGAACGTTGAACTCTACTCCTCCATTATTTGTACTCAGATTTCCCACATAAACACAAACCTTTTTGCCAAATTCCTGTTGTTATTGCTATGCTTAGCTGATGGCTTTGGTGTCAGGATAAAGTTACTTATCTCTGTGTATTTCGTAAATAGTAAACACTATAAAAATAAGTAGATACTGGTCAAACCAGTTGCCTCTTTGACTAAGAAAGATGTAAATCCACACAGTTAGTGTGAGGAGGAGCTGCCGAACTTGAAGGTGCCATTTTTGGTCAACATGGGAAAGAACGTTTTCTATATTCCCATCATGACCTTGGGAACAGGGAAGAAGCTGAATGTGGAGATGGAAGACGGAAGTGCACAGTTCCACAGCTTTTCCTTATTCTGATTTTCTCTTGTGTCTTAAAGATGAAAAACACAAATCCAAAAGCATGCTATAACATAGTTCTTATATCATTTTGGGCAACCTCTGTTAATTTAGGCCCACAGAGCAGGGTGCAATGAGGAGCCCAGTGTCAGCACTGGAAGAGCAGAAGGTGAACATCAAGGCTAAGGTCAGCCATGGACAGTGGCCCCCTCTAATTAGTGACAGTAAGCCTTGAATTCAATTCTGATTACAATCAGTGACTTCTCTCACACCAGCTATTTCTAGTCGTCCAAGTTTCCTTTCCAGGAGAAATCTTCAGAGGAAAACAAAGACTGGAAGTGCTTCCTTTTTTGCTTCCAGTATGAGCACGAGCCACATGAATGCTGTAATGCTCTCTGGCCACATTCTGGGGCACTGTAGGGTGCAACCCCAAGAAACTTCATGGCTCGTTCCTGGGGAGCACAGTCTAAAGCAAGTCAGATTAACCAGTGGTGGTTAAGAAGTGAAGGCAGGGTGTTAACAGGCAAACCACAAAAAAATCACAAGAAAGAAATGTTGGCATCAATGATACAGATGGATCCATCGGGGGGAAAAAAAAGATACAGGTGGAGATTTAAGAGAGCAGTCCTGCTCAGTTCTCAGTGAAAGAATATTTTGGTGAGGGTCCTTTTAAAGGGCTGAGAAAGCTCCTTTTCAAATCTAATGCTTTGTACCTGAAAGTTACTTTTCACAGCTGATCTCATTCACTCTGGTAAGCTGCACCTTAGCCCTGTTTTCATTAGTACAGACAGTGAAACCTAGTTGTGTTAACAAATCTTCTAAAGGAAAAAATAATCAAGAAAGAGCACAGTGAGGGACTCAGTTTTTCTGTAAGAGGATCTTGACTGTTTAGTCAGTTCAGCTCACTACCATAGACTCAACAGTAAAGTAACTGATTGCAGGAGTGCCTGGGTGGCTCAGTGGGTTAAAGCCTCTGCCTTCGGCTCAGGTCATGATCCCAGAGTCCTGCGATCGAGCCCCACGAATCCGGCTCTCTGCTCAGCAAGGAGCCTGCTTCCCTTCCTCTCTCTCTACCTGCCTCTCTGCCTGCTTGCGATCTTTGTCTGTCAAATAAATAAATAAATAAAATATTAAAAAAAAAAAAAAAGAAACTGATTGCAGTTTATTTGGCTATTGCTAAACCACAAAAGCACTGAGTTGAAATCCAAATTTAATTTGAGACAAATATGAAGACATGACACTGCTTAATTTTCTGAAATACATTGAGTGTCACCTGTAACTCTCCGGGCACATGGGCAGACCAGTGATGACCATGGGGCTTCTCAGGCCTGTGAGTAAAGGTCTAATAGAAGCTGCTGTGAATGTACACTGATTCATATGTAAAGTTATCAAAACCCAGGAAATTAAAAGGAAATAGAAATACTATAAAGCATTACCTAAGTTCAATGATATTGCTTCTATAAGAAACACATTACACAGAAAGCTCTGTATTTTAAAACTTTAATTCAAAATTAAAAATGGTCATAATGCTGATGTATAGCAATAGATATTATGTGTTTTATGTTTTAATAAGTATTCCACCTACCATTCATCAAAAAGAACTCATATGAGCACATTAAAATCAAAGTGTTGCTAGAGAAGTTCATCTCATTTAATCCTCATTAAAATATTGGAGGATAAATATTATTACCATGCCAGCCGTTTCCGAAAGAAACCAACTTTGATATGGTAAAGAATTTCCCCAGATTTCTACAGGCAAACATCAATGGCACACCAAGATTCACACAAAAGTCCTTTGATTCATACAGCCTTTCGACTTTCCCATTTTGACTTTTTCAGTAAAACTTCAAAACAATTTGACACAAATGAAACTTACGAATGAAAAGTCTCCCCATATGCAAGGCATATGTTATGGTCATAAATGCTAAATAGGATTATGGGTGTGTATATCTGTGCATGTGTGTGTAGAGAAGTGGCCTTTCTCTACATTTTCCAAAAAAACACACACACACACACTTCATTCTTTTCTTTTTTTTTTTTAACACTTTTGTATCTTAGAGCTTTCCATTGCCCTTGCCAAACTCCAATGCTGGTTAGTCAACACTTCTGAAGCTTGTAAAAGGGTAGACCTCAACATTAAACAGGTTTTCCTGATATTCTGGTATAAATTAATTGGTGCATTTTAATGCTGTTCATTCAAGCAATGATAACTATGCAGTCTTATTTAATCATGCAGACTTAAGGTGTTTATTAATTTTAAATATATTATATATTACGGCATATGATAGGATGACATGTGAGGATCCTACATGTAAATATATAGCTGTAAGTAAAACAGAATGCCATGTAGAACAAAGATGACAAGGTGGTTTCGGTTGCAATCTTATCCTGATCAGGTAATAGTTGCTGCCTGGAGCACTATTTTGTAAGTTATTCTGTGGCCAAGACAAGGACCAAAGAAAGAGAGTGTGGAGATTGATTAACAATGTTGGTCATGGCTTCAGGAGTGGGGAGTGACACTTCTTATCCTGAAGGTACTATATCTTGCCAGACTAAGAAATAAAATATTAAAATGTCTTTCATTAAAAGGCAAATTCATAATTTACACGTCAGTCTATAAAGAGAATCACATACTTATTTCTAACTCCCTGAGGTAGACTTCTGGATGAGCTCTGAGTGGTCTTAATCAATGGCATGTTGGGTAATTTTAGAGCATAAGACAGCCCCCATCTGGCATCTGACTGGGTGCACTTCAGTATGTGGGGCAGTGAAACAGAGATGTTGGAAAGAGAAAATGGGAGAAGATTGTACTCCAGGACTGATCAGGATATTTAGAGTGTGCTCGGTAAATGTTGGCAATTTCTGTCATGGATGCTGCCACATCAAAATTTAACACATGTGACCAGTCCTAGTGTTTAGCCTGTCATTCTTCCATTACTACCTCCACCCCTGTCTTTGGTCCCTGGTCTCTCTCTCTCTCTCTCTCTCTCTCTCTCTCATTCCCTTGTGACCTTGTTTGAATCTGCAGAGGCTCAGCATGAAGTTCATACATTAATAGGGAAATCTAAACAGGTTAATTAAATGAAAATTGCAAAGAACTCTCTTACTTTTCCCCTAGAGTCATTTCATGAGGTCTGTCCAATTTTGATTTATTTTTCAGAAACAGCTTCCATTTGCAGAGTTAGCCTCTAGCTTTCTTATTGGTTTGAACAGAATTGGTTATTGGTTTATACTATCTTAACACCTAGGAAGAGACAAAAATATGAATGAAAAGCTGAATGACTCTCCAAGCCCTCTCTACCCTCCCAATTACCAAGAAACTTCAAGGGCTTCTGTTTCCCCGTTATTTGGCATGCATGAATAAAGCAAATTCCTTCTAGGAGTTGATGTGAGATGATGAAATCATTAAGGTGTACCTGACTGAAGTATCAAATATGCTACCTTGACAAGTATAGTTTCAGAACTCAGTCCGCTTTGATCATTTCAGCTTTCAAGAACTTTGGTGCTGTAGGTAGCTATAGGAATATTCAGTAGACAGAATCATTCCTGTTTTTAAAGTTCCATGAGGAAAAAAAAAAAAGGCAAGCTGACCAAGTCTCCCTACTGTGGATTGTGGGTTGAAAATGTTTTTAGCCAATGAAAATGCAAGCCACAGAAAACACTGGGGAGAAGGGATAGCATGTATTTCTTGGCCAGGAAGTTACAGTGGGTCTTGAAATGTGAGGAGTTAAGATGAACATTTGCTCACTTCATTCTCCTCCAATTAAACCCCTAGGAAAATGCTCTCAAAAATCATTTGCTACTTCAGACATGACTTTCTAGCCCATTGTTTGGCATTCATCACCATATTCCTCTTTTCATTTTACAGTCATTTTTGGGTACTATAAAGCTGGAAGCATGTTGGAGAGACATAAATGAACCACACCCTGCCTTTAAAAGAGAGATCACCTTTTTAGTGGTGTGGAAAATAATGCCATTTAGTCAGGTTTTTGCCAATACATCCCCTCCTCAGAGCAGCCTTCCATCACTCTGCTACTTAAAAGAGCAACTCCCTGGTGTTGTCTTTCTTGTCTCCTGTGTTATTTATTTTTTTTTCTTCACTGTACTTATAGCTTCCTGGAATTACATTACATATGTACACATCTGTTTACTGTCAGCATCCCCAGTGAAATGCAAACTCCATGAAGGTAGAAATTCTATCCGTTTTGCTCACTATTGTATCCCCAAGGCCAGGAGGTTCCTTGTATATAGGAAGCCCTCAACGAATATTTGCAAGATGGATGAATGAAGGCATGTGTGGCCTGCAGATGGCTTTCACGGTGGTTAAAACTTGGGTTCTGCAGTCAGGCATCTGGGTTTGAATTTTGTTGAGGTAGATTACCTTGGGAGAATTAGGAACTTCCCTAAAGTCTCAGTTTTTATCTGTTATATGAAGATAACGGTAACACTTGGTTCATAAATTGGTTGTGTGTGATGCATAGTGTACAATAAATATTAGGTATTATTACAACAGAAGCATACACACAATGCTAGGAAGCACCAAATCAGAGAATCTTTCAGCTGTGTCAGAAAGAGAGGAAGGGGTACAACCAATAGAAGGGATGGCACAGACAAAAAGTACATGGACATGAAATAATCCAGTGCTTTTGAAGGGCGATTGCAGAGCTTGAAGCAGCAATACGGTGCCCAATGATCTAAAGCTGCCCAAGAGCGATATCAAAATCCTGACAGTATCAGAGCCTCATAACACACTTTCATCAGTCACAAAAAGAAAATTCTACCTTCTCTCTCCAACAATAGGACTCAGCAATATTTAACAGATTGGAAACTCTTGAAGAGTCTTTTCTATAGCTAAACACCATACCTGCTGTTAAGACTCAAGATGATGAGGTGGCAGAAAAGAATCTGAGAGAAAGGATCTGAGCCTGTCCCACTAATCACAGGCCCTTTCAGTTCCTTGGAATGTCCCCACCCCATGCACACACATCTGAAAGATGTGGGTTACAAAGAGCAACGATAATTGAGAGTCATCTGGAACTTCCTCTTGCTCATTCTTGACCTGCTTGTCCTCTGAACTGTCTTCAGCTAACACTGAGTTCTTTCTACTTGATTCAGTCTCAAACCTTACCTCTTAATTCTCTGACCAAGCAGTTTCCAATGGGATTTGGGCCTCCTCTGTTTTAAGAGGATTTTGGTTTAGTCTTTTAGTTCCCAGGATCCTTTACTACATTGGTAAAAGCATCTTGCTGGAGGCTTGGGTCTCAGACTCCAGGCCCTACCCCCATCCATGTAGTCTACCCCCAAACAACCAACTTCAGCCACCATTTTTCAACCTTACCTGCAATGACAAATGTAGAGTCAGAAGATGAGGGTTCAATTCCAATTACTCCTTTTATAATTATATCTTAAGACCAGTACGGGCTTCCTGGTTAAGAACTACCCATCAGGCAATGCAAAGGAATCCAAGACCTATGACCATCCCCCCACTTGGAGTATGGCAGGGCAGGCAATGAGGCCTAAGAGGGTGGGCCTTAATTGCCTGTATTTGAAGGAAGTGCAGTTGGACTGGTGGAAGTGCAGTTACCCTGAGGAAGTACATCAGGGAGCAGGTGAAGATTTACGTAGCAGTTGCTATTGGAAGACTTCAACACAGAGTCAGAAGAGCCCTAGCAGTTTGGGTAGCCTGGGATAAGGGGAACTTGGGACACAGTACTGCTTAGATGGAGGGACAAGCAAACTGGAGAAACAGGGATGTGAAACAGTAGGTAATAGAACTCCAGCTTCCTGGTGACATGAAAGATCTAGTTCTTGTCTTTCTATGATTGGAAAAAAGCACTGTAGGAAACAAGTTTGAAGCACAATGTTACCAAGGAAAGGACCCCAGCACAGACGGCAGTGTTCAAGTTCATTTACAGGATTGGAACATGTAAGTGAAACATAGAGATGATAATCTTGATTCCCTAGATTGCTAGCTCTGCCTCTTGGCTATGGTTTCTAACCTCTCTGTCTTCATTTCCTTACCAATAAAATAGACTGAACATATTTTCCAATCTACTGAGTTTTGGAGGACTTAACTGATATTCAGGTAAAAGTCTTATAACACTGCCTGGATTATAGTAGCACTCAGTAAATATTCTATTAGTTTGTAAGCAACAGTCTGTAAGATATATATCATTAGTTAAGATTCATTAGGCATTAGTTTTTTCCAGCCACTCTTCCAAGTGTTTTAAACAAATTATTTTATTAAATCTTTAAACAACCCTATAAAGTCTGTACTACTATAACCTCCATTGTGTGGCTAAAGGAATTGAGTCATATCAAATGAAAACAACTAGTCCCAGGTCACACTGTTAGCAAAAAGCAAGCTGATGTAAGCCCAGGAAATCTAATTTCAGAGCATGAGCTCTGAACACTCTGCTTACTCTGCTGTCTCTCTAAATAAAGAGCATAACATTGCCCTCTGAGAGATAAGCTATGAAGTCAGCACAGAGATGTGCAAAATCTCTCTAAGGATGCGGAATGGCCATCTGGCTAGAGTAGGCCTTCCCTATAAACTCATTAGAGTTATTAATGTGGTGGTCTCAAAAGGCAAGTTGGTCAACCATGGAACACAATAAAATGAGGGTCCCAGAGATAAAGACCCACAGTGCATGTACAACCCTAACCAGAGTTGTGGGGCCTCCAATCTCCAGACAAAAGCATTAAAACAGGCTAGGCCAGCACCCCTCTACAAGAGAAAAGGGGCTCCCAACATCTTAGTTGAGATATATTTCTTAAGACCAGTCAACTCCATTTGCCCTGTTGTTATGTCCACCAAGCAAATGTTTGATTAGTTTGTCTGCAGAGAAAAAAAAAATTGCATTGCTCTGGGGATTCAAATATTTTGGATAATTTTAAAAAACAGAAGTCTCCCAGTCTACTTTAAGAAGATTTAAACACCAGCCTTTTCTGTATTTATTTAGTGTACTCTTCCCATGAAAATCTTCTCTACTCTCAGACAACACAAAATCAGGTCTTTGAAGGGGCAGGCCAGACATATGAAACAACACAGAGAACCCATTAAGGTAAAGGGTACCTCACGAGGGATCTTATAGCCAGCTGGTCAACCTTCCCTGGGGAAATGCCTGCATCCCCATCAGCCATCTTTGTGACTTCAGCATGGCTCAAGGGAGGGCCGAGCCAGCCACAAGACCATGAAGGCTGAATCCTAGTGTTGGACTAGAGAATTATAAATCCTTAAAACCATCTGTCCTTAGATTAGGGTTGGTGAGACTGAGCCTGCACATGGGTACTTGTGGTGTCCCAAATTAGGTATGGTTACATATCAAGAGGAAGAAATTAGAAATAGAGAGGACAAGGTCCTTACCTCCTGAGTGCCATTGGCAAGTCATTTAACTGCTTTGAGACTTAGTTTCCTCACAGAAAGCATTTGAGTTGAGATATCTAATACTTCACTCACCTCCAGGGCCTCTGTAAGAATCAAAATCCATGTGAAATTATTTTGTACACTGTATTTAGCTACATAAAGCTACCACTTGCTCATGTGGATCTTGAGTACAGGATGGTTCTCATGTATGCAGTGCTTATCACACACCAGCTACTGCTCCAAGCATATTTTACATAGTAACTTCTTTCAGGTTCACAATCACCCTGTAGTAAATGCTGTGAGGTGTCACCTGGAAACTTTCCTGCCTGCCTGGAAACTTGATAGACAGCCAAAGCATGCATTCCCCAGCTATCAAGACAGTGTTGGTGACTGACTGCTCAGAGCTGTGTTGCTCTCAAAAAGTTGCTTTCAGCTAAACAGAACTGCCTTGCCAAAGGTTATGAACCCTCGCAGGGTGTAGCCCGCTTCCAATGACTAGTTGTTGTAAGTGAGATTGGACAGAGACATGGCCCCCTTGCCTTGATATGAGACCACTCTGATGGCAGAGCTCCCCATGGGAAAAGCTAAGGACCTAGTTGTAACTGCATCCCAAGTCAATCCTCTCTCTCTTGCTCTTTTTACTCCTTTACAGTACTGTTACTGAGAACCTTGCCCAGTGCACCATCTGTACACAAATTTCTCCTTCAGAGATCTTTTGGGGGTAGGAGGCGTCAAAGCTGAGGCAGACACTATGCAGTGGTATTACTATTAGTATTATTTTCCTCATTTCAGAGAGGTGAAGTAACTTGCTCAGGTTCACATAGCTGATAAGTAGCTGAGTCAAGATTTGAAACCAGGCCATTTAGAAAATGTTCTTACTATAACATTTGACATAGGAGTTTCTCTAGGTGAATGAACTGTTTGTGTTTGACATGTACTTTGATAAATGGTTAGGCTAGCAGCTGAGCCCCAAGACCTAGTTGTTGGTTGTAGCCTCAACTTCAAAAGAAGGGAAAATATTTTTTAAAAAATAGAGACAGATTTGAAACTGGATATTTAGAGATTAAACGAGGATGGGGGAGATGAGAAGGAGAGAGAATGGGGGGAGAGATGGGGCCATTTAACTGGGGGGGGGAGTGCTGTGGGCTGTGTGATATGACCTCTCCCTATGATGTGCCTCCCTCTTCCCCAAGTATCTTCAGTAAAATTTTTTCAACAGTGGAAATGTTTGGTGGTGTCTTCATTTACTAGGGGGGCCATAACAAAGTATCACAAACCAAGTGGCTAAGAAATAGAAATTTATTATCACAGTTCTGGAGGCCACATGTCTGAGATCCAGGTGTCAGCAGGGTTGGGTCCTTCTGAGGGTACTTCGGAGGATCCTTTCATTCCATGCCTCTTTGCTAGCTTCTGGTGGCTTTGCTGGTAATCTTCGTTGTTTCTTGACATATAGAAGCATCACCCTGGTCTCTGCATCTGTATTTATGTTCAGATTTCCTCTATAAGTCAGGGGCCCACCCCATCCCTGTATGAGCTCATCTTAATTTACTTGCATTTGCAATAACTCTGTCTCCAAATAAGATCACATTCTGAGGTTTCAGGGGTTAAAATTTCAACATACTAATTTTTGCAGTACACAATTCAATCCATAACTGGTATGGATTGGCTTTCCTGTGGATTCTTGTGAAGGGTTTGACATCTATGTCTGGGTTGACATGGAAGTAAGTAGAAACCACAAGATGTGGACAAAAGGACTGCGAGAAGAAATTCTGGAGCAGCATAGTGCTTTCTTAGTTTGAAGAATTGAGGTTAGAAGTGAGCCTGCCCGTGTTTCAAGGACTAACAGACCCAAGTGAAATCTGGACAGCAGTGCCTTGAAATGAAGTGATTTCATGGGCTACTATCAATTGCCTTCCCACTATAACCTTCAGAATTTACGACACCAGCTCTACCCTCCACACCCTCCAGAAGGATCTTCTCCACCATAAACATTCAGGTTCATTAGGAGGGAGCATTTCTTTTAGTTCTTCTACATCTTCAACGTGTCTACATCTTCAACACAGGGAAACATCCTACTGGGAATTGACTGCCAGATTTCTGCGGCGGAGTTTTTATACTGCTTGTGAACACATATCATTTTTCTTGGTGTCTGACTTAAAGAAAAGCTTATAGTACAAAAGATAGAGAGGTGTATAGTATAGGAATTTTCTACTCCCATGGCCTAAGCTAAAAATCCAATCCTGTCACTTATCAGCTGTGTGACTTTGGGCAATTTACTTAATCTGTCTGTGCTTCAGTTCCCTTGTCTATAAAATGGGAGTAATAACAGATCTCCTCCAATGGGCTCTTGTGAGAACGAAATGAGTGCTGACACAGTCAGCTCTTACAAATGGCAGCTATTATAATGTCACAATAGCAATTGTCTGTCACTCTATCAAAATACTGTACAACTAGAATAATGATAAGATATGGTCAAAATAAGTATAGGATTATCATTAGGCCATTGTACATATTTCAGATAGAGATCGCCTGAGACCAGTGCCCACATTATCAGCCAAAACAACTACATAATCAAAAATTAAAATTCACGGCTTGAGCTGTGAGGATAATAATTTAATTGTATGTTTAGTCCATTAACATCATCAAATAGGTAATCTAATGACTTAAGAATATAAATACTGGGCCAGGATGCAATTTCAGAGGAACCATTATCTTTTTGTCATTTTAAAAATGTCTTGGGGAAAAAAAGAATGACACCTCATAGACCATAGCTTTTATGAAAAAATTGTAATGCTAGGTAAGGCTTCTGCCAGGTAATAGAAGCCAAAGATCTGATTTATTCACCAGGTTTGACTCTAAAAAAAACAAAACAAAACAAAACAAAACAAAAAACCTCTGTGAGGCACTTGGTGGCTCAGTCAGTTAAGTGTCCGACTCTTGGTTTCAGCTCAGGTCCTGATCTCAGGGTCATGACATCAAGCCCTGCGATGGGCTCCATGCTCAGTGTGCAGTCTGTTTGAGATTCTCTCTCTCCCTCTACTCCTCCTCCCGCTCACACACATTCTCTCATTCTTTCCCTCCCTCAATAAATAAATAAATCTTAAAAAAAAAAAAAAACCAAAAACCTCCAAAATGGTGGGGTTCCTTTCTTAGCAAATCTGTCCATGATCTTAGCTTTAGAAATACCATCGTTCAGAAAACAGCAGAGTCTTCCCATCTGCAAAATGAGAAAATAACAATATGTATTTTCAGGCATCATTGGAGAATCAAAATGTGATAGATTAAATAAAAGGAATTTGAAAACCATAAGGTAGTTGTTATTATGCTTATAAAGGGAGTAACGACTTCTCAGTAATTACTAGATACTATTTTGTGAAAACTGAGTATAATGTTCAGAACAAGTAACATTTGTATATTACTGTTTGACAGAACATTTTTTATTATTAAACATAGGTTTATGTACTTGTGTCTTATTATAGAGAAACTAAGGATAAATTTGGGTCTGTTAGTAAACATATTTTATGCTTTTTTAAAAGATTGTACTACAAAAAAGCAAATTTCTAAAAATTTTTGGATTTATTAATGAATTTGCAAATTTAAAAAATGCTGATATGACAGACTGTACTACTTAGTTTAAACCTAGAAATCAAGGTTTCTAAGCATTAATAATTCTAATAAATATAATTAAAACTTCTGGAAATCCTAAGGGAAATAACTCTGTATGCAAAGAAGGTAAAAGATGTGTTTTCATAGGAAAGGTATGAAAAATGGGAATACAGTTTTGTGGAGGGAAAAGAAAGTAATTTTGCCCTAAAATGAGATTGGTTGTTTTTTGTCTGTTTGTTTTTGTTTGCTTGCTTCAAGTTTTTATTTAAATTCCAGTTATTTAGCATATAGTGTAATATTAGTTTCAGGAGTAGAATTTAGTGATTCATCACTTACATACAACACCCAGAGCTCACCACAACAAAAGCCCTCCTTAATCCCTGTTACCCAGCTAGTCATCTCCCACCCAACCTCCCCTCCAGCAACCCTCAGTTTGTTTTCTATAGTCAAAAGTGTTTTATGGTTTGCCTCTCTATTCTTTTTTTCCCTATGTTCATCTGTTTTGTTTCTTAAATTCCACATATGAGTGAAATCATATGGTATTTGTCTTTCTCTATTTCACTTAGCGTAAGACACTCTAGTTCCATCCGCATCATTGCAAATAGCAAGATTTCATTCTTGTTGACGGCTGAGTAATATTCACACACACACACACACACACACACACACACACACACACACACACAACTTCTTTATCTAGTTATCAGTCATTTGGACTCTTTCCATAATTTGGCTATTGTTGATAATACTCTATAAACATCAGGGTGCATGTGTCCTTTCAAATCAGTATTTTTGTATCCTTTGGGTAAATACCTAGTAGTGCAATTGCTAGATCATAAGGTAGTTCTATTTTTAATTTTTTGAGGAAACTCTATACTGTTTTCCAGAGTGGCTACACAGGTTGAATTCCCACCAACAGGGCAAGAGGGGTCCCCTTCTCTGCATCCTCATCACCTGTTGTTTCTTGTGTTGCTAATTTTAGCCATCCTGACAGTTGTGAGGTGATATCTCATCATAGTTTTGATTTTTATTTCCCTGATGGTGAGTGACGTTGAGCATCTTTTCATATGTCTGCTAGCCACCTGGGTGTCTTCTGTGGAGAAAGTCTGTTCATGTCTTCTGCCCATTTCTTAACTGGATTATTTGGTTTTGGGGGTATTGAGTTTGATAAGTTCTCTATAGATTTTGCATACTAACCCTTTATCAGATATGTCATTTGCAAATATCCTTGACAGAGCATTTTGGTAATTACTACATCTGTCCATACTCATGACAACATTTGAAGGAAGATGGGCAGATATAGTTATACCTGATTACCAAGAAGAAAACCAAAGCTCAAGATAATATACCTGCATGGCAAAACCAGGACTCAAACATTTATTTCTTTTTGTGATTTCAGATCTTGGCTTTGTTTTATGATTCCTTTGGAACAGGGATATGCATGTATGTTACCTTCAGCTTTAATCTCTAAACAGTTCTTCTTGCCATCCTTGAGCACATCTTTCTGTTATCAGTAAAATGAAAGACAGTACAAGCTCCCCCTTTTATAAGGAGAAGCAGCTGAAAAATATGGAAGAGTTAATAAAGCCCATGCCTCCCCCATAAATTCTCACCTATTATCTTCTAGGGAGAACCCAAACTAAAACCATTCATCTAAATGAAAGCTTCATGTTCGGAAAGCCATCATACCCATTTAACTATGCTACATATCAGAGCACCCCAAAACTAATTGGCTTTATTTTTTTAAAGATTTTATTTATTTATTTGAGAAAGAGAGAGCATGAGAGAAAGTAAGCATGAGAGGAGGAAGGACAGAGGGAGAAGCAGACCCCCTGCTGAGCAGGGAGCCTGATGTGGGACTCGATCCCAGGACTCCAGGATCATGACATGGGCTGAAGGTAGTCGCCCAACCAGCTGAGCCACCCAGGCGCCCGCTAATTGGCCTTAATAAGCATTTATTATTGTTCAGAAGTTTATGGATGAGCATAAACTGGCAATTTTTCAGGTTTCAGCTGAGCTCACTCTTGCATCTGTGGTCAAGAGTGGACTGGGTAGGCAACTCTGTTGCTCTTGCTTGGGCTTTCACACATATCTGTGTGAGGGCTTTCTGAGACTGGTCTGGATTGTCCTCAGCTGGGACAGTTGGTCACTCCTTGTGATCCTTCATCCTCCAGGAGTCTGTCCCAGGCTTGTCTAATGCTAGTGGCAGTAGTCCAAAAGAGGAAACATAAATGCACAAGAGCTCTTGCAGCCAGGACTTAGAACTGGCATTTTATTCTTTCCACTGCATTCTATTATTCAAAGCAAGTTCCAAGCCAGCCCAAAATCAGGAAGTGGGGGAAAAAATATCTCACCTTTTGATATGATAAACTAGAAAATCACATAGCAAAGGAAATGGATAGGAGAGAGTTAGAGAATCGGGGCCATCTTTACCAACATTCTGTTATAATCATTAGTATTTTCTATCACTGAGCAGAAAGGACTAGCATATTAACACACATATTAGACATTTGCATTGATTAGTTGGTTGTCACCTTGAAGCATGGAAAACTCTCAATTAATCAGGCAAGAGAATTGATAATAAAATATGATAATTTACTCATCTTTGTATTCCCAACACTTAGCATTGCGTCAGGCAAAGTGTACGCAACCCACAAAAATAATTAATAATGATAAAAGAAATGATAGTGGAAAAATTACTCTATTAGAAATCAGAAATCAACTGAATCACAATTCAGCTATGCCAAATTACTTGTGCGACTTTGGAAAGGAGTAATTCAGCCTCCCTAGGATTTCTAGAGACAAACTGGGCATTCTCTAAGTTTTTCCTTCCTTCCTTCCTCCTCCTCCTCCACCTCCTCCTCCTTCCTCTTCCTCCTCCTCTTCCTTCTTCTTCTCCTGCTCCTTCTTCTCCTTCTCCTCTTTCTCTCTTTCTTTCTCTTTCTTTCTTTCTTTCTCTTTCATCTTAAAATATTAAGGCTGTAAGAGCCCTCGGAATTATGTAGATCCAACCTACTCATTATATAGATGGGGAGACTGGAGCTAAGAAAACAAATCACTTGGCTTGAAAACCACACGGTTAATGTCAGAGATGAGAACTCAGATCTCATGACTGCTAGCCCAGCACCCCATATCTTAATTGTAGTACATTGCTACCTAAGAGTATATTCTGTGGACCAGTAGCATCAGCATCCCATAGGAACTTGGTAGAAATGCAGAATCTCAGATCCTTATCCCAGGTCTACTGAATTAGAATCAGGATTTTAACAAGATCCCCAGATAATTCATATACGTATTAAAGTTGGAGAAGCTCTAGGCTTCATAATAAATGCTTAACAGCAGGAAAAAAAAAAACAACTTAAAAAAAAAGCTTATTTAGTTATGAGAATATTCCTTTGGTTGTATTAAAACTAAAACCATGTTTTCTACACATCTTGCATTAATTCATTTAACAAATACCTCCTGAGTACTTACTATGTTCAAGGTGTTGTAGAAACATCAAGAACAGTTCTTACCCCCCAGAGCCCACACTCCAAAAGGAAATCAAAGTCCGTTCCTCTTTTCCCATTTTCTCCTTTCTTTCTCTGTGCCCTCTCTTTGCTCTTTACCTTTCCAACCTCCTCCTATTCCTCATTTTTATGATTTCATGATTGAAATCTAATTTCAGAAGTTGTTGGTTTAAAAAGCAAAGTATTTTATTCATCTGAAATTCCAATTTCAGAATAGTGATTTAAGATGTTGGAAAATTTTATTTGGCTCCCTTCCAAGTAGCTTATATTATAATATCAGCATGACTCTAAAACTGTGTGTCTAAAGGAGACTAAAGAGCTCCTGGATACTTTAGGAAGAAATTCTGTATGAAAATGTACAAATTAATCATATGCTTCAGTTTTTGCTTTTGTTTTATTTCATAACGCAGGCTTTTCTCTAGGAAGAGAAAAGGTTGAGATGCTATGATACTGGAATAAAAATTAAGTAAGATTGTATTTTTTTCCCCTCAAATATTTAGAGCCAGCACCACAGCTATATGTGTAGTAAAACATTTATTTTTTTTTTCATTGAGAAACAAAGGAATACTTTTTAGTATCAACAGATTACTTTAATTCAAGAACTTAATATGAACAGAGACAAACAGAAATTCAGCAAATAAACTATTTTCTGATGAGTAATAGGTAGAATGGAGTCTTTACATTAAACAATCAGATCACAAGTTATGATTATGCAATGATACTCAGTTTGTTCAAGGTTTAGATACCTGGCATTCTAAGTTCCAGTGATTGAAAGTATTATACCTTTCTCTCTCTCTCTCTCCCTCTTTGTGTACTCCCTCATAGTCCTGAAAAGCTCTGAGCTCATTTCATTCTTCTTTCCCTGCCTTGTCTTCTCCCTCTTCAAAGATACTGCATGATGATTCTGCTTTTCAAAATCAAGACTGCTTGAACTTTAGCTGAGAGTAATGAAATTTCAATCTTTCACACAATGCCAATGACATCCTCTTTCTGCTCTCTTGGTGTAGTCAGAATAGCAACTGCCCAGCCTGAACAATAGGACTACTTTTCAGTTCTAAGGGATTGGCTGTTGCTGAACAGCAGTGCATGGAAATAATCTTTGGCAATCCCATGGGTGACATTTCTCATTCCTTATCACCCATGCTGCACACAGCCGGAACTTGATAAGACACCCAGAAAGAAGATAATGGCTGCTATCAAGCTGTCTAGGTAGAAATAATAATAATAATCTGTTTATAGAAAAGCAGCTGTCCTATTGTTTTGGATTTCATGAAATCCCAGAGTCAGATCCTCTCTCCCATGCCAGCCCCATCCCCATTCCTGATGCCAATCCAATCACTTTGGGTCTTTAATGATGGGCATTTTTTTTTATGATCTTTTGAATAGACAAGGATGCATGCAATATCCCATAATCATTTTCAGTCACAGTATGTATTTAAAGATGAGACAGAGGCATTTTATAGGAAGATTTGGAGGCTGGGAGGACTTTGTAATGAATATAGGAAAGCCCAGTATCCCTTTCTTAAAATATGCACAAAACTCAGAATTATTGCAAATGAACATTCCAACAATCATTCCTTTCTGAAGTCTAAACCTCCCAAATTTCAAAAATAAGTCTCAGTTTCTCAAAGTGAAACCTCAGAGTTGTGATTGGCGGCTACCAGCAATGTCGGTTGCATCTATGTTGACTGCCTTTCATTTGTTCCAAATAGAACAGCCTAGGGTTCAGAAACATCCTGGCTATAATATCATTGCTCTCCTTCATTTTGAGCAGGATTGCTCCCCTTGCTGACTGAATAGGTGATGGCTTTCTCCCCAAATGTTCAGACAGGGAATGCCCTTTAACACACTCATCCTCACATAGGGTTGTCTTCCTTTCTTTATCTGGATGCTTACCTTCCTTTCTTTATCTGTCCTCCATCTCTGGTGAAAGAATTAGGCATCCATGCTCTTCAGGGTAAAACAGTACATCTAAAGAGAACTAAGCCACCTGGGTGCCTCAGTCTGTTAAGCATCTGCCTTGGGCTCAGATCATGAACCAGTGTCCTGGGATCAAGCCCTGCATTGGGCTCCCTGCTCAGACGTAAGTCTGTTTCTCTCTCTCCCTCTGCCTCTCCCTCTGTTTGTGTGCTCTCTCCCTCTCTCTCTCTCTTTCTCCCCCACCCCATCTCTTTCCCTCTTAAATAAATAAAATCTTTAAAGAAAATTTAAAAATTTAAAAATAAAGAGAATCAAGTGTATTGGTTCCTTTTTCCCGCCATGTGGTACTAAAACAAGGCCAAGGCCTGCATCTTCACTTCCAAGGCTGGTAGATAACTTCATCCTGAAAATAGTTGTCCTGGGGGTGCCCGGGTGGCTCAGTGGGTTAAAACCTCTGCCTTCGGCTCGGGTCATGATCCCAGGGTCCTGGGATCGAGCCCCTCATCGGGCTCTCTGCTCCGTGGAGAGCCTGTTTTCTCCTCTCTCTCTGTCTGCCTCTCTGCCTACTTGTGATCTCTGTCTGTCAAATAAATAAATAAAATCTTAAAAAAAAAAATAGTTGTCCTGTAAGTGTCCCACCATTGCATCAAGCAAGGGACAGGGTTACCTTTGTCTCTTTCCTGTGGTTTCCATAACAGTCATCATCATCTCTAATTTACTCAGGCTGAACTCACTTTCTCCCTGTGTCCCCTTCTAGGAAGGCATGGCATTGCCATGGAGAATAAAGAAGAAAAAAGTACGGACATGGTAAGTGGAGGAGCAACCTTAAAAGAATTTCCCACTGCCAAGTCCTCTGTCTTGTATCATAAAATCACTGTGTAAGCCAGAGGTCTCTGTGCCTCTAAATAAGTCCAGGTTTCTTCCTACACAAAGTACACCCAACTGAATCTCTCTCTCTCTCTCTCTCTCTACCCCCACCCCCACCCCATGAATATCCCATTCCACAGAGGCATAGATCAAGTATTGCTTTCTCTGTAGGGCCTTCCTCTACCCTCTCCCACGTCCTCCCAACTCCAACAGAATTAGTCAGTCATGGTATTCTGTACATAGCTGCAGTCCAGCCTTTCTCATTCTACACCACATGCCTCTCTCTCCAACCAGATTGTGAATTCCAAGAAACTGAGTAAATGTCTTTTATTTTTTAAATTCATCTTTTGGGAAAGCAATTCAGCAAAATGCATAAGGGAACGGGTTTTGTATCAGACAGATCTGGATGTAAATCCTAGCTCTGACACTCACTGGCCCTGTGCCCTTGAGTTTTCTGGAACTCAATTTACTAGGATATAAAATGGGACTATTTCATAAATGTTTTTAAAGGATAAAGTGAATTAAAGTATGCAGGTGTAAAATGTTTAACATAATACTGATGCACACAAAAAATGGTAGAAATTATTATGATTGTAATTAACTTGGTATCCTCAGCCACCCCACAGTAGACTAGCAATAAATATATATTAAGGAATAGAGTGAGGGGCACCTGGGTGGCTCAGTTGGTTAAGCATCTGCCTTCGGCTCAGGTGATGATCCCACAGTCCTGAGATTGAGCCTTGCATCCGACATCCTGCATCCAGCTTCCTGCTCAGTGGGGAGTCTGCTTCTTCCTCTCCCTTTGCCCCTCCTCCCTTCATGTGTAGGCTTGTTCTCTCAAATAAATAAATAAATAAAATATAAAAAAAAATAAAATAAAAAGTAAAGTGAAAGAAAAAATGAAATACAAACACACACACACACACACACACACACACACCACAACATACGCTGTTACCCTCACACTATAAATTGCATTGCTCTCTGCTTCCCATAGCTCTCAAAATGAGATTCAGTCTGCCCTACAGGATGGGTCCTGAGAGGAAAAAACTAATCCTAAAAGAGTTTGCAGGAATTCTTTCTGGCAGCTTTACCCTAGGTGGTGGCCTCAAGGAACCAAGGAACCCTCTGGTTTGCCTCCAGTGAGTGCTGAACTTGACCCTGTCCTGGGGACAGCCAGCTGCAGAGTCAGGTAGGGCCAGCAGCAAGAACAGTGTGTTTTTCACCCACAACCAGCAAGCCTGCAAAGGGAGAAAGAGAGGTAACCAGGTCTATGTCCACTGGCCAGCATGAGTCATGGCAGAATCCATGAGATAAGGAGATATGACCTTGAACTTGCAATTCCTCCTTAGGACAGGCCTTTTTTTGTGCAAGTCATTATAAATCGCCTGTACTCACACCATGAGTGACTGCAAAATCCTGGAAGTGTCTGGGTTCAGACTTGGCATTCCCCCCATAAGACACCAAAGGGGTTAACGTCTGGCCAGTAATCAAAGTCTGGCAGATCCTACCCCACACATAATGGGCATTGTTGTTCTTGAGAGTTTGTCTGTTTTTTCTGGCAGTACTTACTGTTTGGAACTGATTCTAAAACAGAAAAGGAAAGAGTCAGTCTGCTTTTTTTAAGCACACATGCAACAAAACATAAGGCTGGTCATAGAACTGTTGTTTTGCTAGATTTCCAGGAAAGTTGTTGGCTTACTATTCAGAGAAGATGAATTATCAACTTAAAATATACTTAAGGAATTCATTTATATATGTACATGAGACATACACAATATCCTGAGGTGGCCGCCTTCTCTTAGATACGAAGCAACACATTACAACTGTATTAGCTGATAAGTGAACTGTGACTGGCCCATCCATCTGCATATAAAATCCATTTGCATGATATTATTAATGGGCTCAACGTCAACCTTCCCAGGTCACTTGCCATCTCAGGACCTACCTGTCACTCCCACCTGATGAGCCCCCAGATGTTCCCATCTGAAAACACACCAAGTATATCTTACTAAGTTACTAAGACAGCAAAATCCCATTACAAAAGACCAGATTTTTTTCCAATGGGAGGGACCAGAGGTTTCTTTTTTTTTTTCCATCTGTCCCAAACCAACACTTTTGTATAAACCAAAATCATGTACCTGAATGTTAACAGCACATCAAAATTTTATAAACATTTCTAGACACTGAACTCTTGCTTTCTGCACTTACTGTGTCATGGGTCAGGAACAGTTCATGGGTCACACTGGCCCATGGACCACACTTGGCTGGACCATGGGCTGCTTTCCTACTGATACACTATATTCTAGATCAGGGTACATGAACTTTTTCAGCAAAGGGGCAGAGGGTAAAATTTTAGGCATTGCAGGAAATAGTCTTCTGTGACTACTGAATTCTGCGGTTGTCATGAGAGAGAGCAACCATGGACAATAAGAAAATGAATGGACATGGCCGTGTTCCAATAAAATTATGTTTACAAAAGGAGGCTGTGGGCTAGATTTGGCCCACAAGCTACAGGCTGTCAGTCCCAGGATGAGGAGGAAGATGATGATGATGATGATGATGATGGGGAAAAAGAAGATAGCTAACATTTACTGACCAGCTCTGATGTCAAGCCCTTCCTATCCTTCACTGTCCCATAGATTAGGTGACTTTTTTTTTAAATTTTACAGACAAGGAAAATATGACATCAAGAAAGCAAGAAATGATTTATTCTGAAAATAGATAGATGGTCCAGGATCCAAACCATAGTCTCCAGGCTCATATTATACCACATATATAAGAGGAATGGAGCCTCTTTTTCACTATGAATGGAAAACTTATAAAATTAGGGTCATCCTGGTCATCTTTCTCCCTTCCTCATCTCTCTACCCACCATCCACCTCAGCAGCACCAAGGTCCTCACGTTTGATTGTGCTGTGGAATCCATAGGAATCAGGACCAAGTAGGGATAGTCTATGACAAACACATTCATCCAAACATTTACTTACTCAACAAATATGTGTTGAGCACTTACTCTGTGCCAGACGCTATGCTAAGGAAGGGGGCTATAACAGTGAGCAAATATGTAAGTTCCTGCCTTAGAAAGCTTATGTCTAGTGAGAGGAGGTAGACAATAAGCAAAGAAAGGCAGTAGGGTAGGGGAGTCAGGGTTTAAAGAAAGATAAAGCAGTGTATGAGGGTAGGGGGTCGCAAGGGGGTTTTTCTTTCTTATCTTATCTTTTCTTTGCCAGCTAAGATATGTAAACTCCAAACAGAGCTATACTCTCAAATATATCTACCTCGTATAAACATATTTATAGGACATTGGGATCCTGTTTTTACCAGTTTTCTTCCCCATAATTGTATGGGAAAGGACACGTATGAAAACTAGTCCATTCATTCATGCTGCAAATGTTTGTTGAGTACCTACTTTGTGCCAGGCACTGGTTTTAGAACAGAGAAACAAACAGTGAGCAAAATAGACAAAGATGCTTGCTGTCTTGGTTTCCATGGTGGCCAGGGGAGTCTGAGAATAAACCAAAAGACACAATAAGCACAAGCTAGAAGGCAGGCAATAAGTACAAGGCGGTAGAGCGGCGGAGAGGGGAGGTGCAGCAAGATAAGGAGACCTGGAGTGTGTAGAAGGGGCCAGGTTGTAATTTTAAATAGTCCAACAACTTTCCTTCAAAAGGATAGTGTGTGACCAATATAATGCCTGTTTGAAAAGCAAGTCCTGGTTTAGTTCACCCATCACTACAGTTGGAGTGCCATCAATTAAAAGAAACAACAACAAAAAAAGAAAACGCAGGATGTTTTGAGTTGAGTGCTCTATTTAAGTCCATAGAAAGAACTGTTATTCTTTCAAAGTCCTTTTTGCCCTTCCCTTTCCCTTGCTTTAGAGAGAATATTAGGGGGCTGGCAGCTGAAACAATGTAGGTATGGGAGAGGGGAAAGGAAGGAAAACTGAGGGC
Source organism: Martes martes (assembly GCF_963455335.1). Taxonomy (NCBI): domain Eukaryota; kingdom Metazoa; phylum Chordata; class Mammalia; order Carnivora; family Mustelidae; genus Martes; species Martes martes. The sequence continues at coordinate 28,089,119 of NC_137895.1, read as the reverse complement.
CAGCATTCATGCCAAGTGACTGTTTTAACAAGGATGTCACTGTGACCCAGCCCTTCTGGGTCCTAAGAGGGCCTTGCTAAGGAACCCACAAAACAGAGCTGGCAGACACTGAGCATTTTCCATTAAGTGTGGCATTCACTTTTTCTGAAAGTAATGAGATGTTGATACAGATTTGAATTTTAATCAGATCCAACTTCAGAACAGGGTGTTTTTCTGCAAAATGTGAAATACTTCTAGGCTTTTAGGAAAATGTCATCCATATAAAGGCTAACTACTGTTTTACATATAAAACTGCCATTCTTCATTGGTTTTCCAGGAAAGAGAAAATATAATAATAAAATGAAATATTGTTGCAAAGACTCCTTACTTTCTTATGAACATTAATTTTTTCTGAGGTTTTTTTAAAAATAAATCTTATGAACTAGGAAGAATGCTTATAAGCTTGAGGGAAGAATTAGGGAATTTCAGTTCATAAGTCAGGAAAAGAGATATAACTGAAATCTCTTTTTTGATAATAATAGTATTAATTTAAGAGATCTCAACAAATTCTTTTAAATGCTAGTCAGTCATAATGCAGGGAATGCCAATATCAGTAATTCTGCCTAAAATCAAAAGGGACTCAAAGTCTGCTTGCCTGGCAAGCATGTGCTAGTAACCAGCACACTCTGCTACCAGCAGAAATAGTGTTTTTAGCTCATATGTACTCTGTTAAAAAATTCCTCTATTCCCAGAATTTCACTAAGTCTTTTACAGAAGGTGCTTTAGCAAATCCCTATGGCAACCACGTGAGAGAGGTATTATTCCCACAGAATGTATGAGAATGAGTCCCGTGTAATGTATGAGAAGACTGGACCAGAGGCATGAAGTAACTCCATGAAGGGCACAGGACAGTAAGGGTGGATTCTAATCCAAATCTGTGATTCTAAAATTAGCACTCTCGCTCAAACTTTCTCCTTTCATTTTCCCATGTTCCTCTTCCACTCCGCCCTCCCCCCCCCATAGTGTCTTCCATGGACTTCTTTCACAATTAAAAACAAGTTTTGTTTTCGATAAATAGTTGTTACATATTCACTCATACAGCTGGTCACCAGTCAGTTTACTCTGTAAACATCAGAATAAAGTCCTCTGAGGTGTTATGGAGCAGGAGTCACTATTACCACCCTTGGATAAATCGAGCTGTTTCCCACATGACAAGTCTGTCCCACAATCCACTAGTCAAACAAGGGATAGGAAGGCCCCCTTCCCAATCCACCTCCCACGCACCCTCCATAGACTTCTTGTAAGGCCACTAAAAATCAAAATGATAATGTCAGAACCAGTGGCTGGTAGAAACTAGGAGGCCTGAGACAAGAATTCCCTAAACCTCCCACACTCAAGCCTGACAGAGAGAAAACAGAGACCACTTCCCCTGAGTGTCCGTGTTTGGAGGATGACCCTTTCCTGCAAGCTTGATATTCTCCATCTGTGCATGTACTTAGATGTCTAAACATGTATTTATAACACACAATCCTATTATTAAACATCCAAAATAATAGGACAAATGCATTGGAGTGAGGGGCATTTATTTACTCTAATAAAGGACTTTTCACATTAAAATAAAAATTCCTATTGTATGTGTGTGCAAAGAAATTGCCTAACACTGTGAAATGCCATTTTCTTTTCTAACCCAAACAGGACAAACAGACTGGAGAAACTAAAGATGAGGGACTACGGTAGAGGGGAAAGGGAAGCCACAAATGGGGAAACTGTCTGACAGGTGTTCTGATAAGCCCCTTTAAAAACCACTGGCCCAAAATATCTTAAGTGGATTTCCATTTATATAATTAAATTATCCATTTAAAAAAATCACACATATCACCTGTAGAAAGATTCACCTAAGTAGTAAACTTGAATTTTTTTTTAATATTTTTGTTTATTTGAGAAAGAAAGAGAATGAGAGAGAGAGAGCATTAGAGGTCAGAGGAAGAAACAGACTCCCTGCGGAGAGGGAGCCTGACGTAGACTTGATCCTGGGATTCCAGGATCATGACCTGAGCCGAAGGCAGTTGCTTAACCAACTGAGCCACCCAGGTGCCCCTAAACTTGAATATTTGTATCAGGGCAAAAGAATACTAGTCTCTGGGTGTGAAGTTTGGTATGGTTCATAAACACTGGAGTGGTTTTCAACTTACACAATTTGGGCACCACAATTCTGGCAATTCTGACTCCGTGGGTTTAGGGGATCTGAGCATCAGCATACTGCCCCCCTACCACATACATACACATGATTCTGAAGCTCACCTAATTCTGAAAATCTGCTAGCTAATGGAAAATAATGGGCAATCCCTCCAGGTTGGGGAAGCAAGGAAGACACTCCATGGAGAACCTAGAGACAAGAAATCATTACTCCTGATTTTTCCAAGATATTGATTGGAAAGGTGTGTCCAGACTTTATAAAGGAAACCTAAAGTATACAAAGCTCGTTACCATAATGTATTTTGTTTATAAAGTGTACTTGGTTGAAAATTAAAAGGGGTACAGGTATTCATCTCTGGAAATCTTCTGTCATTCACAAACCTTGGCCTTATTTCCATTATTTCTGTATTTTCATTATTGAAATTTCTGACACGGAGGTTCAGATGAAGATCCACATGTGCTTCTAAGAAAAACAAAAAAATGGAAACCATTTTCCCACCTCACTGTTCATTAACCCAATGGGCCTCTATGCACTGTGAGTCAGCTCAGTCTGCCATAACAAAATACCACAGCCTGGGTGCTTAGACAACCGTAATTTATTTGTCCCAGCCTCTAGAATTGGGTTAAGGTCAAGGTGCTGGTTCATTCAGTTCTTTGTAAGTGCTCTCTTCCTGGCTTGCAAATGGCAACCTTCTTGCTCTGTCCTTACATGGAAGAGAGAAAGTTAGTGCATGCTCTTTATGTCTCCTTCTTAGGTGGACACTAATCCCATCATGGGACCTCAACATCATGATCTCCTCTAAACTAATCCCCTCCCAAAGACTCCACTTCCAAATACCATGACATTGGGGGCTAGGGGTTCAACATATACATTCTGGAGGAACACAAATATGTACAAGGATACACTTTATATTCTTCATGAGTACCAGCCTACACATGTCAGGTCATTATTCCCCTAAAATGAAAATCCCCTAAAATTCTTATCTTCAAGGTAAGAATGCCAAGATATCTAAAAGAATGTAAGCCAATCTTATCCCCTCCCCCCCAAAAAAGATGCTGATGTAGGCTTCCACCATATCAGTTATCAGGTGTTTGTAGTAACATAACAATAGCAAGAAATGAAATTCAAGAATCTAGAACCCAAGTTGTTTACTTGGTGTTAATTGCTTAGATAATGACACTGACGCTTTACAGTGAAGCAGTAAAGAATAAATGAAGTCTTCCAAGCACCTTTTCATTCTGTAGCTCTATCCATGAATTATCCACTCTACTTCTTATAGCTGTCTTTCGGATGATAACGCCATCTTTCCTATTTCATTTTTTCTCTTACTTCAGACACGCTATTCTACATATTTTTTGAAAATCTATACAGCCTGGTAAACTTGAAGGATATTTCTATTTACACATGCCAGATAGGACAGTGTTCTTCTCCTCCTATATTTCCATAGTTGGTACTTAAAAGGACTGATGAAACAGTGTCTATTCTGTCACTGTGTCATCGGCTCGCTCCCCTCCAGCCATCACTGGGAAGATTTTGCGCACAGACAGGCTATCAGATCTGTACTCCTGGAAATGAGGAGTTTGTGCAGTGAATAGCAGTTACATCCTAATTATATTAATTCAGACTGCAATTTCTTTGAAATAGAAAGGACCTGCTGTCGGGGTGGTGTGGACAATGGAGGCTGAACATGTCAATGACATGACAAATTCCTCGAGCCGAGTGCCAGATGTATTGTTGCCCAGGATTCTTTTCTGAGAGCAAACCCAGCAAGCACTATCAGTGTCAACTCTGGAGTAAGGAATCAGTTCATTTGTTATCTTTCCAAGTCACAGGTACATCTGCCAGAAGAGTCTGCCAACAGATGAATTGGTAATTAAAATCATTTCCGTGGTTGGAGGAGTGATTCGAAAATTGTTCTTCTTTTCTTTCTTTCTTTTCCTGTGTAGGGACAAAACTTCCGTGAATACTGACACTGATTTGCCATGGGCAATACCAGAATTGTGCGGTTCACTAGTGCCTCGCTGCCCACGTCGGTGCTTGAACACGTTTACTGGGATTTGCCCATGAAGCTCTATTTACAGAATATTAGAGTTCTGCTCCTTGCTAACACCGTAACCTCATTGGTCTTATAAAAGTTCTCAGCAGATGTTAGCAAAACGTCACAGGATTGCCCAGTTCACAGAAAGGGTAGAGTATATGCCTTCCCCATGCCTGATACTGTGCTTGAATAAATAATAAATAATGATGATAGATTTTAAAATGTATTAAAGTTGATAACAAATCATAGATACTATATGTAATTGTTATATATTAGATATAATACAGATGCTAGTTCTGCACCTGCCCTGGTAGTTACTCCGCAAATCTGTTTTGCTCTTCTCTTCTCAGACACTATTTTTGCCACCCACATATTTACATACCATTATCGTCACCATCACCATCATCACCATCCTCATCATCATTATTGTAAGGAGGACAAAATCAACTAGCATTTTTTGAGCATTTACTAGGAGCAATCTAAGCACTCTACATGTACCTGTTTATCTTATCCTTATAAACCTCTGCTGATTTGGCCCTGGTGCATGGATGAGAGAGCTGAGGCACAACTACAAGGTATCCAAACTGGAGATTTGACCCAACTAGAAGGTATCCAAACTGGAGATTTGACCCAAGCAGCCCAAATCTCAAGGCCTCTTGCTTAACTATTTCACAATAACATCACATGCCACTATATAAATAAATTTGCTACGATCATTTTCCGAGACTACGCAATAGCTCATGAATTACTTGGCTTATCTTTTATGCTCATTTGTTTGTTCTGTTTTTCTTTCCTTCCTCTTTTTTTTTTTTTTTAAGATTTTATCCACTTATTTGATAGAGAGAGAGGGGTCACAAAGAGGGGGAGCAGCAGGAAGAGGGAAAGGGAGAAGCAGGCTCCCCGTTGAGCAGGAGCTGGATGCGGGGCTCGATCCCAGGACCCCAGGATCATGACCTGAGCCTAAAGCAGACGCTTAACCAACTGACCCACCTGGGTGCCCCTCTTCCTCCTTTTCTTCTCCCTCCTCCCTTCTTTCCTGCTTTTATGTCTCTATAAATAGCTGCTTATGTTTTTCTAGCAACAAAGCAAGGTTTTCTACCATCCTCAGACTCAGGGGAATCCTTATAACAGCCAGTAAATGGAACAGAGTCTTTTAAGATAAAATTTTAAACTACTTTAAGAACTACTTTTTGTAAATCGAGGCAGCAAAATAAGGTAGATTTATAGACATCGGTGACATAGAACTTCACCACTAAGTTATTAGCATATGCATGTGTATCCACACACATATACATACACGCGTATACCTGAATATATAGTAGAACACTGAAACACATCAAGTGTGTTTAAATACATGAGCTCTTAGTGATACTAACAGTAAAAACCGTACAGAAATTTATGTTCACCTCAGAGGACACCAGAGAGAACCAGCTCATTATTCTGCAAACTGGTAGGTAAAGGGAAAGATAAAGTATTTGTCCTTGGTTTCTCATATGAACTTCACTTCATATAACCAGCTATGTAATGAGGGGGAAGTCTCTCCTTGGAGAAGTATTCTGGTTAGTAAATGAAAAAGAAATAATCCGTATTTGTTGAAAGCCACGGAATGGTCAACACCACATGTGAGCCCTGATGTAAACTATGGACCGTGGGTGAGAAGGTTGAGTCAGTGTAGGTTCGTTCATCACAACAAAGCAACTCTAAGATCCTAGATGTCGGTAGTGGATGAGGCTGAAGGTGGAAGGATGGGTAGATTTGGGAACTCCGTGTCCTTTCCCTTGTTTTTGCAGTGAATTTAAAACTGCTCTAAAAAATAATTTCTGGTTTTTTAAACCTCAAAATTAGAATATCACAAGTTTGCAATAGCTAACAAAATACTGAATCTAAGCAAAAAAACCTTTAAAAAAATCCTTAAAAAATTATATTTCAAGGCAGCTGGGGATCAGTGAACATCGTGTATTGCTTGCTGTTGGGAATTCTTGTCAATGTTTTCAGGGAGTGAGTGATAAAGGTATTGCGGTTATTTTGTTTTAAAGAATCCCTACCTCTTAGAGACACATACTGAAAGATACACAGGGGAGAGGACATGATGTCTGGGATTTGCTTCAAGGTAATGGGGTGCAGTAGATGTTGACAAAAAAGACTGACCCTGAGTGGGTGAAGTGAAATAAGCCTAGAGGCTCATGTGCTTATATTTGAAATGTTTTATGGTAAAAGTGTGTATAGCTTATGAATTTGCTGAACCTGCTCAAGCTTCGGTTGTCAGGTGCGAAACAGAAATAACAATATCGATAGTACAGATAGTATCTCCTTATAGGGTTGTTGTTGTTGTTGTTGTTGTTTAATTCAAATAGTGTTGGGTGCCTGGGTGGCTATGTTGGTTAAGCAACTGCCTTGGGCTCAGGTCATGATCCCAGAGTTCCGGAGTCCCACATTGGGCTCCCAGTTCCACGGGAAGTCTGCTTCTCTCTCTGAACTTCTCCCCTCTCATGCTCTATCTTACTGTCTCTTTCTCAAATAAATAAGTAAAAATCTTAAAAATAAATAAGTAAAATAAAATTTAAAAAAATAAAAAACAAATTTAAGAAAATTCAAATAGTGTTTTAAAGTACCTGGCACAGAGTAGATATTAGATCATTTTTAGGAATTTGATTTGATGCATTTATGACTGAATTGATAGGTCTAAGCTTAAAGGCGTTTCCACACCATCCCTGGAGCAGAGGGAGGCTAAGGAGGGTGGGGAAGAGACACAGAGAGCTTCTGTCCTCAGGCGCCACCCTTTGGGGCACCACAAACATGCTGGTTGGAGCTGTGCTTTTTGTTGTTTTGGGTTTTTTTTGTTTTTTTTTTTCACTCTTGTACCAGGTTACTATTTTTAAATTTGCTGATCCTGGAACACATGTAGGTACCCTGGGTTTGCTAAATATTTATTCAATTCGAGGCAACTCCAGGTGCAAGGAGAGAGGGTGCAAATCAATCACATCTCCCTAAGCTGTTGACTCTGGTCCCGCCCTTATTTCCTCAGGCCATTTTCTTTTACGAAATACCCAAAGTATCAGATTAACTTCAAAACTAAATCGTTCTAAACCCACCAATATCCCCAACTCATTCCAGCTCTCCATGACCATTCTCTTTTTGCTTTGCATCCTCGTTCTACTGATCCTCGCAAACCCCTATGAGACCAAAGTTTAAAGGAAAAAAACCAGCAAAGTGAAGCACAAGGGCCCCGTGGCTGGAAAAGATTAGATTGCATGGAGGCCCGGTCTGCTCCCAGAGACAATAAGACCCGGGGAGGAATTCTTCTGGTTAGTTTTCCAATGGCTTGAGTTTTTTTTGGCTCTCTGGGTCCTGCTGGAGACTTGAGTTTGTCAAGAGCTGACTGGACTTTGTCCAGCTCCTGGCTGCGTGTCAATTCATCTGATTTCTAATAAAGCCAATTCTTATTTTTCTAACTTGCTTCCAATTCTTAAATGTAGCTCCAAAGAAAACAGAAAGTAATTAAAATGTCAACACTTCCCTGAAAAGGAACATAAACTCTCTTTGGATTTTCTTCCCACTGGAAATGCTGCTTGTCTCCAAGGCCCCTGGGCAGCAACGGCAGACACCCACCACAGAGCTGGTCGGTGGGCAAGGCACATAAATCCCCCTCTGTCCATTACCTTGTTTGCATTTCTTCTTCTTCCTTGCCATTTTCCAAATGGAGAGATCCTATAAATGAACTACTTAAGGCTGTCTCTTATAATGGACTAATATCTACTCCATTGTAATATATCCAAATTTTATGCGATATGAAATAAGCTCCAGCAGCAATAAGCTATTCGATCTAATGTGAAGAAAGTAATGTGGAGCCTAACAGCTTATTATTCAGTTCAGTGCAATAAATTAACTGAGCACCATTTTGCATAATGGGAGCCTGATTATTCCTTTTACCTTCATTTGGATTGGTTTAGATGGATTATGACTCTCTTCAGAGTTAATCAGGTTTATGGGAAACAACTTCTTTTTTAAATGTATTACATTAGAAGATGAAATAAGGGGGATGAAAACATGTGCCACTGCTTTATGATTTCATATTTTGAAAGGTGAGTCCTTCTAAAGGATTTCCTTACTAAGAGGAAAATTCTGTGACCCTTGGTCCAAGAAGGGTCTTCTTGGAGACTTTCAGTGTGGGAGAAACAAATGTTTGTCCCCCACCCCTACCTTCCCAACTTTCTTCCCATATATCTCTGCCATTTCCTTGACTTAACTTTGAAAGTACTTTTAGCAAAACTCTTGTTTCCTTCTTTCCAGGATCTCCCTGACCCTAGCATCTCCCTCCCCTCTGTCTCCCCAGTACTTAGCACTTTGATGCACATATCAGGCTGACCAACACTGTTGGTCAGGAAGTGCAGAGGCTCTGTCTGGGACCATGGCCCCACCTACCATCAAAGAACTCCAGAATGCATCAAAATGTATCAAAACACAAGCCAGGGGTGCCTGAGCAGCTCAGTCGATTAAGCATCTGCCTTTGGCTCAGCTCATGATCTCAGGGTCCTGGGGTGTAGCCTGTGTTGGGCTCCCTGATCAGCAGGGAGCCTGCTTCTCCCTCTGTCCCTCCCTCTCTTCTCTGCACCTCCCCCCCTCGCCAACCCCCCACCTCCCACTTGTGCTCTCCTGCTCTCTCCAATAAAACAAAACAAAACAAAACAAAACAAAACACAACACAAGCCAACAATATTGGCTGCCGCAAATCATCACAACCATCATTTTTGAGAACTACGCATTAATCAAACATCTCTTTGATATTTATAACAACTCTATAGAATAGGTATCACCTTCTAAATTAAAAAGTAGAAACTGAGTCTGATTGAGATTAAATAACTTAACAAATTTGCATAGCAAGTGAAGGCATGAAATCTGAAGGACTTCAAAATCTGTGTGATATGTTACATCATCTGCTAAAAAAAAGTGTCTGCAAATAGTATCTCTATTCTTCTGCATTAGTGTTAAGGAAAAAAACAACTCAAAAGTAGGTGCTCTATTAGTAAGGAGGCTGAAACTTCATAATCATGTAGATGGCGTTATTTTTACAATACTTAAAATAAGACACATATATGGTCTATCAATTCTGCTTCTTACAGAGATATTTGCATTTCTTTTCTGGATTATAAACTGCTTGAGGCCAGAGCATTTATTTTTTACATACTAGAGCATCACTGTGATATGATGTTGAGTTAGAAAACCCTAGGTTTTGGGGTGCCTGGGTGGCTCAGTCAGTTAAGCGGCTACCTTCAGCCCAGGTCATGATCCCAGGGTTCTGGGATCGAGCCCTGCATTGGGCTTCTTGCTCAGCAGGGTGCCTGCTGCTCCCCCTGCTTGGGCTTGTTCACTCTCTCTCTCTGTGTCAAATAAATAAATAATAATCTGAAAAAAAAAAAAAAAAAAGAAAACCCTAGGCTTCAATTTTAGCTCTACTTACTGCTAACTGTATAGTGTTTAACTCAAAAGTAGGTAAATATAGTACACAGAGTTGTTGGGGAGCTTAAGTGAAATAAATTATATAAATACAGAGCGCAGGGATTGTAATCAATAAATTTTGTTCTCTCTCTCTCCATATTCACCCCACGCTTATCAGTTTTCCATGCATGGAGATATTCCAAGGAAATGTCAATTGGACACACAAGTGTTAAGAGCAAAAGATACCCCTATTGAAATCTTCCTCTTGCATTATTTCTCTTACAATTATTCATTGAGTCACATTTACCCATTTCACTGAGATGAGTTTTTCAAAGATGATTTTAATTCTAAAACTTGGAGTAATGAAGTAAATAAAGGTAACTGGCATTCATATCTACATTTCTTTTCCTCTTACCCCTCCTTCTTCAATGCTTCACTTCTCCCCAGGTAGGGACAGTAAGTGCTGTTGATGGCATGAAAAAAGTTTGGATCATGATCGATTGTAAAATTTTATCTCTTCACTTCTCTGACATGAAACTTTCCTTTCACTGGGGGGAGGAGAAGCCCTGTAAAAAGCAAGGATGAATCTTAAATTTTTCAAAAATGCAAGGAGAAATGAAGGCGGGAAGAAATGATGTTGTGCTTAAGAAAAAATTACATAATAAAGCTTTGTTATATTACAAGTGGTGTTATGCTTTAAAGTTTTACAAGGAGGGATTATTTTTCTTTGGACATAGTTTCACCTTGCTGAAGTTTGAATACAATGATAACAAAAATATTGTTTTAATGAATGACAATTTATCTCCTCATTGGTTTATGACATCTTTTCTCCTGGAGAGCTCAGAGAATTTGATAATTTCTTTGAGTTATAATAATAACATTATTTGACAGAATTTAAGTTGATAAAATGACAAATCAGAGGAGTTGAGTGAAATACACAGGATCACCGAGCAAATTAGTGACAGAAATTCAGTAATTTGTAATGGAGATAGTAGGGAAACTTTACAATGAGCATTCATTAGGTAATACGTAGAACAGCTTGGTTGAGGACGGGAATATTGCTGTTGAGTTTTCCTCTCCTGACCCTAAAGGAATACACAATCTAAGTGGTGGGAACTGAGGAAAATATAAGATAGTACTCTGCCCAGAAATCTCGGAAGCAGTACTTAAGGTGAGCCTTGCAGAATGAGTAGGACTTCCCAAGGTCAACACCGTGGAGTCAGAGTGGAGAGAGAGGCCACTCCAGGCCAGTGAGATGGCTGTGCAGCAGCTCAAAAACATGCCTGGAGAATAATTATTTTGTGAAGATGAAGGGGTGGTGAAGACTGGATGTTTCTGTCTCCAGATTCATATGTTGAAACTTCATCTCCATTATGATGATATCTGGATGTGGGCAATTCGGGGGTGATTAGGTCCTTAGTGCCCTAATAAAAAAGACCCCAGAGAGCTCCCTCACCTCTTCCACCATGTGAGGATCCAGCAAGAAGTCAACCAGCTATCTATGAACCAGGAAGAGGACCTCACCCAATCATGCTCATGCTTTGATCTTAGACTTCCCAGACTCCAGGACTGGGAGAGGTAAATTTCTGTTGTTTATAAGCCAGCCAGTCTGAGTTATTTTGTCACTGTAGCCCAAATGGGCTGATACAAGGGGGTAGACACTAGATCCTGATCAAGTTTGCCTTGGAAGGATGAATATGGTGAGAGTAAAGGATCGAGCTGAAGCTGAGACTAGAGAGACCAGTTAGGGAGCTCTTATAGTCATCAGGGGTTGTGGGGGAAGGGAGTCCATATTGTAAAACTCACTGAGTTGAGTGCAGCAATGTGGATTTTGGGTGCCTGGCCAGGCTCACTGACCAGAGATGTCCTCACACTTGCACATCACGCTGTCACTGCATTCCAATCACGTTCACATCTCAGCATATTGCAGAGTTTGTTATATACCTTGGGAATTACTCTACATGACAAATCCATAGAAACCGTGGTTAAAAGGAAAATAAAACTGAGGTCAAGATCTTGAAGGACACAAGTTTATAAAACGGTGAGGAGAAGAGAAACCCATGAAGGCTACTTAGAAGTCTAAGAAGAAGAAGGAGATGGAAGTCAAGAGAAGTATGGCAGACACAGGAAAAGGAAGGTCATGGTCACCAAATGTTGGGAGGAGGTCAAGTAAGAAAGGGCAAGGAGAAAGAGTCTATAAAAACAAATTATAGAGTCATTGGTGGACCTTGAAAACCAGTTTGTGCAGAGTGAGAGTAGAAAGGCCCTATTACCAGCAAATTGGGGGAGCATAGAGAGAGCATGAGTGCAACCCCTTTTTGAGGAGAGATTAACTATGAAAGGAGGAAAGGGAGAGGCTATGGTGAAGAGGCATGTAGAATAAAGGAAGGGACTTTTTTTCACTTTATTTCTCAAACAGTGGACAGGTTGCTTTGAATGTATTTAAGCGATGAGGATAATGAGTCTGGGCAAAGGATATAATCAGGGAATAGTCTAACAGAAATACAGATACTAAGAGTGAATGGTTTGAACAGGGTAAGCAGTGGTTATCAGCAAGTTAGAGAAAGAGAATTCCATCAAAATGCAGCAAGAACAATCCTAGTTTCTGGTGATAATAGATAGCATAGCAAAGTGGAAATTTCTCCTTAAGCACCAGACAGCTCCAACATCAAATCTCAGCTCTGTCTCTTTGGAGCAGTGTCCCCCTTGAACAGTATTCCCCCTCTCTAGACTCAGTTTCCCCATCCATAATCATGACAAACATACCCACCTCCATGAGCAAGGCAAGGGTTCAGTCTTGCTTCTCCCTACTGACATTGCCTATCCTCTCCCCGACTTAATTTTCCTCCTTCCTATTTGTAACTTTCTATGTCTCTCATTTATGACCTATCCCTCAAACTAGAGAAGCGTAGGGATTTTTCCTATTTTGTTCAATATCACATCCTCAACAGTGTGGTGACTGACACACAGTAGGTGCTCAATAATTAAGTGTTGAGTGAGGAAACGAATGGATGAAGAGGATATTGCCGAGCAATTCCTCATCTTTGACACTACTGGTATTTGGAGGCAGGTCATTGATTTGTTTGAGGAGGGAGGCTGTCCTGTGTTTTGTAGAATGTTTAACAGCATCTCCGTCTCTCCCCACGAGATGCCAATGACACCCCTCCCCCAGCTGCAACCAGCAAAAATATGTCCAAACGTTACCACATACCCCTGAGAGGCAAAATCTCTGTAGGTCAAGAACTTCTGCTTAGGGAGCAAGAGCTAAAAAATGTGGCTTTTAGTATCATTTATTATAAGGGAGGAAGAAATTGAAAATGAAAGTAACGTGTGGTCACCGAACTCTACCACAACCTGCTTAGTTTGAGGTGGAGAAAATTACGGCAGCTAAGGCCTGTCGGCTTCACAGCACGCTGACATTTTCCTTATGATTTTGCCAAGAGACGTGTTTACAAGAAAACAGTCGTAAATCAAGACGGAGCCTCCTGAGTCTCTCTCGTCTGTTAGTCGTATGTGAGGTATTTTCTTCCTTGTCGCCTCTCTGGACAAACAATAATAACTCAGATACTGACCCCTACCCATGGAGTCTGGTAGCATCAAAGCTGATAATGTAGGACATAACAGACTTGGGAGGGCTGCCACTTTAAAGAAAATGATGTTTCCACCTCCACATTCTAATTAAGAAAAGAATATAAAAAAGCAGAAGATACAGCTGCAGTTTTTCCTCTTCAGGATTATCTTCTCTTCAGTTTCCCATTTTTTTTACCACCCCATTTCTTTGCTTGGACTAGAAATCAATGGTCTTGTATTAAAATGGCTAATACGACCTTTCAGAAACATGAGGATTTCAGAAAGTGGGAAGTGTTTCGAAAATTGCTTTTGGGAACATGAAAGGTAATGCTGTGACAAGACCCAGAAACGACCAGGCCCCAGGTTCTCCACCAAAGCCCTGACACCGTGAACTAGGGGGAAACTGTCAGATGAACAGTGAGAGCTCATGGTTAGGGCAACCCTACGTCTGGCTTTGCTGGAACATCCTAGTTTATCCCTGCTGTCCATGGACAGCAGTTACAGGCAGCCTCTTTCATTTTCTGAAATGTCCAGGACTGCACAATGAAGTACGTGGTCATCTTACTCAGAGTGAAGTAACATCTGACCGGTCCCACAAGGGAAAGGCGAAGACTGAGAACTGACTGCCTGCTTGCCTATCTGTGCACCCTGAGCACCCCTCAGACTTCTCCCTGCCCTCTGGTGGGCCTGGTTGCCGGGATCGTACTTTCTGTAGCCAAAAGATAAACAATCTGTGAGTCAATAAATGAATTGGTCATCCACCTAGCTCACTGATCTACATTTCGTTTATCTCTCAGTTCCCAGGAAAAGTGAAATGGTAATTAGGTGATCACGTCACAGAGTCTGGCTTGCTCAGGTGTTCCAGAAGGCAAATTTAGATTCAGAGAGACCCAGTGGAAAGAGAGTTGATGACTCTCTATCAGCTTGGCCTCAGATTCCCAGGCCTACGAAAAGGGCCCCAGACTGCCAAATGCTGGCCAGAAAGAGACCCTTGATGAGACCCTCCTTGCCCCATAGCCCGGCACCCCTCAGATGAGGGTAGCTGTGGTAGCTAGACATAGCCAGCTGGCCAAGAATGTCCTACCTTGCTGCTAGTAAGATAAGCCTTTCTTTCTCAGGACCAAGAACTCAGCTTCAGTGACTCAGTGTCCAGCGACTTAAGCACCTGCCGTCAGATCCAGAGTCCCAGGAGTCAGCCATACAGCAGGCCTTGGTTTCAGAGCCAAGCTGAGGAGGAGGGGAATGAGAACCCAGCAACAGCTGACAGCCTGAGAGATCAGACAGTTTCTGCGGGATGGGCACTGAGCCCTTCCGTGACTAACAGCCTTGCTCACCCCAGCCTCCTCTCCCGGCGATCCCTTCACATTCCAGAACAAACTGCTCTGTTTCCAGAAGGCGTCAGAGTTCCCCTCCTCTCAATGCCTTTACATCTACTCCAAGCTCTAATCCGGTCTCAGCACAGACATGCTTTCCTCCAAGGAACCCTCCCTGAACCCCCAAATTGGAATTCAGGGGTCCCTCTTAAACATCCACTCTGTGTTTCCCACTGTCAGAGCACTCATCCCACTTGGTTATAACTGTCTGTTTACTTATCTATAACCTCTACTAATTATAACCCATTCGATGTTAAGAACTGCCTTGTTATTTTGCTTCCCTCCCCCCTCCCTGCGACTATAGCAGATACTCAACGAGCCTATCTTGAATGAATGAATGACTAGTTCCACTTTGGTGGCGGGGACTGTGGGGGATAATGACATGAATAATAGCACCTGAGAATTAAATAAGTAAGCACTTACTCCAAGAACGTGTTATGGAGAGCATCCAATATTTCCATCAGGTCATGATTTCTAAGTCACCCACCAGGGACCAGACATTTTGCTTGCAACGTTATTGTGAAGATTAAATTGGATAAAGCACATATTTGATGTTTAATAAATAGTAGCTGATGGTATTATATAACTTAAGCCTCAGTACAATCTCGTGCTGTGAGTAAGAACAACTGAAGGAACGGAGCCTCAGAGAGGTTAAAGTGACTTGACAGAAAATGGTAAAGTCGAGATGCCAAGTAGTATGTCTTTTCGTCTTTTTGCTATAGCCTATCACCTCTCTGAAATGGAAGGAAAGAAGGAAGGAAAGGAAGGAGGGGGGGAAGGAAAGGAGGTATGGAGAAATTAAAAAGGAAAAAAGGAAGGGGGCTTGAGATATTTTTCTTTTACCCCTCCATAATCTTAATCTTTGCACAAGTCTTCAAATGAGTATTATTGCGTTGCTTTTCATAGAATATCCAAGCTCCAGCTGTTATAGGTATGACTGATGAAGGAAAATTACAAAAATGACCCACATCTCTGATCTAACTGAGCTGGGACATTGCTAGGACATAACAAGCATGTGGAGACTGAAGCCCTGCCCACCGGCCCCTCTTGCCAGTGTGTTCGGTAGGAGATCCAGCAGCTGTTGGCTTCCTCCTGACGCTGGCCTTGCTCGGGCTTGCTGGAATGAGTCACACCGCCCCTGCAGAAGACGATGAGACAGAATGCTTAGCGAAGTATTTTAAAGCAAATGGAATTTACGGACCTATATAAAGAGTCCTAGACGTTTGCATGGAGGTAGGGAAGGAGGCATCGTCAATGAGCTGCTTAACCTTGGTTTACAAATAGCCTTTCTCTACAGACAACAAGCAGAAAAAGTAGATAGCACCCACACACTCTCTAACACTGGAAATTGTAGTGGAAAACACTGGAAATTATAATGGAAAATTTATCAAGCCAGATCAACACCATCTCTACTCTCCAAAAAAAGGAAGCCAATAACTAAGAAAATGCTTCCCCATCAGTGATATAATCCAGAGAACTCAGAAAGACTATACGTTGAGTCTCATGTTTTCTTTATAGAAGCTTCCTTGGACGAGTCTAAGAGGATATATGGCATCTGATACAGAACCATCCTGGCCAGACTACTGAAACATTATTTCTTCCCTCAAAGAATAGATACTAGGTGCCAGGCACTACACGAAATCTTAGGATTAAATTGTGAGCCAAACGTTTGGTAATAATCTGTCCTCATGGACTGTATAGTCTGGCGTGAGAACAGATCATCAAATAATCACAGAAAATATAGGTGAGTATAGGGGTGCCTGGGTTGCTCAGTCGGTTAAGCATCTGCCCTCTGCTCAGATCATGACCCCAGGGTCCTGGGATCGAGTCCCTCATCCGGCTCCCTGCCTAGTGGGGAATCTGCTTCTTCTTCTCCCTCTGCCACTCCTCCTGCTTGTGGTCTCTCTCTCTGTCTAATAAATAAAATCTTAAAAATAAAGAAAAGGAAAATACAGGTAAGCATAAATTCTAACATTCCTATCAGAGAAAGTAATTTTTTCTTATATAATGAGCACATTTTTAAGAACAAGATCTAATTTGAAATGTTGTCTATAATAAACACAAAGTTGCCAGTAAGTTCTAGAAAAAAAAAAAAAGCCTGGTAGGTTAATGAAGAAAAAAAAATATTTATAAATGTAGACAGTGCCCTAAAGGCAGTCAACTTTCTCATGCAATTCTTTCCAAGAAGTAAATCATTCAGACACTTACGGCTACTACATACTATTTACTTTGTGAGGATGGGTTAAGTAAGACTACACTCACTACTCATTTTATTTCAGAGAATTATGAAACTTTTGGGTTTGGTAGGGTTTGAAATTAAATTTTATTCTCCGTTATTTCACAGATGAAGAAATCAAGACCCAGAGAAAGCAAGTGACTTGCTCAACATCACATAAGTAGGCACATCAAAGCTGGAAGTGAAATTCGGGTTTCCTCATTTCAGTGTTCTTGACCCCAAACCAAGTTGCAATAAGCCCTTTACTCTTTGTGTAAGGGTGCCAATTACTAAAGAGGGGTCATAGTTTGCTTCTAAACATTTTCTTAGTCTCTCTCATTCTCTCCCTCTCCCTCCTTCCCTGTCTCTCTCACTCACTCTCTCTCCCTTTCCCGGGTTCCTCTCTGTCTCTCTCTCTTTCTTTCTCTCTCTCTCTCACACACACACACACACACACACGCACATGCACACACACACACACACACACCCCAATAAAATGATAAGCTTAAGGCAAAAACTATCAAATAAATAGTAACCTGGCTTTCCACTACTAATGTTACATAGCAAACAGACAAAATACACATTCTTTGTTAACTCAGCCCCTAAAAGAAGCTTTTAGACAAAGCCCAGTCTATGACTCCAGATGCTTTGCTGTCTACTTGTGGGTTTGTTTGATTTTATACAGAAAACCCTTTAGTGTTTAAACATAAAAGCCTAAATTGAACAGACCGGAACTCTTTCAAGGACTCAAAATAAATATTATATTATTATACTTAGGCTTTGGCAAGAAACACTTTTTTCCAAGGTGACATTCATGTCACATTCCATAGTGTGGTTATTTGGAATTTACCTTAGCAACTTAACTGTATTTCATTTACTCAAATAGCATAACCTCAGGTGATTAAGAAAAAAAGCTAATGCAAAAAAACAAATTTTCAGTGTAAATTTCTTGAAAAGCAAGGTACACATTTGATATGTATTATCTATATTCTAGAGCTAGAGACGTTTTTAGATCTGAAATTTGGCATCATCATAACTTGAATCATCTGGCTTGAAGCAAGGACAAGGATGAGACGCCAGAAAACCTACTCCACCTACCACTGTACATCTCTTCTCGTTAGCGCTAGCCAGTTGTGAAAATTCAACCAGGCACTTGTTTTTCTAGGTCTAAATTTTCTCATGTAAACAATGAAAAATCTGGAAGAAATTACCCTGTTAGTCCCTTGCAGCAACAAAATACCCTGTTCCTTTGGGTTCTCATTTTTATTATTTGCCCCCAAATCTAAACAAGATAACACATGTCCCAGAGACAAAGAGATCTGGCAAAAAGAGAATACACATAGCAAAGGAGGCTCCAGGTAAAATCAAAAAGTGCACATGAATCACACATGGGCCCTAGTACACAGATCATATACATTATGAGAAAAACGGTCCAAGTGAGAGCCCAGATGTCTGATGTCTCTTGAGAGGTTGGTACAACCATACTCTCAAAATACAGACCTTGAGTTGTGAAAAGCATTAAATAGATCTTTCTGTTTTCTTGTCTTTTTAAACAAACTACTGTTGTTTATATACTGATCAGTTTTCCTGAATTTACATGAATGATCATTTTGGAATTGTGAGCATGTTAGAGATGAGTTGGAAGAGCATTGCATTTAGGTCTGCCACACTTTGTAACATGCCTGTATAACATATAACACAAGAACATTGACCCCAACCTTAACTCTGATGCTGAAAATGCCTAAAATGAAATTTTATGAATTAACTTTTATTCCAAGATTTTGCACTATAATTTCAAAGATGGAATTCCATGGTGAAAGCAATAATTGGTCCCAATAAATGAGAACAATTTACCCTAAAGCACACAGACATGTATGTTTAGAAATCACATTTTTTAATTAAAAAACAACAACTTCCTCATAGAATACTAATTATTCCTTGCATTGATTCAAATATGAAACAAAAATTGATAATGCAGTTCTAGAAAATGGGGTGATTGCCAATTTGAAGTGTTTGAAAGGAAAGTATCCATTTCCCGAAGGAACATACAGAGTCCTTTCAAGACAAGTACACTTACAGAAAACTGTTTTGGACAACACTGTTTCCATTGTAAGCTTCTGGCTCTTTCATATTAATGTCTTTACCGATGCCCTTAGTACCAGTGGGATGTCAATACTGGAAATGCATTCTTTGCCACTCGGCAGAGTATACATAGTAAATAAATATCAGAGTTAAGATTTCAGTGTTAGTTTTTATCTGTAGGGGACTAAAAAGATAGACGTTTACCTTCAGGTCAGATTATACTAAACAACAACAAAAAAGGATAAACAGATCTAAAACAAACAAACAAAAAAGGACAAAAACCAAGGGGAGGAAGACCAAATCAAAAATTATTTTTTAAACAGCATAGCAATAGTAGATGAGCTGGTTAGCTGTGATAGTAAGTTAAACAAGTAAATATGTATATGTAATAATATATACATAGGTAAAACCAATCATACACACACACACACACACACACACATATACACAGCATATTCCTACACACACACACACACACACACACACACACATATATATAACAGCACTGGAAAACAAGAGTGATGTCAATACCAAAGATATGAGATAATCATAAAAGATATACTGTATTTCTCCAAAGAAGATGCACAAACAGCCAATAAAACCATGAAGAGCAGTAACTGTTACCATAATGCAAATCAAAACCACAAGATGTGATGTCATCCCCCAAAACAAAAGCAAAAGAAAAATAAGTGGTAATGATGTAGAAAAACTGGAACTTCTGTGCTTTGCTGGTGGGAATGTAAAATGGTACAGCTGCTGTAGAAAACTGCACAGTGGGTCCCTAAAAAAAAAAAATTAAAGAATTAAAAAAAAAAAGATATAATGCAGATGGGATAAATTCTTGGTGAAACAAAGCCAGAGAACACCATACTGGACAGAAGCAGAGCAGAGATAAGAGTGATTATGGGGAACTTCAGAAGGAGGAGGTCAAGAAACAATTGTCATCTTGATTAATGGGGAAAATGCATGTAGAGAGACTAGGTGTGCCACTTCCTGATATACTGAGACAGAGAGGTCAGCCAGTGCCCACAGGCTCAGACAGGTGAGTGTGGGCTCAGAGACCAAAGAGATGGGGCTATTCATTGTCACAGGTAGCTAGAGACACCTCTGAGACAGCTAGAGTTTCAGACCTCCTTAAAGGATGTCTTCTTCTGCCCTCATAATCACTGGAGAGAAACTCCTGCAATCTGAACCAACTTCACCAAAAAAACTAAGAAGCCAAGATAAGGAAAGAGTTGTGATGTAAGAAGGGGGTTCAGGGAGGAAGATAGATGATAGATAAATCAGGTATTGAGTTTCACTTTGATGTATCAAATATCAATAATATAAAAAAGTTATTTTTTTTATTGATTGTAATTTAGACCAAAAATTACAGATGATCCCGTGTGGGAAGGTGGTGAGGCACAAGGAAATGAAAAAAACATGAAGATTCTCATTTTGTTTTCCAGGAGTTCGTAAATGCTGATGAGCTCTAGTTATCGTCAGAAACTAATTGTGCTTAAAGATTCATCTTAATAAATATAAAACTTCTGGATAAACATAGTGGATGAAATACACATATTTATTTTATTTTCATTTGAAAGGCTACTAAAATTTGCAAAGAAATTAAGCACACATACACACACACTTTAAACCAATCACAGCAAAGAGAATTAGAGAAGAAAATGATAGCAAGTGAGGCATATAAAAAGGAGAGGAAAGAAAACAATTGGGTACATGGTAACTGACTCAATAGATCAAAGAAAACTGAATTTTATGCGCAAAGAGAGGGAATGTTGATAGAAAACAAGTCAATGTGTGCAGAAGAAACCCAGCCTGGAGTTAGGAATTTGAGGTTCCTAGTATCTCTGAAAGTAAGAATGGAGGGTGGAACTGAGGAAAGGAATCTCACAGGAAAGTCTGGATCAGTGGTGGTCAGACCTGCAAGTGTCCTATTGCGATCACTAGGTGAGTACTTCTAGCCCACCCAAAGAAGATAAGGAAGTAACAGATTTTGAAGAAATTAAATCTGAGAAACTCTGTATTCCCGGGACATGAAGCCCAACTGCTAGATTAAAAGCCCGAAAAGAATTCTGGGACCCCTCCAACTCTAGAAGGAGGGTTACCATCCCCATCTCACTCCAGATAAGACACTGGAGAAGTCCTCTCTGAGGAAACCATCCCATCCAAGAGAAAGACCCACTTATGCAGTTGAATCCAGCTGGTATACACAGTATTCTTGGCCAGTGCATTTTGAGCATCTAGGAACCTTCTCTGGTTGAATGACGCCCATACCACAGCAATTGTTGAATACTTTAAATATTAACCTTGGAATCCCCCAGTAAATACTTGGTTCTGCTCCAAGTGATCAGGAAGTCTGATTGTCAGTAAGACCCAGCCTCTTGCACAGAATGTTCACTCAACTAGTTAGAGCCTCTCTCTTAAATGGGAACAGCCAGCCATGGGTCATCAGGTATTGGAAGGAAGACCCTAACATGAATAGCAAAGACAAAAAGATAATAATAAATAAAAAGAACTTGGAGGAAGCAAAGGGAATTCAGGGAGCAGAAGAAAACTTGAAAAAAGTTACACTTTCAGAGAAATATGAAAAGATTTTTGAGTGAAACAAGAAGAGGATGCTATTTTTTTTAAAAAAAAGGAAACATCAGAAATATAAGAAAGGATTCTTTCTTGCTGAAGAGAAAAATTGTAAATAGAAAGATTAAGAACATAAAGTAGAAATTAGATCAAAATAATAGAGATGGAAAATAGAACAGAATGGGGAGGAGGAGCAATTATAGAATCAATCCAGAAGGTCAGAGATCTGAATTAATGTTTCAGGAGGAAAAAAAAAAATACTGAAATGGAAAAATATCAATAAATTAATACAAGAAAATGTGTCAAAATTGAAAAATTATACAGATGAAAACCCTCAAAACAACAACAACAAAGGCCCCCGAGTAACACAGCAGTGTGTATAAACACCGGTTTTGGGTTTAAAGAACTAGTGATCCTTACTGAACAGAAATAGTCATGAGCTCAGGTGCTTTATGATAAAGTAATTAACGATGAGTCTTCCTGCATTGAGGATTTAATCAAGAGACCACATCATGTCTATTTTTAATGAGCAATTGAGTTGGAAAAACTGTCTTCTTGTGGTTCAGGGAAATATTGCTTCTAGATAACAGGGCCGATTATCTTTCACTTTAAGACCGAATCAGTTTTAAAACTCCAAACATCAAACATTTAAGTCTGAAAACTCATGACTGCCCCAAAACAATTACCCAGGAACCAGCCTGAATAATGCCTAGAATCTGTTTCTCTAGCCTATCCAATTTTCATCCAGAATGAAAATCTTGAACAAGGCTAGAGGGACACCTTCACCAAGAACAGCATGATTCTTACCAAACTTCCCTTGAGTGCTCACATAAAACTACATCATAAGCAGAATTACCAAGTTACCGAAAAAGAGAGGTGAGCAAAGTAATTGATTTTGTTTAAAACTTTTTACATGGAAAGTTTCAAATGTGTGCAAAAGCAAAAAGAATAATATAATAATCCCCCACATACACAGCTTCAACAACTTTCAACTCATGATCAATCTTATTTATACCCCCATCCAATTCTCCCCGCCCTCAGACCCAGTGGCTTATTCAAAACAAAAGGGAGACATCACAATATTTTATCTGTAAATATATATTATATATGAATACATGATATGTCATTAGATATGCATAAATGTGAAATGTACATACATATGTATTTTAGAAAGAAAAACTTTGTCATAAGCATAATGACAATTCTTTATCACAACTGCATATAATTAACAGTAATCCATAATACTAACCAAATCAGTGCTCACATTTCCCCAATTGTCTAATTAGTTTCATTTTCATTTTCTCCCTTTGAATCAGAAACTATTTTCCCTTTGGTTACCCCATGGTATGGTATGTACAGAAAAGACAGGATAAATGTTTGAGTCTTTCCCTTCAATGTATTAGCTTTCAAATTTTTGAGTTTGTTACGTAGTGTCCTCCAAAGAGAACCAATGGTTTTGGGGTTTGGGGGGATTTTCTTTTGGCCATGGGTGTGTTTTAGAATCACTGTAGGTTTAAGCGTAATGGATGTGTTTTAAGTCATTGCAGTTACTATTTTATTGATGCTCCAATTGTCCTATCTTTGGTGACAAAAAGCCTTGCCCGGCTGGCTCCAGAGTATTTTAGACATAACCCGAAAAGTGATTGATAGTGTCCCTGCTCTTTGGTAGTATAAATTATTCTAGGCTCACTGTTACACATTTCCTGCCCCAGATCTAGAATCAGTTCTTTCCCAAGGAACTTTGGTTCTTTTTAGAGGAGGGAATAGTATTGAGACCACAGTCTGGGGTCTGACCCTGGTTAATGAACATGTTCATTTTTATTGAGCTTGTCACTGTTTCCAGGTCTTTGCAGTGAGTAGAGCTAGGAAATCTGTACTTTTTTAATATTAAAACACATCACAATTTCAGTTGACAATTATAAATTCCAGACTACAGGGTTTTTACTTAACATCCCTGACCTTATATTTGAATTGCCTTCTTCCATTCACCAAATCCTAATTCCTAACACAAACATAATTTTTCACTTGTTTTATCCATTGTATGTGCAACAGTCTCAAAAAAATGAGTAGAAGGAGGGAAGGAGGGAAGGCATGATGGAAGGAAGGAAGAAAGGAGGGAAGGAAGGAAAATAAGTCCAAACAGTAAAATACTATCACCAACAATAAAATTAAGAAAAGACTTGACAATTTTTTGACAATTTCTTAGCATATATCTATAGATAAATTCCTTTGTCACATGAAATTATTCCTCTCTGTAATTAGGCCTCTAATCTGAGGCTCAGGTTCACTTGCATCACTTTGCTCTCAATTTTTAGAGATTGCTTTGTCTCGAGATTAATTTTGTTTTATAATCACATTAAATACTCACATGTTTTTGAATTTAAAACAAAAGCAGAATATATTCAAAGATACCTAACTTGGAATTCTGTCCCCTCTAGTTCATTTCCCCCTTCCCCATAAATAACTTTTTCCTGAAAGGTTTTTATTTTTTTTCATATAACCAAATTTATATTCAGATGACCTTCTTAGATAAATAGCACGATGCCATAAACACTTTTTTCCGCCACGATTTCTTTTTAACTTCACAAATTCTGGAGATGATTCCATAAACTTATTATTTTTTTTTTGAAAAGTGTGTTTTTGTAGCCCAGGTGAGAAATTTGGCTATAAAATGGGAGTTTTAGTAAGCAGCTGGTGGCAAAAGAAAGATTTAATCCTAATGTATTATAAAAAAAAAATGCAGATTGGCGCTTTGTAGTAAACCTTTATAAAATGACTCACCAAATTCACAGCATCGTGCTGAGAAAAATTAGAGTAGGTGGCTTTGCTTCTGAGAGGCATACACAGTGTACAATTTTACCCTGCAAAATGCTTTAGCTACTACAATTTTCTTTTGCTTTGCTTTTTTGAAAAGTAATGTTCCTTCCTATTTTAGCAGCACCATTTGCATTCCTATTATTCACTCTGAACTGGGATTTGCATTTTTATCTTTCCTTTGTTACTTGTTTTCATTCCAGCACTTCTCTTCGTGCTCTTTGCCTTTGGTCTATCTTGCCCTTAAATGGAGGCCTCATGCTATGGGAACCGAGCCATGAATTTCCTTGCCGTCATGCCAGGCCTTGTCCCAATTTAATGATATAAGTTCCCTTGAACTATCGCCAGCAAAGCTAGGACATCCCACACGCATTTGCTATGGAAACACCTTCATGACTAATGGTCTCTCAAATGAAGGCATTTTAAAATTGAAGCTAGAAGTGGTTTTCATTTAAAAAAGAAAAAAATCTGCAGCTGTGGGAAAAAAAACCCAGCAATTCTCGAAAAGTTGTGAGTTGCCATGTCAATATACCCAGCTTATCTAAGAGGTAGATTCCTACAACCCCAATCACAAGGTAGGTAGATAAGAAAGCAAGAATTTATGCAGACTCATCCACGTATTCCAGTGAGCAGCCTCTGCTTTCTTCTGCAGGATGCTTCTAAATTGAGGTGTTGGGCTTGTGCCAGGTTCTTTTCCTTAGAACACATGTAGAGACATTTAAGAGCCTGTATGATTTGGAAGCTGCCAACACCGCGTCATGTTCCCTTTCCCCTCGCACGTCTTAATAGCAAATTACGTAGACTTCTAAGGACCCACCAAGCCATTTTACCTTTGTTCAACCTATTGCCTTTGCTCAGTAAATGATGCTTAATTAAATGATTGAATGAGTAAATGAGCATGGGAAGTATTCTCCTAGGTGGGCAAGGGACCTTGCCCTACCACCTATATGAGTGTTACATTGACGTGTCTGTGTTTAGATTTCCTCTCTTTCATGTCTCTGTTGAAAAGGAATGGGGTTTCTCTGATTTTGACTTTGGTGGACACACTAGACAGGGGCAAGAATTTTGTTTTCACTTGGAAGAGGCCAAGGGGGCTTTGCCACTCTCTGTTCAAACAAGTCTTCAAAAGCACTGGGAGAACCATACCAAGAATCCCCTTCAGCCCACATGGGGTCTTCCTGTAGGAAGCCTCCTTGCTACCTGCTATCCTGGTCTTGCTTCTGCCACATCTTGCTAATCTCCACCTTTTGTCCCTGTTCTCTGCCCCTAATCGAAGGCTGACCTGTCCTGCCAGTCATGTCTACAGATCTCAGATGGTGAGTTGCTGATATGATGAATTTGTCCCAGTGAAGGAAGACTAGAGGGGTGGTTCCTGGTTGACGATAAGAATCACCTAGATAAAATTATAGATGGCCAGGGCTTGTTCTTCTGTGTTTTTAGTTAGTAGGTCTGGCTTTGACAAAGGATCTGTCTAGCCTTTTTAAAGCACCTTGGTGATTCTGGTGGCCAGGCACGTCGTGAAACGGCCCAATGAGAAGCACAATCCAGGAGGCACATTACTCTCTCTAAGGAAAACCATTCAAAACACCACCCCCCCCCCCCCCACTGCTGTGGTCCATCTCCTGGATGGCAGATCAGAGACTGCAGCTCAGTGGAGAAGACAAAAGGGAAACACCTTTCTTTGCAGTCGACCTGCAAAGAATTTTAGTTGAGCTTTCAGAATCTCCAAGTGCAATGAACAAATTTGAGGTGAGCTCCCTGACCACAGACGTGACTTTTTTTTTTTTTTTTTTTATTCCATGTGGGTCTTTGCAGTAGGTGCTATCTCTAGACACAAATTCACTGTAAGCTGATAAACATGTACAAAAAAGTCTTCTCTCCGCCCGCCAGCCCGCTATGGAAGAGGTGGATGAGAAGTCCTAAACCCCAGCCCCTAACACTGTGAAAGACCTCACTGACACTGTTTTTCCTCAGTATCAGGTTATCATCACACCTTTCTCCAGCAGCTACCCTGCCTTCCCTGACCGTTGCTGCAAGATTCAACAGAGCCGAATGCTCCTATGCGAAACAAATGACTTTTTTGTGTGTGAGACTTTTTTATTCCCCACTCACTAATACCCTCTGGGCTTCCAGTAAATTTAAGTTTGCCAAATCTCCCAAAGGAATTAAAGATCTAATTTTAGAGCCGAGGGAAAGTGCATTCTCAGAGCAACTGGGAGTACCATCCTTACCGGTAAGACTGACGAAGGGGGAGCAGGAGTGGCCCATTTCCTCAGTCTCACGGGGCAGCATCTTTACAAAAAATGAACTCAGCTGTTAACAGCCTGTGGAGGGACCGCTATCTACCACATCACAGGCGGCAGAGAAGAACAGGATGTTATGAGTACAGCGTGAACCTCAGAGCTAGAGTCCAAACCAGGCTCGGGGCTTCCCAGGCCTGTGTTTACCTTGTTTCCAAAAACTTTAAGAAAGAACTCTCCTGAGAATGAAGCAACACAGAAATGATAAATCTTGTTTTTATTTTATTCATGAGAAGAGCCCACTCTGGTTTATAACACATATCACCAAAGTACCCTATGGCTCCTCCTTGGTTCTTTCTTTCTTTTCTTTTCTTTTTCTTTTTTTTTTTTTAAGATTTTATTTATTTATTTGTCGAGAGAGAGAGAGAGAGAGAGCAAGCATGAGCAGGGGGAGCAGCAGACTCCCCACTGAGCAAGGAGCCTAAAGCGGGATTCTATCCCAGGACTCCTGGATCACAACCTGAGCCTAAGACAGATGCTTAACAGCTTAACCGACTGAGCCACCAAGGTGTCCCTCCTCCTCGATTCTTTAAAGGACCCATGGTTTTTCTCCAGATCTGCTCATTTGCTGCTGAAGCAAGCCCCAGAGAAGCTGTAGTATACGCACCTGGTCGGCTTGTCTTCCCCAGCCTCTTCGACGATAAAACAAACACGGTTGAGTTTCTTCTGTTAAACACTGCTGGGTCGTCAGAAAACAAAACAAAATAATAACAGGGCTCACTGACAAGGAAACTGAAGGTGAAGAAAGTTTAACCCCTGAATTTGGCCACACTTCCTAAATACTCATTTATTTGTAAGTTGTGATTAAAAATAAACCATCCACCAGCTGTCAGTTGGTAGTGTACTAATTAAGAGCATAGGGTTTTAGATAATCTAGGTTTAATATAGATTTATTATCCTTGCTGAGGGATCTTAGGCAGGTTACTTACCCCTTCCGGGTTTCAGTTTCCTTTCTTAAAAAGATGAAATGTAAGAATTATTATTTAAAAAATTTTTTAAAGATTTTATTTTTATTTTATTCATGAGAGAGAGAGAGAGAAAGAGAAAGGCAGGGGCAGAGGAAGACACAGGCTCCCAGGGGAGCCGGGAGACCACGGTGGAACTAGATCCTAGGACCCTGGGATCACGACCTGAGCAGAAGGCA
This sequence comes from Martes martes, assembly GCF_963455335.1. Taxonomy (NCBI): domain Eukaryota; kingdom Metazoa; phylum Chordata; class Mammalia; order Carnivora; family Mustelidae; genus Martes; species Martes martes. The sequence goes on along the minus strand of NC_137895.1, from coordinate 28,061,394 downwards.
GACACTTAACTGACTGAGTCACCCAGGTGTCCAAAAAAACTAATATAGGAATTAAATAATAAATTAATTAAATAGGAATTAAATAATAAATCCTGCACATGCCGGATTTATACAGGGTTTGTGACTTCACAAGGGCTCAGTAAGTTTATTCTTAAACCAGTATATTAATCAGGACCTGACTGTAAGTGAAACAAACCCAGCACAAACTGGCTTAAACAAAAAAGGCAAATGATTGCCACACAGAGTTGAAAACTCCAGGGGCAAGTTTGGTTCCGGCACACGTGAATCTGGGGACTCAGCTGAAGCCTCGGGACTGGAGGATCCCAAGCCCAGCCCCATTCTGTCTTCTCCCCTTCTGCTGTTTGCCTTCATTCTTCTGCAGGCTCATTCCACAACAATTCAGGGTTATACTCTCCTGGCTGAGAAATCTGGGTTGCAGATTCTCTATCAAGAACTCCCTCTTTGTATCACTTCTTTGATGGGATCCTTCTGTGCATTATGGGACCACTCCCTGAGGCCTCAGGGAGAGAAGGAACACTCAAAACTGAGCAGGCCTGAGTCAGTGTTCCTCCTGGAGCCGTAGGGTGATGCTGTCTCTCAGAAGCCGTGGCAACCGGGAGTGGGAGAAGGGGCTTCCCCACATAAGATGAAGGTGACTCTTACCCAAGAAAGGGGGCATGGGTGCAGGGTAGATGTCTCTGCAGCCCCCTAATGAATTTCTCCTTCCTTAAAAACACTTGCCAATATAGGGAAGATATGCAAACTTTGGGGAACCTGGTGGCTCAGTCCGTTGAGTGTCTGCCTTCCAGCCTTTGGCTCAGGTCATGGTCTCAGGGTCCTGGGATGGAGCCCCATATCAGGGTCCCCGCTCAGCAGGGAGTCTGCTTCTCCCTCTCCCTCTGCCCCTCTCCCCGACAGTGCTCACTTGCTCTCTCAAATAAATAAAATCCTTAGAAAAATAAAAGATATGCAAACTTCACCTTCAAATTGAGACAGCAAGGTCTGCAAAGGTAGAAGAAATTCTCCCAGATGCCTCCTATAGTGAAAGAAATAAGAATGTCAGACTCATAATCTCTCAAGACACTGAGTTGCTAGAGGTACCCTAAAGGCCATTCTAGGAGTGGAAACACTGTTGATGTCAAGCACAAGGTTATCTAAGGACTGGCTTGTCTTGGTCACCATGTGTGGACCTGGCATTTTTTAATCAGCTCTGAATTCATTTGAATCTTAAAATGTTTTATCTGTGTACTTTATGTTGAAAAGAAGTTTGTCAATACGGTACCTTTTTATTTGGCCCTAATTAAATCTCACTCAGAAATAGTGACCCTTCCTCCAAGCATCCCCTCATCCTAGTATATCATCATTTAGTAAATAAAGAGGTGTGCTCAAAATGTCCTCAGGTTCCTAACACACTTGCTGAAACTAATTACAGTTTTTTTTTTTTAATTTAAACAATCTTGGATAACATATTTCTTCTTATAAATGCAATGTGTCTATAGTTATAGAAAAAGTTGGAAGATACAAATAAGCACACAGAGAGACTATAATATCCCCCCTTCCCCCAGAGGAGCTGTTGTCAGCCTCCTCAGGCTCAGTTACCTACGATGGGAATCCGAATGCACTACCCTAAAATATGGCATCCTGGCAAATAGAATATTTCAAGCTGAAGAGGTTTGAAAAAACAGCAGAAGCAGGAAGGTCGCTCTGAGTTTTTCCCCTGCACCCTTTTCCCCCGTGAAACAGGCCATAAAATCCTCACGTGAGAGGTGCCCTCCCTACACCCGGAGGAAAGAAACACCTTTATCTTAGGAGACAAAGGGACACCAAGAAGAATCCAAACCAACGGGCCTTGCTACATTTTCCCTAGTTTACTACACCTGCCTCATACTTCTTAACTTACCTTATTACTCCACAAAAGTGCACTGTTCATCAAACTTAGCATAAAATACTCAGGTCTAATTGTTTCTTTGGATCTTCATTTCCTTTAGAAGTCGCTTATGCCACGTAAAACTTAACATTAAATAGATGTGTCTGTTTTTCTCCTGGTAATCTGTCTATGTCAATTCAATTTTCAGACCAAGCCAAGGATCTTAAGAGAGTCAAGAAAAACTTCGTCCTTCCTAAACAAAACAAAACAAACAAAGCAATAAAAAATGTTAAACAAAGCAAAAAAAATGTTACACAAAAATGAGGTTTTGGTCTTTTAAAAGTTGCTCCTTCCCCTATTCCCTATATCGGAACTGTTAATATTTATTTCTACTGTTTATTATACGAAGTGTCCTTCACCTTTCAATGGGAGACAAGTTTATGTTGAAATCCCCTGATAGTATATGAAAAGGTTGAGCCTGTAAGTATTTTTTTCTGGGGAGATGGGTGATAGCTTCCATCAAACGCTCCAGGATAGCTACCATCTAAAATGAAAAACCCAGTGTTTTATACCCTCATTTTAAATGGTGAGAATAGATGTATCTGGCAGAGAAAGAGGTACAAATAGACATCATGATTAACTTAACCAAATCCATCTTATTGGACAGATAAATCCATTCCAGGTTTTGACTGTTAGAAATGATACCTAGTCAGTGTAACTGTTGCTTTAAAGTTTAACCACATAACTATTTCCCCATGATGCTGCAGGATACAAAGTTGCTGAGAATTTTTCAAGTGTGGAGTAACCCAGACTGACAAATTGCCAAGCCTTTGGAAGGTGGCTTTTCGCCCAGTAGAACCCTCCCCCATTGTTCAGACACCACAGCTTAATGCCCTAACGCCCTGAACTGTTCTCTGAGACAGCCCACCTGGAGGCACCAGCTGTGTGGGGAAGGAGCAAAGCTTCCTGCCTTTGTCTGGGGTTCTGACTGACAAAGACCTGCAGTCACTCTGGGGCAGAGTTGCCCAGAGCCTCCTATTTACATTTTTGCGAGGACTCGGGCTTGCCCAGGCAGAGCCCCACAGCACATTGCACCTTGGTCACCCACTGGGCATCTGTTGATTCCCTTTGGGGAATTAGGATGATCTGAGCATTGGGGGCCTGCCAATGGGAAATTCACACAAATGAAAGCCACAGGTCTCCTTCTAGCAGTTTTGGTAGCGTGGAGGAGGGACAGGAAGGACATGTAAATAAGGAAGGGGCAGTAAATAAGAGGTTCCACTGAGTTTGGCTCAGATGTCAGAAGAGATTCAAACCAGTGTTTGAACATCTAGGCACTGGAAGTTAGGGAAGCAAGTCTGTTCTCTGAATTCAGATGTATTGTCATCGCAGGGTCTTTTAAAGGTGTTTACTAAAACAGATTAATCATCCAAATATAAATTGTTAGGTTTTGCAGGCGAGGTAAACGCAACACCAGGCGAGGTAGGCTCAAGGCAAGATTTATTAAAGGCACTCTCTGGCGAAGTTTCAGGGCTCAGGAGAAGGGGAGCCAGGAAAGTCCCGCGGCCGGGAGGAGGTGGGCACCCTCGGGTGAGGTTCCTCGCCTCCGGAAAGGGGAGTGGGGGAAGTCGCACTGGGAGGGAGTTGGCTGGGGGTCTTTTATCGGGCCAAGGTAGGGCATGGGCTCACATCCATATTTGGTGACCAGAAGGTATGGGGTGAGGGTGGTCCGTGATGGGCAGTTCCCAATTTGGAAGCTCCTGGGTGGAGAGTTTCAGTCTCCTGACGGTGACACGGAGGCCCCAGTGAGGGTAGTGGGAAAGTCTACCATCTTGGAGAGGGTTGGCGGGAAGATCCGCCGTTTTGGAGCCTCGGTTTCCCAGCCGGCCCATCATAAATATTGATTGGGTCTGTGTGTATTTATAAAAGCGTATCTGGTCTGGGAGATGTAGGACAATCTAGATCATCACAGAAGACAACAAAATCACCCTCCATATTTTTGAGGACTCGCAATACTCTCACCTTTGTTAGAGTCGTGCGCAAAGCAGATACGGCTGGGTTCAGCACCAAAGTCCCCCCAGAGCAGCAGAATGCAACTACCAAAGTGTTATTAGTAATTTGTCATCTAGAGCTGAGCTCATAAGAATTTGCCCTTTTTTGAAATTGTGGGTAAGTTTAATATGGACTTTCGAATGACATTCTCATGATTTCAGTTTTTCCCACGGGGAAGCTCCAGTGCCATGCATGTCAGAAGTCACCTCCAAATGCATGAAATACCGGGGATGACTCTCCCTTCCCTCAGGTCTGATATTTCCCTGGTGAAGACTTTGGCTCAAACCCCTTGCCATCAAGTTGCTAGACCGCCTACAGATTGCAATCTCTCTAGCAAATAGTGATGCAAAGTTTTTTGCAAAAGACTTTTTCAGCAGCATACCTACCCTAACCTTCCTAATAGCACTTTTCTTAGAAGCCCAGCATGTGTTATCACGCCTTTGCAGATGGAGAAACGAAAACACAAAAAGATTAAACAGCCTATCTAAGATGACCTAGCAAGTCATCCACCAAGCGCGTGACTCCTGTCAATGTGTGACACACAAATGCTCTGACAAGGCGACCTCACCCTTGGTTCTGTGCAGAAAAGTACAGGGAGTCGTTTACTGGCCCCAAAGACCTTGCAATGCTATGAAGATGGCAAATTCAATCAGATCCTCATTATCTAGAGCCAAATTAGGCCTGACAGAGTCTTCATTAGATCTAAAAATCCTGCCTGTTTGGAACTCTGGGTCCCTAGACTTGCTCATAAATTGGCCATTCTAGAATCGGGAAGCGGTCCCAACAAAGCGCTTACAGATGATGGTCATCATGTATGAAATTTTAAAAAACCGATTTGAATTAGAAGGAAATGAATAATTATAAGAAGACAGTACAGCAGTCTTGGCAAGATCTCATCAAAGAAACAGTCTCTAGAATGGCCTAGAAACAGGCAAAAGATAACCCACTTATTGAAACAAACTGACCAAAAAAGAAAATTATGAAGACATTATCCCAATCCCACCATGGAAACTAATGCAAACTTCTCTTTTGAAGCTGAATGTCATGTCAGCTAAGTTGCATTTCATATTATTTTATGTCCCAGGTCAGAAAACAGTACCCTCCATATCTGAAAGAATTCGTCTAGCCCCAGACAAGACGTTCTCATTCTTTCTTTCTTTCTTTTTTTTTCCCCACAATGGAATCAAACTCTGTCACTTTTTTTCAAATGTGGTGCCACTGAGACCAGCCCTTCAGATAAGCAGAGTCAATGCCCATCGAGTAAATGTGACTTCAGAGGAGCCAAAAAGCCTGCCTGCCAAGGTGCCTAAGTCTCCCACCATTACAGTCACTCCGATGAATGGACCATTGCGTTTCCAAAAATGCTCCTGTCATAGATACTAGCATAGGCCTAGCACAGTGCCCAAGCCATCAGAGCCCCTCAATGCTTATTGAATGAATAAAAGAATGATTGTTACCCAAGAAGGATAATAAGCTGTGATTATATTGGTTAGAGTCTATGCCCAAAATATAAAAGTATCTGGAACGTATTAACTTGTTTGCTCCTGCTGTGCGTGGTTGTGAAATCCGTCTTCAGATTGGCCATCTGCTAACCAGCCCCAGCTAGTGCTTAACGAAATGGGACATCAGAGAGAAAAGTGGGCAGTCAAGGCAGTAGGCTGTGGGAGTCCAGGGCTGGAAGGATGCTGAGCTTTGGTAGAGAGAGAATAAACCCAGTAGGTAAGCTCAGGGTCTGTCTGTGGACCCAGCATCACTCTGAAGCCCACACCATTCTCCTGCGGACCTGGCTGAAGAGTTTGCCCATCATCAGGATGCACTAACTGACTAGTGATTCTCACACAAGTTCAGGAGTTCAAACCCCTGCTCTCCTGCTTCCTAGATGTACAACTTAGGACCAAGTATGTAACCTACGTTGCACTGAAACGAGCATGGTAACTCTCTCCTTGGGCTGTTGGGAGGATGCGGTAAGATAATACCTATTAAGCCTTTAAAAGGATGGCCTGCCTGGCCTAGGAAGCCCTCCGTTCATGGTAATCATTATGATTTTCAGTAGTATGTCGACAATCTACTATGTGTAGAGTAAGATATGGGGAGTTGTACCATTACAACTTCTACAAACAGATAACACGGGAGCTGGCAGATGGCCTCAGCCCCATTACCTCCAGTCGGTATACATCCGTGTATGTGCAAGGGAAAGAGACATGCATTCCCATTTATATTCCTTATGAAATGGGCAAAGGCCCGGCCCTCTCCTGCCTCAGTAGCTCAATGGAAGAAATGGAGAATAGTGGTATTTGTCTCATGTTACTGAGGAAAGGAGTTAGATGAATTCATCCCCAAATAGAGTCTGGAACAGTGTTACATAGATAAAAAGTATGTTATTTCATGTGTGTGTGTGCACCTTACATTGTTCTAGGGATTAACACAGCATTGATAACCAATTTTCAATTAAAAACAAAATCTACTGAGACGTGGATTTTTGCTGTGCCTGATTCTTTCACAGGGTGGAATACAACCACGGCTAGTGGGAAAGGTGACAGACGCTGGATGTCAGGCTCTGCGTTCTCTCTGAACGGGTCTTAGCGATAAATCTCTTCCCCAACCATGTCTGTGCGATGAAGCTGCTGTTTCATGCTGTTACATAAAAAGTTTGTGAAAAGCCTTACCCTGGGTCTTGTAGCAGAGGGTGAGGCACGGCCCCTGAGTTAGCCGTGCTCCCTTCCCTGGTCGCCCTGGGCACCCATCTAGAAACATTAATTGCGTCCAGCCTCAACACCCTCAGTGGCCCTTGAAGGCAAGAGATTAACATTTTATTTCCAAATCAGTAAAATGGACAGGATGGGTTCGTTCCAACTCTGGGGAAATGCAGAAGCGGGAAGGGGGCAATAAGCAAAGGAAACAAGTTTGGGTTTTTTTTTCCCCTCTGAATTTTAGAATCAGTTTCTTGCATAAAATGTTACTATCTCTTTTCTTATTCATATGGAAGCTTCCCACATCTAGTGCATCCAGCTTTGAAAATGCAAAATGATTATTCACAGCATAACTTCTGTAAGGGAAATAGACACCTATAGGTCTTTAAGATATTGGGGGTGGGCGATGTACTCTAACCCTACAACTTCTACAAATACACCACAGATAAGTCGTGTCACTGTCTCAGCAGCTATAGTCCCAACTTAGTACGCGTATGTCTGTACAGGAGAGATAGGCGATCCTGTGACACTACTGTCCTCAAGTTAAGGAAATGGCAGTCCCCGTAATAGCGACAGCAGAGAGATGTCTGCTCATTGATATGCAAATGACAATAGCAGGCATTCTGCTGTGTTTAGGGAATCCCATGACTGGTGTGACCACAAGCAGGTTATTAAAGTGAAACAAGGCTATTTTGTCCGTTATGAAAAGCACTGCCCTCTCCCAGTGAGTGGCACATTCAGGGCTATTTACATTTCAACGGACAACCAACAATAAATCAATATAAATACTCCTTCAAATCCATTTTCTTTCTCGAAAAACAATAGCCGTTCAAAATCACGGGGTTAAGCAAGAATCTGAATCAAGCAGCAATCATAAAAAAATCCAGCATCTAACCAACCCGATGTCTGTTAAATCATTCATAAGTAAAGCCCCTCAAAGTACTGGAGTAAAGAGAACTCTCCACATGCAGCCCTAGAAATTGAGGTCCACCTCTAAATAATAAAAATAATAGTGAGTAGCTCCATGTGTCATGTAATACGTTTACATATATTTACTATATGATGGAAAATACTGTAGGCCAGACCATATTATTGAAATGGGTGCATTGCACACGTCACATCACTTAATCCCTGCAGTGACCCTGGGGGGTGGATACCATTATAATCCTCCTTATACAGATAAACTGCGGCTGATAGAGGTTCTTTAACTTGTCCAAGACCAGAAACCCAATATGTGAAAGATCCGGGTTTCTAATTCTACCTGCATTGGAGTGGGGCTCTTACCAACAGCAGCAGCACATCCTTTCCAAGAGATGCAAGGATAGAACTGGATGACCGCTAGTAAAATATCCTGGGGACTTAGAGTATTTGGCCCATCTTTGACCAGAGATAAAAACCTGTAGTTCAGTCTGTGAGAATACTACTAACTTTGATTTAAAAATCACTGGGAATGAACAACTTATCCATAATAAATTCTACCATTCATTCAGTTTTATATCCAACAAATAATTATTGAGTCATTAGTAAGTGTGAGGTGCATGCCAGCATCCGAGGCTAGAGTAGTGAACCAGACAGAAAGAGGCCTGCCTTCATTTAATTTACAGTCCTCTGGAGGAGAGAAATGCTTAAAAATCATCTTTCATTACAACTGTGACAAGTATGCAGAAGGAAAAGGCCTCAATGCAAGGAAAACAGATAAAAGAAGACCCAAGCCTAGTCCAGGAAAGTCAGAAGCCTCTCTGAAGAGGGAGCAGTTAAGAGGCATGGAGACTAGGTAAGAGTAAGCCAGATATAAGAAGATCGGTGCCCAGAAAGGCGGGGTGGGGGCAGTAATCAGGATACTTTAAGTTGCCTTCAAGTCAAATAAAACCCTCTGCAAATTTGCTTAAAACACTAAAAGGTATTTATTGGTATAGCTTCAGGCACAGTTTGATCAAGACTCTGGTTTTCTTTTCTCTAAGGGTATCACTGTCCTACCAAATTTTATATGTTCATTTCAGTCACTTAGTTTCTATCATGAAAATGTCTACCAGTGACAGTTTATTTGCTCATAGTCCCAGAAAGAAAGAGTTCCCTTCTTGATGCTGATTAGGCAACCCCATATCAGTCCTTCTGACTACTGGATGCCTCCATCTGACTTAAGTCTTGGTTATCTGCACTGATGATTTTGGTAAGGAGAAGGGGATTTGTGTAACCTTGGACCTTAGGGGTAGGGTGAGTTCATTCCATCCAAATCATATGGCCACTAAACATAGGTGGGATAAACAAGGAGGAGGCAACCACAGTTTCAACTCCAGACTGAGAGCTGTTCTAATCAAAGATAGAAGCAGGTGTGGAGAACCTTAGGTTATTCGAACAGATGTTGGACAATCTAGGTCCCATGTGAAAAACAAAATGAAGAGGAGATCGGCACGAGGGAGACAACGCTGTACAGGTCAGGCAGGGCCTTGAGGACCATGTTGGATATTCATGACCTGTTCCAAAGTTTAATGGAGAGTTTCTGGTTTTTTGTGATGATCAAACTTACATATTAAAAACATTCTTGTACAGAAGAGAGAAATATGTGTATATATCTGATGCATCCATGTATATGCATAGACTATGTCTGAAAAATACAAGACACTGGTATACATCGTTGTTTATAGAAAGAAGTCCTTGGAAACCAGAGAGCTGACCAAATACAGAGACTTTTCACAACATGCACGTTGACCTTGTCCTTTTTTTTTTTTTTTAACCTATTCTTACCTTGTTCTTAGATTTAAAAAATACCAAGTTAATTGTTTCCAGTGAAAACTCTGACCACTCTATGGAGAGAAAACTCAGAGGTAGGGAAGAGGGCAGGGACATAAGGCAGGAGGGGCAGTCCCTTGGCTTCCCACGGGACAGCAACAGGTCACCTGCGGCTGAAGCTCTACCCTTCTCCACTGCCATAGCTAAGCCTTCTGTCCCCACAGAAGGTGCACTCCGAGGTAGGACAGAGTGAAACAGCTACAGAGCCAGTGACTTCTGAGCATGAGATGCAATAGGCGGAGGAGGCTTGAGAAGGAGCTAGAAGCCATGGAATGGTTACAAGAGGATGATGGGGGCCTGGGGAAAGGGAGCAAGTTTGTATTTGTTCAGAGGCACAAACGTATTTGACTCACCTGAGCTACTGATACCCCCAGCTGTATAATTATGCAAATGTAACACCTCTGAAAACAAGCCTCTGCATCTGAGTGGAACTCCTGGGATTCCAGATTGTGGAATAGGAGCCTGGAAACCTCTCTGGGAGGCAGCCCACACCCAGCTAGAAAATGGGAAGCTGCAGCCTATTCCCCCACCCTGCCGCCTGACTTCACATCCCCACTGGGTCAAGCTGAACGAAGTAGAATGCAACGTGCCCACCTTGCTGGCACAAGTAAATAATGAAACGATTAGCAAAGGGACGAATGAATGCCAGCAGCAATTTTAGTGATAACTGCATACAATTAGCAAAATATTAGCAAAATGTGAAATGAGTTTTGAGAGAACACAAACATTCAATCCATGGCAACAGGGCACTGTTTATATCATGCATCTCTCTCACTGTGTTTAATCCCTCCCATGCCACAATTCACATCCTCCGTCAAGGCCCATTCTTATCCTTTACGCTGGCTGTAATCACACCTTTGAATCTCTCATCGTTTTGTCATACTCCCCTAATATCATTTATGGGTACACTATAGCATAGCAGTAACAAGCGAGCCATCTGGAAAAATGAGTTTATACTTTTGGTCTCCCATTTATAGCCTTTACAAGCTGTGTGACCTTGGACAGTTTCCTTAACATTCCTGTGAATCCACTCCATCATCTGTAAAATGGGGACAGTCATGTCATGTTCTTTGGATGTGGTTGTGAGGAACGAATGGATTAATATGGATGGATGTGATGTAATATATATGTGTATATATGTGATATATATATTTGCATATATATATTTGTATATATATATCATATATGTGTTTTTTATATATGTGTGTGTGTGTATATGTGTGTGTGTATATATATGTGTGTGTGTGTGTGTGTGTATATATATCTGTATAAATACATACCTGTCAATTTGGAGCACATTATAAGCTCTACGTGGGAATTAGTTTTTGGTAGTATTACAACTATACATAATAGTTATTAGTATATTTGTCATATCTTTTATTTAGATTATATGAATTTCAAATTATCTGATAGACTTAGGTTCTTTTTGTAACATAATTGGTCATCTAATATACCATGTGAGAAACTACCCCAAAACTTACCAGTTTAAAACAACAAACATTTTTTATCTCACAGGTCTTTTTTTCAAAGATTTTATTTATTCATTTATTTGACAGAAAGAGCGCACACTCATGAGAAAGAGAGAGAGTTAGCACACAAGCAGGAGGAGCAGCAGGCAGAAGGAGAGGGAGAAGCTGACTCCCTGCCGAGCAGGGAGACCAATGTGGGGCTCGATCCCGGGACCCTGGGATCATGACCTGATCCGAAGGCAGAAGCTTTACTGACTGTGCCACGCAGGTGCCCCTATCTCACAAGTTTCTGTGAGTCAGGAATCTGGGGATGGCTCAGAGTCTCCCAGGAGTAGACTAGGCTTCCCCCAGGGCAGTAGTCATCTATCTGAAAGCTCAGCGAGGGAAGGAGCCACTTCCAAGCTCACTCATGTGACTATACGCAGCCACAGGTCTCCACTGGATGGTGTCTGGAGATACCAGAGTCTCTCCATAGGGAGCTCAAAACATGGCAGCTGGCTTCCCCACAGCAAGGGCTCTGAAAGAGGGAGAGAACAAAACAGAATCCCAGGTTTAAACAATTTAATCTCAGAAGTGACGACCCATCACTTCTGCTATCTTCTGCCTGTTAGAAGTGAGTCAGTATGTCCAGTCTACACTCTAGAGGATGAATAGGAGGAGCTCGTGGTCACAGGGCCCCATCTTAGAGGCTGTCTCCCACACACAGTAAGAAAGAGGAAAATGAGCATTTGTGGAATGTGCCAACCTTACTGGATAACCCTTGTGGTTCTGAAAGACCATCTAACAGACTGAGCAGGAGAGCTGCACAGGTAAATTAAGTCTATGGGAAACACTTGATGCTTGGCTTATCCACTTAATAAACACTGGCCAATCCCCACTTTTATTGCAGACACTGCGTGAAAAATGAAGGATACTAAGATTAAAAAAAAAAAAAAAAACTTTAAACTGGATAGGATCTGGCCCAACTTTCTCACTGAACAAATAAGGAATTTGAGGTCTAGAGCAGACAGACTAGTTGTCCCAAGTCCCACAGTAACACAACCACTGCCAGCACCCAGATCTCTCAATCCCTTTCTCCTCTGATGGAAATAAGGGAGTACCCTGATGCATTGTCCTGGGCGGCCAATGCCCCCACTTCTGTGACTAGGAAGAAAGACTACAAAGAAGAACTGAATCTATGGGACATTCGTTATCTTTAAATGCATATAGTTTTTTTTTTAAGATTTTATTTATGTATTTGTCAAAGAAAGAGAGAGAGTGAGAGAGCACGAGCACACAAACATGGAGAGCAGCGGGCAGAGAGAGAAGCAGGTTCTTCGCTGAGCAAGGAGCCTGAAGTGGGACTCGATCCCAGGACCCTGGGATCGTGACCTGAACCGAAGGCAGATGCTAAACTGACTGAGCCACTCAGACATCCCTAAATGCATGTAGTTTTATTAAAACCAGCCCCTCATATTAGGACATTCTTTACATAAAGACAAACTATAATCTGTGAAGTTCCTAAATGCCTAACAGATTTTTATGGGCTCCATTCTTCCCGTCCCCTGTTGTTCCTTCTGCAGACACTGCATTTAAGCTTCCACACACCACCTGACAAAGACAAGGACTTACACATCACCCGAGCCACACAGAGAGAGAGTTAAGGACCCCTCTGCAGGGGACGGGACACTACTTGCCACCAGACCATCTAAGCTATAGTTCTCGCCTTTTGCCTCCCGACTAAGGCTGATGTTTATTTGTCTCTTTGTTTGGCTTGCCTTCAACCAGAAAACACTGCTTCCATGTGTCAGACTCAACAAGGCCACTTTCCCCTTCTGGAAAAATAAAATAACCTCTGCCCTAGTCATGCCTGGGAATGGAATGCACTTCGAGAGGCAAATACAAGAATGTTATGTGATATAAATAGACTCCATCAATTCAAGGAGCGGGTGTGGAAACTGAAACATTGACAGGTAATTATCAAAAGTACCTTAGAAAAGCAAGTTTCTGTGGACAATAGCCGCAATTTATTATTATTATTGTTGCTAGCCTCCCTGATGTTCTCCATTTATGATTCGAGTAATCTTGTCTCTTTTGATGAATGTACCTTTTGTTTTTCATTAGGGTGTCAATGCATTAGACAAAAGGCCTGCTGAGTACGACAAAACTCATGGTCACCTGACAGAGAAAACAGGACTTTATACCTGTGAGCCAAAACACAATCCTCCCCGCAGGCTGAGAATGCACAGGTACAAAACCACGTGTCGGCGTGCGCATGCACGTGCCGACAGACCGGCGCGCGCACACAAGAACGTTGCCCTTGACAGTCCTGGAGATGATGTTAGGAATTTTTTAGCCAGGTTCAAGTGCTCTATGGCAGATTTGCCAGCTCCAGACCACGCATAACTGAAACCAGCCCCTCCATGCCTCCGACACCTTTATATCTTATTTCGTTGTGATCTTGCTGAATCCCTAGACCAATCAGAAAAGAGTAAAAATCCCTCTCCTTCAAAAATCCTCAGGCCCCTTCCCTTAATTAGAGATCCTGAGCTATACGTGGTTGGCCGTGACACATTATTTACTCTTAGACAGGCTGCTCTAAGGCTTCAAAGCACTATTTTTCAAAGCCTTCCAGTTCCTAAGGGGTGGGAGAGTGGAGGAAGTAGTTCAGCGGTCAGTCGATAAGGGTTTGAGATACGAGCAAACCCAACCCAGTGCTGGGTGTTTAGGCAAGAATTTCAATAGGTTCTTAACTAGTCAGTCCACTAGGATATGTGGATTTTTTTTTTTTTAATCAGTCTAGTATCCTGGGCCAGTGACACAATCTTGGACAGTTGTCAAGAGCTAATAACCTTTTGCAATAATATCCTCGACAGGGAAGGGGAAATGGGGTTTTCCAGGGCTCAAGTCTGAATGATTGTAAAAAAAAATTTTTTTTAAATAGCAATTCAAAAAACACTTAGAATTTGAACAAAAGAGAAAGCAAATCAAACTCCCCCCACTCCCAACATAGAAAAAATGTTAAGCCTACATGTGCCACAAAGGAAAAAAAATTTTTTTTCAAAGAAAAGCTCAGAATTTTCAATGTATGCAGAACATTAATTTGAAGATAATTAGAAAAAGCTGTTTTCTATTCATCAAAAATCAAAGGTATGTACATTCTGGATAAAGATTTGGCTACCAATTAATAAATTCATAAATACCCATGGAGTCTGAAACATGCCATTCATATTATGTGGTACTTTGAAACCTACTGGGTCCTAAGAGAAATCGTAAAAGAGGAAAATCATTTTTAAAAGAACCTATTTTCTTTAAAGAGTTTATTTATCTATTTGACAGAGAGAGAGATCACAAGTTGGGGGAACAGAAGGAAGAGGGAGAAGCAGGCTCCTCGCCAAACAGAATCCTGACATGGGCCCCGATCCTACGACCCTGGGATCATGACCTGAGCTGAAGGCAAATGCATAACTGACTGAGCCACCCAGGCACCCAAGAACTTATTTTTCCCCTGTGCAGCCTCCACTCCCATCCCTGTGTACTCACTCAAGAAAAATATTTTAAAACATAGAGTGAAACTAGAAATCGCATCCCCTGCAATATTCCAACATTGTTTCTGTTCTTTTGTTCATTCATTTACTGGCTATGCACTCACAGGGCTTCCCCTTTGGCTATGCACTGTAATAGGAAATAAAAAAGGAGTGAGTTACACAGTCCCTACTCAGAGGATCTCCCCTCTTAGTGAGAGTGACACGCACAGAAATAAACAATAATACTCTAAATGCTACATCAAGACACAGCATTATTAAAGTCCAAAATGCTGAGAGTCTAAGACTAGGGGGTTTAAAACTGTCTCTACAGAGGAGGCGACATTTAAGCTGAGTCTTAAAATACAAGTACGAGTTGGCTAGGTGGCAAGGGGGGAGCTTCACACATATTTCAGGAAGGATGAAGCATTTGCTTTGATGCAAGCAGAGTGTGCATGCGGATGGATGGAGGAGGCGGGAGGAGATGAGGAAAAGTAAAGAGCCAGCCTTTAATTGACTCATATGCCGTGCTAAAATATTTGAACCTTATCCCACCTGCAACAGAAAGGTGCTAGAGATTCCTAATGAAAGATTTCCCTTATACTCAAATAATTCAGGTGGTATCACAGAGGATGAAGGAGAAGTTTTGGTTAGAGTCGGGATTTTACATGGCTTCTTAGAAAGTCCAACCAACACCAAGTCTAGTTTCTGCCCAAGCTGAATCCCGTGTGTTACCACATCTCCCTTTTTTTCTTTGTAATTTTCATCCCATTCACCTTTATTTATCTTCCGCTGATTTGTTCAATCAATCATTCCATCATTCAACAAGTATTTGTCAAGCCCTTGCTAGAATGCCAAACACAGTGTAGGGACCAGTGATGAGTCCCTAACAAGGACAGGGTATGCAATCTGGCCAAGCTTAGAGTCTAGCAGTGCTGACAGATTTAAATACAAGTAATTGAAATGATGTTTAAGGAGCAAGATGAAGGGAAGCTATGGGGGTTTCCCTAAGGAAGTGGTGGTTAGCTTGTGACCTGAAGGATGAGTAAGACTTAACCAAAGTTCATGCGTTGGAAGGAGGATGGGGGAAAGGCAGAAATTACCGTGCAGCTGGGAAATAACCAAAGGCAGGAGGAAGCACAGTACCTTGGAGGAAGTGAAAGGTGCCCTGCCTGCCTGGAGAGTTGAAAAAACTGGAGGGACGGGCTGGAGTTAGAGCCAGTGGGGCTATGCTCACTATGTGTACCAACCCAGTAGGCTAGCCTGTGCTGTAGAAATAGAAACCTAATGCTTAGTGCCTTAATTGACAAAGATTTTTCTCTCTGTCAAGTAAATTCCAATGCAGTTCAGATGACATTCCAGGGCAATTCTCCATGGGGTATTTCAGACACCAGGGATCCTGCTATCTTTTGATGTTACCATCCCAACATGTGGCTCTCAGGGTCAATACAAGAGGTGAAGAGCATGTATGACAGTGACTCCTAAATACTTTGGCCCCAAAAAGACACGTTCATCCACTGCTGTCCAGAACTAGTCACAAGGACCCAACTAACCACAAGAGAAATGCTGGAAAATGCAGGACACACATGGGCCATTTGGTGACCCACCCCCCCAGTATCTCTGTCAAGGATTAGCAAGCTTAATCCTAAAGATAATGGAGAACCACTATAGCCTTGCAAGCAGGGGACTGCTGAGATCAAGTTTATGTTGTAGAAATGACCCCAGCAATACTGTGGAGAATGAAACGGATGGACAAAGAAAGATCAGTTAGGAGATTTTTCAGAAGTTCAAGTAACAGAAGATGGTGAGTGAAAATACAGTGCTGTCAGCCTTCCAGTTTAGTAAAGACCTACATTCAGACATTTTTGTAAGAATCCTAACAAGAAATTGGTTTAAACTGGTACTTGTAACAGAGAAGAATTTTCTTTTTCTATTTTTTTTGTTCTTTAAGATTTCTTTTCAGCGTAACAGAATTCATTGTTTTTGTGCCACACCCAGTGCTGCATGCAATACTTGCCCTCCTTAATACCCACCACCTGGCTCCCCCAACCTCCCACCCCCCGCCCCTTCAAAACCCTCAGATTGTTTTTCAGAGTCCATAGTCTCTCATGGTTCACCTCCCCTTCCAATTTCCCTCAACTCCCTTCTCCTCTCCATCTCCCCATGTCCTCCATGTTATTTGTTACGCTCCACAAATAAGTGAAACCATATGATACTTGACTCTCTCTGCTTGACTTATTTCACTCAGTATAATCTCTTCCAGTCCCGTCCATGTTGCTACAAAAGTTGGGTATTCATCCTTTCTGATGGAGGCATAATACTCCATAGTGTATATGGACCACATCTTCCTTATCCATTTGTCCGTTGAAGGGCATCTTGGTTCTTTCCACAGTTTGGCAACTGTGGCCATTGCTGCTATAAACATTGGGGTACAGATGGCCCTTCTTTTCACTACATCTGTATCTTTGGGGTAAATACCCAGTAGTGCAATTGCAGGGTCATAGGGAAGCTCTATTTTTAATTTCTTAAGGAATCTCCACACTGTTTTCCAAAGTGGCTGCACCAACTTGCATTCCCACCAACAGTGTAAGAGAGTTCCCCTTTCTCCACATCCTCTCCAACATACTTTGCTTCCTGTCTTGCTAATTTTGGCCATTCTAACTGGTGTAAGGTGGTATCTCAATGTGGTTTTAATTTGAATCTCCCTGATGGCTAGTGATGATGAACATTTTTTCATGTGTCTGATAGCCATTTGTATGTCTTCATTGGAGAAGTGTCTGTTCATATCAGAGAAGAATTTTCTTAAGAGTAACAATAACAGGGGTGCTTGGGGGACTCAGTCAATTAAGCTTACAACTCTTGATTTCAGCTCAGGTCATGATCTCAGGGTTGTGAGATTGAGCCCTGCCTATGGCTCACATGCTGGACATGGAGCCTGCTTAAGATTCTCTCTGTCCCTCTGCCCCTCCCCCCATGTGCTAGTGTGCTCTCGCTCTCTCTCTCTCTCCCTCTCTCTCAAAAAAAAAAAGAAGAAGAAGAAGAAGAAGAAGAAGAACAACAACAACAACAACAACAGAATATGTAAACTATTGGCTTTACATACCTAGTAGTTTAACAGATTACAAATAGCTGAGTTCTCTTCCCACAGGTTGGGGAGCAGGAGATGGAGGAGAGCAAAGGTTCTTTTGCTCTAGTTCTGTGGAATGGTAAAACATGGTGAGGAAATTGTGATAATATCCGACAGAGTATCCTGAAGCTGAGACTAATGCTAAGATCATGGAAGTATGCAGAGCAGAGATTCAGACGGGGAGCTGAATAATAAGTCAGAAAAAGGCTAATAGGACTTTCCAGAACCAGGCAGGTAGGTCAGAAGTCAGAGTATGGAGCCAGCGAGCAGAAGGTTGGACCAAGGAGCACAGAGAACAGTGAGTGCCACCAAAAAGCAGATCATCCAAGTTGTTCTTACATGCTTTCAGTAACCTGGAGATTGGAGCTACAACCGCAATCACTGAGCCAGAGAGAGGGCAGGCAAGAAAAAAGGCTCCACTCCAAAACTGCTAGAACTTGTACAGGAATTCAGTAAAGTGTCAGGATATAAAGTCAATGCACAGAAGTCAGTTGCATTTCTTTACACTAACAACAAGACAGAAGAAAAAGAAATTGAGGAGTCAGTCCCATTTACAATTGCACCCAAAACCATAAGATACCTAGGAATAAATCTAACCAAAGAGGCAAAGAATCTATACTCAGAAAACTATCAAGTACTCATGAAAGAAATTGAGGAAGACACAAAGAAATGGAAAAATGTTCCATGCTCATGGATTGGAAGAACAAATATTGTGAAAATGTCTATTCTACCTAAAGCAATCTACACATTTAATGCAATCCCTATCAAAATCCCATCCATTTTTTTAAAGAAATAGAACAAATAATCCTAAAATTTATATGGAACCAGAAAAGACCTTGAATAGCCAAAGGAATATTGAAAAAGAAAGCCAAAGTTGGTGGCATCACAATTCCAGACTTCAAGCTCTATTACAAAGCTGTCATCATCAAGACAGTATGGTACTGGCACAAAAACAGACATATAGATCAATGGGACAGAATAGAGAGCCCAGAAATAGACCCTCAACTCTATGGTCAACTAATCTTCGACAAAGCAGGAAGGAATGTCCAATGGAAAAAAGACAGCCTCTTCAACAAATGGTGCTGGGAAAATTGGACAGCCACATGCAGAAAAATGAAATTGGACTATTTCCTTACACCACACACGAAAATAGACTCAAAATGGATGAAGGACCTCGATGTGAGAAAGGAATCCATCAAAATCCTTGAGGAGAACACAGGCAGCAACCTCTTTGACCTCAACCGCAGCAACTTCTTCCTAGGAACATCGCCAAAGGCAACAGAAGCAAGGCCAAAAATGAACTATTGGGATTTCATCAAGATCAAAAGTTTTTGCACAGCAAAGGAAACAGTTAACAAAACCAAAAGACAACTGACAGAATGGGAGAAGATATTTGCAAACGACATATCAGATAAAGGGCTAGTATCCAAAAGAGCTTAGCAAACTCAAGACCCAAAGAACAAATAATCCAATCAAGAAATGGGCAGAGGACATGAACAGACATTTCTGCAAAGAAGACATCCAGATGGCCAACAGACACATGAAAAAATGCTCCACATCACTCAGCATCAGGGAAATACAAATCAAAACCACAATGAGATACCACCTCACACCAGTCAGAATGGCTAAAATTAACAAGTCAAGAAATGACAGATGCTGGCGAGGATGCGGAGAGAGGGGAACCCTCCTACACTGTTGGTGGGAATGCAAGCTGGTGCAACCACTCTGGAAAACAGTGTGGAGGTTCCTCAAAAAACTGAAAATAGAGCTATCCTATGACCCAGCAATTGCACTACTGGGTATATATCCTAAAGATACAAACGTGGTGCTCCGAAGGGGCACGTGCGCCCGAATGTTTATAGCAGCAATGTCCACAATAGCCAAACTATGGAAAGACCCTAGATGTCCATCAACAGATGAATGGATAAAGAAGAGGTGGTATATATACACAATGGAATACTATGCAGCCATCAAAAGAAATGAAATCTTGCCATTAACAACAACATGGACGGAACTAGAGGGTATTAGGCTTAGCGAAATAAGTCAATCGGAGAAAGACAACTATCATATGATCTCCCTGATATGAAGAAGTGGAGTTGCAATGTTGGGGGGTTGGGGGGGTAAGAAAAGAAAAAATGAATGAAGATGGGATTGGGAGGGAGACAAACCATAAAAGATTCAATCTCAAAAAACAGACTGAGGGTTGCTGGGGGAGGGGGGGATGGGAGAGGGTGGTGGGGATATGGACACTGGGGAGGGTATATGCTATGATGAGTGCTGTGTAATGTGTAAACCTGGTGATTCATAGACCTGTACCCCTGGGGATAAAAATACATTATATGTTTGTTAAAATAAATTAATTAATTAAAAAAAAGAAAAGAAAAAAAAGAATATTCCTCCAAGTAATTCCCCTATCAATCATCTTCTTATCAAGTCCAGAACGCATTTTTTAAAATTTCAGCTTTATTGACATATAACTGATACGATTTTCACGTAGCTCTCAGTCTTCCCCAGCTCAATAAAATCATCCACTCTCCCCTCAAGTGCTCCAGCCATAAGCCCTTCTCAAATCCTCTCTTTCGTGTTATACTACTTCTCCATGTGTGATCCATCAGCATGTCCCTTGACTCTACATTGATATATGGCCTGATTCCAACCGTTTCCTGTCATCTCCACCATAGTCCAAGCCACAACATCTCTTGATTTCGACTGTAGCAATAACTTCTTAACAGGATCCTATCCTCTGCTCTTTCCTCTTAAATTATATTCTCACGACAGACAGAATGATCATTTTGAGACATGAATATAGTCATATTAGTCCCTTCCAGTGGCTTCTAGTCCCACTTAGAATAAAACCGTGGCCAGGGTGCCCAGGTGGCCCTGTCGGTTTCAGTGTCCGATTCTTGGTTTCAGTGTTTCAGTTCAGGCTGTGATCTCAGGGTCATGAGATCAAGCCCAGAGTCAGGCTCCACGCTCAGCTGCGAGTCTGCTTGGAATTATCTCCTTCTCCCTCTTCCTTTGCCCCTGACCCACAAGTGCAAGTGTTCAATCTCTCTCTCTCAAATAAGTAAATCTTTTAAAAAAAAGAAAAAAAAAAGGAATAAAACTATGGCCGAAAATATCCTTCAATATCTAGGCTGTGCCTTCCTTTCTGATCACATTTCCATCTCTTCCTTCTATTGCCCTTGTTACCTAGACTGCAAGGCTGTTCTTTAAATATTCATTTAAATTAATTATTAGATTAAATATCACCTCCTTAGCCTCACGTCTAAACATCTGATCTAAAGCAGCCACTCATTACAAAACAGTAAATCTATTTTGATGTTCTGCATACATTGACTCTCTAATGTTTTCTTTCTGAGTTACTTCCGTGGTATTGCTGTCATGCTGTCATCAGGGTTAACTATCTGTTTTCTCCTAGAAGAGTACACCCCCACTGAAAGCAGCGGCCTCCACTGCCTTGATCCTTGCTGTTCCCAAGTGCATGGAATGGTGCGTAGTAGGCACTCTATTCTAATTTGGTGAATAAATACATGAATGGAGAAATACATAAATGAGTGACTTCTCCTTCTTTCCTATGCCTGAAACCTCTCCTTCTTGACTGTCTTCTTTCCAACAGCCTAGAACCTGGAAGTCTCTTAGACAGTTGAAAAAGAAAAGTCCTCCCTTGATCTCCTGTAGCTTTTCCTCTTCCTTTCGATGCCATTCTTTCCTCTTCTTTGTTGCTAGAAATGGGGGTTTTTTGTTTGTTTGTTTGTGTTTTATACAAACACTCTACAGTTATTGCATAACATTCTCTAGCTTCTGACTCTCTGCTCGGTGGAAATGTGTCCAACTCCTGGTCCCAAACCAGCCCTTGCCTTAGTGACCCTCACTGCCACCTCCAGTGTTCCCCCTTCTATTCTTGACCCCCAACATCTCTTCTTTCTGTGGGGCTCTCTGACCATTCCCTTTCTGTTCTCTTCTTAAAACAATTCCTTGGGCTCCTCTACACTCTTTTCACGCTCTTTCTTTCATCCTTCCACCATCCGCTCTTTATCACATGACTTTTGCACTTTCCCTCCCCCTTCCACTAAATTGGAGTGTGCCTGGTCACTTGGGATCCTTGGCTCCCCGCCTTTCTCACTCTCTACCCTCTCCTTCTGGCTAATTTCATATCCTCCTCAGACTTCAAATACTTCCCCAAAATAGATTTTTTAAAAATCTACACCTCCAGTCTATAGCTCTTCCCCCCACTATGTATACTTGGGTAGCCCACAGTCCTTTCAAACTCAGCATGTCCAGATTTGTAAGGTACTGTAATAGGGAAATGGGGACTCGGAGATTTTGGCCGTTTACCTAAGAGCACCTGACTAGGGAATGGTAAAACTGGAATCTAAATTCAATTCTCCCAGACATCAAAGCCCATATTATTCCTACATGTCACTTTGTCATTGTGTTACAACAGCAGAAAGCAGGAAACAGCCAAAATGTCTTTCTAGAGAGTAGTTCAGTATACTGTGGAATGGCCAAAAGAATGAAATTTGATGCCATGATTAAAAAAGATTCTTTAGAAATATGATTAATAGCAGGGGGAAAGTGAAACATGAAACTATGTATAGTAAGATCCTAATCTCATCATTATGATTAGAATAAAGTCTGGAAAGGAATCATAAAATGTCAACTGCTATCTTCATGTGGTGGCATGATTATGGTTTAAATAACTGTATTTTTTTCTCTACCCCCATTCATTCTGGCCCTGCACTAGTGCCTCCGATTTCTTTTTAAGAAAATTACCTCTTCTTCATGTGTGTCATTTGTTTTTGTTGTTGGTTTTTTTTTTTCTGATGTGTGTATTTTGATGGGGAAGTAATGAAGTTTCCTTAGTCAGATCCTTTCTCTCACCCAGCCAGTATAAGCCAAAACCCTTGTATATTGGCCAAGATGAGCCAATAAGACATTTTAGCTGAGTTACACTGGGAAAGAAAAATGTCAGAACCCATTCAATCCTATAGTGGCACCAGAACTAAGCAATCAATTTCCACCTCCATTAATTCCTAGAGCTGCCCTTCTTGTTTTATTTCTAAACTGATTCACCGACCTCTTGTCCATTCTGGACGCTTCCTCACATCCTTTCAATAAATTACCTTTTCTTGGCTAAATTAGCTCTTGGTGGTCTCTGATACTTATGACCAAAGAACCCTAACTGACACATATCTGTATGTTTTCTATAATAAATACATTTTGTCTTTATACTCAAGAATGAAGAGGGAAATGAAAGTTAAAGATCTAGCAACAGTAAAAACAGTCCAAGTTACCAGTCTGAAATATGTTTAACTGTAATAAACCTGGGTGAAAAGTGAGATTTGACCTCTCCTGATCCATCACTGATCCTAGTAAATCACCCACTTCATGCTGTGATTTCAAAGTGACAGCAGATCAATAGTATCCCCTTCCTATACAAACAGAAAACATTTTTATTTCTATTTATAATAAGTTTAAGGTCAATGAGAGCCTACCAAAGCAAGACTTGGATTATACTGGAAAGAAAATATATTCTTTTTTTTTTTTTTTTTCATTTGATACATGTAGTGAATGCTTCCTTCATGCAGGCAAGTTGGTCTACAAAAATGAATGGTGCCTGGCTTTGGCTTCTTAGGTACTTCCTCCTGCAGAATGAAGCAAGTGCATAGCAGATAAATTGCAACAAAACATGGTAAATGCTACTCTAGAGATGGGAGCAAAGTGCCATCTCTCAGGACAGGGATGAACTATCACTGAGAAGATTCTAGATGATTAGAAGGCCAATAACAACCCCCTAGCACTTACTGTTTTAGCTGAAAGGTGGGCTACAGTAACTTTGCAAAGAAGATCATCATTCCAATGAGAAAACACGGAAAGCATGCCATTATCCTGTTAGTGGCAAAACCATGTTATAGGTTGTAATTTCCATTCTTTTTTTTTAAAGTGCATTTAATAAGCTGTCAATATATTGATTATAATTTTCACTTTAAATCCCTTGAAAACACATTGTAGTGTCTTTACCATCAACTTGCCTTAATAAAATAACAGAAATTGGGGCACCTGGGTGGCTCAGCCAGTTAAATGTCTGCCTTCGGCTCAGGTCGTGATCCTGGGGTCCTGGGATCGAGCCCCACATCAGGCTCTCTGCTCAGTAGGGGAGTTTGCTTCTCCCTCTCTCTCTGCCCTTGCTTGTGTGGTCTCCCTCCCTCTCTCTCTGAAATAAGTAAATGAAGTCTTAAAAAACAGGTAACAGAAATTCACCTTTGTCACCTCCCTCTAACCCCTTTAGTATTTACCTTCATTTTTCCAAAATCCATTTCCTATTTTCTCAGTCCCAGGGGCACTAAAAGAATTATCTTGCACCCCTCACTGAAGAACCTACCCAGACCCTGTCTCAACACCATGCTTTGGGTAGGATGGAGAGATTCCTCCCAAACATATCTTCTCATCCATTCCTATCTATTGTGGGTCTCTTCTTTCAAGACCTAATCTGATACCTACCCCTACCAGTGTGTCGGCAGCCATAATGGCTCAGTGGGGCACTGCTTCCAGCTACCATGGCTGCCCTAGAATGGAGGTCTTCTGGAGAAAAGAGCTTAGCAACACAATGAATAGTAATCCCACTGGTGAAATTCTTGATACTGATAGACCAAACCAAAACACCCAAACCCTACTCCCAGGTGTTCTATATCAGTAGTTTTGATGTGAGGCCTTAAAAAATAAGTGCATCTATATAAAAAAATTAAAAAAAAAATCTTCCTTGAAGATACTAACGTTGGGGGAGAAGTCTGGGTCCTCAAGGAATGATGATATGAACAAGCATCACATCTTACTCCAGCATAAGGACATGAATTCCAAGCAAAATCCATCCCAGAAACATGCAGACGGAGGTCTCTGGGGACAGGCCGAGTGCCAGGTGTTTGCCTCTGCCAGCCTCCTACCTTCCCTATCTCTGCCCTTCCAGGTCACCTCTAGTCCTCGCAGGAAGTAGTAAGCAATAGAGACAGAGGGTGAGCTTTGGAATCAAACCGTCCTAGTTGATCAATGGACTCTGCCACTTACTCACAGTGGGATGGTGGACAAGTTACCAAATGCCAGTGAACCTTAGTCTCCTCATCTGAGAAAGGACAACAGTAATTTCTTCCTTGCAATAAGAGAACGAAATGACATCACAGAAGCCTCTGACACATAGAAGGGCAGTAATCGGCAGCTGTGAGGCTACTTGGAGTCATGCTTTGCCAACAGTAGCAACACACACCCAACCCTGCCCTTTCCCTAGAATAACCTATGATTCAAACCCCACAATAAACAAACAAACACATCTATGCCTTCCCTCATGGTACTCTAAACTGGTTTCTACGAACCCGAAAATGTCAGAGGTAGCCTAAGCTACAAAGAGCCTCTGTTGAAGCGAAGATGCTTGGAGAGTGAGTGCTCAAATTTGAAGAAGTGCGTGTGTTGTCTCCTGCTGTTCCATCACATCACTTGTTCCAGAACAGCTCACCCCACCACAGGTCTACAATATTATCCACACCAGGTATGGGCAGGCTCACGGTCTTCTGAGACAGAACGAAAGGAGAAGGCCTCAGGTCTCTCCATGGCCACACTGACCACTCCGTGTGGCCTGTGGGTGTGGAGGTGTATGTGTGTGTGAGAAGATCTTGAAGATTCCCATTTCCTATTTCCATATTTATCCCATGCTCAGGCAGGAATGCTAAGTACATCTGTTGCTCACCCACATTTTTAGAACTGGAAAATGGGATGGCCGAGAAAGATCTTAGAAACTGGCCAGTGCAACATTTCTCAAGATGTGGCCTGTGGACCAAGTATGGTGTCCCTAAAGATGGGGCCAGACAACTGCCTTATTAAATAAGCATCTCAGGGAATTCTTAAACACTTTTAAAATTGTGGGACACATGGGTGGCTCAGTTGAGCGTTTGACTTTGGCTCAGGTCGTGATCTTGGGGTCCTGGGATTGAGCCTCACATCTGTCTCCCTGCTCAGAGAGGAGTCTGCCCTCCCTATCCCTCTGCCCCCTCTGCCCCTCTGCCTGCTTGTGCTCTCTCTCTTCTGCTGTGTGTCAAATAAATAAAATCTTAAAAAAAAAAAAAAAGCACTTTCAAGATGGAGAGCCACTGAGCTAGCTCAAATGCCCCCTTTCAAAGTGAAGATATTAAGGCCTGAAAAAAAATGAGTGATTTTCAAAAACAGAGGGTCTTGACTTCAGCACTACCGATGTTTGGGACTGAGTAATCCCCCCTGTGCATCAAGGATGTTTAAGGGCATCCCTGGCCTCCTGGAACTAGACTCCACGAACATCCTCACAGCTGTGACAACCAAAAATGTCTCCAGACACAGCCAAACATTCCCTGGGGAGACAAAATCAGCCCAGACTGAGAACCCCTGTCTAAAGTCCCACTGATAATCAGAAGGGGAAGCAAGATAATACTCAGGGTCCTGATCCACAGCCCAGCGATCTTCTGTAGCTGCTGCTCCTCTTTTGCTGGGGGGCGGGGGTGCGCTGAGGAGGAAGCGGGAAGGGTGAGCACTCAGGCCATAAAGGTGGGGTCCCCGGGAATCCAGGATGTGAACCGCCCTCCCCCCCACCCCGCCCGCTCCTTCCCTGACTTACTATGCAGCTAGTCATCCCTATTTCTGTTTCTCCACCTGTTTAAACCTCGCTCTTCCAGGAGAATTGGCAGGATTCAGACTGGCAACACCTTGGAAACCCACACAGAAGGGTGCCATCCAAGAAGCTTTCCTGAGACTGATTTAAAGGTACCCCTGTGCAGAAACCAAGGGTGTCCTGTTCTTAGGTTCTCAGCCTGCGAGGAAGAGGAGTGTGGTGAGGAACTGTACAAAAAGGATCAGAAAAGGTGGCTTCTGGCCCCAGCGCTTTCCAATCTGCCTTTGTGGCAGCTCTCTGATCTAGAAGCAGTTTCCCCGGCCAATGAAAGGATTAAAATATGTCGCTGCATCTGGGCTTGGACTCACTGGTGACCTCTGTCCAAGGGGCCCTATCACGGGTCGTCAAAAACCCAAACCCCACCTTTCCTCCGATCCCCAGCTCGCTCACTAGTCCTCATTTTCTTCAGTGATAGGAGGTTGTGTCTTCGGAGGTCTTTATTCCTAAGAGACACACCCTGAAATATTTAGGAAGGGAGTCTCATGATATTTGTAACTTACTCTCAAGTGGTTCTCAAAATGATATACTATGTATATTATGTGTATGCATATACATGTAGGCATATAGTCTCCTACATAGAGGGAAAACAAATCTACCAAGATATTGCTAAATGTTGAATCTCATTGAAGGGTATATGGGTGTTCGTTCTATGATTCTTTCCATTTTTCTGTATGCTTGAAGTTTTTTAAAGTCAGGTGCTGGAGAGAAAAACCGCTCTTTTACAAAAAGCTATCTTTTTCACCAAAGCCTTTCCCAAACTAGCTGAAATAATTCCTCCAAATTCCCACAGCACTTATGTACTCGGTGTTTATCACTTTCTACCTTGTGTTATAGTTATTTAAGTGCTCGCATAGTGGGTCATAAAATTGCTAACGCAATACTCAGCTACGCGGAGAACATTTGTTCTAAAACTGCTCTTTATTTAGTCTCCAACTTCTCTGTTCCTCCTCACAAGACCCCACGCTGCTGGAAGCAGGAAGAAAACCAAAGTAAATCTGAGTCCAATCTTGTCATCTCAGATTGATCATAGAATCTAAATAGTCGCTTTAGGTAACTCAGTCCTTTTTGGACAGAAGCTGGGCCCTGACCTCTGCTCCCCCTTGATTCCCCAGGACAGCATCTGGGAACTGACTGGGTTTGGGAGACGTCCCGGGAAAGGGTCCCCGAGATCAGTTTGTAAAACTGGTCAGTGATATTATACCCGTGATGCGAATGCTGACTCCACACCTGGTAATAAGGTCCTTGAGGGACATATCAGTGTTCTGGGAGCAGCTGGAGGAAGTGTCATCTCTGTTGCTGGAGGAATTGGGCAGTGCTCAGACCTTACAGGTTCGCCCTGAATCTTTGCGTCCGCCGTCTCTCTGGTCTGCTGTTCCTGCCTCTACATCATGACTTCTGCTTTCATCACTCACCGAAATGCCACAAAGTGATAAATAATAATTTGATACTAACAATTCCTAACGGACTGAGTGCCAAGCTCTTTGCCTATAGTATCTCATATATGAGATGTGAGGCGTTAGCACAGAATTGTCTTCTAAGGACAACCAGTGGTCTCGTCATTGCCTGGTTGTTGCCTTTGCCCTTTCTCTGAACTCTGAGGCGGTAGAGACCACGTGCCACGCTGTCTTAGAAACTCCCATTTGCGGGGACCTCCCAAGTTTCGTAGCCAACCACTTCTTCTCCAGCCCTATCATGGTATTTCCTTCCAGTTCAGCCCAATTCCTTCCACTCCAGCAAGTCCCGTAAGTCTCTGGCCATCCCACCTTTTTCAGTCACCTTCCACAGTCCCTCTGGTGTCTGTCACGCCGCTTCAAATCCACCCCTGACAGAACAACTTGCGTTCATTTAGCACACTTTATTGAGCTCTGATTTGTGTTCAAGCCCACTGTCCTCAGTCTTAGAAAGATAAGGCTGAGAGAAAGAAAAGCGAGCCCAGTCCCCACCATCACGGACTCTGTGTGGGCTTCCATCTTGTCCCAGTTATTCAAGCAAGAAACAATCCTCCCGGCGCCTCCTTCCAAGTCGGCGTGCTATCTGTATCATCCATCTGACACTTACCCAGTGCAGCTCTGTGGAGTTAATCGTCCTATTCAGGGACTGTTTATTGAGGGTAATAATAATAATGCAAGTACTTTTACCGACTGAGTGTCTCCTCTATGCCAGGCACTCATTCTGTTCGTACCGTCTCTAGTTTTCTCATCGTCACTGCCTGAAAGGGGCAATTTATTTCTTGTTAGTAGTGAAGCACTTGAGTTTCAGAGATGATAAGTAACCTGCCCAAGGCCGCATAATTTGTAAATGACATGGTCAGTGGGAGAACCGGGACCCCTGACTCCAAAGGCTCTCCAGACCCGCCAAGCTGTTGACTTCTTTGTGGCGTCAGGTGCTGAGGTAGAAAACAGCCAGTGACGTAGAGGGGTGGGAATTAGGTGTGCATTCGAGTTCCAGCACCGGCCCTTACAGGAGATGTGACTTCGGATAAATTCCCAAATCTCTTTGTAGCTTAGTATCCCTGTTTTTTAAAATTACCATCGCAAAAAATACGCAAAGCCTTTTACCTCACAAGGATTATATGAATGAGAAACACCTAGCAAAGCACCGGGTATTATCACAGACTCTTTCCCTTCTCCCTTTGTTGACGAGGATCACTGAAAACATTGTCATGTCCCTTCTTGTTGCTGGTATAAAGGACTAAGTGTGATGTTAAGGGATATCTGATCTGTGGGGATATTAAAGAGGCAGGGACTGGCCCAGAGTGGTAGAGGCGGTACGGTTGAGAGGAGAAGGAAAAGCAATCCCAAAACCAGGCAATGGGAGGGAGGTGGTGCCGTTGCTTTTGTTAGGCAAGATTTTCCAAGGCAGAGCCCCTGAAGCTTTCGTGTGTCAAAAGCATTTTAAATGCTCGCCACAGGTGTGCTCATATGGGATTCCTTCTGTGGCAAAGAAAGCGTAGGCTTATCAAAATGCTAACTGATATTGTTCAGAAGGAATCTGGAGACATCCAGAATAGACCCTTGCAAACAAGCTCAAAAGCCCACTCTTTTTTTTTTTCTATAAGCTGGCTACCCATTCCAGAACACAACATAGGTCATAAACTAAACTTCCACATTTATGAGCTGATTCGTCTATTGATTCAATAAATATTTGTTGAGCAGCTACTGTGTGCCAGTTCTCTATGATTCAAAAGCTAGTGTTCTTCTACCATTTAAGTCTTCCTAATAAAGTACATGATATAATAGGGATCCCGGTCATTGACAACCTTCTGTCAAAAGTTGAAAACAGTCTGGCCTGAACACGATATGCTCATGGCTCCGGAAAGATAATCAGGCTGATTGGCACGGCCAGGCTTGTGTCCCCAGCCTTCGCACTACTCCATGCATGTCCTTCTCAAAGCTGGATGTTTACAAAGAGTGGTCCTCTATAGTCAGAAGTGCCGTTCTCAGACAAGGGTATGTGAGTATCTGCATGCAGCTGGTTATAAAACTTTATGAGGATGATACACTTCAAAACATTTATTTATTAGAAATTTGAAAAGAGGCAAAGACTGGTGCATACAACCCACTTAAAGAGGGAAAACCCAGCCCTAACAGTGCCTTACCTTTGTCTAGGGCAGGATCCTTTTCTGTGGCCTGTAACATAAATGCTGTCATTTTGGCCTTACACAATCCTGTGAGATCTGGAAGGTGATGGAGATTGTACCCATTCCCGAGGAAACTGAGTTTCAAGTTGTAAATGTCACCAGTACTTTAGAAATGTCTCAAGTTTCCACATGTAGTTAATAATGTCAGAATCAGGATTTGAACGTAAGTTCTTTCTGCTCCTTCCGGTATGCCATCAGCATTGGTCAGGATGAGTTAGGCTATGTTGAGGTAACAAATGGCCTTCAGATCTCAGGGGCTCACCATAATCAAGTAAGATTTCTTACCCATTCCATGGCAGCTGGGACTTTGGTCTACTTTATGTTTACAGCAGGATCCAGCTGACAAAGCTGCCTGGAACTTAGCCACTCGTGCAGCAGAGTGAAGAGTGAAGAGCAGTGGACCCCACACAGGTTCTAGAAGCCTCTGATAGAAACTGTTATTCTCAGTTCATTGGCCAAAGCAGGTCACATGACCTTATCCACATAAAATATCACAGAGATGAGTTACCTTCCAAAGGAAAGGGACCCAAATAGGAATGAAAACAACTCAGTTTACATTAGGATAGTAATGTGTGAAGTCGTCGTGAGCCCTCCTGCCTTGTTCACAAATGTGATTCTGGTTAAGAAATATTTCAGATATAATCAGCCCAGCAGTCATCTTAAAAAATGGAAAAATTAAATAATGAAATGAATTTAATATTAAGCAAGCAACAATGCTAAAACATGCCTCTTGAGCATGAAACCTGCATTTGCAAAGAAAGCAACTTTCACTCTGGGAATAAACTTTCCATTTCTGGCAGGAAAATTGAATAACAGCACTGAAGTTATCCTGTGAATGGGCGTCAGGGTGTCATATTTGAATGTGTAATGAGTACACATTGGCAGAAACCCCCTTTGTCACGTGACTTCAAAACAAACACCAGTCAGTAGGGAACTACCAGCTGTGCTGAGTAGGAAAAAAAAAAAGTGCGCTCACACCCCCTCCCTCCGTGAAGCAAAAATCCCCTCCGAAATCACCTCCCCCAAGAATGCAGGGCACAAGTGGATTCTCTCACTACAAAACCCACCCCTGGAAAGTCCTCCAGGCAATGCCATTTAACTAAAGTTCAGAGGAAGACAGAAGTAGAACATGAAACAGAGTTCAGGCGTTCTCAGAATCTTGCCTTCCCTTAAAATCAACTGCCAACTTTAAAAAAAAAAAAAAGAAAAGAAAAGCATTTCATAACAGTTTAAAGAAACTGATTTCTAATGTTGGCTGATATATAAGGTCCCCTGCAATCTAAGATCTTATGATTCTGTAAGTTTCTGTGATGATGGGAAGCAAATCTATTTTCTTTATTTAAGTACAGAAAGGAAAGGGAGAAGGATATGCTTTATATAACAAAATATATGTAAAGGAAGAACACAGAAAGAAAGAAGGAAAGGAGGGAGGGAGGGAAGAAAAAAGGAAAGAAGGAAGGAAGGAAGAAAGGAAGGTAGGAGAGAGGGAGGGAGGGAGGGAAGAAGGAAGGAAAGAAAGAAAAGAAAAAAAGAAAAATGTTCTAGAAACTATATAGTTTCTTAGGTTAGGCAATCTACGTATAAAATTCTGTTCCTTAAAATTTTTTGGCATTTGACTTGATTTTTAGAAATGAGACTTCTCCAATACCCCTTTTAGAGCCAGTGAGGAAAGGAGAAATGGACTGACTTAGGTTGTTACCTTAGCCTTTTTGTAAAGGTCACCAAAGGGAAAGCCCATAAAGAACCACGGCTTTTTAGTCCCTTACCCGTCTGAGACATTGTCCTAGGATAAAGGGGAATCATGATCACATGTCACATTCAAGATTAAATCATTAAACTGTCTGGCTTTTTTTCCCACGATTCTAACTATAATTCAGGTTGGAATGAGTCTGGATTATTAGGAATTGTTTCTAATTGTGCTTTTCTGACGTGCTTAGATGTTAACTCTGAAATTCTATTATCGTAATTGTTGCTAATGAATCTCCACAACTGATATTTAAGTTTTAATGTAACTGTAAGTAACATTAGCTCTCAGGTACCAAGACGCCACAACAGGATATCTGAGTGAAAGAAAGGAAGAAAAAAGGAGAGCTGGGCATATTAATGCCCTCCTATCCTCTCAGACAACCAACTGGGTGCCTGCTGCTTCTCTGGCTACTTCCCATAGGAAAAGCGAATAGGCAGGAGATGTGTGGAATCTTTAGAGTATACTCAAGACACGAAGAAACTTCTGTAATAATAATAGTGATAAGCAGTACAGGAGAAACATCCACAAGAAAAGAGAAGAGAATGGTTCATTTTGAGAAGAGAGGGTGGGTTATGGTGTCACAGGATCAAAATGTTTTAAAAGAGAGGGTTTGGGATCAATGTGGGCTTGAACATAGCTTTCTTGTCTTCTGTAATTAATTCAGATTTCTCCTCGACTCCTGAATCAAATGGTTGCTGGGGCCTTCAGGTCATAGTAGAAATCAGTGAAACTACACAATTATTATATATACACATACATATGACTCTATGTATATATACATATGTATGTGGGGAGATATATAAATATATATGGATATGCATACATATGTGTGTAATATGTGTATGTGTTTATATATATATACACCATATACACCCATACATATATGGATATATCCACAAACATATATGTGGAGATATACACACACATACATATATGAATATATGTGCACACACATTCATATGTGTATTTAACTGATTACAGCACGGTTATTCTTTTTTTAATTGAATTTTTAATTTTTTTTAAATTTTGAATTTAAAAAAATTTTTTTAAATAAACTGAACCCCAATCTTATGCCATCTACAAGTATAAACACCTTTTGGATTAAAGATAATTGTAAAAAAATAAATACATCCAAGAAAATTTAGCATATTATACACATGTATATGTACAATCTGCAGGTTGAAGGAGACTTTCTTGACTGATGCATTTCTTGATGAAATGGAGAAGCTATAAAGAAAAGATAGATATAAAAAAAGGAAAAGGAAAAGAAAAAAGAAAAGATAGACATTATCATATACAAATTTAAAACTTTTTTTTGGCAAAAGAAAGATTCCATAACAAGTTCAGTAGACAAATGATGGGTCCCAAAATATTTGTACCATAGATGAAAATCATTCTTTTTTGTTTGTTTTCTTTTTACAAATCAACAAAAATAGACAAATGAACTCCTGGAAAAATGAATAAAGAATTAGAATAGGAAATTCACAGACGAACAAACCCAAATGGCCAATGAGCAAACGAAAATATGTTCACAGTAAATCACACTCAGGGAAACGCAAATTAAAGTAACAATAATGTCTCTTTTTATACCCATCATACGAGCAAACATTGAAATGATCAGTAACCTCTGTTGGTGGTAGGTAGTAGAGAAATGGGTGCTCACAGAGTGGTGAGAAAAATCCAACAGTTCCAGCCACTGTGACAAGCCATTTAGCAGCACACACACACACACACACACACACACACAAGTTAAACATATATGTGCCATTCAACGCTGCCATCGCCTTGACACCTCTCAGATCACCAGTGCTCAAGGGCACGTGTCAGAGGACATTTAATGCCAGAGTGTCTGTGGTAGCAAGAAAAGGAAAGGGGAGCGAGGATCAAAGTAAGTGAGGACCAGTGAGAACGTTTGCATAGATGATAACAGCTCACTCCCACCATCTATTATCATGCAGCCGTTCCAAAAAACGAGTTACAGCTGAAAGGCCACTTTTGAAAGATTCCTATACAGTTACCCTCTAACTGAAAAAAGAATAGTGAGACACAGAAAATGCGCATGATGCAATGCTTCTAAGACGGACCATCACCACACCTCTCCCACAGATAAGTGTCAGTGTGAAATGTGCAGATATGACTGCGGAGCGAGGGGGGAAATGTACAAGTGCTCGCCATGCAAGAGGTACATGGTGCACAGGGGATGCAAAGGGGAATGGAAAGGAAAGTTGAAGGTAAACATGAAGAAAAAACAAGATTTTAAATAACAGATAAATACCTGTGTTGGATAACATGTATGTATTTATGCAAAATTACATATCTATACACTGTATAGACGAAAATTTATAAAAAAGAATGAAAAGCTATTTCAAGCAAGCCCAAAGCTTAATAATATTAACAATAATAAAAACTAGGGGCACCTGGTTGGCTCAGTCGGTTGAGCATCTGTCTTCAGCTCAGGTCATGATCTCTGGGTCCTGGAACTGAGCCCCACATTGGACTCCTGGCTCGATGGACAGTCTATTTTTCCTTCTGCCTCTTCCCTTGCTTGTGATTCCTCTCTTTATCTCTTAAATGAATACATAAAATCTTTTTTAAAAATCTTAAGAAAAATAATAATAATTAATAGAATATTTATTGAAACCTCACTATTGACAGGCACTGTCCTAAGCATGTTTGACTTATGAATCCTCACCACAACCTTACATGGAGATCTTAATATCTTTGTTTTCATCAAGAGAAGAGCCCAACTCACTGCTCTGTAACTGTAGAACAGCACATTTGAAAAATTCAAATGAAATCAATCATCTCACTTGCTTCTTTAATGATCTTGGTCTGTTTACTTTAGTGTCTGCATCTAAAAGATGGAATTTAACGGGTACCATAAATAAATCAATATTGCCCAACAAGCTAATGTTGGCATAAGTCATCTAAATCAAGGGCAACTGTCTTCATAATAAGCCACTTCCATCACTCATTTGTTCCACAAGGAACTCCTGAACAATTTCTGCACAGTTCTATGCCCTGGGGATTCGTTGGTGGCCATGGCAGCCTCTAAGCCTTTGACAGCTTGGGGTGTTGTCCTAGTGCATTTTGACCTCTGGTTCTGAAACTGGGTGAGAAAAATTATCTGGCCTTACTCTGACAACATCATGGGGCAAGATTTTGATCCTTTCCGAGAAAGGGGCAGTTTCCAGTGACATAGAAACTCCACCTGACCTGAACTGATTCATGGAACCAGACAGCCAAAATGGACAGGCCACAGAAGAAGCCTTCATTGCCCTGCCCACCACTGGCACTCAACAAATCATTTCTTCACTGGTGTTTCAGAGAGAAGGTAGGGGTTGCTAGCTGCTTCTTCTATTTTTGTAACTAATTTAAGCATTCTCTTATCTCTGGTCTGATGAAACACCAAGCACCAGAACACCAACAGTAATATGCTTTATGTTCAAATACCACTACTCCCCACTCCATGTGTTTCTGTTCCCGTCCAAAGCCCACTGTACACAACCCCGCAGTGAGGTCAAGGTGTTAAAATAGAGACTGTGATTCAGATATGGCTGAAGAAAGTCGCTAACGAATTGACTGAGGAAGTAAACACCACTGAGAAAATCCTGAGCATTGGTCCGGTCCTCTGAATTTGGATCCTAAATGAGACCCTGAATCTGTAAATACACAGATGAAGAAAGAGCTCTGGTGTCTCACAGCTCCATCTGTCTGAGAGCCAAGACTTTCAATCACGCATGTGTGTATTGCAAGCCCCTGGCTTTCCCTTCTTGTCCTGACTTTGGCTGCCTCTCACATGGTTCTTGGCAAGGTACACTCTGGAGAGGCCTGGAAAACTTTCCATCTAGTCACTCCCTTTGGTTAACTATTAGCGTCTCTGGTAAAAGTTGTTGGTAGGGCATTGGAAACAGCTATCCAAAAAGAGGTTTTCAGTTTAACTAAAGAACGGAAGAGTTCATTCAGTTGGAGATTTCAGGAATCCTGTCCTCCAAACACTGAGATAACATGATCAAAGGTGAAGCCACAAACTGAGAAATGATGTCTGCTCCCTTCTCCAGGACGAATCAGCTCAGCAACACTGGTCAAAGGAGGGAAGGTAACTCACATCACATAACAAATGCAAGCAAAGCTCTCTCATTTAGTTCCCGTAACAACCTAAAACATATATATGAGTATCTCTACTTGACAAAGTTAGAGACTTGGACTCAAAGTCCTTAAACTTTGCATTAAATCATACAGCCTCATGCCACTGAATTTATACAAGTTTTGAGTACCTTACCCAAGAAAGCAAGAAGTTTGAACTCTTTGCTCTCAAAAAGGTCTTTCTAACACTCTAAGTCCATGAATCAGTTGACCTGGCAGGCAATAAATAATTCCTCTCTTACAAATTCCACACGGTTTTTCCCTTCCCACCCTCGATTTCCCAGCAAACTCTGAGGGCCAATAAAATTATATTCTGCACATCGAGGTGCTAGAGAGCAGTTCACGCATTAGTTGTCAATATAGTGTAGCCCTTTTCCTCCTGAAGCCCTTGCTTCACCCATGTTTACATTGCTCCGTTCCATCAGTTTAGAGCCCATTAAAAAGCAGAACTGGGTTAGCTGTTTTACGTTGGTGGTGAACTTTGTGCCTCAACTGTATTGCAACCCCCAAAGTTTACTCAACTCCACCTGGCAGTTCAGCTCTTTGAGATAAAGTAGGTTTCTGTCTGTGGGAAACCAGAGCAGTTTATCTTTTCACTCTGCCGCTGGCATACAGCTGGCTGGGCATCTAATAGACAGCCATCCAGTGGAAAGTAATAAAAAAAAAAAAAAAAAAAAAAAAAGAGGAACATGAAGGGAGTAGTGCATGTAAGAGGAATTAAAACCTACACCTTGTTTGGGGTGGCCTGTTAAAGACCAAGAAATGTGTGTGTGTGCATGCGTGCACGCGCGCACGTGCGCATGTGTGTACTCCAGGGTAGTGTAGATATGTGCATGGCAGGGGGATGGGAAACTGTGAATGAAAGGATCTTGGGTAAATAGCTAGTAAGGAGCAATTCCTCTTGTCTACATTCCAAAGCACTATCAGATTTGGATCCATTTCTCATGAGAAAAATGGAAAGTTACATTTTGTTAATTTTTAACAAAACTATATGTAGTCATTCTCTTAGAGAAAATTACAGTGACAGCAACAAAGTCATAAAAAATGTGTATAAGAAAACAATACAATGTCAGACTTGCAGGAGAGAGCGGACTGTGTGCTGGGGCTTTGATGGTAACGCTAAGCAATAAAAAACATTCCTACTGCAATCTATACAAGTAAACTGCCTGAAACTTCTTCTGTATTCAAATTTGTTACAGAAGAAGAAAATGGGCTTTTCCAGCTCCAGCCAATCCTAGTATTATGAGCTGAATTGCTTCCCTCCAAAAGATCCAAATCCCCAGGACCTGTGAATGTGACCTTATTTGGAAATAAGTTCTTTACAGATGATCAGATTAAATGAGGCCATTACAGTGGGCCTTAATCCAATAGACCTGTGTCCTTATAAAAGGAGAAGGGAGAACTTGGACACAGAGGCAGAAATGCATACAAGGGGAGAAGTCAGGTGAACATGAAGACAGAAATCAAGGTGATACTTCTACAAGTCATGGAATGCCAATGGTTTCCAGCAGATCCTCAGAAACTAGGATACAAGAATAGAAAAATTCTTCCTTAATAGTCTTTAGAAACATCAAATCTTACAGACACCTTCATCTTGGACTTCTAGCTTCCAGATCTGTGACACAATACATCTTTGTTCTGCAAAAAGTACCACTTTCTGGTATTTTGTTATGACAACCCTAGCAAATGACTATGCTTAGGTTTTCTCAAGGTCACCTCCTATCACCACACATCTCTCCGCGTGTCCCTTTATCTGCACAGCATCTCCAAAAGAGAGAGAGGAGAGAACTGGGTTTCCCCTCCGTTTTCCTCTCATCCTTGAATCCTTGAATCTCATCTTGTCCTTCACCTTTGAAGCCTAATTTCCAAAGAAGTCTTCATAAGAAGCTTCCAGCATAACCATAAGTGGCTAATTCTACCCAAGGGCCAAATGGTAAGAAAAACTATTAACCTGGGAAATTTTCTTCCCAGAAGGTTTGAGGTGAGTGAGGGCTGTTGTTCTTGGAAATCCTACTACAGCAGTTGAAGAGGAGGAGAGAAGAGAAAGAATTTGCCTCTAAATGTTCCTTCAGTTTACATCTGATACCAAGCAATGAAATTAGATTCAGACTGTCTGTTTGGGATCCACATCAAGATTGCTGCACTGTTTTTAAGCAGCTGATTTGGACCATACATTTAGACAGGTTTAGTTTCCTTGCTTTGCTGCTGCTGTTTCCTCCTAGAGGAGAGTGGTTGGATCCTGATACTTGGAATTAGGTTGGAGTTAGTGAAGGGATGAGCCAAAGGACTGGCATTTGGAAAATAAATTTTAGTATTAATTTAGAAAGGTCAGTGGGTTCAAGTAGCCAAGAGGTGAACAGATGGCAGTGCATGCTGGGAGTTCCTGGCAAGGAGTCAGTCACTAGAAGGGGTGGTTGAATGAAATGCTTTTGTATCTAGGTTGCAGGAGGAACAGGAAGCTGTGACTAGATTTGGCAGCTTCTAATACAAAATTTATTAAAGAGGAATGAATTTGATTATAAACAAATGACAATTTACTTTTCATATCTCTGTTCAATTTCCTCAGAGAATTTTCCAGGAAGAGATGACCCTCTTAAATCACTATTCTAAGGGTGTAGGAGGTTCAGATATGACAATTGGGCTTCAACTTATCCATATCAATGAGCTTCCAAAAAAATGGCAGGAGTCTAAGAAAAACACCCAAACACAGACAAGATTTATTCCCTCCTAACTATGGCAAAATCACAGGGGAAAAAGAATGTTATATAGAATGATTTAATAAAAGGTTAGGATCTTGGTCTTCCAGTAAGAAAAGCAGAGTCTCTCAACTGTTCTAGAAAGAAGAAGCTGGTGCTCTTTGTGATGAAGGTTTTCTCTGCCAGATAACCCATGAAATTAAAAGGCAAGTTTTGTCACTTGGCTGGTCACTGTAAGAAGACCTCTGACAAGCACACCTTAGAGGTATTACTGCTTCTGAACCAAGCCAGTTTCAAACATTTGTCCTTGAACAGTAATGGGTCCCACTTCCTTACTCACTGTGATAGTAAATTTTATGTGTCAACTTGGCTGGGCCATGATGCCCAAGTACGTGGTCAAACATTACTCTAGATATTTCTGTGAAGGTATCTTTGGATGAGATAAACATTTAAATTGGTGGATCTTAAGTGAAACAGAGGCCCTTCATAAATGTTGGCGAGCCTCGTCCAATCAGTTGAAGGCCTGAATAGAACAAAAGACAGACCTCCCCTGAACAAGAGGCAATCCTGCCAACAGATGGTCTTTGGACTTTATCTGCAACATCAGCTCTTCCAGGCTCTCCAGTTTGCCAGCCCACTCTGCAGATTTTAGACTAGCTAACCCTCATAATTGTATAAACCAATTCTTTAAAATAAATCTCTTGCTATATATACATACATCCTATTGGTTCTGTTTTTTCTGGAGAACACTGAAGACACACTCATTTAGAGATTTGTCCCCAGAAGCTGTCTAATAACCTTCAAGCAGCTACCAAAGATATGCTAAATTCAGTTTGAATAATGCTTATGGGTCAGCTTCAGTGGTCCGTGTTGCAATAGCACCTGTGCATTTCAGATAGAAAAGATGCTTTAATGAGGCTTTAAAACATCAGTTTGATTTTCAAGTGAAAGACAAATGTGTCTACCGATTTTGTCAGACCTGATCATGCTGTTGGAGAAGACACTAACTATGTCTATCCACTCCATATTTGTCGTCCATCTCCATATCCCCAAGCAGGATGCCTGGAATGGAGCAGCTAATCATTGAAGGGGGCACTGAATTTGTGGGACAGGGTGTGCTGATACAAGCAATCTCCACCCTATTGTTCAGATATTTGCCAATCACATTCCCCAAAACCAGGCTACCACAGTAGAAAAAGTAATATTTAACATTTACTACATGATCACTGTATGCCAGACCTCAAAATAACTTGAGGAAGGAACCTGTATTGTCTCCATTTTACAGACCAGGAAACGGAGACACAGAACAGGAAGTAATTTGCCCAAGGTCTCATACACACATACAATCACAGGTCCAGTAAGATGCAGAGCTGGGATTTGAGCCGCAATAATGGAGCAAGAAGATTAGCAGTCTCCGGAAACTCCTAATTAGCTTTGTACCCTGACAACCCTGGAGCCTGGTGGGAAGGATTAAACTCATGCTAGTTAGAAGAACTACAAGGGCCTTGATATAGCATATAATGCAGGATCAGACAATTCTTTGGTATGGAGGACTGACCTGTGCCCTGTGCCATGTTTAGCGGCATCTGTGGTTTCTCTGCTCATAGATGCACCATCTCCCAAGTTGTGACAATCGAGGTTACTCCAAACATTGCCAAATGTTCCCTTTGGAGTAAGAAAGGACCACCTCAATTGATAATCGGTAGCTTACTGTACTGAAATTCACTGGGTACCATTTTTACCTAAACCCAGTGTAATTACAGTATTCTTTCTCACAATTACTTCTGGGCAGTTCTCATACTCTTTATTCATCATTTCCCAGGGCAGTGTGCATGCAGCTGCCCCTAAAGATGAGATTTTTCTCAAGGTGGATAGAGACTGAGGCAGGGAGGTAAAGTAGCAAAATGGCAAAAAGGACACAAGGTACATTACGATTCTGTTTAATGGCCTGTTTTGTCCTTAGGGTCCTGACGTGCTGCCCGGGGGCCTTGTGTTTCCCTGGATTTGAAATACCCACTGACTGGAGGGCCCTGCCCCCGATGATGTCAGAGCTTCTGCCAGGATCCCCAGAAACCCTTTGATGCTGATGAAAAAAGGCTGGAGGCCATGCTTGTCTACCACTCTGTTTCTGCAAGTTCTGCTCCTTCTGCCTGGAATGCCCTATGCCCACCTCAGCCTTGTCACTCTCAGTCATAACTACCCAGTCTATTTCATTGGTAAAACATTATCATTGGAAATCATCATATTTGTTTATTGGTTTACCTGCGGAATGTCTGTCTGCATCACTCTCCACCCACCACTAGAATGTAAGTTCCAAGAAATGCAAACCAATAACTCCACATCTCAATTCCTAGGGGGGAAAAAAATGACCAATATATATAATGGGTATTCCATACATATGTACTGAATTAATTAAGTAACCCTAGAAGCTATCTTGTACTTTTTACATGTCTTCTTCTGAACTATAAACAGTTCAAGAAATGATCTCTATGGGGCCTTGGGGCACATGAGTCAGAGGAAGAGTATTAAAAGTTGAGTCGCTGGCTGTCATGTTATTGTATGCCTGGAGAGAGTGGTTTATGCATCCCAGTGATCTCAGAACAGACTTTCAGACAAACTGTCACCAGTCTGCCAAGACCTTCTGGTTCCAGTGTGGAACATGAATCCCTATATGACTCAGCCACTATTTGCTCCTACTATGCACGTACCCCACCCTTGTTATTCCTTCGTGTGTGAAGAGTCATGGGACCTGGCCCAACTGACTCTCTGCTCAATATTTCACTGCTTTGCCCTTTCTTCTTTCTCATTCATGAACTCTGTTGGGGAATAGAAGAGTTTGTGTGGAATGAGGAGAAACACATATGTAATAGAGAAACAAAACTGTGAAAATCAAAAAATGTCTTTAATGGAACTTGAAATGACTATAGGTTGATTCATCAGTAGAAACACATGGAAACGATTATCCCCAAATTCAACAGTTATGAAACCTGAAACTGTTCAATGTTTTGTTAAGAATTACGTATTTGGCCTTTGGACATTTATGTGAGTTGTCTGTTCAAATACCAAGGAAAACATCTAATTGGTTCATTAAAAGACTCATAAATGGATCTTCTGCTTTCTTCTGAATTTATAGTGGAGAAACAAGAAACAGACCACCTAAAAGGAGCTTTGACTTGATGCCTCCATAGCCGGGAAATTCCTAAATCAAGTTTGATTTGTATCCAAGGGCTGGAATGAGGTTAACAGGGAAGTCATAGCAGGAAACAGGTTGCTATTCTGACCTTGGCCTTCTCAGCCTATTCTAGGTATGGGTACCACTGTACAGAAGCTCAGATCACACCAACCAGGGACCAGATGTGAGCTTATATTTTTCTTTCCAGTTTTGATTTCTAGTATGCTATTCTCTGCTTCCATAATGACCATAATGATACCATATGGATGGAGTTGACATGGTTAACCAGTGATTCCATGAACTATCTCCAGAGGTCACACAGTAACCACAAACAAAATATTTTCATTTTAGTAGTATATCACCAATGTAACAAAGTTTCAGATCTCTTTGAATCCTCCATGTAGGAAAGGTAAAGGAGTATTCAAGTGTTCTGTAGGTTCCTGGTCAGGCAACTAATATACTCATTGTATTCAGCTCCCCCCCACCACCCGCCCTCACCCAGCTCGCTCTTTCTCTCATCAAGCAAATTACCCTTGTCTCTAAGGTCTCTGTATTCCCTTCGTAATTATAA
Source organism: Martes martes (assembly GCF_963455335.1). Taxonomy (NCBI): domain Eukaryota; kingdom Metazoa; phylum Chordata; class Mammalia; order Carnivora; family Mustelidae; genus Martes; species Martes martes. The sequence continues at coordinate 28,019,235 of NC_137895.1, read as the reverse complement.
GCTCTTTACACATAAGCTTTGGGGTCTCTGCTTCAATTCCTCTACCCAGATATAAAAGGACAAGTGAAGTACCAACTGTCAGTATATATTTGTAAAGATTATCTGGAAAAAATAATAGGAGCTATAAACTTAGACAAAACAGGATATATTTGGTACCTCTGCTATGCCAAATAGTTTTGATAGTACCCTCTTAGGTTTAAACATTTTTAGTCAGTCCAAGCCAAAGTTCTCGCTCATATTGGTAAAAATAAGAAAGAGCAGTGTTAAGTTTTCGCATAACAAGCATCACGACTCAGGAATATATCCCAGGGATAAGCTTCAGAGGCCTGGCTAGGCAGAAAGACCGAGAAACAAGTCTCTGCAAAAGAAGAAAATGGAAAGAAAAATGCACAGGGGATGGATAGACACGAAAACTAAGATCCTCCACTCCACACAAAATTGGAGAAAATTCTGTCATTTGCAGACTTTAGGGAGATAAGATGTCTGCCCACTGCATGGCTGGTGGCTCCCAGAGTATCTAGCCAAGAGCATGAAACTTAGGGTCCCCAGGAAGTTTCCAGTGAGAGCACCTGAGTGCAAATATCTCTGACTCACATGGGACAGAGGCCATGAAATCAGGAACATGTGGAGATCTTCACATTCACTGAGTAAGTATTTATTGAAAGCTCACTACGTTGTAAATACTGTTCTGGTTCTTGAAGTATGGCAGTGAACACAACAGGAGAACAGCAACAACAACCATGCCTCCAAGGAACGTATTTTCTAGTGGGAGGAAATATATGATAAGAAGCAATAAGTAATGTAGGAGGTTAGACAGATGTGGTGGAGAAAAATAGATGTCATGGGAAGAAATCAGGAAGGTTGGGGGTGTGGTGCAACTTTAAATAGGGTGGTTTGGGAAGACCTCGGTGAGGGGGTGACATCTGAGTCAGGACCTGAATGAAGTTAAGGAGTGAACCAAGTGGATATCTGGGGGAAGAGGCCGCTGTAAGCAACTGGCTTGTCTCTGCATCAGCCCCAGAGTTAAGGTGCGGCTGTGATTTTGTTGATGGATTGCACATGCCTCCATGCTCATCTGGCTCTCTTCTGTTCATCCCCCAGGTTTCGAAGTAGCGCTGATTGCCTAGAGACAGCATTCGTTTTCTTCGTGTCTAGGTTAAAAACCTTTCCTGCATCCTCCCAGCATTCTACATCCCGTGTCAAAACAGTTACCACACTTTGTGATATCAGCTGCTCAACTGGCTTCTTTCCATGTTATTCTGAAAGGAAGGAAAAAGCCCTCTCACTCAACACAGAATCCCCCATAGCCAGCGCAGTGCTGAGGAGGCAGCGTTGTGTGGGGAATCTGACCACTTGGGTCCCATCCTGGCTCTCCCACTTACTTAATATGTGCCGTTGGGCAAGTTACTTAACCTAAGCCTCAGGTTTCTGGTGAAATGGGAGATTAGAGCTAACAAGCGCCCAGCACCGAGTAGATGATTGATAAACTAATCTAACCATTGCCACATCCTCCGGGAATGTTTTAATCCACAGAGAGCCCTTCCTTCTGTAATTGTGTATTAAAGGCAATGTAGCCCAGTGAAATAAGCATGAATTTTAGACTCAGATAAATCAGAGTCTGTTGGAAGACAGAGTGCAATATTCTCTAATTATATAAAGGGAGATAAAATTCTCTCTTTCAAAAGTTGGTGAGGATAAGGAAGGTAACAATTACAAGGGGCTTCCCATCTAGTGGATCCTCCACAGAACCTGTCTGCTCTCCCCACTGCCCACGCTTACCCTGTTAGTAGCCTGCGTTTGCACATCGTGGTGTGATGCTTCCTAAACATCTCTGAGGAGTCATCTGACCTTTCCTTAGGCCCACACTCTGGCTTCTCCCGGAGACTGCAAACTCTATTTCTCAGAGATTCTCATCATGCCTTGCACAGGACATTCCTAGAAAAGGCTTTCAAATATGAATTGAATGAATAATAAATAGGGGGAGGAGAGAGGGAACGAGAGAGAGGTTTTGTTAAGTCAAGGGTTATATCAGGAATAGAAACCGAGGAATGGTTCATGGAAATCAATGTAAATGACTCATGCAAATGAGCTGACTGAAATACATTTAAGGCTCCCTTAGGGGGGAAAATTCCATTTCCATCCCTAGGATAGATACTTATCTGTTCGGAATCACTTAGATACCGCCCTGCCTGAAGAAAGAGATGACCTCTCAAGATCCTTTTTTTAACCTATTATATTTTCTCGCTCTCTTTTTTTCTAATAAATTTATCAATAAACTTAGAGGACAACAGTATTGCCTGAATGAGATGCATATTTTCCCACATGGCACAAATGAAATATTCTAACAGTTCAAGACATTACTAAGAAAAACTAGCTATGTTTTTTATCAGATGAAAGAATCTCACTGCAGATAAGCCAATCGACTATTTTAATCCTAAACAGGGTGATTTTTGAACCATGCAAAAAATTAATGCACAGCTTCTGGGACTGTAGAATGCATAACTAAAAGACACGATGCATCATTTATAAGCTACTATTGGTAACCTGAGTGCTGAGAGATGAGAAATTTAAACAATGTAAGAGAAAGTGATTCAACACATAGGAATGATATCTGTTTCGTGAAATGAGACCAACACATTTGAAGCAATGAATCAAGAATTTACAAATCCACCCAACAAAAGCACAGATGAAAAGAATCTATGGTACTCCATCGACATTTGGAATATTTAAATACAGCAGTGTTTCTCCCTCTGGGACCCAAGGACGCTCAGAGGATCCACAGGCACCTTTTCAGGGGTCATGAATTATATAACATTTTAAAATTTTTGCACAGTCATGTTAATGATGTATGGTTTAAACTCTTTTACAGTTTTAACAGTAGAACTGTATTCATTTTTCATTGCTGCTGTAACACATTACCACAAATTTAGAACACTTAAACAACATACTTTTATTATCTTAAGAGTTCTGGAGGTCAGAGGTCTGACATGGTTTCATTGGGCTAAACTCAAGGTATCAGCCAAGCTGGACTCCTTTCTGGGGGCTCTACGCATGATTCCATTTTCCTGCCTTTTTTAGCTTCAAGATGTCACCCACATTCTCTGTCTCTCTTCAGAGTCAGTAACATGGCATCTCTCTGACCCTGTTTCTGTTATCACATCCCTTCTCTGACAATAGCCTGGAAAGGTTCTCCAAGTATAGGAATTCAGGGAATTAGATTGGGCCAACCTGGATCATCTCCCTGTTTTGAGGTCCTTAAACTTAATCACCTCCACAAGATCCCTTTGGTCGTGTAAGGTAACATATTTACGGGTTCAGGAGATTAGGATAGGGAAGCTTTAGGGAGCCAGTATTCTGCCTAACACAAGAACTCTTTTTCATTTATAATTGGCAACTGAAAAGCAGTCTCTGGGAATAAGATTTTTAGCTTCATAAATCGGCATTTTTCAAATTGGAGTAGGCAAACACACAATCCCAAATATCTTCAATATTTTTAAGATTTTTCATTGAGAAACATAGGCGTTTAGCTTTTTCCATCAGTTCTAGACCGGTTGTCTAATCAGAGATAGGATTCCTGTGGGAACCAGTTAACTTTGCTCAGCTCTACCACCAAACACTCCATCTGATGGGGATGCCATCTTACCAATATATACTTAGAATTCCAGAGGGTGCATGTTAACAGTGTAGATAGTATTACACCAGACCTATTGCCATTCCTAGAAGCACTCAATAATCATTTTCTGCTATTGGATGTCAGTTTCATCCTTACCAGGTGGAAAGAAGAGTCCATTAGACACCTGTTCCAGAATAACATAGGAGAAAGACTCCTAGTAAAGGATGATGGGGCTGGAGGAACTCACATACCCTGTTGTTGTCCCTACACCACTTTACGACATAAAAGAAACAGCACATCTTTGATCAAAGTTAGAAACAGAGCAGTTAGCTAAGTTGCAAATGAAAAATGTTGTAAGGAAAAGAAGCAGTGGGATGACATTAGAGATACATGGAAAAAGGAGATCATAGAGAGTGGTGATTCTTAACCAGGGGCCCACTGAAGAACTTCCGGGGAGCTCTGAACCCCCAATATTCTGAGTATTTGTGAGTTTTTCTTAGGAGAAAGATCACATCATTCACAGTATTCTCAGAGGTTCATGACTCCAAAATGATTGAAAACCACTGTTCTCGCATGGGAGAAAAAGTAACCGGGGGATTCTGAGAGAGAGAACAACCAACCCATAAAATGGAAAATTGGAATGAATGGCTGGGACAAGGGGAGGACAGGGGTAGATTCATATGAGTAAATGCTCATTAAATGGTGTTTTAAAAATGAGTATGAGAGGAAATGGAAAGCTTACAGACCTTTTTACATTACCAGCTGGGTTTTTCTTTTCCTCCTACTGCACAGCATAAGCCAACTAGCTGCCCGGTCCTCCTCAAGACATGGCCTTTGGCCTTTGTCCTCCGTCCTTGACCTCTTGCAAAGGTACTGCATTTACAAAGCCCCAGGAGCTCAGATGTTCTGAAGACACACTGACACGCACCCACACATGTGCACGCATGCCCACATGCCCGCACGCAAACACATGGCCTTTTGTAAAAGAAGCTGTTATGACCCAAAAAAGTAATATGAGGCTTACAACCCCACAATGTCTCTTTCCTGTCCAATTAACCTAAAATAGACGAAAAGAGATAGCACCACTCTCAGATGTACTGTTTTTATAACACATTTTAAATGCTGTGGTTTACAATGACCACCTCTTAAAAGGAGAAAATGCATTTACCAGCAAAATGCAGTGGGACCCTACCCCAGAAATAGAAGCAGGATAGGACGATTCTTCTGGAAATATTTACTCACATTTACCTGTGTTTACTGTGTTGAATGCCAAATTCTACAACTGAGTCAACACACTCTGATCTCTCATTGTGTCTTTTTAATCACTTTCTCTCACATTGAATAGCTTGAGTTTCCACATCTCTGCCATTCCATTATAAATACAGCTCATTCACATTTGGCTAAAACACTTCATGTTACTTCTTGGATTCCAATTACCCAACAGAAGGTGCATTGAATTTGCCTAGGAAACAAGGACAATGTCTGTTTGTAAAAGTTTATGGCATTCCCTCTCCCCACCCCACCCCCAGAGTATGTTAGACATCTAAGAAAGTCAAACCCTAAGGGAAAATATAAACAAGCGCTTGGAATATACACACAATTACATATCCTATTTGTAAAAAATACTGCCACCATCTTGCCAGGCAATGAAAAGAGGAAACATTTATCCCCGTGTAACTCACAACAGACTTTTATTTTTTTTCTTTCTCTCCACCAAGGCCTAAATCACTTAAATGATAAATGCATCATTTGACCGAAATATACCAGAATTGCAAATGTTAAGATTCCAAGTGTAACATAGTAACATTGTATCCTGCTCTTATTGATAAGGCAGTAATATTAGATGGATTGATAAAGCTCACAGAGAATAACAACATCAAATTTCTAAGAATAGCAGAGCAAGAGAATATATTTAAATAATCCTTTCTAGTGGTTGGCAAATGCATTAAATTCCCTAGAAAGCAAGAGACCTTATCATATATGTATGTGCATACACATAAACACATATAACTCACCTGGAAACTCGCACCTATAAGTAGCTCATGAGTTCAGTAAAATTGATTACATGGTGTAGCTGAGGAAAAAACTCAGGATTTGGGATCAAACAGGCCTGAGTTTAAAATTCTGTATTTGCTACTCACAAGCTGTTTGATTTGGGACAAAAGGGGTTGCTTCTCTGAGCCTTGGTTGCTTGGGAAAATAATGGCTTCCTTATAAGATCATTAATGAGACTGGCTTGCATAGAGTAAGCACGAGAGAAATGAAAGCTATTAGCATCAGTCACGTAATTCCTTAATTCATTCATCAGGCACTGAGTTCCTACTCTCTCCACTGCATGGTGACTTAATGGAACCCTAGACATATCCTGATCTTAGTGCAAAAGGTGCACATTACAGGTCACATATTCTTTTTTTTTTTTTATTGCTCAATTTAATTTACATTTTGAACCCTCATTCTGTCTATTTGTAGATACCTAAGTTCAACCAAATCAGGGTCCTTCCTTCATCATTTCTCTGGGATTATGTCATGAATTAGAAGGTAAAATAGTGAAAGGTATAAGCTCACAGTCTAGTGAAGGAGAAAAATAAGTGATCTATTTTTAAATAATGTGGTAAACACTATTACAGTGGGATAATGATATTTTGTAATATTAATACCTCTTCTATAGAACCCCTGGGTTTTGCCCCATTTTAGCATTACATGATTCATTGCCAAAAGGCTCTTACAGCAAAAAGCAGGGTAAACATTTTGAGTTGCAAAAGCCTAGGCCCAAGGGAAGTCAGGGCACAGAGACAACAGGATGGGGTTAGAGCTAGATTTCCCGCACACCTCCTCCCACCCTCCACCCATCTCACCAACTACCAAATCGCATTTCCTCAGAGGGTGGGGAGAAAGAAGGGTCTGAACAAACAGGAGAACTTCCATGCAGCTGAGTCTGCAAGAAGGGACGGCATGCATCCTCTTTCCCTAAAGAGCAGATGACAGGACACCCCCACCAATTCTCCTCACCCCCCACCCCCACCCCGGTGAGAATGAGAGCTCCAGTGACAGAAGAATTGATGCTCCAGTCTCTCACAGAGCCCTGGAGATACATTCAGACACCAGAGAAGTATCAGCATGCTAGATCAAGGAGGACCGGACTCAAACTACCTCATTGAGTTAAGAAAACGTTCTCATATTTCTGAGAGTGATCTAGACAGAGACAGGCCTTGGCGCCCTAATTTTTCCCATGCCCAATATGGCCAGGGAACAGGTATTTCTGTGTGCCCAGGAGCACACCAGAGCAGAGAATTTTGCTGAATCTGCCTTCAAAGATGAGAATGAGCCATGTTAGCTAGCCATCTCTCTGTACTGTCTGCACTGACAACCACAGGAACGGTGAAGACAATGGGCTTCAGGCCAGCAAGAATAGATTATGACCAAGAAGATATTCCCTAACCCACATAATCTGGGTCTATATGAGCCCAAGTCACATGGGTTTAGATATAAGCCCAGAGAAGAGATGGGAGAAGTATCCTGTTTACCCAAGTGTTGGTATCCAACAAGAGGCAGAATGAGGGTTCACAATGTAAATTAAATTGGTTGGTAGCAAAGACTTACGTGAGCTGAAATATATATTTATTGTACTAAGATCAAGGTATGTCTAGGATCCCATGATTCCAAAAAGAAGAAGCTGGAGGAATCAGAATAGGGTAGCTTGACTTTAGGATTGAGATGAAGAAGAGTCCCATCTGGGTTCAAGGGTGCTCTGGACAGAGGAAAATATCTCTGCAATGGTACAAAGATAGGAATGATGAATTGGGGGTATAGCAAACCATTTGGAATGGCCAGTCTTAGAGGACAGATTGGGGAATGACAGGAGACCTCATCTGGAAAGGAAAACCTGGGTCAGACCGTGAAGATGATTATCCAGAATGCTCAAGTACTTTAGAAAGAATGTCCTGACAATTGTGTGTAGTGGGATTTGGGAGGGAGGGGTGACAGGCCTAACATTAGAGACCACAAGACCAAACTAGCCCAACCAGAACATGAAATGAGAACTGACAAAGGAGAGCTTTCTCTTTCTCAATAAGAATGAACCTTAAAATGGCACCCAAAACTGTGAGGAGGAATAAATGTGAAAGAAGAGGCAGACATAGGTTTAAATGATGTTTGGCTCCCTATTGGGAATCCTAGTCATATATCTAATTTTAGTTTTGTCTTTCAAAGATGAATCAAATTCCAGGGTCATAAATCTTATTAGAAATTTTATAAATGATATCAAATTCGAGAAACAGAAGAACCTGGCCACCAGGACTGTCCTCTCCCAGCTTTGGGGTCTTGGGAGAAGAAAGTCTCCAGATCCTCCTCTGAAGTGACTGGAAACTGGGGCCCACCCCTTGCCATGGTAGCTGTGTGATGTCGCAAGGTTGCAGCAGGATTCACCGCATCTGGGTTTGTGGGCGGGGGAGCACTTGGGTCTCCCCACTGTGATGAGGGCTGGGGTCTAAGCCATGGGAGATCAGTCTTAGACCATGATCCCTCACCTCTCATCCCAATAGCCTCTCTCCACTTTGTCCATGCTGATGGATACTCTGATTTTTGGAAGAGCATTGGACCATGCAGGGTAGAGACTCCATTTTCCAGGCTTCTTTGTAGGTGGGTGTAGCCATTAAGATTAAATACGGGACCATGGGATGTGAGCAAAAGTGCCACGTGTCATTTTCTAGGGGCTTCTTTTAAGAGAAGCATGTGTGAGTCCTCTTTGCTGTTTCTCTAACTTGTCCTCTGGCTTCCTTCTGAAATACATAGTCCACTCTTTTGGACCATAAGGTCGAGGCTCTGCAGGGCAAAGTAACAAGATAAAAAGAGAACGTGGGTCTCTGACACAAAGGGACATTATGCCAGCTTTGGGGCCAACATCAATTTAGTCTTTTACATAAATTAGAAACAAATATCTATCTTGTTTTAGATTTTCCTATCACCCAAAACCAAATAATTCATGTGGACAAAGTTCTATGTAGGGCAGAGTACACTGGCCAATTTCTGAATTGAGCATAAAGATTCAAGCTAGCTGCTCCTGGATGGGAGATTTCTTCCTGCCATGGAGCTGAATGCATCCAGCTCTTATAACATTGATGACTGATTCATACAGAAACTCCCAGACTCATCTAACAACTTACTTATTATTTGACTTTCTGTACAGCATATCTACAAGGACAGAATATTGTGAGGGTCTGGTGAAATGAAAGGATCTGATACCCTAACAATTGTAATTCTCATTGCATTTGATAAATTGGTGTTCTCATTTTTTTTTTAAATTTTATTTTATTTATTTGACAGAGAGAGAGAGAGAATCACAAGTAGGCAGAGCAGCAGGCAGAGAGAGAGGGAGAAGCAGGCTCCCTGCTGAGCAGAGAGCCCGACTCGGGGCTCCATCCCAGGACCCTGAGATCATGACCTGAGCCGAAGGCAGAGGCTTAACCCACTGAGCCACCCAGGTGCCCCTGGTGTTCTCATTTTTATTTTAGTCTCTATGAGTCCATTCCATAGGCGTGAAACCTCCCACTGCACTGACCAGATCAAGTTTCTGCAAACTCGTAGGCTAGTTTATAGGCAGAGCAAACTCTCCAAGATGATGGTAACCTACCCAGTGTCTTTAGATACTCATCCCACCCCTCCCACCATCTCTCCAAACTTGCCTTGTGCTTTCTTTTCTAAACGTTAACAATTACAATCATAGTGGGATGCTATCCCCTCAAATGATTAGAGTGTGTGCTACCGTCTGTTACGCTAGCACTCATTATCCAAGAACATATGGTACACTAAGAACATGGGGGAAAACATGTATTCATGTTGTCCCATAATGGATCTTTATATACATTTTATTTTTAGAAAATATTTTAGGGATAAATAAAATTATAACAGACCAACTTTGCTCTACTGTGATTACAAGACGGTTCTGGACTCGTGCTTTCCTTCAGCTTGATTACAGACTATACCACTTAGCAGCTGTGTGACACTGGGCAAGTTCTTGAGCTTCTCTAAGTCTTAGTTTCCTCATCTGTAGAACGGGAAAGGTAATGGTCCCACCTCATTAGCTTCTCATCAGGATGAAATTAGCATAATATATCTAGAGCTCCGAGGATATGCCTGGCACATAGGAAGGGCTACCAGCTCTTATTCTTGTGAGGACTGCAACAATCCATGTAAACACTGACTATTTTGCCTGGCACGATTATATGTCAGCCATTAGCGTAATGATCAGCCAAAGTCACTCAGTACACTCTTCTCCTTGTCCAGTCCGCAAGGGGCAGCGAGAGTAGCAGCAGGGAGGGGACTCCTGCTGCTTCGACAGCTGCGCTGGTAAACACAGCTTCAGCTGCTCTGAGCTGTCCTCCCAGATAAGGCTGGGCTTGAGACCATCCAGCTCCGACAAGGGAGGGGGATTATCTTCTAGGAAGGCCTTAGAAAACTCAGAGGGAGAAGTATTCTTCTCCATTTTCCTTCCTTTGTCTTGTGGGCAGAACAGACAGGGGCATAGGGCAGGGCCAGGAAAGTTTACCTGCTAGTTCAATGGCTCTCAACAGGCTGCTACTGCCCAATTCTTACAAGAAGGCATGGGCAAAGGCTTGTCGTGGCCACTGGAGTCAGGTCTTACCACCATGGTTTCTTGCCTCTCTTGTCTATGAAGCTGAATGTTAGTCTTCTCAGGATGTGGTGATGATGCCTTTTATAATGTCAAAGAACTTCCACACAAGGTCACCTCAAAAACCTATGCAACCTGCATTTTTAAAAGACTTTCTTTTTAGAGCAAAAGCAAAACTTGTGTGCAAAGTATGGAGACTTCCCATAGATCCCCTCACCCGCACAGACAGGCACAGCCTCCTCCTCTATAAACACTCCCCAGAGAGTGATGCCTTTGTTACCATCCAAGAACCTACACTGACACACCATTATCACCCAAAGCCAGTAGTTTACATTAGGGTTCACTCTCGGTGTCCATTCTATGGGTTCGAACAAATGGAAAATGACATGTATCCACTCTTCTAGTATGGCACAAAATTGTTTCACTACTCCCTAAAATCCTTGATGCGCTGCTGATTGATCCCTCCTTCCTGTTAACCCCTATCTTTTTATTGTTTCCATGGTTTTGCCTTTTCCAGAATGTCCTATAGTTGGAATCATACAATATGTAGTCTTTTCAGTTTGGCTTCTTTCATTTAGTCATATGATTTAAGTTTTCTCCATGTCTTTTTATAGCTTGATAGCTCATTTCTTTCTAGTACTGAATGATATTTCAATGTTTGTACATACTAGTTTATTTAGCTGGTCACCTACTGAAGGACGTCCTGGTTGTTTACAAGTTTTGGTAGTTATAAATAAAACTTCTATACATATCCATATACAGGCTTTGTGTGGACATAGTTTTTCAGCTCATTGGGGTAAATACCAAGGAGTGCAATTGCTGGATCATATGGTAAGAGCATGTTTAGTTTTATAAGAAACTGCCAAACCGTCTTCCAAAGGGGCTGGACCACTTTGCATTTCCACCAGCAATGAAGGAGAGCTCCTGATGTTCCACACTCTCCCAGCATTTGATGCTATTGGTGTCCCAGGTCTTGGCCCAGAATGGCTTAGAATACACGAATGTGGTCATCTCCCATTGCTGTTTTCATTCGCCATTTTCTTATGACAAACGATGTGGGGTCTGCTTTCATATGTGTATTTACCATTTGTTTATCTTCTTTGCTTATGGTGTCTCTTGGAGTCTTTGCCCTTTTTAAAAATCAGATTGTTTATTTTATTGTTGAGTTTTCAGAGCTCTTTGCACATGTTCAATAACAGTCCTTTATCAAATATGTATCTTGCAAATATTTTCTCCCAGTCTGTGGCTTGTCTTCTCATTCTGTAGCTGAAACTGACATTTTAATATCCACTGTAAATAGCTTTCTTTCTTTGCAGCAAGTCTATTACTATTACTTTTTTGGTCAGCCATGAAAAGAGAAAGAACACAAGAAATGGCAGAAAGAGAGAACACACACTGCGGACACACTCAATTGAGGAAGTGCAGACAGTTGTCATTGATCAAACATGTAGAGTAGTTTGCTGGGTCAGCTTTTGCTGGCCGAGAGCACAGGATAACACTCGGAGTATGGGAACAATATGTGGATCACAGTGCCCTGAAATAGATTATTACATATATTTTATTTTAGGAAAATATTTCAGATACAAATATTGTGATGAATCAACCATGTAAAATTCACAATAAGGGGAGTATTTCGGATGGGTGGGGAGGAAGTTTCAGGGACCCCACGTCCTCCTGAAGTATGCCCTTCCAGCTTGAAAGGAAAGCTGGCTGGAGAAAAGCAAATGGTCTTTTTAATACTTCAGTAAAGAGAAAATAAGGAAAGGGGAAAAAAAAGAAAAAAGAAAGGAAAACGGTCTTCACCAGACTGTAAAGACCTATTGAGACTGGATAGGGATTTTTCGTGATTTGGGGAAGCCAAGGGTGCATAAATCCCTGAAACTGTCACAGAAGAGGAAGGAAATCCTGGGTCTTCTGTGAGCTTTGTGCACTGCTCTAAAGAGCATGGAAATTTCCAAGAGAACATTCACAGAGACAGGTCTGGTTACCTAGATGCATTATTCCTGACACATGGAAAGCGTTCATGAAGGGATTTTAAGTATTGCCTGAATCACGCAGAAAGCTTGAGGAGCTGCTTGGCTCTCTTATGCAATGCCAAATGTCAGACCCACATAGTCACAAATTTAATATAAAATGTGGAGCTCTGATATTAAACACAGACGAAGCCCTTATGAAAGTCCCCTTTTCATTGCTGGGAGAATCTCAAAATGTTGCATGTGGGAAGGGCCATTTCCTTCAGCCATCCTCCTCTCAATCCAGCACTAAAGAAGGACTATGCAATCCCGAAAGTCCAGGAAGTAAATCCCAAGTGTCTTCTACCTTTAGGAGAGTCTTTATCTTAATGTCATTGTCTTAGTATCATAGAGGTCTACAGAAGGGTGCATAGACTCCCCACTCTGTTTTGAATATGGAAATCTGTGTTAAAATGCTCCCTTGAGCTGGCCTTTCAACCCAGTCACCCAACTCCAGGCTTGAAATTGACCCAGCAAATAATCCTGATCCACACCCTTCTGAAGTCTCTCCCTTCCTATAGCTCATCAAGCAGAGGAAACAGTAAATCACAGTACAAAGGCATCTGGGATTGATCACATCAGCTCTTTAAAAACTTGCATTTAAAGGCCTATACTCAAGGACTCATGCTGGTCCTTATGCCAAATAGCAATCTCCAAAATAGAGGCTAAATACTTGCTTTTAACTTTCCTTCCACAGAGTATATTTGTACTACCATAATATAATGAACTTTTCTTTTTTTAATGTAAGACTTCAGAAAATATACTTAGTCATAGAGTATAAATTAAAGTTCATGAGTCCAACATCCTCATTTTAGATAAAAAGAAACTGGGTTCCATAGAGATGAAGCAACTTGCCCCAGCAAGTTTGTGTTGGATCTAATTCTACTAAGGATTTTATTTAAACAAAAGAGATATGATGTAAAGGACATTTGCTGCTTTTGCTCTCCAAAATCCATTAATTCTTCTCTTGGTTCCCCAGTTTTCTTTAGGGGAATGCCCCACTCCCCTCGCCAAAAAAACAAAACCAAAACCAAACCAAACCAAACCAAAACAAAACAAAACAAAACAAAAAACCCAAACCAAAAACCAAAACAAAATAAAACAAAACAAGCAGACACAAACATACTTTCTCAGTCTATGCCATCCCAGCGTAGCAAGTGACACAAACCTCAAATAATCAGTACATAGTATTTGCTCTGATCACAATAATTGGGTCAGAAATGGACAGTGACCCACTCAGGGCAAGAGAGACAAAATGAGATTTTTGCTGCTAATACTGAGACAAAGGCCTTTACTCTTCCTATGGAGTTGAAGTATAGGATGTAAGAACTGGAAACATCATAGCTCTCCTGCGGCCACAAAAGGCCAAACTATGTAAGAATGAAACCAACATACAGAGAGAAGAGGGAAAAAAAAAAAAAAAAAAAAGAATGTTTTCCTAATCCCTTTATCAAGCCATGCCTGAAGCCAAAGGGAGCCCTTGAGTTTTCAGAGACATTGAGCCAGTAAAATCCTTTTCTAACCTTGTTTAAGAAATCACCTTTAAACTTTATATTCTTCTACCTGGAACACCCTTGCCCCCAATAACCACACAGTTGGCTGCATCCCGTCTTTCAGGTCTTTACTTATGTCACCCTCTTGATTAAGTATTTCTTGACTACCATATTTAAAATTGCAACTCCCACCTTCAGTGTCTTCTATCCTCTTTCCCCTTTTGTTTCCTCCATAACACCTATCAGCGTCTAATACTTTATAGATTTTATTTACTGCCTGCACTGTCGGTCTTTTCACTAAAATCTTAGCTCAGTGAAGGCACGGAGCTCTGCTTTGTCTACTGTTGTATTTTTCAGGCTCTGGAGGAGACCCCGGTATAGAGTAAGCACACCACAAAAACTGGCTGAGTGAATGAATTAATTCACCATATAGAAGACATTGTCCAGAAATGATTTTCATTTCAAGCATTTTGCTGGTAGTCAAAATGGGGGCAGACAATGACCACAGCCACAAACATAGACAAGTTAACAAAAGTCTCAGAACCTGACAGTGATATCATTGTCTCTGATCTGTAGATCCGGACTCCCCACTGAGCAGGCTACACAAAATCCCAAAGATCCCAGCTTTTTCTTCCAGCATACTGAAATTGGACTTCTCCTTCTTCTGGCTCCTATCTTTTCAGGAAAGTCCTGTCTTCATCAAAGGAACAATTAAGAAACACTATGGGTGCTGTGTTACCAAAATTGAGTCCTTTACATCTCTGAGCATCCATAGAGGTTAGAATAATACCTTTCTGACTCTTCCAAGAATATCTCTTAGAAGTTTTCTCACAATCTTCAAGAGCAAGAAGGAAAAATGATTATATTTTCTGTTATGAAAATACACTTCTCCCCACTTTTCTAGTGGCTAGGATAAGAAAATACCCAGAATGCACCCTTGCAAGTTGCCGTTAAAATCTTTCTCTTTGGTAGCTTCAGGCCAGAGTATAGTATAACCACAGCTTTTTCTGTTCCTTCCCATGTTCTTTCCTATGACTTCAAATTAACAGGCCCCAGGAAATCCTCCAAACCCTCTGTGGCAGTCGAGAGCTAACTGTGCTATATCAATGTTTGAACACTTTTTGATGGTTTTTAGACCATCTATTAATCCAGATGAAATACTTGGCAAAACCAGGTTGAAAGACAACTCACTTTGTTGTGGGTAGAATTAAGAGCAATAAATTGACAGCCTTGGTAAAACTCAAGCACTACTTTTCTTTTCTAAGAGATTTAAATAGACAAAGGCCAAATTTTTCCCTGTGGGTTTATGTCCTCAGCTAAGGTGGAGTTGACAGGATAAACACAGATTAGTCAACCATTATTTCCTTATTATCATCACCTGCTAGAATTTATTAACAAGATTATTGAGTGACGTGCACAAAAGAAGACCAAATAAGAATGTAAGATGATATTATTAACCCACCAGCACTAGGGCATGGATTTCTGCTAGTTGGTGTGGATTCCCACCGCCCTCATCCCATATCCTATCCCAGCCTCCCTGATTAACATCCTCACACAACTACTAGTTGACTGGGTAATATTAAGGTATAATCGGAGTACATGGGTTCGGATGAGTTTGTGACCAAAACTCTGGGATGCATTGGAAGTGTGACATAATACTTCTTAACCATTTCAACTTTTGCCAACCTTTGTTACTCTTAAGAACAAAGCATTAACTTTTTTTTTTTTTTGAGAGAGATAGTGAGAGAGTGGGGGTTAGTGAGCAGAGGGAGGGAGAAAGAGAATCTTAAACTCAAGGGGAGCCCGACTCATGGCTTGATCTCACAACCCAGAGATCATGAACCAAGCCAAAATCAAGAGTTGGATGCTAACTGACTGAGCCACCCAGGGGCCCTCAAAGCCTTAGCTTTCTAATGTTAGCACTCATCCTTAGACATGAACCAGACCATCCTCCTGGCTTCCTAGGGGAATAGGGTCTGGATGACAAAAGACTACTCCATAGGAGCTACCATCTATGGAAGAAGAGGTAAGTGTGTAGTGATTAAAGGAGAGAAAGAGGTAAATTCAAAACAGAGGTCTTGGGTGGCTTCCAAGAGGAGATAGGGTAAGGAGGATGGCCAAGTCTTCTGTAGACATTGATGCATTCATTCTTTAAGTATTTCATGTGCTCCAGTGCTGGTCACAGGGGACACAGTGGTGAGCAAAGTGGGTCAGATCTCTTCATTCACAGAGTTTACAATAAAGTGGGGGAGACAGCCCTTAATCAGATGACCCCACACATATGTGTATAATTACACATTGGATACTTTTAATATCGGAACTGATGGTGTTCAGTGTGACTGGATATAAGGAAGCAGGGAAGGCTCCCAGGGGAGGGACCATGGAAGGCTTACCAGAGAGGTGATTTTGCAGTGATGGAGAATGAGTGGCAGTTACACAACCACGTGCAGCTGGCAGACAAGCTGGCAAGGAACTTCTGGTGCGGGAGAGGTCATGGAGGGCGATCAAATGAAAAGAGCCTGTGTGCCCAGAGCACAGCGAGAAGGGACAAAGATCAGCAACAAAGAGATTGCAGGGTTCATCCAGGGAAAGACAGTACACTCCCCTGGTAGGGGTAAAAGGTGCTGAGCATGAAGCAGATTAAACCAGAAATCACAACTGAGACCCTTCACATTCTGGAAGAATGTGCAAAGCGGGTTAGAGAGTTTGAAGGGTAGTCTAAAGGTAACAAGGAATCATAGGCATGTAGTGATGGGGTCAGACATGTTTAAAGATGAGTGTTCTCGAGGCAATATTAACATGGATTTTGGTGAAGTGAGTGAGTGGGGAGAGCCCCTGAAGGAAGGGATAATAATTAGGGAGGAATCGCAACAACCAAGTGAGAGGGAGCAAGGTCTTGAACTATTGTGGTGGGAACCGAAGAGCTGAATGGGTACAGAGACACTGTGAAATAGAATCAACAAATCTGGGGGTGAATTACATGTGGATGTGAAGGGGGCTGGAGCAGAGAGAGAAGGAAGAAGTTCTTAAATGATGGAAAAGTGTTGAGTGTAAACATTTTGAGGAGGACACCAATGTTTGAGTTTAGGAATAAGAGGAATCAGAGGCTTTGGGTATGCTAGAATGATCTCTGGGGCAGACAAATAGCTAATTCTGATAACCTAGAGTTCTTCAAAGGCTGTGTTGGGAAATAAAGGTAAGTTGGCTGACAAGTCAGTCAATCAACAATATATACTAGGTGCCTATTATGGGCTAGGCATTATTTCATACACTAAAGATAGAATTCAAAATTAACCGAATTTCTGCCTTCATGGAATATGAATTGTATATAAAAGGTAGTTTGGGGGAAAAAAAAAAAAAGAATCCAAAGTCACATGATGAAAACCCCAAACTATAAACAAGTGGCAGATGAATGAGACAGCATTTCAAAGAATTGTCCATTACCTGGTATCAAATTTGCAAAGTATAGCATTGTGAAGGTTAAGGCTCTGCTCTTAGGGGAGACATTACAATGCAAATTCAAATCACCAATTCTCATCAAAGGGGAGGTAGACTTTAAAAGCTCCTTGTGAATTTCATCCAAGAATTTAGAGGACACAGCAAAGGACAGGATAAATAATAGATTCTTATTCTTTAGGAAAGAGAAAGAAGGTACAAGGAAATCCCACTAGGAAGGAGACTTAAACATCTTGCCTCCTCATCAACACTCAGAGTATATACTGAATTTCAGGAAAAAAATAAACTTTTACCATTTTTACTTCCAAATTGGTCCCCAAACCATCTCGTGTTGGAGCTGCAGGAATGATAAGGCTCTCAGGCCTTGTCATTGGAAATAAGCAGATAATGGACAAAGTATACTATAGTAACTGAAATTATCTTCAGAAGGGATAAACAGCAAAGGATCTTAAAGAGCTCAAAAGAAGTAAAAATCTGAAAACAAAAATTAAATAAATTCAATTAATTTAAAGGCAAAAACCAAACATACATATACACATAGATACCTACATTTGCATCTATAGGTACAGATAAAGATTAGATAGATATAAATATATATAAAATTGAGCCAAGATATTAAAACAATTAAGTAGGAGATTACAACTAAAATGTAAAATATCTATAATCATTCAGTTTGTTATTAAAAATCTGGTCTATTGAACTAGCTGATGCTACAGTTCCTTGAAAGAGTAAATGTGAGGAAGAACTAAGAAAATGTTGAAAAACAATTCTAATGGGGGATAGAAGTGGGGGATAGAAGGGGGTTATTTAATAGTTATCAAGGTTACTTTAAATCTGCAATAATTAACACCAGTGCAGATTAAGCAAGCACATTGAAGAAATAAAAGAATCCAGACATAGACCCAAGTATGAGATTTCAGTAAATGAAAAAGGCTCATTTCAGACCAGTTGTGAGAATTATTATTTGCTTATATAAATGGTGTCAGAATAATAAGCAGCCCATTTAGAAAAATAAAGTATGATCTCCAAAGAAAAGAATGATCTTCGCTTCACTGATTTGGCCCCAAGAACCTTTTCACTCTGGATTTATCAATTCAAACAATTTTTAATATCATAATTTTACCAACACGATGAACTTTCCTTGAGAAACATTCTGTAATTAAGCTTTTTATTTTCCCTTGTCCAATTTCCCTTGATCATAATGAACATATTCGTCTAATTATCATCATTTCCATATCAAAAATTCTTTTCACTGAGACCAAGTTTTTTTTTAATGTGAATCTTATAATGGCGGGTTGTTTTATCCTTATCAAATCTTATCAGTTAAAGCTTCTGTCACTCTTAGTTTTTTCCTATGGCCATTGTTTTTATCAAGTCACATTTTTCCCAAGTCAAATACTGCAGGTACAGATTTGTCAAGATTTATTGTCCTGGAAGTAGCTAGTTGATAACTTATTTTACCGTGTGCACTTGTAACTGTCAGCTTTAATTTGTGTTGATTACATAATGGTGGGGTCCAAATATCCAACATCAGATTCCTACCTCACGACCCACACACAAATAAATTCCACATGGATTAAAAATCGTCCAATAAGCACAAATAACAAAGTATTAGAAGACATCACAGACCGTATATATCACACCTTAGAGCAAAAAAAAAAAAAAGCCTTTCTATGCATAACCCAAAAATCTGAAGCCATAAAGTAAGTGTGACTCCGTTTACCCATCCCAAATGAGCCAGAATACTAGCGTTTTTCAAATGTTCCATGAAGGGTGACATAGGGGTCTCAGGTCAGGGTCTCTTGCCATGGGAGGGGGTAGGTAAGTAAGGGGCTGATTAATAACAGATGTAGGTGTGTAAAATGGATATTCAAAGGTCTGTGGAAAATATATGTGGGATTGGAGTTTTTCATTCCAAATATAATACATCAAAAAACAAAAACAAAAAACAAAAGAAACCAAATATAATACATCATCACAGTTAAAAATTTAAAATAATCCAACAAGTTTAGCATAAAGAAAAAGCAGCCATTACCCCTAAATCTACTTACAGAGAGAACTGTGGATAATTCAATGAACATCATTCTAGGTCTTTTTTCCAGTTTGTTCATCTTTTTACTTGTTATCCTTAGATCCTGGACCCAGAAACTGGAAGTTTAGTTGTTTTTTTGATATACATATTACCCTCTCAGACATCATCCCTCATACATATTTTTTTTAAAATAAAGTCATGGCTTACAAGAGTTGAGTAATCTAGTTTCGTGGATTTAGATACCATCTGTAATACCTGGATGCACTTTAAGAAGAGATGGGAGAAGAGAAGGAATTGAGGCACACTCACCAGCAGGTAGAGATTACTACTAGACTGGTACTTTTACAACTTTTTTTTACCCTTTTTTCTCTTTGATATAAAAGAAATACATATTCCCCTTGGGAAACGCAGAAAAATACAAACAAACAAACAAAAAACCAGTCACAGTAATTGTCACGTAGAGCCAACCGCTGTAAGTTTTAGCGAAGGAAGCGTCTATGTTTAATAGACCCGGAATGGCTGTGGCCAACGATCGTGTGAAAGCCAGAGTTCAAAAAAGAAGGTCCCAGCACCGTAAGACGAAGCGGAGTAGGTAGGAAGTTAGAGACCCCACACCTAGTACCCCCTTCACAAACAGGATGAGGAGGAAACAAAAACGTGGTCAATTACTTTTTTTTTTTTTTTTTTTAAATATAGTGTTTGAATTGACAAAGGCAGGGCTCCAAGCAGGAACAGAGACACCAGCTATGGGATGGGCAGATCCAATTCCGTTGGCTCAGATAAGCTTCCAACCCTGACTTGTAACCTGACTCTGTGGACTGGCCGAGGGCGCCTGGAGAGGGACAATGCCAGGGTACAAAGCATCATCATCAGACTCCCTCCACCCACCCTCAACGTTTCCCCTCGGATTTCCACCCCAGCTGAACAGACACCCTTGGGACATTTTGACCCTGAAGTATTTGTTCAAATGCCAACTCAGGAGTTGACTGTGGGGAGACAAAGCACAGAAAGGAAGCTTCAGCAAGAACTTCAAAAGCTGGTTCCATTTTGAGCTAGAAAGGAAGGAAAGTGTCTCTCACGGTGGCACGAACAACTTTTCCAGGGGAAGGTGATGGAAACACTGGGATAGTGGAGAACTTCCCACCCAGCTAAACTTCTCAAACTTTAGAAATGTTCAGAGAGGGACAGTCAGCACCTACCCTGGTTTCGGCAACAATTTTAAGGCAGGGGATCGAATGTTTCGGTCAGGGGCCAGAGAGTAAATATTTTAGGCTTTGCAGGCTATCCCCAAGCCCCTGAGGCAAGGGCTCAAATGCACGGTGGTCCCGCAGACCCAGCCAAAGATGACCTGTGCAGGAACCCCGAGGGCCAGTGTGCCAAGAGAAGCTGACTTTCGGACGTGCACATTTGAATGTCATAGAATTACGTGGGACACAAAATATTCTTCTTTTGATTCCCCCCCCCCCCCCAGTCATTTAAAAATACAAAACTCTTGTTAGCTTTGAAACAGATGGCAGGCTGGATCTGGACCAGGGGTTGGCCCAGAGTTACCTGACCTTTGGTCCAAAAGCGCTTTCTGCCCCAAGCTCACATTCTAATAACAGAGATAAGAGCAAACTAG
This sequence comes from Martes martes, assembly GCF_963455335.1. Lineage (NCBI taxonomy): Eukaryota > Metazoa > Chordata > Mammalia > Carnivora > Mustelidae > Martes > Martes martes. The sequence goes on along the minus strand of NC_137895.1, from coordinate 27,998,380 downwards.
AGAATTGGGAGAGTTTCTGCTTAGATTGAGGGAGTCCAGGTGCTGGAAGAACTTTTGGTGGCCAGCAAGTCCGTTGGGATTGGGATAGGGCTATTCGGCGGAAGGGGCAGGGGCACAGGCGACTTCCCACAGGGACCCGTACCCAGGCAGTACCTCCATGGAGTGCGCTGTAGCATCAAGGGACAGAAGGGTGAGAAAACGCCTCCCTCCCCAATTAAGCACGCTCTACTTTCCCCGTGAATCAGGCCAGTGAGGAGATCAGCAGCAGCAAAGTCAGATTTAATTCCTAAGACCTTTTTTTCCCCCTTGCATAAAGATGAGGTCCTATGTGGGCACGAGTGAAAACTAACCACTCCAAGACCACCTCCACTAGGGTAGCCCGGTCCTTGTTTACCTGTGCATGCAGAGGATCTTATGCAAATTCCGCAGCTAGTTCAACATAAGCCTGAGCTTGGCCTTGAATGATTTATTTCTCATTTGCTGCAGGCACAGACCACTTCTATTGAAGGGAGAAAAATACCAGCCCCTCCTCAGCGGCTTGCCCTAGAGTCCCGGGCCTGCCTGGCAACGAGCCTCTTTGCTCCTTCTCCAGCTCTGGGCCTGACACCACCTTGCCATTGAATAGTCTCTGGGAAGAGTTCAGTGCCGGGTTTGCACTTTCCCAGCCATTAGCCAGCTGCCAACGCATTTCATTATCTTAGGAGTGTTTTGTACATCAAAGCGAGCCCCAAACAGTGTGATCAAGTGGAAGTAACAGTGCCTAGTCAACATTCTAACTTGCAGCATTTTGTTTTCATGGATAGAAATGCCATCTGGCACCCAGGAACAGCAGAGGCCAGCGATGGAAAAACCCCGCCACCCTGTTTTGCTTATTGATGTAACAGTTAATCCTGATAAAGGCCAAGGCCTCAGAGGGACTGCCCTGTTGTTATCTTGCATATCTATTGTCTGACACAGGCTGAGCTGCCCAGACCTGCAGAAGTGAGGTTGCACAGGAGATGGCCTGGGGGTGCAGGGGTGGGTGCAGAAATACCCAGGAGAGAGGAGAGAGAAAGGAACTGCATTTGTCTTTTTGTTTGTGTAATTGCTTAGCAAACACACACACACACACACACACACACACACACAGGCATGCACGCATGCACAAGGACTGGGGTTTAGAGGCTTCTCCGTTTCTAGCTTCAAGACTTTCTAGGGAAACATCAAGGAGCTGGCTTTGAAACCGCCTAACAGCTTAATATCTTATCCTGCTTCAATTTGCTTTCAGTGATTTAGGAAAATCTCTCTGGCCTTGGATTTTAGATCAGAAACCGCCAACTCCCCTCCACCCTGGTCCCAAATCAGAGACTGGTTTCTGGTAACAAATTTCTCACTGAATTCTTCACTGCTCTCCAACAACGAAGAAGGAAAAAAACACTCTGAAATGACAGCTAAGAGAGGATCTTCATAAACTCATCTGCGGCACACTTCCTGCTTTTCTGGGTAGCTGATTTGCAATCCACAAATTAGGAAAGCGAATACTTTGAGCATCTCATTGTTTTCACTTTGACATCTATCTCCAAAACAGAAGAACAAGACACGAAATGGACAACCTCATTCTCTGCTGAAACGAGGGCAGATAATCAGGCTTATCATTTTTTTCTTCCCCACTGTCTCAGATGGGGTTGCCTCCATGCCCTGCAACTGTTTACAAACTCTTTCAATGATTTTCCCACTCCTTACACAAACTCCGCCCTCTTCCTATGGTTCTGCTTATCTCTCCCTCCCCTCTTTCCCCTCTGCAGGAGGGAGAGCCTGAAATGGTGAGCAGGACACTTCTCTGGTTTATGTTCACGTCAAGGGACAATTTTGCAATTGCCACATAGGCAATTATGTAAGCTTTTCAAAAGCATGGAAAATTTCTAGAGGAACTATGAGCTGTACACAGTTGCAAGGCTCAAGCTGATTTTAAAAATAAGTAGATAGATGTTACCCGAAGACCAACCCATGGTTCAAAATCTCAGAAAATCCAACCTGGTTTCTCTTCTTCCACTGTTTTTCTCTTCACTGTCATAAGTTTTAGTAGAATGATAATACATGTAAGGGACTGAGTTGCTATTTTAGGCTGGCATGGGAATCAAAGTCGGAAAAATGAAGACCCCAGCAGCTGGCCCTGTGAACGAAGTTCTCCAACCTCGAATTATCCTCCATACAGTGACTGTTTTACTCACTTCTTTTCTCCCCATACAAATCCATGGGAAACAGACAAAACAAACCAGAATGGAGTATAATTGAAATTTTTGGCAAAGTGAGATAAAAGAGTACATGGTAGCCTGGTCTCCCAAAGCTGGGGGGTCAGATGTCAAAACTTGAATTACTCATGGACCATACAGGGTTCACACCTCACAGTTTATAAAAATGCTATGAATCTCTTGTTATAGAAATACACATTTGCTGGACGAAATTTTCAAAATCATCTTCTATGAGTGAAAAAACATTACATCAGTGGTTCAAAGGAACTTAGTGGCAGGACTCAGAATCAAGGACTCCTGACTATTAAGGGCTATTAATTAATGTATTGCTTTGACGATGGCATGCAAACGTTCATTCATGAATTCAGCAAGCATTGGTTGACTGCCTACTATGTACGATATGGTGGCAAATACTGAGAATACCTTTTATGAGGGTAAATAAGAAGAGATGTCTGCTCTCAAGGAACTCCTAATAGTGGAGAAAGGCATATAAACTAAGAATCGCAAGAAAGAGTTACGATACTAAAGTAGAGGAAGCAGTGCAAAGGTGGCAAAAAGAAAAAAAAATACATTGGTTATATCAGACAAGACCATCACTGTTCTGGCTTTGCAGAATAGTGACCTGCTATTGTGTTTAAGAAGTCAAATAGGGGCGCCTGGGTGGCTCGGTTGTTAAGCATCTTTGGTTCAAGTCATAATTTCAGGGTCCTGGGATTGAACCCCACCTTGGCTCCCTGCTTAGCGGGGGGTCTGCTTCTCTCTCTGCCTCTCCCCCTACTATGCTCTCTCTCTCTCAAGTAAGTAAATAAAATCTTAAAAAAAAAGGGGGGGGGAAAGAAGTCAAATGAGCCTTTGTTCTTAAATTATCTTAGAGAATCAATTACTTGTGGCATGTCTTAAATTCCACTTTAGGTAAAACGTAATCTGTTTTATGCTTCCTCTGATTATTCTGGGTTTGTTCGTGCATAATTTTAAGGAAGTGTTGCTCTGTGGTTTTCCCATTCAGATTGTTCTAAAGTGACGTTCACTGTAGGATTTGGCCGACATGCTAAGTAGTCGAAATTTGGAAGGGAGTGGGCAAAAAGAGACTAGTTCCGATGTGAAAATTACATATAATTTCTTTCCTCTCATTTTGTGAAAATCTTAGACCCACAGTTGTCAGGGATTGAAAAGAACTTTAAGCAGATTCATGCTTCTGAGAGGGTTTTTGTTATTGTTTTCTTTTCAAAATCTTTGAATCTCAATCCAAGCTTTAAATTTCTAAATTGATTATTCCATTGTAATTTTCCTGTGGAATTAATTCCAGTTTTAAGGGGCTGTCCATTGACATCTTCCTGATGATACTTTGAGAGTCTCAACTGTTTATCCTATCTTTCCCACAACCAGGTAGATATTCCTAGATGGGACGTTAGTGACTCTCTAGAGCGGGTACTGATCTTGTGCAAATGTAATGAGTGGGAGGGAATGATATTGTATTTTGAAGCTTACAGTTGAGTCTGACAGGCAGATACAGAAGACAAACTCTCAGCCCCCTTGAAACCCAGTGTTTCTTCCAGAATCTCTAATTCAGCACCCACCAGTCTCAACCTACGCAAATTCAGCAAGACGAAGTAAGATAGAACGGTCTTTGTTTTTTCTCTCTAAGAGAGTTTTAAAAACAAAAACAGAATTCAAACTGCAATTTCGTTAGGAATAACAATTTCCTAAACATCTTCCCCTTCCCCGTTTCTCTCTTCTTCTCTTCCCCCCCCCTCTCCAGCCTATAGCATAAAACTAGAGAAAAGATGAAATGTAAGGAAAGTAAGGCAGATGAGGCCCAGCGCACACATAAACAACATAGCCTACCATTATCATTGCATAGTGTTTTTCCTAGTTTACAGTATGTTTTCTGTTTTACATAATAATAGCTTTGCCCCAGAGAGGTGCTAGGAGGATTGTACATTCAATACACTAACGAATTAAGAGATTCTATAGGAGTTCCTCGCACATAAAACTTTCAATAGGTGTTAGAGGGTATTACTATTAGTACCCATGCTATTGTCTTTACTACCGTTGTTATAGTCACGGTTTGTATAACCATTACTGAACAATTCAGCAAGTATAAGTTCACATTTAGTTCACATTTCCTAAACTAAGATAACTTAGTTTAGGAAAGAATGTCTATTTCTAACTCCCAAATTCCTATCAATGCTTATTTGGCCATTTAGGGAACACTCATACTGGAATTTCTTTTATAAACCACAAGGCACAACTATACCTTAAGTATGACTTTATTTGAAGGCTTGCTATAAAAGATTTGCCTCTGAAATAACTTGGAAGCATTCTAAGTTTCATAGACAAGCATTTGCAGCCCAGCTGCGGTCTACTTCTCCAGCCTTCGCAAATGCTGTTCCCTTCTGTCCATCTGACATACCTGGGACGGTGGGCAATTAGCCACTCCCCAAGCATGAATTGTACTTTTATGCCATCCTGACTCTGTATGCCTGCTGTTCTATGTGCCTGAAATAGTCTCTCCTGCTTCTCGTCCAAGTCTGTTATGAAGCCGTCTTCTTTTTCCCCAGCTAGAAGATATCCTCCTTCTCTGCTTCCGAAGCACATCCTTCATCCTACATGCTAGGATACACCGTTCTCCCCATTAGTCATATCCCAGTGCATGGAAATCCTTTTTTCACACTGTGAACTCCTTCATGGGTACAGCCCTGTCTTACTGGAGAATATCCCCAGTGCCAACCAGAGGACCCACACGTAGAAGGACTCCCTTTCTTGGTTGTTTGCCAGTTTCAGGCAGGAAAGACCAGACAGACCCATGGCACAGTGATAAGTTCCTGGTTCAGCGTTGAGAACAGAGCAAGACCAGAAAAGAAGACTAGGTTTATTATCCTTAGACTTACCTAATTAGCTTTTATTTGATACCAAAACAATATCTGAAACAAAAGTCATAATTATAATCGTAAAAATAACAGCTATTTGTTGAGTACTTACTATGTTCCAGCCACTGTTCTCATATGTCATGGGCATTACTCATTTAATTCTCACCAGTCTATTAGTTATGTGATGTTATTTTTATTTTATTATTTTATTTTTTTTAAATATTTTATTTATTTATTTGACAGATGGAGATCACAAGTAGGCAGAGAAGCAAGCAGAGAGAGAGGAGGAAGCAGGATCTCTGCTGAGTGGAGAGCCCAATGCAGGGCTCAATCCCAGGACCCTGGGATAATGACCTGAGCCGAAGGCAGAGGCTTTAATCCACTGAGCCACCGAGGCGCCCCTGTTATTTTTATTTTATATTTAAAAAGAGAGAGATAGAGAGAGAGACAGAGAGATTAAGAGTCTCTGCCCATGGGCATACAACAAAGAAGAAGTAGATGCAGAATGTGAAGACAGAATTCAACACAGGCAAATTCTGCAAAGTCGGAGTTCATAACCACCATCACCATGCTATCTGTGGTGGATGAAGAAGACTTTAAAACTTACAGTAGAGGGGTGCCTGGGTGGCTCAGTGGGTTAAAGCCTCTACCTTCGGCTCAGGTCATGGTCCTGGGGTCCTGGGATCGAGCCCCGCATTGAGCTCTCTGCTCAGCGGGGAGCCTGCTTCTCCCTCTCCCCTTTCTCTGTCTGCCTCTCTGCCTACTTGTGATTTCTATCTGTCAAATAAATAAAAATCTTTAAAACAAAACAAAACAAAGCAAAAAACTTACAGGCGATAATAGACTTATTCCAGTATAAACTAAAGGCTGTTAAGGGGGTCTACAGGGATGTGTTTTAAATTTTTTTTTTCACTACGCCAACTACAGATAGAACAGCTTCTCATTGGTTAAAGCCATGACCAAATCTATGACATATAAAATCCACTGGAAGTACTATGCAGGCTTTTCCCCTAATCTGGGCTCATCTTTCCAATCCTATGTTCTCTCCCACTAGTTTCTAGCATACATGCTTCACATTCACCAACCCTTTCACACCACCCTGCCTGCTGCCCTAGGTAGAAAGGCAGGCTACTTTGAAAACATTGATTACACTGTTTGCCTGGTCTCTCTCTCTCTCTCTCCAGCCCCTCTGACAACTTTTTCTTCTTCACTTTTCATAAGCCTACTCTTAATAATATAGTGGTAATAGTTTTCTTTTGGTTATTTTTTTCTATGTTGTAACTTTTCTATCCTATACCTTCAACCTCCTCTGTATATTTTAAGTGTTTCTCATAAGTAACATGTAGTTGGTTCTTGCTTTAAAAAAAAAAAATCCAGTCTGACAATATTGGTCTTTTAATTGCAATACTTAGTTCATTTATATTTAATGTAATTATTGGTATGATTGGGTTTAATTCTACCATTTTGCCATCTGCTTTTTATCTGTACTACCTGTTCTGTATTCTTTTCTTTCCTTTCTTTTGGTAGATTGTTTTTATAGTTCTGTTTCCTCCTATTAACTTGGTAGTTATGCATTCTTTTACTTTGATTTGTTACACTAGAGATTACAACATGTATAGATGACTTACTGTAGTCTAAGATAAATGAGGATATGTACCCCTTCCCAGGCAATGCAAGAAACTTAGAACCCTTTAAATGTTTTTATCCTAACATGTTATTTGTAATACATTTGGCCCTATAAGATTTTCTTATTACAGTTTTATATCAACATTAAATATTTATCATTTCTGAGGTTCTTAAATCTGTCCTGTATCTTTTAAGTTTTCATCTGGAATAATTTTTTTGTCCCAGAATAGTATATGTTAGTATTTTCTTTTGCATGGGTCTGTGGATGCAAAATTTCCCTCGGTGTTTATTGGAGAATGTACTATTTACCCAGCATGGGTTCCCAGATTACTTTTTTTAAAGAAAATTATCATCCATTGTCTCTTTAAACATTGTTTCTCCCTTAATATATTTCTCATTTCCTTTCGTGGACTCTGTTAACAGACATGTTAAAACTTTTCACTAGTTCCCATATGTCTCTCACATTGTCATCTGTGTCACTCTCTCTTCTTTCTGTATGTTTTAATCTTTTCATAATTATATGATTTATTCTGTATATTTTTCATATTTATCTTCCAGTTCATTAATTTTCTTTTCAATGTGTCCAGCCTCATGTTAAACCTCTCCAGTTGGATTACTGATCCATTAGATATTTTTCTCTCTTCTAGAATTTCCATTTTGTATCTCTTCATAGTTTACTGTTATCTAGTAACAATATAGATCTCATGTTTTATTATCTATAACATATTAATCATACTTATTTTATAATCCATGTAAGAAAACTTTTTTCAAGATTCCCGATGGGTTTCTTATACTGTCTATTGCTTCCTTTGATTTTCCACTACACTATCTTGATTCTTTATGTATCTGTTTTTTTCTTAACCAAGTGTCAGATATTGTGTATGAAAAATGGTATAGATAATTTGAGACTAGGATGCAACCTTTCTTCAGAGAGTATTTTGTTTCCTTCTGACAAGTGGCTAGGTATACTAGCAGCCCTGAATTATCTTAATTCAATCACAAAATGATATGATTAGAAGCCAGCTTCAGTGCCTTCTGGGGAACATCTATTTCAGGCCCACAGTTACTCATAGGTTGTAGCCCTTTAGTTCGGAGTCCCAGCCTAAAACTTGTGAATTTACCTTCCCTCCTTGGCAGCATTGACCTGCTTTCCCTCCCCTAAAACCAGCAGTCTTTCAAAGGCTCAGCTCACCTCTGTCTCCCATCTAACTTCCAAAATTGGCAGATGCTTCTAGGGGAAAAGCAGTACCAAACACAAAGCTTACTTCTCTGGGATTTTCCTAGACTTGATAGCTCTCTGGTGACTTAAATGTTTTGTTTTGTTTTCCTCTTAAAATTTTGTCCAGATTTTGTAGTTTCTTTAGCAGGAGGGAAAGAACTGTTTGCTAACATGTTTGTTTTCACATATAAAAGTTTTAAATGTTTACATAGTCATATTTCTTGATTGTTTTTCCCCTGTCATCCATAAAAAGGCCTATTCTACTTTCAGTTATAGCTAAATTCTATCTGGTATTGACTTTGGAATGAGCTGTGAGATAAGGATTTAGCCTACTTTTTCCCCAAATAACTAATTATTGTCTAACTGTAAATTGCATAATTCATGTCTTCTCTTGAATTTTATACGTGCGTGAGTACACACACACACACACACACACACACACATACACATTCCATTACTGTGCTAAGCCACCTTTATATCACTTTGGGTTTTTCTGGGATTTTCTATTTTGTTCTACTGTTTGTTTATTTTTACACCAGTACTTCACTGTTTTTAATTACTATACCTTTATGTCTCTATATCTGCTGAGAAAAGGCTTCCTCCTTCCACATAGACCCATTACACCTGAAGTTTGTTTTTTGTTTGTTTGTTTTAATTTTTTGACTAGTCTAGCATGCATAATTTTATCAGATAGATTTTAAAATATTTTTTCACAACTACCAAACCTCCCTTCCCAAATACACACTCAAAGAGAGAAACCGCATTGTGAATTTCATTCAGATTACAATGATTTCAGAAAGTATTTTTAAGCAAATCGACATCTGTATAATATTGAGGTTTCTCAACTAAGAACATATTAAATCTCTCAGTTAAAGTTTGTGTTTTCATACAAATACTACATGTTTCTTAATCAACTTGTTCCAGTATATTTTATACTTCTTATAAATGAAATATTTTCTTCAGTTATATTTTCTAATTATTAATATTTCTAGTTATTATAATAGGAAAACTAGTGATTTCCCCCATTATTAATATTAATATTGCAACAACAATGTTACTTATCATTTTTAATTATTTCTGGTGTGCTTTGTCAGTTGATTCATTTGGTTTTTGGAGCTATAGAGTTATATTATCCAGTAGTGAGAATTGTACTAACTTCTTCACAATACTCAGACTACTTACTCTGTTCCCTTGCATAAAGACACATCCATTGGGTGGAATGAATCTCAAACTTCAGTTTCAAGCTTGACCCGTAATTCACCCAAACTGACCATTTATCATAATACCAATCTTTTCACCAAAGCAATTGGTTCAAGGATGAGGAACACCAGCCCAGACTCAATGGGGCATTGCTCAGTACCAAGTCACTGAGATTTGCAGGGGGGGGTTGGGGGGGAGGATTTGCATGTAATTCAAGAGTTTTCAAGGTTTTCAGAAGAGGAGCTCTCTCTTTTTCTGGACTGTGAGGTCCAGAAACACATGGTAGCCTCTGTGGCCATTCTGGGACCTCTGTGGCCATTTGACTCCCATGAGAGAAGCAACCCAACACACAAAGGAACACAGAGTTGAAAGACCTGAAGAGAAATCAAGCAGCAACACTAGAACAAGCCATGCTTGAAACGAAACCTATCCTGCAACATTAGAAGAACATTTTTTTAAGACAGTGAGCATTATTTGCAACTCAAATTATCTTAATGGATACACCAGCTCAATGCTGTATTCAAGAAACGCACCTAAAACAGAACGACAAAGAAAGTTTGAAAATAAGGCATGTGGAAAATTACACCAGGCAAATGTATGCAAACAGAAAGCAGGAACGGCAGAATCAAAATCAGGCAAAATTCAGGATTCAGACCATTAAGCAGGGAAAACAGGCATATTATGACATCTATAAGTACAGCTATGAATTCCTGTACGTCACAAACTACAACACCAAAACACATAAAACAAAACTCTGACAAGGAGGTATAACCATCATAAAAAATCACAGTTATAGTAGGGAATTTTGCATCAGAAATTGATGGATCAAGCAGACACAAACAAGCAAGGATATAGAGAATGTAAATAGTATAAAAAAGACAATGTTAAAAAAAAATTAACATTCTCTCTCTCTTCTTTACCAAGAAGAAATTGGAGTATCATGATGACCTACCATTAGAAAAGGTCTAGGCTGAGTTAGTTTTACTGTGAAGTCTAACCTTCAAAATAACAAATAAAAATAACAAATAAAAATAAACAAATAAAAATTTAGATAGTCTTCCTCTCTATTTTAATTCTCACTATACAACTTAGAAGTTGAATATGTTCAGAAAATTTCAACAGATCCAAAAATTCTTGCTATCTACCATCCAGACCTCAGAGACGAAATATGATCGGTTTTTGTGGTATCTCTATCTGAACTTTTGTTTTCTGAACTCAGGTACCAAATAAATTTGAATATTGAAGGAATATTTGCCCTTTCTATTTTATTTATCTTATTCAAAATATTCTGGACTCCCAAAAATGATTTAAAATTACCAAGATGGTCTACTAAGCTAACACAAGACACCCAAGTTAAAAATTTTAAGAAAAAAAATTTTTCATGAAAGCAAATGTTCTCAAAATATTAGTATCCAGTCACAAAAGAATAATATAGCATGACCATGTATATATATTTAAGAAAACTATAATTATTATAGTAACAATTCAAAAGAAAAATACTGTATCCATAGATGAAGAAATATATTTATATAAATATCACAAAAAATTCCTAATAAAAACTCTTAATAAAATAAGAACACATTATCACCTTTCATTTTTCTTCATATTTTCTTCATATTCTTCATATTTTTCTTCATTTTCTTCATATTTTTGTCTTATTCTTATATTTATTTTAAGAAATATAACTAAATATATTAAAGAGCTTTAAATAAGAAACAACAAATATTTTATAAATGGTAAAAATTTTAAGGGAAAAACATGAAACAAGTTGGGACCGGAGAGGGAGACAAACTATAAGAGACTCAATCTCAGGAAACAAACTCAGGGTTGCTGGGGGGTGCAGGGAGAGGGAGAGGGTGGCTGGGTGATAGACATTGGGGAGGGTAAGTGTTATGGTGAGTGCTGTGAAATGTGTAAGCCTGATGATTCATAGACCTGTACCCCTGAAGCAAGTAATACATTATATGTTAATAAAAAAAAATTTAAAGTCATTGCTATTAAAAATCAGAATCAGATCAGGATTTCTTCTTATTATTATTTTTCAAAATTACTCTGGATGATCTGAATAACGCATTAAGGCAAGACAACAATAGCGTGCGCTTGTGTGTGTGTGTATAAAGATAAATTGTGCTTATTTGCAAGTTTTATATTTTACGTTTAAAAATCCCAAGACATAACTAAAAATTATTAAGACTAGTAGGCAAACGTGGGGCACCTGTGTCGCTCAGGTGGTTGAGCATCTGACTCTTGGTTTCGACTCAGGTCATGATCTCAGGGTCATGAGATGGAGCCCCACAGGGGGTTCAGCAGCGAGGAGTCTGCTGGAGATTCTCTGCCCCTCCCTCTGCTCATGCTCTCTCTCTCTCTCTAAAACAAAAAATACTTTTTTAAAAAAGACTAATGGGAGCACTTGGCAAAGCATTTTTATTTTATGGAGTTAAAAATGGGCATACATAATTATCACATATACAGTAGAGATAGAGAGTATAAACGTAACCAGAAATATATTTAACAAGTAAATAACATATAAGAAGAATATGTAAAGAAGCAAGATATAAACGAATCTAAAGAGAAAATTTTCCTAGATGGAAAGACTTAGTATCACTAAAATGTTAACCCTTCCAAATCAGAACATAAATTTAATACAACAAAAATTAAGACCTTTCAAAAGGTTTCCTTTAAACCTTGTTGTATACATTAAATATTTTACAATATAAAATTTTAGGATATAAAAGAAGAAAAAGACCCTAAATAAAGGAATTTCTGAGTATAAAGTATAAATGGCCTATAAGCTCCGGAAATAATTTAATAGAATTCAGACTTCCATTTTATAAGGTATGAGAAAGCCCGTCCTCACCAACACAGAACAAAGAACTGTAAGTAATAATGTAATGAAAACCCATCCTCTGATTACCTTGTCTTAAAAAAACAAACATAACCAACACAGGTGAAACTCACTGAAGACATTTTAGATTCCATGCCCCCATCCCTTGAGGGAGCCGCTCTCCTGAATTAGGAGTTTACCATTCTCACCCACTGCTTTATATTCTCACAACAGGTGATACACACAGAAATGTTGACATGTTTCTAAGCTTTACATAAATAATAAAAACCTGCATGCATTCCTCTGCCATTTGTTCATTTTATTTTGGAAAATAGCGTGTTTACAAGATGTTGATGCATCATTTAGTGCCTGCTCATTCTCGTTTTTCATCTTTGAGTACACACATCATTCCTGGGCTGCGTCCCCACATCTGGGAGCTCCTAGTGAATTTCTTTCACTGCTTTGTATTTTTCCACCACCTTCTGTGTGGTTTTTCTCATGCCTACCCCTCCCCATCTCTGATCATCTTTCAATGTTGATTCTGTTCTTTTTGATTCTCAGTTTTCATTTCGAAACTGATCATATTTTCCCTTTAATTTCTTTCTTAAGTAGGCCAGTTCTCCTTTCCACTCACCATGACTCTTAGTCCTTTGAGAGGATGGAGGAAATTTAATCTATTGTTTTTATTTCCTGAAGTCATGATTATTCTAACATGCAGAATCCAGCTTTCTTGTACTTGTCACATTTCTTTTTCGTTTTTTAAAAAAATGATTTGGGGGCGCCTGGGTGGCTCAGAGGGTTAAGCCTCTGCCTTCAGCTCAGGTCATGGTCTCAGGGTCCTGGGATTGAGGCCCGCATCATGCTCTCTGCTCAGCAGGGAGCCTGCTTCCCCCTCTCTCTCTGCCTGCCTCTCTGCCTACTTGTGATCTCTGTCTGCCAAATAAATAAAAATCTTTAAAAAAAATAAAAATAAAGAATGATTTGTAGGAGATCCCTTTTCCCCTGCTTCTTATTCAGCTTTACTGAGCACAACTTCACCTCCTGATATCTGCCCGATAGTATTGGTAGATTACCATCACATCCATTCAGGATGCACCTGGTTCCCTTGAGTGGCCCCTTAGAACTCGGGCTGGAAATCTGGACATTTGAAAGATTGTAATATTTTCTTATTCAGGAAACTGAGGAGGGAACAGAAGGTAGACATAGATGGTGAGTAGCTAAAGCCCACGTAGGGGCATGTTGTCCACAGGCACTCTCCCAACACATGTCTTGATTCTCGCCGCAGCCAACTCCATTAAGACAAACTCCTCTTCAATTCCCCTCACTCTTGCCTTTTCCAGTGAAAAATTAACTCCACGGGAAATCAGGTCAGTGTGAGAGCCCTTGGCTCAAAGACATTTTATTAATGGTTACTGCTTACTTATCTCTGTTGAGTCAACTTTTCTCAGTGGATGTTTGACTTTCAGGGACCCTCTCCCCGCTTCTCCCGATTGTCTTCTAGTTTGCCCCTTTCTAAGAAGAGGGTAAAGTGTGCTGTCCTTGGTCCCTAGGCCTTTCTTCCCCTCCAGCTCCCTTGTTCCTCTGCGGGGTGGAAGTACACTCAGAGCAGGGACCCATCCCTCCAGTCCTCAGCCCTCTGAGGATTGTTAAATAGGCCTTTAAAGTCCCAAATTTATTGCCCAGTAAGTGTACCAACTGCAATGAAGCTAGATCTCTATTAACACTGTCTTTGCTGGAACTGTCCTTGGTTTACAGACAGATATTCAGTCTATGGCACGAGGCTGTGGCTGGTCTCTAGCTGATGGAGCATTGATAGGAAAAACCTGGGGTTTTCATGGGGAACAAGGCGATTGTGTACTCTGGTGTTCTGTGAATCACCGGGGAATCTTGCTAAAACTACAGGGGCGGGAGCTGGAATCTGCATCCCTAATGAGCTTCCCGATGACGCCCAGGTTGCTGACTGCAAACTGCGCTTTGATTAGAAGGGCTGTGTTTTAGTCAGGGTTGTCCAGAGAAACAGAACCAATAGGACACATATCTAGGAGTGTATTCTGAGGAATTGGCTGAAAAGGCTAAGAGGCCCCAGGATCTGCAGTCTGCGAGCCGGAGATCCAGGAAATCCTGTGGTGCAGTCCAAGGCCCAAGGGCCCGGGAGCCCACGGTGGAGAGTCCTGTCCCAGCCTGAGGCCCTGGGAACTGGGGACATGGAGAGCAGAATATTGATGTCTGGGCTCATGCAGTCAAGCAGAGGGAGAATTCAACCTCCCTCAGCCTTTCTGTTCCATTCAGGCCCTCACCGGATTGGATGATGCCCACACACATTGAAGAAGGCCATCTGCTTTATTGAGTCCACCCATTCGAATGCTAATCTCTTCCAGAATCACTGTAGGGATGCACCAAGAAATGTTTAACCAGATATTTGGGCACCTCGTGGCCCAGTCAAGTGGATGCCTGAAATGAACCACCACAGGCTTTAAGCATGCAGCCTGTGAGGCAAGAAGGTGATGACTGGCCGGCCCAAATGTTAAAAATAGCAAATAGTTACAAAAATACTGACTACGTTCTAGCCGCCACACTAAATGCTCTCCATAGAGTGCAACGTCTAACTGCCATGACGCGCTGGAGTAGGGACCATATTATTTCCATTTTATAGGTGAGGGAATTGAGGCCCAGATTCCGATAACTTATTTGAGATTAAACATCTAGCCAGGGGCAGAACTGAGCAATCTGACTTCAGAGTCTCAACTGGGAACACCATTTCTCCCAGGGCAAACCTGAGGCCACCTGTTACTCCGCTAGTCCACAGAAGGCAAGGGTCCTGCCATGATTATAATCACTAGGTTTTTGCTTAGTGAAACGGCAGGGATGTTGAAGAAGATGACCTGGGAGTTTCCTCTGAAATGTAAGACAGTGTGTATGCTTCCTTCCAGGTAAAGAAAGAGCTAGAGCTTTCCCGAAGGAAGAAAATGAGAGCAGGGAGAGAGGAAACAAAAGAGAACTCAGTGAGAAAACAAAAGATATCCTCACACTTCAATTTAGAGAAAAGAGAACTCCCACCTAGCAGAATCTTGAAATAAAATTTCCTTAGAAAGCCCCAGAAAAGTTGTATCCTTGTAAGTCAAAAGGATAAGGGGAACTTGTGCTTCTCTCTTATTTCCATGGGCGCAGTTCTGCTCCTTCAAGATTCAAAACCTCACCATGCTTCCCAACCACCCCCCAAACACCACCAGAGTTCAGATTTCTTCCTCTGCATTCCAGAGGCCTTTATGAGGAACTCAGAGAAAGAAACATACCCTCATTCATTTGTTTATCTGCATTTCTTCCAACCTAGACTGCTTTCTTTCTTCTTTCTTTCTTTCTTTCTTTCTTTCTTTCTTTCTTTCTTCCCTCCCTCCTTCCTTCCTCCCTCCCTTCCTTCCTTCCTTCCTTCCTTCCTTCCTTCCTTTTTATTTTTAGGACAAGGCCTTAGCTTCAACACACACCTTGAACTCTAAGTACATTGGAAAGCTCTCTTCACTGAACTTTCGCTCTACAGTCTTGACCTAATTCCCTTTCCATTACTGTTATCCCTCAACCCATCCCAGGTTCATTAAACATTCCACTCTGCAACTTTATCATGACACATGGTACTCTGTCTTACTGCTAGACTTTATCAGTCCCTTTTCTGCATTACATTATAAACTGGGTGGTGAGAACTATGACCTCTGTCTTCTCATTAGAGCTGAGCTGAATTCTGCACATTGATTGATGCTCGTAAAATCAGATACTAAATGCAGAAGAAGAAAGGAAGGGAAAAGAAGTT
Organism: Martes martes; assembly: GCF_963455335.1. NCBI lineage: Eukaryota > Metazoa > Chordata > Mammalia > Carnivora > Mustelidae > Martes > Martes martes. The sequence goes on along the minus strand of NC_137895.1, from coordinate 27,982,608 downwards.
TAAACACAACGAATGTACCTGGAATGCCTAAAACAGATCCCAAACCAGTTTAAAACAAAGTCCTACGAACCTCAGAGCCTCTTTTCAAGAGCTCTTCCAGATCCTCTCCAATATAAGATCTCTCCAGATCCTAACTTCTTTTACTGAACACACCACTCAAGAAGGAATCACGCTTTCCCTTGTTCTTCAGGAAGTTCGCAAGCACCCCGGGGCTAGATTTACCATTGAACTCAAACGAAAACAAAAACAATAACTGAATGAAAAACAATTTTTTTTAAAACAACAGAAAAAGAAATTCAGAAAGATTTTAGAAAACAAAAATAGGTTAAATTCTGTTTTGTTTGAGGGCAAGATCCAAGTTCACGTCTGGAGACAGAATAAGCATAGTGCTGGGCTTTATTCATTTATTCTCAAGCGCCTTCCAAGGGCCATGTGCGCCCTTCCAGAAGGCCAGGAGTAAGGTGGGCACCTGTACTTCTCTCTTACAGGATGAGGCAAGAGCTTTAGTGATTCCTCCTTTCCCCCTAACCCCTCAATTGCAAATGCTTTCATTTTATACAAATTCTCTATTTCTGCCCTGAGCCATCATGATCAGGGGAGAGGGGCTGTGTGTCATGCCCAGAAAGAGAACCCAGAAAACCAAGACAAAGAGGGGAAAATGTGGGTTCTATAAAAAATTCATAACAATTGTGCACGACACATTTATTTCTTTGGCCCCCTAAAATAACTGTCAGTAAGAAATGACTTGTAGCTGAGTTTACGAAGTAAACATAAAATGTTATTAAAACTTTACATTCTCTGCACTCTCTGCGTGTCTCCTTCTCCCTTAGAATGATTTATCTCACTCATTTTTTTTTTTTTTTTTTAATGAACACAACACAGAAATTCAGATCTTTAGACTAGGTTCCAAGAATCCAGAACTTAACAGCAAAATGAAACACAACAACAATAAAAAATACTTCCAGCAATTTAAAATATTTCATGCAGTGCCCACTCAAAACATAGTCTCCATTCAGCCGGAGTTTGGGAAACTGGCACAGACAGGCAAAATTAACCCACAGCTTGTTGCTAGCTATTTTTTTTTTCTTGCTAAACTTCAAGATTTCTTACAATAGAGGGATATTTTGATTGTCTTATCACGATGGGAGAAAAGGTTTTTTTTTTTTTTTTTTTTTTTTTTTTTTTTTTTAAATTTATTTATTTGTTAGAGAGAGAGAGCAAGCACAGGCAGACAGAGTGGTAGGCAGAGGCAGAGGGAGAAGCAGGCTCCCCGCCGAGCAAGGAGCCCGATGTGGGACTCGATCCCAGGACGCCGGGATCATGACCCGAGCCGAAGGCAGCCGCTTAACCAACTGAGCCACCCAGGCGTCCCAGGTTTTTTTTTTTTATTTCGATCAAACTCTCCCAGCCTAGGCCCATTTATTTCTCCTCAAACACTCAACATCCTGAGTTTTTGTGTAGGAAAAAGAATCTTACCTACTGCAGACGACAGGCCTTACGGGGGAGGAAAACAGCAAAGACCGCCATCCTCCCCACAAACCATCCCAAACTGACAACCAGAGCTTTATGTCGAATGTGCTCATTTTCCATCTCCCACACGAAGTTGTCCCCGTTGAGAGGTCCTTAGCACCCGGCCTCTGAGCAAATGTCCTGAGAGCTTTCCTGAAATACTGATTCATGTTGAGCATCTTTTGGCCATTAATCACTACTTGTAGAGAAAGGCAGCTTCACCAGGAACAGCTCTCTGGTTCCCCCGTGATCGGGGGAGAAGTATATTCAAGTGCTGGAGAGAGAGAAAATGCTATTTTTTCCTCAGATAAAAGAATGGAGTCAGAAGGTGTTGAGAAGGCCTCTAAAAAGAAAATCGGAAGCAAATTCAACACTCAAGATAGATATCAACAACAGATATAAAATAAGCCAGTGTGTAAACTCCCGGCTTTGACTGCACTTCCTAAGACAAAGTTTTGCAGCGGGTCCTAGAGCCAGATGTCACACACATGCGGTCATTCGAGACCACAGTGGGTGGTGACAATGACCTGCGCTTCCAGGCTGGTTATTCCTGTGCCAGGCCCTCCATTAACCCCCACCCAGCTATTATTTATCCCATTCAGGATCCCAAGCAGCCTCTTAGGTGGATACCCTCATCCTAAACACTCATGGCCACTCCCACTTCTGCAATTGAGCGTTTCTCGGACTGGAGAGAGTCAATGTGGTGCGTATGCTGCGTGGTCCAAAGTCCTTCCAGGGGGCCAGAACGCAACCGTGTTGATGTTCCTGCAGCACAAGGTGTGAACAGGGGTACAGAAGTTAGAAGGAAGCCTATTTCTTCAGGTCAGGTCTTCCCGCCAGAAGGCTTTTTTGCCAGACCTAGATTTAAAAAACAAAACAACCAAAACACCACCCAAAACCCATTTTCAGAGGTTGAATGTTAGAGTTGAAGACTGGATGTGTTATCACCTCCATTGCACAGGCAAAGAAAATGGAACCGGGAGAGGATCGAGTGCATTGCATCTTGGCACAGGGCAGCAGTCTTTGGGCCGGATTCCAGCAGGAAATCTCCGATTCCAGAGCCCGTGCCTAAGCCCCACTCTCCTGCCCCACAGGCTTTCTCTGGAAGTCTTAAACACAGATGCCTCTGAAGTCTTTCTGCTTGTCCCTAAGACTTCATCTGTCCTCTCTGTTCCTCATTCCTTGCCTTTTCTGCAACCTCATCTGGGAAACGATTGGAGAGAGAAGAAAAAAAGGAAAACACTGTTTTTCCTTCAGTGAGAGCAGAAGGAGGCAGCTCCAGCCCTGGTCCCCTTATTCCTTTAGGAATTGGGATTCGTGCTCCTGAGGAGGAGCTGGGGAGCAGGGTGGGGGAAAGGAGGGAGAGGGAAGGGGAAGCGGGAGAGGGGACAGTGGGAGGACCAGGAGAGAGAAAGGACCTAGAGCCTAAGATCAGAAAGGACTGAAGCATTAAAAACATCCTAATAATTCGAGACGTCCCCATTGCTGGAGGGTCACTGTCCTTCATTGTCACACACCTTTGGTAAAGTCGGCTGCATAAAGGGATGCCTTCCACCAGCGAATGTTTGCCCAAGTGAAGATGCGGCCGAGCTACCCATCTGGGTGACATACCAAGAGCAGCCCACTCAGGCTGGTAAAATGATCTCACAGCTGACCTAGTCTGGCAGAGGCGGGGGTTCAAGGGCAGAGTTCAGAGGAGAGAGTGTGCTCCCTAGCAATCCGCAAAAACTTGAGAATGACACTGGACAGAAGAATGGGGGTTTGAACAACGTAGCTCTCGAGGGGTAGGGTGACATCAGGAGCCGCGGGTGTGGATGGTTGACTGCTTGCATGCAGACATCCAGCCTCTTCCGCGTGCCCCTCTTACCCTCCTACAGTCTAATGGGGTTTCTCCCAGGGGAGGGAGAGGAGTGTACCTGGGTGATCCAGAACCCTGCAATGCCCATGGGAGTGTGGGCTTTAGGAATGTTTCTCAGGGTCCCCATCAAAGCCTGAAAAGGGTTGAGACCCATTGTTTGTGTTCTTGATTTGAAATCCTAATGGCCAAACTTGAGCTTGGTGGCCTAACTCAGGCCAGGAACTAATCAAGCCCACACTTATCAGATCTCGAATGGGCTCAGCCTCTATGACCCAGCCTTCAAACCCCGGGCAGCTGCACCCCATGGCCCGTGTGTCCACACTACTCTCCTGGGCACTAAATTCAAAACGAGCATTTCATCTGGGTCCAGACTTAAAAGTGGGATTTTTAACATCACTTTCTTTCTGTCATGGGAGGCTTGATTTGCTGCTTTGTTCCCTTTTAAAGTTGGGGTTTGGATTCTCCACCACCAATGTGTACCTAAAACCGGGCAGATCGGCTGCGCGTACACTGCTGTTTCCAACAGGAACAGATAACCTCACTTTTTTTTTTAAAGTTTTTTTATTTATTTGACAGACAGAGATCACAAGTAGGCAGAGAGGCAGGCAGAGAGAGAGGAGGAAGTAGGCTCCCTGTTAAGCACAGAGCCCGATGTGGGGCTCGATCCCAGGACCCTGAGATCACGGACTCCAGCCGAAGGCAGAGGCTCAAACCACTGAACCACCCAGGCGCCCCCCTCACTTCTGATCAAAGAGTGTCTCTGCCACAGCAGAAAAGCCCTAACTGTGGCTGATCGGAAACGCTGGTGAAAAACTTACCCTCGGGTTCATCAGCTCTGCCAGGGGTCCTTCTCCAAATCAAAACGGATAAGGTTTTAAATATTAGTTATATGGGGGCATCCTTTTCTGTTGTGATGGCAGTGGAAAAGGAAATTTTTTCTCGCTCTTTCTCTGTAACGTCCTTTTATCAAAATCAGTGGCCAGGTGTCAGAAGAAACCATATTTAAAAACAAAATTTTAAAGCTAATCAGCGTATTCCTTTCCTTGCACTAATTTCAGAAGCGCATACACAGGCCTACTCGTGACACGCACAGGTCTATGGAGATTTTCCTTTCTTGCCGTTTCTTAAATCTTTCTCTCCTTTTCAGTGCTAACTCTACCCATTCTAATCCCCCAGCAAACACATATGTAGCACACCCACCCACCCACACAGGAACGCAAGTCTATGTTCTTGTTCCCCTGAAATCAATTTCTAGTGAAATCAAAGTTTTCACAGAAAAAAAAAAATGCTATATTAAGCCAGAGTGTACCCAAGATACTGAAATATATTTTTACTCTAATAACACCCTAAAGCCTTTTAACTATGAAAAAGTCAACTAATAACTCCATTTCAATTAGCTTTATCAGAACTTTAATTATTGCCTAACGTAGTGTTATACCAAATGACTAAGTTTAAAAATAAGTTTGTCCAACCACACATTGAACTGTTTTTATTTTATTCTACACAGTAGAGTGTTTTCCTGTCTAAGTTGACAAGTTCAGCGTGAGTAGGAGGAAGGAGGAAAAACAAAGGGACACTCGTTAGGAAATGAAGGCAGGACTTTCCTCATGAAAACAGACGGACAAAAACACACCTTTCAGAGCCAGAGAATCATAGCCAGCATTTTGATAAAAGAATGAACTTTAATCCACACAGATGAATCTGAGAAATCTTCTGGGAGAGATGCCATAGATTATTGCCATAAATATTATTAGCAGACTCACAAGGCTATAATCACTGTCTGTATCCATGATACCGAGTTTCAAATTAACATGGCTATTTTACTTGTGTTCCCAAATTTAACATTAGGGAATTTGGCCTGTGGGCCTATCATCATTAGGCAAAAATACATATTTTTTGTATATTTATATAAATATATAATATATATAAGTATATATTATAATATATAATACATATAATACATAAATATATATTTTATATGATTCTAGGAGAATTAGGTAGTGTAGGATGGTCAGCATTTATAAGAACAAAGTCTGAGGGTTTAAGAGTCACTTATCTGACCCCACAAAAAGTCCCATAGTGCCTTTGGTAAATGTTGGCTTTGGATAACATTTCTAGTTCTGCATGAAAGCTGGGTAATATCACTATTGCTATTCAAGGTGTATTTTCCTTTTTTTCTTCATTCTCTTACCCTTTCCCCACAGTCTTACCCTGCCAATTTTAGTCAAATGACCAGAATGATCTGGTTGAATTTGGGAGCTTCGAGAGGGAGTCTTTCTTAAACCCAGAAACCAAGATTTCTGCTTCCATTTAGTTTTGCTTGGACTCTCAGATGATGAAGAATCCTATCTGAGTGACCTGAACTCAACCTTGAAACACTGGAGTCCTCATCCGAGTTTCATACAGCCAAAGGAGGGTGACCTAAAATGGACGGGTACAGCTAGTTTCAAACTCTTTGGAAGAAGACAGTCTTAGTCCTTGGCCTGGGAGCATGGATGGGGCAGAATTCTTGGGGAAATACATTTGAGAGAGCACATCTTCATTCATCTTTGAGAAGGCAAGTGGAACCAGGGAAATCTCCATTTTCATGTCCTAACACCAGGAACTTTACCTGCTGGCACCTTAAAAAGAGCAAGTGTTCTGGATTTTTGAGTGAGTGGATGATGAAGGTTAATGCTACCCCTGCTCTTATCTCCTCCATAAGAAGAAAAGGCCATGGGCTCTGAAGAATAACGGGTCTCATACTAGAGTCTCAGGTTTTGTAAGGAATAGGCCTTTCGGATAACTGGGTTTTTCAGGTATCTAAACGTCAGCAAGAAAAGCCTTTCTGTTTGCTGCGCTGTCCGTTGGCTCGCCTAGCTGTACCTCCTAACGAAGTACTGAGCCTCTTACTGCACCCGCATCGTACCCCACACAGTTTCTTATTTCTCATTTCACAACTCAGGGGCTCCATGGTGGGTATAGAGTTTAAAGAAATCAGACTTTTTTTTTTTTTTTCCCCTCCCAAATTATGGCCTTCTTATCAGCCTGTTTATTATGATTTCTAGTTCTAAAATGAAGAGGAAAAAAAAAATCTAGCTGGGTTCCCTGGTAATGAAAGCTCTGCGGATTCCTGTGGCACACGATAACCAGGAAACTGAGTAGAAAGTGGTGAGGAGGGACGCCTGTGTGGCTCAGTCGGTTAAGTGTCTGCCTTCGGCTCAGGTCATGATCCCAGGGTCCTGGGATCGAGCCCCACGTTGGGCTCCCTGCTCAGCAGGGAGTCTGCTTCTCCTTCTCCCTCTTCCCCTCCCCACTGCTCATGCTCTCTCTCTCAAAAACAAATAAATAAAATCTTAAAAAAAAAAAAAAAAGTCTTCAGGAAAACTACTGCCAGAAACCAGGTTTGTTGACTTTCTACTAGTGTCCAAGAGCTCCAAATTACAATTATTTTAGGAGAAATGAGCCTGGAAGGATTTTGGAATTCACTCAATTATTTGAATGGAATGTACTTTTCCAAGATATTTCCTAGTCTGTTTCTCTGGTCTCCTTCAAGTTTCTGCTCAGCTATCACCTTATCAGTGAAGCCTTCCCTATGTTACGTAAAATAGCAACCTATATCCACCCCTCCCAATAGAACTCCCTCTCCCTCTTTTCTGCTGGGCTCACACGCTGTTGCACAACTGGTCTAATGTTCACGGTACCAACACGGCAGCCCTGCCCCTTAGCACCCTCACCATCTGACGTATGTATTCTACTGGCTTGCTTTCCCTTTCCTCCGAGAGTAGGTATTTTTGTCTGGTTCACAGCTGTATCTCCAAGAGCCCAGAACAAAGCTGGCCATATCACAGATGCTCAGCAAATACTTATGGACAAACAGATGAATTAATTTTAGCATCTTCCAAAGCTCTGGTCGAAGAGTTCCCAACTTCAAGGTCTTTGTATCTAATGGAAAAATCCGACCTGAAGGTGAACAGCTACAATAGGATGGGCTCAGAAAGCAGTGCGCTGGGATGTGATACAGGTCGGGTGCTGGTGCTTGACCGAGGACAAATCTGGATTCTAGCCTTGAACAGTCCCATGGCTCTATGACCTGGGGCGAGCTATGGAACTTCCCCAGACCACATCTCTTTGACTCAGAGATGACTAGAGTAGCAAATGTCAACTCTTACGGGTCTGTGATGAGGAGCCAGGGAAGGGATGCCTACAAGTGCTGATACTCTCAAAATCTACAAGAAGTGCCTGCAGCATCGGCTCAGAACTTCACAGAAGAGAGCACCAGATCAGCAGAGCAGGGGTTCTGAGGCTGTCCGGTGCTACTGGGGAAGCTCGTCAGTAAGAGGACAGAGCCTGAAATAAATGAAAATCCTTTTCACCTCGCATACAGTGAAGTGCATTATGGAATTTTCCTGTACTTAATGCATTAAACTTTTTTTTCTTCTTTTTTTTTTCTTTTTGTCCATTTTGAAACTTTTTTTTTAAAAATGAGATGCATATTTGGGGTAGGGGTTTCTCTCATCGGAAATGGGTTATTGATGGGTCTCCAGTAACCCAATCCAGCTTCAACCTTTCTTGTATCTCCACTGAGTTGCCATCCTCTCTGAATTGGAAGTGTCAGGGGAAAAAGTCCAACTTGGTATTGAAATATTAAGTATTATGGGTGCTCACCACCATACCCATCACAACCCACCATTGCTTTGGCAACAGAGGTTTTGCTAAGCAGAACATATTGTCCTTCCCAGAAAAAGAGTTAATTCCAGATCTGGTTCCAGATCATAACACTAAGTCTCCAGGAAAAACAAGCAGTAAATCCCCTTTCCAATCACTAGTGAATTTTTTTTTTCCTTTCCCTCTCCCTCAGTAGATCCCAAACTATTAACAGCCTCTTTAGGACAAATCTTCTCATCCCTGCATTCAAGAATCTTTAAAGACAGTGACACACAGCTCTCAGGTTCAATCAGTTTCACAGCTGATTGTGCTGTAACTTGGGTGAATATTCTCATTGCTCTTTGGCAACTGGGAGTTGAGAATTTCAAGATGGGAGAAAGTGCTCAAGGCTAGGACGCAGCTATATATACAGATTTAACACTAGTCTCTTCTTCTCATCTGCAAAACCTACTATAGTGGCGTAATCAGGCTAAGGGAAAAGGGGGGCATTATGTAAATTTGGCACTATCACAATCTTTTTCAATTGATCAAGATTCTGAAGTTCTAGCCTAATAACAAATACCAGGCAATTCTTAGTAAGCTTGTGAGTCAGTGATATGACTCAAATTTTACTACTTACTCTAAAAGACTAAAAGCCATAACAAATTGGGCAGGGACGTACAATATTAGTAACCACTAAATCATAACTAGTTGAAAGGCAACGCTTCTTCTGGCGACAATTTGCTTCGTGTTTAAAGTAACCATTACCGCATGTTTAGGAAGCAAAAATAAAGTAGTAAGAAGAGGAGAGGAAAACAACTCATTCCTAATTTGAGGCCTGGCTTCACAACCATATTTCTTAATCAAATTTTAAGTGCCCCGAAAAGGAGTTTTCTAGGGTGCTAGAAATGTTCTCTTCGTTGGGGTGTGGATCACATAGGTGCACAAGACCTACCAAACTCTCTACATTTAACTATACTGAATTTTCACATCAACTTAAAAAAAAAATTTTGGTAGCCCACACCCTGAAAGTTATGCCTAGGAGGTAGAAATATAAACCTAGAATTAAACTGGTTTTGTTTTTAACTCTGTTTAATAAACACTGCAAAAATGGCAAGAGCTATAACAACTGTGGGAAATTATCCAAGATGTGTTTGAATTTGAATTGTGCCATTTTCATATGCCATGAAAGTGCCTCCAATCTAGTAGCTCACACTAAATATCAGCTTTCCGTGCTCAACTTTTAGAACTCGGAAGTCATTATTGTCTGTACCAAAACAATCACTAACAACCTAGCTGTTCTGAAAAACATTCTTGAGTTCTGTCTGGGCTCCTTTCGGATGGGAAAAGGTGATCTAACTCCTTGATGCATTCACTAGGAAGCAGATAGCTGCTGGTGACCAGGCCCTTATTCAAAGAGATAATACTTTAACATGGGCTATAAAAGCAAGGAGACTGTTCTATCCGCCTATAGCCTGTGTTTAATGATTAACAGCACCCTGTTTTACTCTTTCGAGTCACAGTTCAGCTGATAAACTTATTGATCAAATAAGTTCTCTACCTACAAAGCTTCATATAGGGTGGACTCCCTTCCTGAGTCCCCTCCACTCCACTCCATCCCTCCCAAGCACCATGGACTCTCCAGCCAGACTTTGCGCACTGTTCTCCATTCCGCCTTCTTCATGCCAACCCCCACTCATCCTCCAGACGTAGCTCGTGTCCCTTCCTCTGGGAAGCCTCCGTAAGGTAGTCCCCATGTCCATTACAGCTCTCAGGACACCCCTTCCCTCAAAGCACATCAGGCCCAGTTTTTCTACGTTTGGTAACTTCTCTCTACCACCAGGCTCGAAGCCCTTTGAGGGCAGAGATGGTGACCCTTTGTGAACCCTGAGCTTGGCACAGTATGTGGCACAGAGGGGGACTTAATAAGTACTTAATGAATGTGGTCGAGACAGGACACAACTCCAATCGTATTCTAATCATTAGAAAGGATTGCAGGAGGCGGCGGTGGAGTGGCATGGTCAGTTAAGCGCTCGATTATTGATTTTGGCTCAGGTCGTGATCTCAGGGTTGTGAGGTCGAGCCCCACACTGGGCTCCACACTCAGCGTGGAGTCTGCTTAAGACTTTCTCTCCCTCTCCCTCTGCTCCTCCCCAACCCTACGTGCACTCTCGCTCTCTCTCAAATAAATAAATCTATAAAAAAATAAAAAGAAAGAAAAGAAAACATCCCAGGGGACGTAAAGGATAGAGTAACAGGGGAAATGCAAGAATCTGGGAGTCAGGAGAAGTGAGCTTGTGTCTAAGGCTTCTGTATTACGTAAGGCTGCATCTCTAACTCCATAACCGTAACTATGGTCTGACAACACAGACTGGCCACCTTAACCTTGTTTTAATTAGTTCCAGACTCTTATTATTCTTCCATCACAACCTTAAACATTATAGGAACACACTAATTTATAAGGCTACACATGACTCCAATCAGGTCTGAACCACATGGGGACTTGGAGATGGCAAGACTTCTGAAAGGGTCAGGGAAATTTTGCCTGTAAGTATCTTGAGGTTCTTTTAAGACAGGGCCCTTTGTTTCCCATACTATTGCAAAATAAATTAGCAAGAAGCTCTTCCGGCCTAGTACCTGCTTCACCGAGGTCTGCAGTAACGCTCTACAACCTAGCACTGAGCTGGGGACCCAGTACCGATGACTGGTACGTTCACATAGAAAAAGGGACTTGAGTTTAAATAAAAAAGAACACGTAGTTACTGATTCATTTATGACTAACTAGAAGAAGTCAATTCACATTATTAGCGATTCAAGCAAACGTTGCATCAGCTTACAGCCCAAGAAACTCAAAGCCAGACTGGTAACTTAAGAAAAGACTGCTTTTTGTTGCGGTGAAGGAAGTACTCACACCACTCTAGATTAAGAAGAGATCAAGAACCACTGAGTTCTGTTTGAAAACCACTGTTTGAAACAAAAGCATGGCCAAGTACCAATGGCTGGAAGGACCGCAAACCCTGGGAAAAGTCAACTTACTTCATACAGCAGAGAGACACGAGGCTTAGACAAGATAAAACTCACAAACTTGCCCCGCACGGGGCTGCCGGGCCACAGACACTTGCTGGTCCCATCTCTCAATGGGAGGTGCTCGAGATAGACCGAAGATCCAAAGGGAATCCTTTTTTTGTGCCCTTTACTGAGAAAATAGTTCTGAAAAGCACTACGTTAAGGACCCAGCTCAGGAAAGTCTGCGAAATAAATAGGCAACACCTGGGTTGTCTGTAGTTCCACTTTTAAGAAAGGAGTCCATTTTCCTTCCCATAGTATTTCAAAAAACACAAGTACATTTCTTATAGCTCTTGGCTAAAGCTGACTTTCAAGAAACTCTAAACAATCACAGTGACATCAGATTTTCATGAAACCGAGAAAACAATCTGTTCAATTTGCCTCCATGAGATGGTGTATTCAACTTCCAAGAATCCAACCATTCTTTGCTAGATGTTTTCATGTTTAACAGGCTTATTTGTATCCCATTTTACATATGGGGTGGTGGGCGCAGAGAGGCTAGGCAAATTGTCCAAAGTCTCAAGCTGGTAGCTGGTACAGGCCTGTATTCCAGCTCATTTTTCTGAGTCCAAGACTAGTGTTCTTTATACTAAGTCCCAAATGCCTCCTGAAGAAAGAAGCCTCCTTTTAAAACAGTTCTATGCCTTGTGAGACTGGAGAGCAAAAGGGCTTGACGGCAGAAAATGACCGATGCTAGCAAAGAGAAATCAAAACCTGCATGTTCTAACACTGAAACACCATGAATAAATTATACCCCTCAATATACCGGTAGATAGTTAAGAGCTCGGGTTCTGGGGTCCAAAGACCAAGTTCAAATTATGAACGAGCTATTTACTAGCCGTCTGAGTCTGGGGCAGATTACTTAAAACTCCCTAAGCCTCAGCTTCCCATCTACAACATGCAGATTAAAAAATGCCGACCTACCTATCTGCCAACCTCACCCAGTTGTTGGGAGGTCAAATAAGAAATGTACTTTGGTAACTTGAGGGCTCACAAGTGTAATTTACAGGAAATACACTTCCATCTAGTCTACTGACCCGAGGGGACAACACTGCCATAAATCAAGACTGGAAGATGTATCCAATCCTGTTCATGATGCAACTGTCAAATCTTGTCATCTTGGGTTTAGGTCTACTTATAGAATCTTTTCAAATAAAGTCCAATTTGCAGTCATCTCACCTTCCTACAAATTTAGACATTGCTCAGAACCAGAGAGAAAAGATACGAGAGACTTGTGGCTAACCTGTAATCACTAAAGCTAATTTAATCACCGATGGGCAGCTTTGTTAACTGGGTTCTTTTACAACCATGCGTGCAAGTAAAGGAAATGTTAGAAGAGCCCTAACATTTAAAAAGAAAATTTCTGAAAACATAAAATGTGGATTTTGACACACAGCAGTACCTAGGTTAACGTAGGAGCACACAGACCTTGAATTGATACAACACTTAATTTGGGGTTTCCGTTGCTGTAACAGAGATCTTCATTGTACAAATAAGGACCTAAGCAGGTAAGCTAAAACTAGACAAGATAACCCTCTTTGAAATGTTACAAGGGCTTCTCATTTGAAGACTGATCACTTAAGGTAATAATCACAAGCTATTAAGACAGTACTCATCTACCTTAGTGATGATCTAGAAAGTGTCTCTAAACATTTTTGATCAACTCACCCCTATCAACAGAATACACCCCCACCGTATGTGTATTTGTTTATAAAATACACCATGTGCTTATACATACACATGTGCAAAAATACTTGAAGAGAATGACGTAAAGGTACTTTGGAGATCACCTATCTAGAGAGTTATTAAAACTAAATGTACCCAGAGGTGACCATGTCTTCTGTTGTGATTTGAAACAATAATTAGCATTTGATGTGATGGTCTCCAAATATAGGAACGCACTTAACTCCACTGCTGTTTCCTGCCGGGTGGTCTCTATCGTGATGTTAGGTGTCTGGCCTACACTTAATCACCCTTCCATCTTCGGGAGTGGGGTTCACAAATGGCCTTCACAACTTAAAGGTACAAGGAAAGAGGCTAACAATGAAGAAGTTAAAAACAGCTTAGAAAATATTCTCCCTTTATAAAATGCATAGACAAAGACATTAAGCATTATACTTGAATTTCTTTAAAAATGCCTTCAGGAGCATGCTTTATTTATGCTTCCCATCCAATCCTCCCCCAAGCCCACTTTCCACCTAGTATGGGCCATAAACCTTACTACCACTTTGACCTGCATGTTCACAAACTGAGTGCAGACTTTGTCCCAGATTCATGAATTACGGAATCCCTACAGTAGTAGTTCCCAAACTCTCTGCCAAATGTCTCTGCTGCACAAATCTCGATACTCATCAACATTAAAATGATAAATATCACAAAAAGCCTCCTATAAAAGTCAGAAGCTGAACTCCAGAATGTTCCTTGTGAGATAAATTCAACTGTGAAATGACAGGAAAACACTTACAAAAATTGAAAATCCTTAACTGGAAATTAAATTGGAAGGCTTATCATTTTTCTATCCATTTGAAACGCTGAACAATACCAAAAGAAATCGGTTAGCTAATGTAAAACTGCAGTCAACAGACTGGTCCAGAAATTAACTGTTGAGGAAATGGTGTCAAACCTCACTATTGATACACTCTGTGGCTTACTTGCTTAGGAGCACCTTAAAACTACTAAACATAACATCATCTTTAATGTTTCTTCACTTTGGTTTCCTCAGAAAAAAATACAATTTTTATATAAATATAGATATAAATATATGTATATATATGGATTTGTATGTACATATGTTGAAGACTTACAGACATAGCCAGAAACTATAAATCATCACATATAAATTCCTCTGACTTATCTGTAGTAATAGAAATGACTTCAGGACTCAGCTTAGTTCGGTTAGGAATACAAACTATTTCACTACAAAAGTTTTTCATACCGTTATGTTTCAAACATGAAAAATAAACTATTGTTGTATTTTAGCAGCTGCCAAGTACAAAAGTTCAGGTACAGACTGAGAGGGGACTAAACACTGTGCAGTCCCCACACCTTCAGATAAAGAAGAAATCTATTGCTTCAGACAAGCTGAAATAAACTGTTGATAAATTCTCCCCCTGGCTTATCAATAACATCTTATCACATTAGCTGAAATGGGGGTGCAAAGGGGAGAGGAATGATCTTTAAACTTTAATATACAGTATAGCACTTTAACCTTTAGTTACTAAACACCGGAATAGTCGGGAATACTGCTTCCTTTTAACATGAAGGCCAATTCCAAGATCTGTAACATATATACAAAACAAAACTACTTCCAACTGGTAACCGTGACTTGAGGAAATCATTTGTGCAACAGGACCAGAAAGCGATTTTCTAGTGGCCTTTCCAGTCTAATAATATAGAAATCTTGCCGATTAAGGGTACAGATAGACAAGTGACTCCCATTCCAGACTGAAGGGGAAGACAACCCCATTATCCTGCATGAACTAGGGTAAGCCTTGCTTCAGCATTACTGAGCAAGACAGTACTTACATCTGGGGAAAAGGAAATGATTTTAAAACTACTCATTAAAATTCAGAAAGTAACATTCCTAAACGTATTGCCAGTAATTATGAACCCTTGGTGCCAATGGCAATGAATGGTTTTGAAAGCTGTCATCCCTTCTTGAAAGGATTTCTGAGAAACTATCTCAGGCAGTGTAAAAAGCCTTTTCAGTGATTACTATTACATTTCTTAAAAGCACACAGAAACGTGCTTTTACACATATGCAGGTCTGGGACACACCTGCGTGTGCATACAGCAGACACTCAAATGTTTCCATCCAAATAGCTAGGCAGAATACTGCCCGGAAGCAATCAATGAGAAATCTCAGCTACTGTACCATAGACAATTGTCTGGGGAATTATGAGGTTAAATTAAAGTCACAGCTAACAGCCGGATGCTAGGTCTCAGTGATGCTTACAAGCTTTTTAAAGAGCAACTTAACAGCTCTTTACATACCAGACATCACCTGAACTCTAAAATGTTTATTAAGTTCTCTTCTACTGCATTTCTTTTTAAGCACTGAAAAGTCTGATGTCAAAGTCTTCAAAAATTATTTTCCATCTGAGGATAGGTTCTAAGACACAAGTTTTAGGTACTAGAATTTATTCCTCAACTCTCTGGATCCTTGGCCTTCAGGTCCAATGATTTAGTATGCAGAACTTTAAGCACCACGCGGCTTCAGAGGAGGAGATACGGTTGGCAAATAGTTGTCAGAACTGGGGTGAGACTGGGGTAGACTGTACTACCAGTTGTTTTATCGCACATTCAAAATCTGAAACACTGGGAGGCTTTCTCGAAGAACACACTGAAAAATAAAACCGTAATGGGCAAGGGGGTTCCATGTGCTGTGGTTATAAAGCAAATACCCAAGAGTGACCTGTGAGGTACACGCACGGTTTGTATTCTAAACACCTGCACATTCAGCTGTGTATTCCTGTGTAGTATACAGAACCAGTCATTCATCAATCCCCAAATCTGGCTGTACTGATTTCATGTAACCTAAATTGCTAAGTATTTCCACTGTGAGCATGTTTACATAAATACCTCCCCAAAAAGCCACTATATGCTAAGTTACTTAACTGTGTAAGGAGAACTCAAAATTCCCCATTTTCAGTTTCCACGGAAGAACCATGTTATCCTCTACAACCAAAGAATTACCAACAAGTTTTTATCATACGGGGTAGTGGGATAAACTACACTTCAGCACTCTATTCTAGGTTCTTAGAATTTATCTGAAACAAGTCCAAAAAGGAGGAATCAAAAACTCACATTTCAACTTTTGAGAATAAAAATTCAAACGTACCTTTTGTTGAATTCCAGCTTAAGTGATTTTTATGTAATCTTGCAGCTGATGAAAAGCAAAAAGCAACCAATCTCTGCAGTGATTAGCCTGTTCTTTAAGACTATGGGTCATCTACCCCAGGATTTTCTAATCGAACAAGGATTCCATGGGGCAAAATAATTGTTTCTCAAAGGTGGGCAGAATGGAACATTTAGATCTTCACTTCAACAGGGAAGCAATGACATGCAATCCTTTGAGTATCACTTTGTTTGGTAGATGTTACCTTTGTCTCTCATCCTCATTTCATGAGATTAGCCTGGGAATGTGTCCATGTTTTGACTTTAGAGATTAAAAAAAAAAAAGTTACCCTGTGTTTCCTCTAACACCTAAATATGTATACACAGATCATCTTCACTCCTCTCAAATGTTTTTCAGCATGACCAGTGTGCAACTGACATTCACATAGCTTATAGAACCTAAGTCTTCTGAGAAACGTATCTTTTATAGCTGAACCTCTATAATCATGACAAGAGATTGATTAAAATGCCAAGATAAGAAACAATTTATTATAGAGAGAAGAAAAATTTCTCATCCAAAATATAGAAATCTGTACAACTTTGCCACAATCAATATACATGAACTGTACAAATTTACACCAGTTCATAATTTACCAAATAAAAGATGACTAACAAAGTTCACAAAATAGATGGTGGTTTGTGGAAAAGACTTTTACCCAATTAAGTACAAGGAAAGTTACAAACCAGACCTCCACTTTCTAAAAATAAGAAGTTTACTCAGTCTTAGAAAACTACAAGCTAGCAAATGTACAGAGAGCTGGCTGGTGCTAACACCACAGTTGAGACAGTGTCTTTTTAAGGGTCTTTTTTAAAGCCTGTTGCCACGGCAGATTCTGGTCACTTGCTACTCTCAAGGCCAAAAACACAATACAAGGTCTGACCATTTCCCCAGGTCATGCTTACTAGGTTTGTCTTATGTACATTTATACATATTTAAGTGCTAGGTAAAAGTCTTGTCAAAATTTCCAGTACTACCACATTTAAAATGTTGAGCTTTCCTATTGAGCTGCCAAAAAAGTTAACAATTTTCAAGTGTAATAGTGCAAATTTCCTCTGCAAGATCTACTGCAGAGAAAGGTTCTTTGAAATACAGATTTGCCTTAAAGGGGTTGATGGAAAAAATTTAGGTATAACATCTGGGAGAAACTGAAACCACCCTAGGACTTCACTCCCTAGCAAATAAAGTGATCATTTACTTGGACTCACAGGCTATTAAATCATTGAAAGGTACTGTCCAAACTATGGCACTGTCACTTTAAAAAATTTTTTTTTACCACTCTATCTTGTGCCAGATCTTCACAGCTGTGACATGGTTTAAATTCCATAATCCATCCCCAAGAGGAGCCCACCCAAAGCAAAAATCAAATTTATCCATCCATTATAAGATGATCCATCCATAGACTATATCTTAACCTGATACAGTCATCATATTGTAGTTTTTGGAAGGGCTTGTTCTGCCCAAGAGAAGTTCCTCCTTACAGCTGATTCTGCTGTCTACCATTTGCACGTTGCTGCTGTTTTGAGTGCTACCTCCTGCTGGTGAGGCTTCATACAGCACGCAGATGGAGCCATCCTCTCCAATTCTGTAGGACACTTCGTAGGGGTCAACCCAGAGTGTGAGTTCACTTGGGAGAAGCCTGAACAGCTCCTGACTGCTCAGTCCAATGCGCTGTGCTGCCTGTCCAATCAGAGGATCCATTTTATGGTTGATGCGAATACAACGGTAACCTGATCCCTTGCACGGCTTTTCTGGGAACCAGTGATGTTTATAATGTTCTATAGGGAAGAAAGAAAAGAACAGAACAGAGAAACAATGCTTTAGATCGTTACTGTTATAGCCCGCTGTAGCTTCCTTCTTCCGCTGGCTCCTTTGAGAAGTGAGAAATTTAAACTATCAACTTTTAAAAATGCCCAGTATTGCTCTCGCTGCTGTGTGTGTACGGGGCTGGGGAGAGAGCGGGCAGGGCTTTAGAAATAACACAGTAGCATGGGACAAAACAATCTCCAGGAACCAACCGGTCAAGCCGCCAAAACAGGAATCCGGCGCGCGGCCTCGGCTGGCCGGGCAGCCGGATGGCACCGGCGGCCAGGCGGGAACCTGTTTACTTTCTCCACCCCACCCCAGCCCAGCCGCACACAATGGGGTTTATGGCTCTGGAGGAGAAGCGCCACCGGACTGTTATCCCCAAAGGGAAGAAAAACAAGCAACCCTAAACCACGCTCTGGGCAGGGCTGTAACCGAACCGGTGACAAATCCGATGATTAATGGTCAGGGGTAGGAGGCGCGGGGAGACGGCACGTCCGTCCCGGGCTGGCCCCGGGGCAGCGGCGCGGTTTCCCACCCCCGGGCCCGGCCGCCTAGCCCACAACGGCTGGAGGGGGTTGGGGGAGGGGGCGTCGAACCAACAACCCCGGCCCCGCAGCTCCTTTGTCCCCAAAACCGCGGACGGTCCGAGGACCGCAGCTCCCGCCTCAGTGGCCGTAGTTTCTTTGTTGTGCGCCTGTTTCGTTCTCCCCTCCGTGGGCCAGCCGTGGGGGGGAGGGGGCGCCCTCGGCCCAGCCCCCAAACCCTCCTCAGGACCCGCCGTTAGCGGCCGCCTGGCGCGCCAGCCCCGGTCCCGCGGCGGGACTCGAGCGCTGCCCGCTTGGGGCAGAGACGCGGCTCCCGCGGCCCCGACGGCTCGGCCCGCCTCCCGCCCGGGGTGTGCGGTCCGTGTTCGCCCGGCGCCCCTCGCCCTCCCGCCGCGGCCGGCTCACCTGCCAGCAGCTCCTGGAGGCTCTGGCTGAAGGTCTGCAGCTGTCGTTCGCTCGTGAGCCCCTTGGTGCGGAGGAACTTGGAGATGAAGGACACGGCGGCGGCGATCTCGCCTATCATGGTGGCGGCCCGGGTGTAGAAGGGATGCATGGGGGCGGCGGGCGGGGGCGGCCCGGGGCGGCCGGGGCTCGGCGGCGCGGCCCCGACGGCGGAGCGGCCACCCCGGGCTCCCTCGCAGGTCAGAGGGCTGAGAGGAAAAGAGGGCGGGAGGGGCGGACAGCTACTTTTTTTCTCCTTTATAGTAAAAAAGTTATTTTCACGACAGGAGGCGGCAGGCGAGAGGAAGAGACGAGCGACGGCGGCCTGGTCACATCGCTCGGACTTCCCCAGCCGCCTCCGCGTCCAGCTCCCCAGCCTCCGAAGCTCCCAACAGTTGCATTTCCAGCTCGGAGGGGCGAAGAGATGCTGGCGCCGTGCAGTAGCTTTTATAGCGTCGCGGAAAGGAAGTGGCGTAGCTGGAGTATGACGGCCGACTCCAGCCAATCCGCAGATCGCACCATTGTGACGCACCAGATTCGGAGCCGGAGGGGGCGGGAAAAGTGAGCAGGGGGCGGATGCGGAGACTGGGAGGAGAGGGAGGAGCTGACGTAATCCGCTTGTAAACAAATAAACTCCAGAGCGGCGGCCGGAGACCGGCGGGCTGTGGCCAGGGGATCCAGCCGAGCGGGGGTGCGCGTGTGAAAGCCCCGCCCCCAGCTCTAGCTCCTCCTTCCCGCTTCAGCAACTCCGGGCCCAGCGCCAGGGCATCCTCTGCGAAAGTGCGCTGCCTGGGCTCGCGGGCGGGGAGGCTCGGTGCTGGGCAGATAAAAGCCGCCTTGCTCAGGCTGTCCGCGCGCGCGGATTCGGCTCCAAGTCCGCGACGCCGGTCCACTCGCGAGCTGGGTGTTTGTATCCCTTGTATCCCGTTCCCGCTCCGGTCTGAGAGGCTGGATCCCCAAGCTGGAGGCATGTGCGGAGCAGGGCGGTTCGGGTCCCCGTGCGGAAGGTGCGGAGGAAGTGGAGCAAGGGGACATTTGCGGGTCTTTCTGCAGCCCAGGGAGTCGAGGTCTCCTAGTAGAGGCGCTGCCAACTCCAGGGAGCCCTTCCTGCTCCACCTTCGGGGAGGAGTGGGGGGATGTCTTTGTAAAAGTTTAATTGCAAAATAAAGAAAAGGCTAGTAAGCCTTTTGTGGTTGCTGTTTCAGTAACTTCTGGAGGCAAACGAGAGGAGTGGAGACCTTACAGAATCCAACTTAGTGCCGATAGGAAAGCCTGCTATTGAAGATAAATGTAGTCACGCGGATCCCGTGAAGTTTAAACTGTATTGGGTGTGTGTGTGGGGGGGGGGGAGTTGTTTAATGCATTTTACACCGTTTAAACCCTAACCAGAGATTCTTTGTTTATAGTCCGAGTAACTGTCGGGCCCTTAGAGTTCTGCTGCTCATTATAAAAACAAGAAAATAAAGATTAGAGTTGAAGCTTGTGAAAGTATTAGTCGTAGACATTTGAGTTTACCGGAAACCTTACTTGCAAAACTAGGGGAAAAAATGACAATTGTATTATGGCTTGAGCCTGCTAAAATGATTAAGCCTAAGAGTGGGTTAACCCTAACTCCATTAAGGAGGAGGGGAAAAAAAAAAGATGGTGAGTCGGACAGATGGAGAAAGCAAAGAGGCAGAAGTTGAACTCTACCAGATGGAAATAAATACCCTGAGTTTAGTTGGTCATCAGTATTGCAAAACACACCACTTTGAGGGGTGTGTGTGTGTGTGTGTGTGTGTGTTTTAAAAATACTGCACCAAAGGGTATAGAAATGAAGCAAAAGTAGGACGTTATAAAGCGTAGGGAGAAAACGTTTTATTGTTTAAATGAAATATGCAAAACTGGGTTTGAAAGAACAACTTGCTGTTGTTGTTTTTTTTTTCATTCATACACAGTAACTAGTTACATGTGAACTAAGTTAAATACTTTTAAGATGGTATTGTTAAAAGCATTGAGTTTTGTGAACGTCTTAATTTTTTTGGTTGAGTACCTCAAAAATAATTGTAAATAAGGCACATTTGTTTCCTCTTAGGACTTTTCAGAAAGAACTGTGCTTAAAATAAACGTCATGGTAATTCACTGAGGACTTCAAACCTCTTTTACTACTCAAAAGGGAGACAGGGAAACAAGTAAATTCTTAAAATCATCGTAGCCCTAGCACAAGATCTTCTGATATCCCTCCTAACTCCACCCACCCTTAATCTCCGGCTCTTCTCTTTTCTTTCACCTTATCAGTCATTTGAGCATTAGATGATAAATCAAAAGAAGGTTTTTCTGCTCCAAGCCTGGTCTCCAACTTGGGCTCCTAATAATCCTGAGCTCCATTTGACCCCTCTGCAAAACAATTTATGAAGTTAACAAAATGCTAGCATTTGAACTCAGACTTGTCTCCCAAGGGCGTGTTCTCTCCACTTTTAACTGCCTTCCCAGGCAGTGGCTGGACCCCTTCTGAAAGCTGTTTAAAATCAGTTGAATAGGGTTACCAGAAAGTTAAACTCACCTGCACACTGTTTTTTTATCGTATGTGTATGTTTCCCTCCTTAAATCATTATTTTAAGTGACTAATGGATTTAAGAAATTACTCTTTGTGGGGAATCTAGGGAGAACTCAGGGAGAGAGCTGGAAATAAACATTGGTCCTAAATGCAAGCTTTAGATAGGGCACAATGATAATTACTAACGGTTTTCAGTTCTGGACATACATATGTTCAGTAGTATTTTTCCAGAGGTTTAGTCAGGCTCTTCCCATCTAAAAAACAAGCTGGTGGGGTGCCTGGGTAGCTCAGTGGGTTAAAGCCTCTGCCTGCGGCTCAGGTCATGATCCCGGGGTCCTGGGATTGAGCCCCGCATGGCATCTAGCTCTCTGCTCGGCAGGGAGCCTGCTTCCTCCTCTCTCTCTGCCTGCCTCTCTGCCTACCTGTGATCTATGTCTCTCAAATAAATAAAATATTAAAAAAACAAAAAAACAAAAAACAAGCTGGTGCTTCTCCACAGCTTTTGAATTATAAAAGCACTTTCTCATTTTGCTGTTGGGTTAAACTATTGGGCAGTCTCAAATACAGTTGACCCTTGAAAAATGCAGGGATTAGGGGCAAGGAACCACAAGCAGTCAAATCCATGTATTACTTTGGGCTCCCCGTAACAATTAACTCCTCATACCCTTCTGTGGATCAGAAGCCTTACCAATAACATAAAGTCAATTCACACATATTTTGTATGTTATACGTATTATGCGCTGTATTCTTACAATAAAGTAATGCTGAGAAAAGTAAATGTTATTAAATCGTAAGAGAAGATACATTTATAACATAGTATAGTATATCAAAAAGTCCTCATAAAAATAGACCACACAGCTCGAACCTATGTTTTTGAAGGGTCAGGTGTCTTGACCAACCCAACTCTCTTGGCTGTATGCAAGAGGCAAGTTCCTTGCATCTCCGCATTCTATTTTCTTCAGAAACTTAAAGGTTGTGGTGAGGACTAAGTGGAATAACCATCGAGACTACTTAGCACTCTCTTTGGCACTAAGGAAGCAGCCAAATGTATCTATTAGCTGGCTTATATCATCATCAGGCAATTTGATGATATCAAATTTATTTCCTAAACCAAGAAAAATTAAAAATTGAGGCACTAAAAACAAATAGGCAAACAAAATTTAGGAATTCTATCAAAGCAAATCCAGAAAATGAAGCTGGGTTTCAAAATAACTTTGCAAGTAAAAGCACAAATGCCAGATCCTTGGAAAGAGTGCTTAGACGTTTAGAAAGTACTTTCTATAGGGGTAACTATTGGACCGCTAACTCAAATTTCAAAGGGCTTGGGATTTCTATTCCCATCCCTCAGTACAACTGTTAACAGAATAATTTGCTCTGGACTAATAAATCTGTACACTTTATTATGTTGTTTTTTTTTAACCAAAAAGAGAGAGAGAGAGAGAAAAAAAAAAAAAAAACACCAAAACTTACATAGGGTAGGGGAATGGACTTCTTTCTTTATTTCATAGATGAGTAAAATTTAAGGATGAACACAGGATTGAAATGTTCTATTTTGCCAAAGATTTTTTTTTTTTAAATCACATTATCATCTGCTATCACTATCATTTTGGGAAAAGGATGACATTTTAACATCCCCAAAGTAGGAAAGGTAGCCGTGTTAGAACAAAGCATGGTCTTTCTAATTGAATAAATTTCAAGTCACCAAATGACACTTTTTGAATATCATCGTGGCCTGCATTTGGGAACTCATCTAAACTATTAATCTATAAAGACGATACCACTAAAGTAAGCTATTATGCTATTCATTTTATATGCCAGTCCCTCTGTCTGATATAATTTTCTCCCTCTCCCCTTTCCCTAGCTAATTTTTGCTCATCCTCCAAGAAAATTTTGTGACTCTAACTTGAGTAAATGTCTACGGCATTCTGCTTTCCCTTCCCCTGACTCTGGGACTCAGCAAACACACTAGATTTACTATGTTTACAAGTCTCTCTTTCTAGTGTGTAATTTTTTTTTTTTTTTTTTTTTTAAGATTTCATTGATTTCTTTGACAGAGAGAGACACAAGAAGAGAGGGAACACCAGCAGGGGGAGTGGGAGAGGGAGAAGCAGGCTCCTGGCCCTGCAAAGAGCCCCAGGCGGGGCTTGATCCTAGCTAGGATCCTGGGATCCTGGGATCCTGAGTTCAAGGCAGACACTTAAGGACTGAGCCACCCAGGCGCCCCTAGTCTGTAAATTCTTTGAGGGAAGGCATCTTATGTAATTCACTATTGTACCCCCAATGCCTAATGCCCAGCACATAGCAAATGCTCCTGAATGATGTTAAATAGACATATCAAACTACAAATGAGTTGAATTAAAGCCATGATTTGCAATTCATCAGACAGAAAATAATAAGGAGAGTTTCTGTGGCTTAATATTGGACAGTCAATATTTGAGAGGACAAGATAAGTAACGTTACTCCATGGCACTTTTTACCCTGGCTGCTGTGCTAGATTATTGCGGAAATTGCTTTTGTAAGTAAATGTTGTTTTAGGATAGACCACATTTCCAGAGAAAATGAAATGGAGGCCGAAGTAATTTAAA
Organism: Martes martes; assembly: GCF_963455335.1. NCBI lineage: Eukaryota > Metazoa > Chordata > Mammalia > Carnivora > Mustelidae > Martes > Martes martes. The sequence continues at coordinate 27,958,739 of NC_137895.1, read as the reverse complement.
TATGTTGCTCAGGAATATTGTGGTAACACCCACATTGCCAGCATTTCAGGGTTTTTTGCTTTGTTTCCCCTTATGCTGCAGAGACACGTTTTAGTCTTTTTCTGTCTGGTCAGCTATGGTGTCATTTGCATATGTACCACTCTCTCATGCTTCTATCCAGAAGTTGTTCAGGAAGGTTTCTTCCTATGCTCTCGTCTCTCAATTTAATCATGAGATCCAGGATTCCTGGATTACTGCTGGGAAAGTCCCAGAATTTTTTTAATGGCTGTATTGCAGTTCACAAGTTTGTCTGCAAGGCCTTTGCCTACCTACCTTACCCCTGTGTACAGTAATCCCACCTAGCCAAGGTCTTGTTTCCCATCTGGACCCTCCCTCTCCTGAAGGCGTCTTTAGACCCATAGACTTCCAGGCTGAGCTGGAGTTGGCTTCACTGTGGCCAGTCAGTGAGTTGTCTAATTGTATTTGTCCTGAACTTACATCCAGATAGAGCATTATGTGTCCCCGGTGCTTGCTTTCAAAAACTCACAGCTTAGCCAAAAAGCACAGGAGGGAGTGGGAGAGTTCTCTACAGTGTCAACAGCAAATAGAGACAAGGCATTTATTTGTGTGTGTGTTTGGGTACAGAAGGAGACAAGGAAGCCCCAAAAGCGAATGCTCTCTGCTAAACCAGTGAAATTGGCCCACAAGTAGTTCTCTTTGGAAGAAGAAAAGGAGGGGTCTGAACTTGGAGTGTTTTAAGTTCTTAAGCCAATATAAGGAAAATAAGTATTTTTGAAAAAACTTGGTGGTGTTGGGAGCAGAAGATGTTCAGTGGGGAGACATTTTTGACAGGGAAGTGATAGGATCAGATTTATTTTTTGGAAAGCCCTGAGGATGATGGATTGGAAAGAGGTAATGTGGAAGTGACTTCTATTTTTGTCTCTAGCTCTTACTTAAATCTTTAAATAATTTAGCTTACACGTGGGCTTATCTCTTCAACAGAGACCTCTATCTTTCATTTATTCTTTTTCTGGTTGCCCACAGGAGGGAGATCACTTTCAGCAGCCTCCCCACCCCACCCTCTGCCTTGCTTTGCTTAGATATGAATCCAAGGGTACAAATGAAGACATTTGTACTGGATTGAGATCTACTGGGGTTCAGAAAACACAACAGGTCTAGAAATCAGAAGGTGACACACGCAGATTTGGGGCTAACCTGTTTCTTGTTAAAGCAACTCAGGTTGGAGAGCATGGGAGGAAAGGGGATTAAAATGTTGCCCATCAGCAGCACGAGCAATTGTCATATATCATTGGGCAGCACGCACCTGGCCAAGTGCGGCAGACACATTCCTATGTCATTCTCCAAGAAACGCCACCAGGGAGGTATAATTGGGAGTGAACCATGTGAGATTCCAGTCCTCAAGAAAATAATTTACCCAGAGTCTTGCAACCAGATTTGAACTCTGAAGTCACAGACTCCAGGACTGGGAAGCATCCTCCCCATACTACCTTTTCAGAATGGGACTGTGAGAAAGAAACCCTATGAAGTTTAAAGACCATTTTGAGATGAGTAGGGACGGTAGAAAGAAAAAACAAACAAAACTCGAGGCCGCTGACGACACCTCTCATGGCTAACATACCAGGAAAATAGAGCGACCTTCATTAAAAGGTTCCCTGAAAAAGTGAACCAAAGGACATATTAAAACATTCATCTGCCAAATAAAATAATTTCACTGGAATGAAAATCTTCCCCAGGGGCCATTAAGAGAAAGCAGCAAGAATGCCCTCCATGTCAGACTATCAAAGCACCTCACTTCGCCTTTGGCCTAAACCGGCAGGAGGAACCAGGGAGGAGTCAGCCCCACTGTCCCCTTCCCCAGCAACTGAGGGGAGCCCGCTAGCGTCAGGTGGAAGGAGCAGGAGGGCAGCTAGAAGGGCGGGTTTTGTGTCCATCTCAGCGGGGCGCTGGAACTTGATCGCTGGCCTTCCAGGAATTCTCCTTGAACTTTCTATTGTTAAGCACCAGGGCCACTTCTCAAAGCCAGGCCTCCCTCCATGACCTTGTTTCCTTCCTTTTAGCAGAACCTTCTGATTCCATTTACTTTGCTCTTTGTAAAGTTACCACCATATATTCTGTCTCCACCAGGGTTCAGGCTTCTTAGATGTTTATCTGAATCTTCCCAGCTGCCAAAGACCTATTTCAGTGTTGAGGCTGAACCGTGGTCACAGGGAAAGAGATAGATAATAAGAATCAAGTTCAGAAAATTGTGAACTTTAAAGAACCATTACAAAGTTCTTAACAAGTTTGCATCCCGGCCTATAGTATTTTTTAACCTTCTGAATATGGAACACAGGGCTCTCCTTCCCCTCGAACTAATAGGACAGGGGGTTGGGGTGTCTCAGCGGTTTCCACCCCATTATCACCCCCTCATCGCCCCAGGAAATTGACAGAAATGTAAACTTTTGGCTCCAGGCCCACTAAATCAAAAACTCTAGGGGTAGGGCCCAGCTATCTAGATCCTAATGTTTCAGAAAGACTGCTTTTAAAAAGTAGTGACAATCTCGGGGTCGTGAGGTCGAGCCCCACTTTGGGTGTGGAGATTACTTAAGGAAATAAACTTGGGGCACCTGGGTGGCTCAGTGTGTTAAGCCTCTGTCTCCAGCTCAGATCATGATCTCAGGGTCCTGGCATTGAGCCCTGCATTGGGCTCTCTGCTCAGCAGGGAGCCTGCTTCCCCTTCTCTCTCTGCCTGCTGCTCTGCCTACTTGTGATCTCTCTCTCTCTCTCTCTGTCAAATAAATAGATAAAATCTTAAAAAAAAAGAAAGAAAGAAAGAAACTTAAAAAGTCGTGGCAAAATTCTATAACTTACAACCAATGAAATTTTTATCCAGGCATATACTAGCTCAAGTTAGAAAACCTGTGTCTTAAAAGAAAAAATGTCAAGATACCCAGTTAATAGGTAAAAGTGGCCTTTAAGTATCAACTAAGTTTTTTTTTTATATTTTATTTATTTGACAGAGAGAAATCACAACTAGGCAGAGAGCGGAGCAGAGAGCCTGATGCGGGGCTTGATCTCAGGACCCTGAGATCATGACCTGAGCCGAAGGCAAAGGCTTTAACCCACTGAGCCACTCAGGCACCCCAAGTATCAACTAAGTTTTAAGTGAATCGTTGCTTGCTTCCCTGAAGTTCTATAGTCTGGGTAAAATGCATTCTTCCCAGATTCTGAGACATTAGGCAAGTCAGAACAGATAATGATGTCCATATGTTACTCTCAAAAGAGAAGATAATACTCCGGAAGTTTGGTAAAATAATCATCTAACCAAATGTTGGCATAGTCCATGGTTTTATTTTCACTTCTAAGAAAAGCAGCAACTTGACCTTGAATTTAAAATCTTAAAGTAGATTAGCATTCATGTGTATGAAGTGATGTCACAGAACTCATTTGACACAAGATAGTCAACTAAAACCAAGGAACACTCAAACGGCAAAAGGAAGTGTAATAAACAAATAAATATAGAGGCCCTACACCAAGATGCCCAGCACGGTCGTGAAAACAATCATGGGTTTGGATGTACTTCAGCCTGCACTTCCCCTTGGAAAAAGGAACTTAGAATGTATTCATCTACGGTGCATAGAAAGTTAGACTGATCCAAATTCCTAAAAAGACTATTCTAGCCAAGAAGAGAAAGTCCTCTGGGGGGATTAAAAAAAAAAAGAAAAAAAAAAGTTTAAGATTTGCATGTCAAATTGCATTTATTTTCTGAAGGAGATAACCCAAGAGGCTTCTCATTATCTTGTGTTCTTATCCATTTGTTTAGTAAATACTTGTTTTTCCCTAAATGAAGAGGAAGCAATCTACCGCTTAGATGATATTTGCAGTTTGATTTGAATTAATTGAATATGAAAGCCAAGGCTCCTTTATTGGCATTAGTGCTTGTGTTGAAAGCGTTCCATATTTGCATATTTTGTAGTACAGGCCTTTTCTTTAAATCTTTTCATCCAGTGCGCTGTAGGAAAACATTTCCGTCTTCTGGAAACCAATTTTGAGTTTTGACTGTGCTGCTGACCTTCCGACGCAAAGGTTGGTCTCCATGCTGTTTTTAATGTCTGGCCGCACTGGTTATTGCATGAGTCAATTTCAAACTGTAAAACTAGTCAGAGATACACCCTTAGAGCCCTGAAGGAATGGTTCTTTTCATGGCTTTCTGCCTTGCAGAAACAAAGCGTCCTTGCAACAAGGACCTGGTAGGGACCATGAGTCAAGAGCACTTGTATCTTTATGCAAAAAAAGTACATCAACTGGATTGAGAGAAAGAGCTCCTTCCTCAAGACATTCACTTCAGAGAAGTCCTGGGGGAGGCAGGAATTTGAAGTTAGAAAGAGGGTAATAAGAGCAGTCCACTTACATAGTCCAACTAAGGACGAAAATCCGCCAGATAATTTAGCCCAGAGGATTTAGCTAAACGGTTAAACTCTTAACAGAAGCTTTATTTAGGCTCATTTGAACAAACATGATCAGCAGACAGGTCCTTTTTAAAGAAAGTTCTCTTTCATCTCACTAAAAAGAAGGAACACATTAAAACCAAAACAGGAACTACTTTGGCAATATATGTGTAAAAAAAAAATAAGCACCCTATGGGGCTCTTTTTAAATTAGCCAGAATGCACAGAGACGTCTTTGAAAAGGAAACTTCTGGGGGGGAAAACACATTTTTCTTGATTTCATAAACACTCATTGTTTAATCATCTGAAGAAAGTGCAAGCTTATGATTAAGTTCCCCCCGCCCCCAACTCCTAAACAGATGAGCTCGTTTAAGTCACCTCCTGCCCCTGTCTCCCACCACCCCCTTGCCCCCATACTTAGAAGGCAGGATAAGTGACCTGAAAACCAGCCTGCCAGAGAAGCAACAAGTGACCCAGGAGGTCCTCGTTCTCAAACTGCTTACATGTTAGGCTGCGTCCCTGACTGATGGCACAGGAAGCTGAGTTTTGCCCCCGTGCTGACGCACTGTATTCATATGCTGTGTGAATCCCATGAGCAGTGGATGACCTACTCTAGTTTATTCTGCTGCTTTTTTTTTTTTTTTTTGATTGACTTTAAGAATCGGCTCTTCCCTATCCCCTCTTCTCCAGCCCGAGGCAGTCATATAATTTTAAAATCAGGATGCTTAGACTTCCTGCGTCAGATCATAGCTTCCACTCTTACCAGTTGTCCCGATATGGCCAAAGAGGCGCTGTTTATATATAGTTATCTACATTTATTCCAATCGGAAAAGTTAGGAGTCTTATATAGGAGCAAGATCTAATTATGCAAAGTCGAGGCATTTTGACACGAAGCAAATATTTAACAGATTTTAAAAAAATAAATGAAAGTCCTAATAAGCCATGTAAAGAAAGTAGGACGAACTTTTTAACCAAGAATTTGCGTTTGGAGAACACAGTGGTAAATAAGCAATGCATTTACTCTTGAACTTCTTGACATCCAGGAAAAAGAAACACAACAAAGTACATCACTTTTGCTAACTTAAAAGAAAGGAAAAAGGATGCCATCAAAAGAAAACACAATTTATTAGTGTTAAACTCCTATAAATGTATCAATTTACAGTACAGAACATAATTTTGTAAAATTTTGTAAAACTTTAAGGAAACACACTTCGGCAGTGCATGTTTTCTAAAGATTTTGTTTGTTTGAGAGAGAAAGTGAGAGCAAGAGAGAGCACGGAGAGGGGCAGAGGGGGAGAAAGGGAGAGAATCCCAAGTGGACTCCATGCTCAGGGGAGCAGGACTTGGGGCTCCATCTCAACCTTGAGATCACGACGTGAGCCAAAACCGATCACGACCTGAGCCAAAACCAAGAGTCAGAGCCTTAACCTACTGAGCCACCCAGGTGCCCTAACACATAGTGTGCATTTTTGATTTGAGTCTTCCAGTGAGAGCTGGGAACAAGGTCACTGCTAAATGTCTGACGTATGTGTTCTATGGTATTCATAAATTCATTCCAAATTTGGCTTGACTAGTAAGGTAATGGCTAAGCATTGTAGATACATCCACAAACAGGAAAAGACCTGTTCCACAATTTACGGAATCTGGAGGGAGACTGACTTTAAGTAAGCAGCGAAAGTGAAGTACCTACCTGCCACTCTGAAAATCACTGTGAAAGAAAAATACGGGGCCGATGAAAGTCAGTCCTAGTTAATGGGACAATCAAAGAAATCTTTCCCACATCAGTGTCTTTAGTCAGGACTCTGAGGATGCATAGGAATTAAGGTGGATGGGGCCCAGGCGGCATTACAGTTGCTCTGTACACTAAGGAGGTGAATTTACAAAGGACGAAAACGGGAGCCCAAAGCAGAACCTGTGTTCCTATTGGGGAGAATAAGGGTAGAGACCAAAGATAAGGCTGGGATAGCAGGTGAGGTCAGAGCCTGAGATACCTTGTAGATTACATTTAAAAACATTAATGGTATCCAAAGAATAAAGGAGATGTCACCCAAGAATTTTAAGCAAAGCAGTGACAGACAGATTTGCACATTAAGAGTTACACCTGCTCAGCACTGGGGAAATGGGTATTCTGGTATTAAGATGAGAATTAGAAAGTGAAGATCCATTTTTATGAAGTTCTATCCCTTATCTTCTTTCTAGGTGAGCTATAAGAATATCTGTAACTGAGGCCACATCTCTCAAGAAGCTTCTTTACATCTGGTCAAATGTTCGATAATACTAAACTTGAAGCCCCAGAAATCTAGACCAATGATTGGAAAATAGGCAAACTTTTTTTTTTTTTTTATAAAGAGCTTGATAGTATATACTTACAGCTGTGTGAGCAAAAAGATATTTTTTTTTCCAATTCCTTATCTGTGCACAGAAGCAGCCACAGACAATACGGGCCTATGTTCCAATAAAACTTTATTTACAAAGCAGGAGGTAATGTACTTGGGCATACTTTGCCTATCTCTGACCTAGATCAAGAAACATTAAAGAGGTAGTCTTGACAGAGATTCTGGAGGATATGGTAACCATCTAAGCAAACAAACCTTTAATGGGTTAACTGTACTTTCTTTGGGCTTTGATTATGAGCACCGTGTTGTGATAGACTATATGTCAGGAACAAAATGCACCTTCTGTGAGCTGAAAGAATTTACCTTTATTTATTTATTTAGAGATTATATTTATTTATTTGTCAGAGAGAGAGCGAGCGAGCACAAGCAGTGGGAGAGGCAGGCAGAGGGAGAAGCAGGCTCCCTGCTGAGCAAGGAGCCTGATGAGACTGGATCCCACGATCCTGGGATTATGACCTGAGCCACCCAGAGTCCATGAAAGAATTTACCTTGTGAACAATATGATCATCCATGTAGATTGAGAAGAATATAAGCTTCTTAGAGGCAGGGAGTTATATCTGTTCTGTTCAGTTTTGTTTGTTTTTGGTTTTTTTTAACCCCCTAGCTGAGTCCTTGGATCCTCAAGTTTTGTCTGTAGGATACCATGCTCAGAAATGTAACGCTCAGTTACAAAATGAACGATCAGTTAATGACTTTTCAGCAGTAAAACTCTTCAAAATCATATGACTAGTGGGTAACTTTTTATTCCTGGTATTGTTAAAAACAACAACAAAATTCAACCTAGTAGATCTAATTGGCTTTATTAAGGGACTCATTAACCAGAAGCAAGTAGGGAGAGGCTCTTAGGAGTTGAGCAAAAGTGGAAGGTTTTTATAGAAGGAGGGTGGGGCAAGACGTTATTAGCAAAAGAAAAGAAAAGATTGTTTCCAGCAAGTCACTTTCCCTTAGGGGTAAGGCAGGCTGTCTAATTGGGTGGATTACCTCATCTTCCTTTGATGGAGGGGAAGGACAGAGAGGGTCCCTGTGACCTCCTTGGAGCAGTTTAGAAAATTCCTGACTGACAGATTAAGACTAGGTTAGGAATTAAGCCCCTTTGGTGATGTAGCCTAAGTGACTCAAAGAAGTCCGTAACTACCCAGCTCGGTGACTCTTTTGGCTCGCCAGTATACCCACAGCACTTACCACCATGTTTGGTAACCGTGTTTGGTAAAGTGTGGCTTCAGTACATTTGAAGAATAAATGAACCCCGATTGAGATTCTGTGGCAGTAAAAGCTCTGAGGGATAAACCTTGAATCAATATCAAAATCATATGTCTTGGCTAAATGGTACCTGCCTATGGAATCAAAGATTGATGAGAGATCAAGAAATATTGCAGGAGTCTTCAGTTATTTTTAACTATATCCACCGTCAAAACCCCCATAGAGTAAAAAGGATCAAAAGGGTCAGCAGGAGAACAGTGGTGCTTTCCACACCCCCTTTTCTGTGCAAAATAGTGAATGGAGAAACCAGACCTGCAACTAATTAAGAAAGCTGGCTCAGAATGTGGAGCTTCTGTGGAGGGGAGTGATTGAAGGAGACGCACGAGAAGGTTACCCTTCTCGAAGATAGAGGTGGATACTAGGACTCTGTCCTAGGAGAGCTGAGTGCAGAACTTTGTGGAGATTTGACTATGCAGAGCAGGACTTGGAGAGCTGGGGCAGCTGAAGATTTTACCCTGGGGACTTGAGCTGGGAGCAGTTAATTCATTCATTGGTCATGCCTTAATGCACCAGGATTGTCAATTCTTAATATAGCTCGCTATTGTGTCTTCCGAAGGAATGAGCTAGAGCCCCATATACCAGTAGTCTGGAGTTCCTTCCCAGAATTTTAAGCAAAGTAAGCAAACTGAAGGAGAATAAAATAAAAACTGACCTTGCTCTATATATAGTGTTTATTTGTGTGTGCATATGTGTGTGTATATGTAAATACACACACACATCTCAAAGAATTCTATGTGCTTAGGGAAAAGTCCAAGGTTAACATCAACTGCGTACTCCTCTGAGGTTATGTTTGGAAAGGTGGGGATTTATTTATTTTATATACCCTGAATACTGGCTTTCCAGCTAAAAGTTAGACTGCTACATCATGTACAAAATCAAATTCATATGGACTACATTATAAAAATAAAAACCAGCCGAAGAAGAGTTAGAAAGTGTATAGAACTACAAGAGTTAGAATGGGTAGAAAAACTTTCTTAAATAAGTTAGGAAAATAAGCATCCATAAAGGAAAAGATTAATACATATGACCATATGTGTGTGTTGTTTCTGTGAGAAGTTTCTTAAAGCTGCTATGAACGATGGGTAAAAAAAAATAGTGACATATGACCAATAAGAGATTCATAATAATAATAAGTATTGTAAATAAAAATTAAAATGTAATGAGTTAAATTAATATCTTCACACAAATTAATATCCTGCAAGGTGAAAACAAGCAAACAAGAGAAGAAAAGGAAAAACATAGGAACAGGCAATTTATTTGAGAACAAAGGAAGGTGGATCACAATTATAGAAGATGAACAGTCTTATTAGTAGTCAGGAAAATGCAAACAAAACAACATGCCATTTATGACCTATCAGACTGATGAATATTAAAAAGATTAATGATGTCCAGTGCCCATAAGTGTATAGGGAAATGGCATTTTCTGACACTTTGTTCATGAAAGTACAATTAGCTACAATCTTTTTGGAAAATAACTGGTCAAATTTATTCATTAAAAATACGCTTATACTTGGGGATCCCACTTTTGACAATCTCTTACAGAGTTCGCATAACACAGAAGGCAACACACTGAGGCATTCTCAATTCTGATAAATGTCATTTTCATGAGTTCACCATCGGAATTGAGGATAGAGTTATTAGAGAGAATGGTGCTAAGTCAGGATAAGTTTAAAGCAGAACCGACGACCTATACCCCTAAGAGATGGAGAGAAGTAGGAAGGTCTACCTTCTAGATACTCAGGGGTTATAACACGGCATCTCTCTTCTGGGAAATCCCTCGAATACTCCCTCATGTCCTTATTCTCCCACTTCCATCCAAGGGTGCAGCAGCAGCCATGACTCGGTGCCTAAGCCTGGCCAGTGAATCTATTCACTGGCATTTCTGGACTTGGAAACACTGGAAATCAAGGTGGCTTCTCTCCTGCAGTCGTATGTGTTGCAAGTAAAATCTTGAAATCAGTGGCAATTTTCTCCTACTCTGTGAAGAAGACCATTCTAGAGAAAGAGGAAACACAAAGAGAAACAGAAGTGAAAGGCATGGAGAACACCCGGGGACATTTAAGTTCCTGAGCTGGGTTGTTCTAGGCTCCGCTGCCTTCTAGCCCTTCTTGTGACTTGGTCATTCACCTTTTCCTCAGATTATATGAGACACCCCAAAAGCCTTCCAGTAAGTTCCTTTTTTTTTTCTGCTTAAGCTAGTTTAACTTGTTATTATCCCTTAAAACCAATAGCATCCTAAATAACAAAGACTTTTCATTCAATAATTAACTTTTTGTTAAGAATACGAAATATCCTGCCACACCTGTGGACCATGAGCTAAGAATTCTAAGTATATAGTGAAGGTAGATATATGTCCTTGTCTCTTCACTTGAGCTCTGCATTCCAGCTCCCCCGTACCCACAACCCTGCCCAGAAACTCATTGCTCAATTCTGCTTCATTTCTTTAGGACTGACTTTTTCAGGAAAGAGGGAAAAGAGAAAAAGAAGGATGCTTAGGGTTTCCCACGGAGCATCGAGTGTGCGTGTGGTAGAGATCAAAGAAGCATGTCCCTGATTCTGTCAGCTGTTGTCCTACTGCTGAACGACGTGAGATGCTCTGCTGGTCTGGACCAGTACAGATATTTACACTGTTTGAAATCTTGGTTGTATATTTTAAAATTTGTATTCATAGTGGATTGTTTTAAAGCAAAAGTGCCAGAAACTCTGCTGTGGAAATATATCCTAATAAGGAACATAGATTTGAGGGCATGAACATTTAAACCCTCTAGCCAAAACCCAAGAGGAAGAAAAAAAAATCAAAAAACAAAACACTAATGACAAAAAGGCAAAAATATTTGTAAAACTTTAACAGAACTGAGATCCTTAAGGGACTGGGCCAGACTGAATAAACAAAGAGCTGGCATTTTCCGAGTTTTCCATTTACCTAAAAGGGCCAATGTTCGGGGAACATAGTAGCCACACTAACATCGTACAGACAAAGGAGCAAGAATAGGTGACCACACAGATAATAACATCTGAAAAGATTCCTTTCACGGTCTGTCCTGTGCCCAAAGAGACCACAGAAGGGGTTATTATATCCCAAATGGTAACCAATGTGGAAAGTACACTTTGACACACACACAGGACAGAAGAGGGGTGAGTTCTCATCTTGGGACAGTGAGCAGCCTCAGGGGCTCTTCTTTTTCTGGCAATTCCCAGAGGCCCTAGGGCTATTTGCATTTCTCCCCAGAGGGGTAATTTCAAAGGAGGTCTTCCTAAACTACCTGGATGAGTATTTTTAGCTCACGTCTTTGGGGTTCTCCGGCAGGCCTGGCAAGAGGATATAATTTGCAGCACAGGAAGGAAGGCTCTGGAGCCACCTTTGGGGCAGACGCTAGTCTCTGAGGTGCTACTTCCTCTTCCCCAACCTTTAGATGTGAGCTATTAAAAGGAGATTAAAATAAGTTAAAAATTTAATTAACAAAGTAATGAGATCACCAGAACCAGCTGATATACTCAAAACAGGACAGAACCACCCCAGCCAGGCCTAAATCAGGAATAACTCAAAAGTCAGTGCGACTGGTCCTGAGTAACCGGGATGACATGCAGGCATGGGACAGGCACACAGGGACATTCCTTAACTAGGATTATAAAGTCTAATGGCCTCCTCCTGAGGCCTCGGGTCTCAGGCTCGAGAGTGTTCCCTAGCCTCTGATTTACTGATGGGCCTCAATAGGCTCTTATGCTGTTTGCAAGTCCCCAGCACTCTCCCTCGGCCCCTAAGGAGGCACATGCAGATTTCAGAAACATTTGTGTGTTTCTGTGAAAAGTGGGCATTACATACCAGTGGTACAAATGGACATCCAATTTTAGATTCAGCTCTTGGAGAATAATAATCTGGTCTACGTCCAAATCTGTGTGCATACAAATTCCAGGTCTATGAATGGCTTCTTTATAGTGTTAAAACATTAAACTCAAGTATATTAAAAATTTTAAGAGTTCATTTGGACAGAAATCAATTCAAATAGGGCAGTACCAGACCTGAAGTGGTTAGGAGCACTCTACCACCAGAATCTAGGAGCTAGACTTTTAAGGGAAGAGGCAAGGGTGCTTACGTGGCTCATTTGGCTAGGTATCCAACTCTTGGTTTTGGCTCAGGTCCACATCTTCCGGTCATGGGATTGAGCCCCATCGTTGGGCTTCGCCTCAGCATGCAGTGGGCTTCAGGTTCTTTCTCCTCTCTTTCTGCCCCTCCTCTCTTTCTCTCTCTTACTAACTCTCTCTTAAATAAATAAAATCTTTAAAAAATAACACAGAAAAGAGGTGGAAGCAAAACAAAGAAATTATTAAATTAGCTATAGCTTAAACCATTGTGTTTATTTGGGAAAATCCCAGTTGGCTCTGATTAGTTGTCCTTAGATTTCAACTTCTTAACCTTGAAGCATTTATAGGCTTAGGTTTTAGTTTGCTTGCATAGGCTGCTAAGCTATTAGAACCACCTCAGTCTAATGGCCTCCTTGTTTCATTAATTTAGCAATGGACACTGGAGGTGGGTGTCGTGGAAGTTTCAGTGTCTGTTACCCGTCTCCGAGGTGGTCATGCTGACTGGAAATAGTACAGCTTTTTCTGTGGATAACATCTCTTTAGAATGTTACAGAAAACCAGTTTGCTTTGGAGAGAGGTGATCGTGTAAAAGTTATGAGTGAGAATAAATGGTGTCCCAGCAGATAGCTCTCTTTGAAAGTAGGTTCTGACATTTTGCTAAGCACATTTTAAAGCAGCTGCATATTAAACTACTTTAGAAATTGCTGATTTCAGGTATCAGGTATTTCAATTCAGTTAGGCTAAGGTTAAAAAATGGTATCCGTTGGCATGATCGTATACCTATAAAAGTCTTGAATTAAATAAATTACACATTTGGTGTTTACGAGTCTGATGATAACCGTTGTCTCTGGTTTTTGGGTTTTTTTAAAGATATTATTTATTTATTTGACAGAGAGAGAACAATGAGAGGGGGACACAAGCAGGGGGAGTGGGAGAAGGAGAAGCAGCCCCCCCCCCAACGGAGCAGTGACCCCCAATGTGGGTCTCAATCCCAGGACCCGGGGATCATGACACGAGCAGAAGGTGGACGCTTAACAGACTGAGCCACCCAGGTGCCCCGTAACTGCGGTATCTGTTGAGCTCAGGGCAGCCAACTCTCAGACAGGAGCTAATCTGAAATCCATTTCTCCAGGCTGCACCCCTTCTAAATCCTCCCAGACTATGAGCAGGTGAAACAATGGAGGTGACGTCCAGCTCCATTGTTCATCTCTGGTTTTCTTCTTTGCTTTTTAGAGGAGGTTAAAATTTAGGTCTGGTTTCATCTCAGAAGCAAAGGACGAACCCCAAGCCAGGCCAGGTGATAGACAAATTAGGCCCACAGGACTTGTTTTCTTGAAGGGGGAAAAAAAAAAAAAAGAAAAAAAGAGAAAGAAATAAAAAATTCAAATAGGTAAGAGATAGGGGACAAAGCAAACATTCTCCCGACGAGACACGGATTGGATGAGGCTCACAGTGCCTGAAGTGTCCCATTGCGCTGAAAGGGTCAATGTCAGAGGAGAGCAAGTAGGTGCTGCCTGGCAGGGAGTGGCTTCCTATGGAGCCTTTAGCATTTATCTCCATGACCAGGATTATAGAATAAAGCAGATGCTCTCTAAATCTGTGGCTATCACTAAATTTGAGGGCTAACGGTTTAGAGAGATGGGCTGGGGTAAGGGTAAGGTTCAAGATGAAAAAAACAGGATGTCTAGTTAAATCAGCATTAGATAAACAATGTTTTTTTTTTTATAGTAACATCTGGAACATTAAAAAATTTAAAAATCATTTGCTGTTTATCTGAAATTCAGACCTAACTTTTTTATTGCTAAACCTGCCTGCTCTGGATAGGTGCATTATTATGGAGGAAAAAGTGTAAGCAGTGAGGAGGAAAGCTCTGAAACGCAGAGTGACAAGCAACTTCTTTTAGAACTCAAAATGATCCCATAAAGCTGAAGGAATATTTGGACTGCAACACAATGAAGTCAGGTGAGAAAAGAATGTAAGACTGAAAAGATAGGAAAACAATGAAAATCCCGGTCGTGAATTCCTAAAGGGCCATTTCCTTTTTAATCATCTGTCTCTTCTCAGTTTGCAGTCTCACTCAGAGTAAGCTAGCCTTAAGTGTTTTTTGAATGAACGAACCCTCTCCTTAATGATACTCCCTTTACTAATGCCCTCACAAGGTTCTTAAAAATCACTGACTTCCTTTCATAAGAAATTCATGACACTTATCTGTTTCTTAGGGAAAAGATTAGGGAATCTGTGTAGTGAGAAAGTACCCAGGTTTGGGCTGTCACGGTCCACAGGAGCTCAAGGATGCAAATTACCTGCTTGAGATAAATCTACTCCCAGGATAACTTTCAAAACACTCTGAGATTTTCCTAGAAAGGAGAAAGAATTCAACCAACAAGTTAATCAGAAGAGATCCAACTTGAAAGAGAAAAAAAATAAAACAGGCAACCAGCCATTGAAAGACAGGGTCCCTATAACTCTCTCTGCGAGGGCATGAGGGCCTTAAGAGTTAAGCTTTGTAAAGGCCCTATTGTTATTTCTGTAAGCCCCTGCTATTGTTTCCCCATAATGTTTTCTCATAGTGATTGACAGACAAGCCCCTCAACTAAGAAGGATCAGTGGGTCTGTCTGCAGAGTGACAGCATGGAAGAAGATATTAAGGAGCTAGCCTGGTATGGAAGGGGAGAAGTAGAATGGCCAGTCCAGCTGCTACCCCACTCCAAGCCAAAAAAGGGTGAGTCTGAGCCAAAGGACAGCAGGAGAATGAGCCTGGTTCCTGGGGAAGGGAGATGGGACTCTACTAAAAATCTGCTGAAAATATCTGTAAATTGCATTCTGCATTCTTCTGATGGAAAGCTCCATGTCTTTGATCACATTCTTAAAGATGGTGATGACCTAAAGTTGGGTAGGTAAAATTGGGCTTTGAGGAACAGGTGTGGAAAACTCTGCTTGCTCTTGGAAGCAGTGAGATGTGAGATGTCATCGTTGCATTTCTTTTCGTGGCAGCCATATTGGTTCCATACCCCTTTCTAATCCTTCAAGCCGTAAAATGTTAACTCAAGTTTTAAATATATCAAGTCTTAAATATATCAAATATTTATAAACCACCTCAAAAATCTTTGTGTTCTATTTGTCTATTCAGACACCAAGTGTCTAGCAAAGAAAAGTAAGAGGATAATGAACATGTTTACCTACTTCACAAGTTCATTCAAGTGAGTCCCCCCTGTTTAACCACCTCGGATGAATAATTATTCACTAGTAGATACCAGGGCTTTCTAAAAGTGAAGTCATCTTCGGTATCGCTTCAGAGCCTGATTCCGGGGTGGTGGAGCTTTAGCCAGCACCTGCCAGCGGAAGTTGTTGTAGAAATAGAATTGAAACCTTGTGACATACCTTATACGTGTGATTTACTGTCTGAGGACAAAGCCTCTATCATAGAAAACATAACACCTACACTCACCAAGAATTTAGGTGGGATGGAAGGAGGTGGAGGTGAATTTCACGAAGTCTAGAGATAACACATTTGTCACATTCCAAGTGCTGAAAATAAGTGTTCTTGCACCTCCAGAGTTATTCTCACAAAACAAGGTGCAATGACAAGTTAACATCTAGCTTTCAGTTACCACTTCGCTGCAGGGAAGTATTTTAAACTATTATACGTATGAAATTAGATTTATAAAAACATCCCCTTAAAAGAAACATAACGATAAAGGGAGCTTGAACATCACCGCATCTGACAATCTGTAACCAATGAAGTAATTTAGAAATCAGTGATATTTTGTTCCAGTGAATTAATGATCATAAATATATACACTTTGTAGTACACTTCCCCATTTTAAATAAAACTGTATTTCTCACAGATAGAAGACTCAAAGTAAGTGTTTTATTTTAAATTAAATGTTGTAATCCAGGGTTCTAGTTTGTTAGACCCTGATATTCATTTGCCTTGAACGTTGGATGCAAGCCTATTTGAAGCAAGTTGGTTTGGCACTCAAGGAAGTTGCCTAGTTCTATTTCAATCCAGAGGGCAAGAACGGTCTGTCTCGCCTCACCCATTTCTCCTTTCTCCCTGTGTACCTTGACTTGGCACCTGTGCTTTGAGTAGATGAGTAAAGAAATGCAGGTTTTCCTTCCTTTAGGGAGTCTACTCCAATCACTTACAGATAAAAGACCATCTTTCTCTCTCTGTTACTAAAATCCCAGAGAACCTGTCCTGTGTGCGTCCTCAAAATACTGTGAGCTTTTTCAAGGAACCAACTTTGCATCCCAGGATCTGATGATACATAGTATGTACTCCCTAATGTGAGTTGAATGAATCGGTTGAAGTAAGAATCAGGTAAGTGGCATGAAGGAGTTGAAGGTATTTGGAAACACCACCCCTTTAGTGGGTTGAATAGTGGCCCCCC
Source organism: Martes martes (assembly GCF_963455335.1). Lineage (NCBI taxonomy): Eukaryota > Metazoa > Chordata > Mammalia > Carnivora > Mustelidae > Martes > Martes martes. Next base: position 27,942,180 of record NC_137895.1, on the reverse strand, counting down.
ACACACCTAGAACCTCAGAAACTGACTTTATTTGAAAATAGGATCTTTACAGGGGTGTCTGGGTGGCTCAGTGGGTTAAAGCTTCTGCCTTCGGCTCAGGTCATGATTCAGGGGTCCTGGGATCGAGCCCCGCATCAGGCTTTCTGCTCAGTGGGGAGCCTGCTTCCTCCTCTCTCTGCCTGCTTCTCTGCCTACTTGTGATCTCTATAAATAAATAAAATCTTAAAAAAAAAATAGGGTCTTTACAGATGTAGTTAGTTTGTAATCTCCAGAAAAAATCATCCTGGATGTAGGCTGAACTTAAATCCAATGAGTGGTGTCCTCCGAAGGGAAAGGAAGGAGAGATTGGGAGCCAGCCATGCACTGGGGAAGAAGAAAGGTCATGTCAAGACAGAAGCAGAGATTGGGGCCCTGCTGCCACACACCACGGGGCACCAGGAACCACCAGAAGCTGAGACAGCCAAGGAAAAAGGCTCCTCGAGGGCCCATAGAGGGAGCATGTGACTTTGGATTTCTGGCCTCGAAACCTGGGAGAGAATAAATTTCTGTTGTTTTAAGCCATCAAGTTTGTGGCGATCTTATTCGGCAGCCCTCGGAAGCTAATACACCAAAAAGTGTTTACAACTGTGATCCTAGACGATGACAAAGGGCCTGCTAACTCACTTGCCCTTCTCATTCCCAAAAAGTTACAAAAAGATGTATTAGATTGGGTGAGTGTGAAATGCCATGTGCTGGGTCACACACAGAGCTTTATGTGTGTCACTGCTAAAATCATTTCCCTGTTTGACAAATGAGGACACTGAGGTTGAAAGAGTAAATAACTAGTGTCAAAAAATTTGTAATAGAGGCACCTGGCTGGCGCAATCAGAGGAGCACGTGCCTTATGATCTCGGGGTCGCGCATTTGAGCCCCATGTTGGGTGTAGAGTTACTTAAAAATAATTAAATAAACTTAAAAAAAAAGGTATGTAATAATCATAACCATTTGGGTACTTACTATGTGCTAGGCAATGTGCCAGACTCTTTATATGAATTATCTTAGCTCGTGCTTACAACAAGATGAGAAAGGTAAGTGCTCTTAATTTTTCCCTGTTTCGAAGATGAAGAAACGAAGGCATGGAGTATAAATACATTATGTGTCCAGTATCTCTTGTGCTTGGCAAAAGCAGGATTTGAATCCAAGTAGTGTGATTCAAAAGCCCAGTGCTTAAGAGACTTGCTCTACTGTATGTGGATAGCGTGTGCTCCCACGTTTGGCCATTCCTGTCTCTGATCCCATGGTACAACCCGTGTACATGCTAACCACCCATCAGCCTTCTGAGTGCATGATTTTAGCACCTTGGCCATTTCCCAGGATGCTTTCTTCACTCTATCACGGATACTCCTAGTACACGAATTTTTACAAAATGCTTTTGAAATCCAAAGCAAGTCTGATGGCCAAACTATAACACAACCTTCCACCATTTGTTCTGTTTGGATCCCAGTGAGACAGCGGCAAAGCCACCCTGTTTTGTCTCCGTTGTTTGATTACAGTCAATGTTGACACATGGGCCGTTCCAGAGGGACCTTGTCAGTTGTCACGGTTACATAGAGCAGCTCAGTAAATCCTGTAGCTTGATAAACACTCATTGCCCTGGTACAACCAACTGATCTTAGTGGGATTTACACCCCCTTCCTTTGCCAGAATTGTATCTACACATGTTTTTCCACACACATAGGACAATAAACAGAGAGTGGAGGCCCAAAGGAGCTTGCGATATGATCGGGGTAAGAAGCTTCAGTTGGCCTTAAATGTCAAGCCATATCCTTCCTGAATAATCAAGAATGTCATTGTCTATTACTTTCTACTTCTCTGCACGTATCTTACACAAATCTCAAGTTTCATATGATGCATTTTCTAGGTGGAAAGTCTTTCTAGAGACCTTTTACTTTTCTACCTTTACTTTTTAGAGTGATGGCATATATTAGCTTAATAATTCAAATGCACTACTAGTATATATTAGTCATTCAAATTGTATAAACAATAGACTAAAGTGAACAAACTATTGAAACAAATTGCAAATCTAACTACGGTCCCCAGTCTTCATGATTACCCCGAGTCCTGCTATGTTAGTATACTTGAAGCAGCATCATCAATCACAGTCTCTTCCTTTTATGCTTCCCACCCCCCCCCCCGGGGCATTGACAACTGACTCAAATGTGGGCCTCTGGGAAGGTCAGTCAACTCGCTTCCTGGCATTGGAGGTTTGGAAATATACCTAAAAATACATTAATTTCCCTCTGTATGACAGAAATTGAGAGCTGGTATATAAGAGCCACTGGTGTCTGTGGTATTGAGGAGCAGAAACAGTGGCTTGGTAACAAGAGAAATGAATGAGACAGACAAAGTAAAAAGGGAATCCAAGTAAAAGGGAATCAAGGTGCAGAGAAACGCCTTTGACAGATTCCCCCAGTGCTCTGTCAGTTTCTCGAAGACAATCTTAGTTATCTATCTTTGTGTAACAAATTTAACTCCGAACTAAATTAATGAAGAACATTTATTTTCCCACAATTTCTATGAGTCGGGAGTCTGGACACGACTTAATGGGACCCTGTGTCCCCAGGTCTCTCACAAAATTACAATGCAGGCACTGACCAAAGCTACGGTCTCATCTGATGTCTCAACTAGGGAAGGATGTTTTCCAGGCTCTCATGGCCGTCGGCAGGATTCTGTTCTTGCCAAGAGTTAAATCAAGAACCTTGGCTCCTCTTGAGCTGTGGGCCGGAGGCTGCTACCCTCGACTCCTTGCCACGTAAGCTGATCATAGGGCAGTGCACAATGTGGCATCTACCTTCATCAGAGTGGGAAGGAAAAGAACAAGTCTTTTTAAACTTAGTCTTGGAAGAGACATCCCATCACTTTGGCTGAGTTCTGTTTGGTAGAAGTCACTAGATCCAGCCTACACTCATGGGGAGGGGATAAGACATGGAATAAATACCAGGAGTCAGGGGTCATTGAGGGTAATTTTAAAAGCAGCCTGATCCAGTGACATGTCTCAGCCAGTCAGTGCTGTGAAATAGCCCCAATATCCATGCAATGAGGCTTGGTTTTTGCTGAAACTAGCCAAAATTGGTTTCTATTATTGACAGCCAAAATTTCTTCCATGTATGCTATAGTTTAATAAGATTCACCTTTTGAATCAAGGGGTAATTGTATTATGAGAACACTTATTACTGCATTTCTAAATTGCTTTTACACACACATACCCATACACACCCCCAACAGATTATTTAACAGTGATGATAAAGGTTGAAATGTGACAAAACAAAATATTAAGGATTCTTACCAATAGGAAAATCAATACCAGAAAATAAAAATCTCTGAAATATTTAGATAATCAGTGACTATATTATGACGAGTGCCCTTTCCTATTTTTTTTAATCCCTAAATGCTAGCATGGAGGAAATTAATTTCACTACGTTTTTAATTTTCCAAACATCTTCATTTTCATTCATCCTACTGTGAAATAGAAAGGGAAACAAACAAAATAGTATAACACTATGACTAGTTTGAATATTTTTTCTCTTCTTCAGAGTGTGAAATACATTTTTGTGGTCACTATAAAATTGAAAAAAAAATTAGTGAAAACCCCTTATTTGGGTTGCTGTATCAATCTGTAGGAAGTAGAGTAGCTTTTCAAAAAAACCTTTAGCAAAAAGTCCCCTCCCTGGTTTTTCCTGCAAACATTACCCTTAAGAATTACTTCCTTCCATATTATTTGTACACTTAACCTCAAAATTTGATCCAAGAAGTCACGAGCAGATAGAAGAAAGAGCCTTAAAGTCAGCCCTCTGTAGACCAGGCCTTACAAGCTTCATGGTGGAGATGAAAACCTCTCAACTCATAGAAGCTGAACCACTGTACCTCTGGGTCTCGCCCCCCAGTCAGGAATGCTGTAAGTATGCACCTCAACCACACAAACATTTTCTTTTTAGTTTCTGGACTGGAGTTTATCTTTGCCATGCAGAATCAATATAGCTTTACAGAGAAAAATCTGCAAGAAATCAAAAAAGCTGGTTTAAAAAGCCAACAAAGAGATATACTGGGCATAATTTCCCAAGCATGCCAGGACAGGACCATGTGTTATGGAGTTTATCTAAGAAAGCAAAGAAATTCCCAAAGGATTACCTCAGAGTTGGTTTCTCATTTTGGTAAAGATTTCTTGTATCTATTGGTTCTGTCAATTAAAATAGACCCTGGAGGATATAATGATATTATAAACCATGTCCAGAAATCCTCCAAATTAGAAAAGAAAATTTAGTGCCCCACAAAGAGGGGGGGTGGCAAATACAGATCAGCTTTCCCAGGTGTCTGCTCTTGATTTTGACAATTTAAAAAATGGGGCAGTGAGGGGTAGGGGGTGGTTGGAGAAGAAAAGAAAGACTCACATAGCTTTTTCCATTGAAGACAACATACATTTCTATTCTCAGTTGATAAGTCCTCCAAATAACATACATAAGTCAAAAATCCTTCTTACAACCAGCCATTTTGTATACTACTGGTTTCCCATATCTTGTAAATGTTGGTTGGGGCCTGACTGGTCAAGCTTGCTGACTTTTTCCAATAATTCATCCACATCTTATCTTCAAGTATGTGATGCCCTGCCTCACTGACAATACCAGATGGGCCAGTAAATCTCAATTTTAACAACATGTTAGAATTATCTGGGAGAGCTTTAGGGAAAAAAAAAAAAAAATCCCAGTTTCCAGGCTGCCCCCGGGCCAATTTTTTCGGAATCTGTAGTGGTGGGATTCAGACATTGATTTTTTTTTTTTTTAAGATTTTATTTCTTTATTTGACACAGGGAGAGCACAAGCAGATGTAATAGTAGACAGAGGGAGAGGGAGAGGGAGAAGGAGAGGGAGAAGCAGGCTCCCTGAAGATGGAGGAGCCTGACACAGGTCTCGATCCCAGGACACTGGGATAGTGACCTGAGCCAAAGGCAGTTGCTTAATCAACTGAGCCACCCAGGCACCCCTCAGGCACTGATATTTTTTAAAGCTCCCCAGTGTTTATAACATGTATTCAAAGCCAAAAGCCACTGCTAGATGCTATTTTAGTATATTAACTATGATCTTAACTGTTGAAAACTGATGAACTATTAAGGAACTTAAGAAATAATGTTGTATTCATTATACCTCAATATATTTTTAAATAAAATTTTAATTTTATTAAACTAATTGAATATAGTTAATTAAAAATAATTAAAATAATTAATTAAAATTAGAAAAGAAAAAAAGAAATGAATTTTCCCTTGGAAACGCAATACCACCCACTAGTTTAAGACAGTAACACAAACTTATTGGGCCTTTACTATTATGCATAAGGAAAACATATTCCACAGATTTCCATTAATTGTTGAAGACATGCTCTCTCTTCTGGAAATTTCATTGGAGGAAAAAATGGCACTGCTTCTGATAAACTACCAAAGAGAACACTATTAAAAAAAGTACTAGATACCTGGGTGTCTCAATCAGTTAAGTGTCTGCCTTCAGCTCAGGTCATGATCTCAGGGTCCAGGGATCGAGCCCCATGTTGGGCTCCCTGCTCAGTAATGGGAACTGGCTTTCTCCTTTCCCTCTGCTGCTCCTACTGCTTGTGCTCTCTCTCTCTCAAATCAATAAAATCTTAAAAAAAAAAAAAAAGAAGTACCAATTCAGAACCAGGGTAACAGTGCTTATAGTAGTATACCACAAATGTGAGAAGCAACCTTTTCACCATTAAACAAAACCTGGCAAAGTAAGAGTAGAATACTGAAGTCTGGAAGGAAGCCTTTTCGATATGTAGTCATATCCTTCTACGCCTGGAGACACAGAGTCAGAGAGGAGTGGTTAGGCTAATATTTTATCACTTGTGAGAGGTGTTTGAAAAAAACCCCTTCTCCTCATTCATACTCCAGGGATTTTGTTTTCAATGTATGCAAAAATGTCTCATTTCATGTCTGGCCAATACTAAATGCTCAATAAATTGTAGTGATTGGTAGAGGTAACGTGGGAGGAACGACTGTACTGGCAATAATAATGTCTACAAAGCTTTATTCAGTGTTATGGTCACTACCTCAAAATACTTCACAAATAAAAACTGTTTCTTTTGTTGGTGACACCTCACTTATTTGAAACATAGGAAGTTTCAGAGCAAAATAATGAAAGAGGGTCAGTGAAAAAGGCTTTTATTAGAGCTTCCATGAAAACTGAAAATAGCCTTTTATTACTGAACATTTTATGTAATCAATTATAAAATAAATATAATGTCACCTGACTTTATCAAGAAGATTCTAGAGTATTGTTGGCCTGATGAAAATACTTTATATATCTACAAATATAAGTTGAAGAGTTAAAAGGACTTTCCTATGTTACTTAATTTAATTCTCATATATAGTAAAAAATATAGATATTATTACTCTTTCTTTATAATTAAAATGCAAGCTTAGAGGATGAGAGGAACTTAGCTAAGGGGGCTGAGCTCTGAAGTGGTAGAGCTAACATTTCACTGCAGTTTTTCTACCTCTGAGTCCTTCATCAAGTTACATAGTTGGACCCTGTTGTCACACTAGCCTCTTGAATAATTGACTTTACAGCTATAGTGTAATTCTGTCCTTGCTTTCCTTGAGCAAAACGGAATCTTGCTCTATTTGACATCTTGCTTACCATGAAAACATCGTACCTCATTATGTTGTTGAGTATTTCTTATTTGAAGGCTCTGGAGACAAATTATCCTCAGAATTCAGAGCCAGGAAAGGATCTGTATCAACCAACATGCTGGGAGCTTCTTCTCATTAGATTAGGAGAGTCACATGATCCACTGAGTGTCTCTCTTTGCCCCGACTTCCAGGAAACTCAGAACAAAGTATTACACTTGAGCACTGTAGTGTTCTCAGTCTGGTTTTCTATGACATACCATCCCCGCTTCCTTCCCTCCATACCCTGCGAGAATACTATGACCTTTATATGAGACTTTTGCTTTTCAATATTTGTCAATGATTCAATTTTATTGTACTGTAGATGTGGTAGACATCTGTAGTGTTCAACAGCCTGAAGTCTATTTACCCCCTTTTGTGGTAATAGAATGTCACTATTTCTTGGTTCCTTCCTTTTCCCCATTCTTAGTCCATGTGGGTTAGAGGGGATTAATCCCGGTCTTTTAGAGCCGAGGGTGGGACCATGACACAGGCCAGGCCACTGAACTCTGTTGCTTCAACCACAATTAATGATATGACGTAAGTCTGGCCTATCAAAGCACATTTAAATGCTTTCACTAACATGACTGTGAAGAGGGTGCTAATCTTCCACTAAAAAGCCCAAGAATATGGGATGAAAAACTAGGGCTTCTGGCTGCCATTTTGCTCCACAGAAAACAGTGCCTGACAAAGGAGCCAACCCGAAGCAAAGCAGACCTGAGATGTGAAGATAGGGAAACCGAAGTCTTCTTGAAATCTTTGGATCTAGTTGTTAGATGTGTGTTCTACCTCAGGACTTCCACTACTGGGGCCGATAAATTCCCTTTTGTGCCTAAACCATTGTAGTTGGGGTTTTCTGGACCTTGCAATCCAATGTAGGTTAAGAAATATAGTGATTGATTTTTCACCACCACAAATTCTATTTGAAAGTAGGCAGGACACAAATCAAACTAAATACACACTATGTGCAGGTTTTTATTCTTAGTATTACAATGAATCAAGACAACTTTTTGAGTAGCTGGTGGTTATGTTGGTCATCAACGCTCCTTTCACAAGGACTGAAATGTAACAGCCTTACAATTCATCCTTTCTGTTTTGTTTCTGCTCATTAGATAGAGCATAGCAAAATAAAAAATATGCTCATTTTCTTCCACTGTGGTAATAAATCTGAAGCCATTGTCAATAGACTACTTTTACATTTCAAATAAACGGATTCCATGAACATCATGCCCTTTTCAAACAAGGATGTTTCATCTCTTATAGCTCTAAGATCTCAAGTTAAAATCAAAAGGCTTTTCTGGACCAGTTACAGCACTGCTGGACTTTCTTACTGATATATTTCTCTCTCCCTATCTCTGATTTCTTTAGCAATAATGGCAAATGCATGAACCATTCCTGAATAGTTTATTTGTTCTTCTGTTGTGGATTTTCACTTTGACTTTTATTATTTAGATACAGTGCCTCAAGACTGGACAGAACTTGTGCCTGGTCCTCCTGTCAAAGGTTCAAAGTGTGGCTTAGTGTGTGTGTGTGTGTGTGTGTGTGTGTGAGAGATGGAATTAGTTTCATTTCTTAAAAATAGCTTCTAGTTACACTTTCTGTTATGAACTGAATGCTTATGTGTCCCAGAATTTATATGTTAAAGCCATATTCCTCACTGTGATAATATTTGGCAATGTGGCCTTTGGGAGGTGACTAAGATCAGAGTGGGGTCAGGAGGATAAGGCCCTCATGATGGGATTAGTGGCTTTATAAGAAGAGGGGAAAGAGAGAGACAGTTTTTTCTCTGTCATGTGAAGGCCCAGCAAGAAAGAGGCTATTTGCAAACCAGGAAGAAAACTCTCACCCAGCCAACACCTTGATCTTGGACTTTCCCATCTCCAGAACTGTGAGAAATGAAATTTCTGCTGTTTAAGCCACCTAGTCTGTGGTACTTCGTCATGGCAAGCCCAAGCTAAGTCACCCCCTAAGGATGCTTCCAGTATGTGTGGCCTTGAATATATTTTTTATTGCGAGAAGTAGTAGGTTAGGGAAAAATTCTGCTAAAATTGAGGATAAATAACCAAGCATGTGAAGTTGTATTTTATCTTCATGATGGAATGAAGATCTCCCATTAAAAGGCAAATCTTCCTTTTCAAAAGCTTGAATAGGAGAGTTCTTTAAAAAGAAATACATCTGCTTAAATATAGGTTGCTGGAGATACAAAAAGCTAAGAAAGTTTTTGGCTTTTATCCCATAGCATTTTCATTTCAGGGTGAATTGGATGCATTTTAATTTAGGCATAACTCTGAAGTTTTCCTCGTTTTCTTGCCCCCTTTATGGACAGACAAACAAGCACATACAGTCCTTTCGTTTCATCAGGATGATTCTCAGCCTTCACATTATTTGTGTTTTCCAAGAGGCAGTGTTGTTTGGTGAGAGACCATCGGTTTCAGAGTCGAAAAACTTGTTTTAGTCCTTTCTGACTAACTGAGAGAGTCTGAACAAACCATTTAATTTTTCCTGTTTTCCTATCACTAAAAAGAGGGCATGAATACCCTCCAGATTTAGCTCATGCGATTTCTGTAAGGATTACATGAGTAATTCTGGCAGCTGTCCTTTTACTCAACCAACACCACTAGCAAAGATCATTAAGTGTCTTCCTTGTGCCATGCACTGTGCAAGGCCCTGGGAACCTAATGATAAAACAGAGGTTTTTGAAAAAAATAGTTTAAATAACACTCTGCTTCAATCACAAATCTCACAGGCTGGTTGATAGAGAAAGCAGACAAATAAACACGTAAACATGGTAAGTGTGCTCTCTTGGAGGACTTTGGGCTAGCATTAGGAAGGCTTGTAACTCTGTTATTATGCCTGTCCTTCCACTTCTGCTTTTAATGTCCTTTTCCTAACAAGGTTATGGACTCCACAAGGGCGCTGTCTGCTTTGCTAACTATTCCATCCGCGGGGCCCTCAGCATAATTATTTAGGAACTGGGAGGCAAAAAAAAAAAAAAAAAGTCTGGGGAAGTCACTTGAGAAAGTCAATGTGATATCATTTCTGGAGCCATTCAATGTTAAATGACATTTGCAGCTTAATCCTAAAAGGACAGGAAAACCCCAACCTTCCATTTTTACACAACCCAAGAGCTTTGCCTTCATGTCATTCTTTGCAGATCAGTTAACTGCGTAAAATCCCTATCGCTGGGCACTGTTTTTCTCTTTGCCCCGACTTTACACGAGAAAGTAATAAAGTCAGGTACCAGTGTTCATCCTCTTTGACTAAATTACATTAAGCCAACAACAACGAAAAAGAAAAGCAAAATTGATTGGCTTCATTTCCCAAGTACACAAGGATGCTGCGTTGAATTAATGACCTTAAGTATTTCATGGTTAGAGTCCTTCTATACATTTCTGGTTTGAAGCAATAGCTACACCCGGCTCGTCCTTGCAGTAAATACATCACCAGCTTGTGTAATCTTGTTCTGTAACCTCCTGCAAATCCCAGGGACGTGCAGAATTCATCAGCTCCAGGAGATGCCAGGCTGGAGTTTGAAGAGAAAATCCTCTCCCTCTTACAATTACAAACGTATTAAAGAAATGCCCTTAGCAGGGATTTTTTTTTTTTTTTTTTTTGTACTGATAGGTCCCTCCCACCACAGTTGATTTGGGGGTGGGTTTAATTCCTCCACCAAGAGGACTTTATGGAAACTGGGATCCCGAGGGAACACAGAACTTTTATTGGTATCTGCCATTAATTTATTCTGTTTTATAAAACCTGATCCCCAGGAAAGAGATGTGTTGGGAAATAAAACTGAAAACAGGGAATTCTGTTGAGATTGGGATAGTATTCTTAAAAGATAGGCATTCATAACCTACCGTGGGCTCTGCAAATCAGAAAACAAGATCAGAAGGATGTTCTTAATTTGGAAAAGTTTCAGAGCCTCTCCAAGGTCATTTACTTATTTATTTATTTTTTAATTTTCCAAGAATGAAGGGAAGGTTGAGGAAGTTTGTCGAAAGAAAGTGAACAGGCCCTTTGGCTCTGAAAATTAGCTCAGTAGCAAAGAGCTGATGTTTTCTAGCCATCGTGACCTTATTTGAGAAGATTATATTGCCTTGTCAGGTCAGAACTTGCATCGGAGATGCAAGTGTCAACTTTCCTCTTCAAGATTAGGCAGGCAAAAGTTGGTACGTCCGGTTACACAGGACCCAATCTAGCCTTGACCCGTAGCTTTACACTTGTTCTTTAAGGCAGAAATCGTTTTCCAAAAGCTCTCAGAATGGTGCTGATGTGTAGGAAAGAAAACTTCATCTTGTTATTTCTCCCCAGCAGATGCCTCTATGATAATAGGAAAATAAGGATATTATTGAATTTTCCTAATGGCATCAACTTACTACCCTAAAGCCTGGTATTTTTTAAAGCCCATTAAAGGCTGGAACTCGTGGCTTTTTTAGAAGCCCTTTTCCCTTCTCCAGAAACACAAAGGAGAAGATTCTAGTATTGTGTACACTAGAATAGTATGTCTCCAAAAGATTTGAATAATCATTTATTATTGAAGTATAACCTAATTTTATCACATTATAACTGTCCTTAAGAACAATTTATACTGTGTGTGAAAGAGACAGAGACAGACAGAGACAGAGAGAAAGAGAGAGAAAATAAGATGGGAAAATTACTAAAATCTTTCAACTGTCTAAGTTTGTTGGGGTAATTTGATCTTTTCCTCTGGGGCACACAGGGAATAGTATTTACTGAGACTAATGTTATCAAGATGGTGAAAATTCCCCCCTTGATACATAGGCTTTGAAATGCTGACGAAGTCAATGTAAATAGGCACAGCTCACCTTTGCGACTTGGTTCCTCCGGAAAGACAGACTATAGTCCCCACCTTCTTTCCTACCAATCCCCCTTCTCTCCTCACATACCTTCTGCCACAAAAAGATATTCTAAATATATCATTGAATTATAGGCAGGGGAGAGCCCTGACACTGAAATAAATTGTTTTCCATAAGTCATATTTGTGATTTGCAAATGCTGGCAAAGCCACAGGAAAACTGTGGGAGGGAGAGAAATCCCAAATCAACTCCCTGCTGAGCGCGAGTCAGACACAGGGCTCAATCCCATGACCCTGAGATCATGACCTGAGCAGTAATCAAAGGTAGGGGCTTAACCAACTGAGCCACCCCGGTGCCCTGAAAACTGTAATTTTCAATGCTAGACCACCGTTGAAAGCATTTAAATTCAGAGCAGCATATATCATCGCAAACCCTATACCTGACATGTTGGATTTGGCTATCTTTTTGTGAAGATCTATTTTCTTTTATACTCAACTCTTAATTCATATGATGAGAATTGGGATAATTAAAACCTAACTTCAGTGGGAAAGTTCTGAAAATGCTTACAAATTGGTTACCCTCTAGTTCACTGTTTTAAAAAAAATTGAATAGGTTCAGAAATGTTGGTATGGATTCAATTCACCATATGTCCACTTAATGATTATTTGGAAACAACAAGGAATAGACCTCCCACAGACAACCCTCTTTATTACTAGATTTCTTCAAAGCATAGGCTCAGAATACAATATGTTTTGAACTTGAAAATGGATAAGAAGCTGGCTCCAAGAAGACTAATAAATGAATTTAACTGGTCCTTGGATGGTTATCCAGAAAGACCTTCATACAATATATGCAATGAATTGTAGCTTTTTATCCCTTTGTATTCAAAGGCATTATACACTCAGTATTACAAATGTGGAGGGAAAGGGTTATAATGGTGAGTAGAATTGGGGAGATCTATCCTGTCAAATTTGTGCAGTTCCAAAGAATCCTGACTCTGGAGAGAAAAGATCTGAATGCCCCTTTGGTAATTATTCTTTAAGCTTCAGCATCCCTATTTTGTTAAAGTGATATAATAACAATCTCTCTTGGTTCTTGTGAGAATTAAAATAGACAATATGTAAGACGGATGGTTTATAAAACATAAAGCACTATGCAAATGCGATACATTATGTTTTTTGAATTACATGGCAGAGAAGGTCTGGGTCATCAAAATGATAAAATAGGTATTTATTTCAGGATGATGTCAGTGACAGAGTCGAGCTGGCTCATGCTGATTTGTCCTGGCTTGGGAGAGCTGACTGTTAAAGTTTCAGGAATTACGTCAGCCAGCTGACATGATGGTGGAACTTGAAATCAGCCAATGGCGGGGATGGAGGGGTAGGGGCGTATTGACACCATGGAAATGGGCTAGTTCTACAATCAGGGTTTACTCCCTCCCCTCCTTCTCTCTTGTGACAGTTAGTTGATGGGGGACATCACTGGAAACTCGTTCTGTAGGCTTGGATAGAGGTCCAGCAATTTATCACTATGGAACAAAACCACTCCAAAATTTAGCAGCTTCATATAACAGCTACCATTTGTTATATTCTGTGCAGTGACTGGTCTCAGCAGGTTGGTTCTCTGCTCCAATGTGGTATCAGCTAGGACTGCACTCATCCAGAGGCTTCACTGAACAGGAATATCCAAGATAGCTTAGTCTCATGATTAGCAGCTGGTATGAACTACTGACCGGGTTCTCATCTGGGACTATCTATAGAAGCACTTAGGTTTTCCTTCATATGGTCCCTCATATGACTTGTGTTTCTTACAATATTAAAGCTGAGTTTCCAAATTAGAACATTTCAAGTGTGAAGGTAAAAGCCCTAGATCTCTACGGACTAGTCTTGGAAGTGATAGAATTACTTTCCTCACATTCTAGTGATCAAAATAAATAACTGCCAAAGATTTTACCACCATGTTTAATTAATCACAGATAACGTGATATCTGAATTCATAGAAACCCAAGAGTACTCATTAAGTTGGATGCCAATATTTTTGATGAGTCCCTCCCCTAATCTCTTCTTTAACTGGTGATAAATTTTATTGCTTTATGCTACATATTTTGCCAAATTTAAAGTCTCCCTTAGTCTTGATGTGTCATCTACACAACTGGACAAATATACCAGACTATGGAGGATTTACTGAAAAGAGAATTAAGAAAATTTTCTCCAAGTCCTCTAAAACACAACAGATTCCTGAAAGAGTATATCAAGTATTTTGAAGAATGAAAAGGAGTTAATCATAAACCTAACCAGGAGTTGTTTGAGTGACTGTGTGATTCAAGTTTATAAGGCGACCAAAGCAGTTTCCCAGGCATCTTGAAAGAGTGAACAAAGTACAGCTGGGTTAGATAGAGACTGGAATGCCACAGCACCATCCGGTCTAGGGAGGCCCTGTTGGTCAGCAACCAACACAAGAAGAGCACAGAATGCAGGATGTGTGTCAGTTATGATGCTTCCAGCTGTAAGAAATGGAAAACCTAATTAAATGAGATTTATCATCCCACAAAATGAGAATTCTTGAGTCTGGTAGTTGCAAAGTTGTTTAATTTAATAGCTCAATCACGTCAAGGGTTATGGGGCTGCTACTTTGTGTTTTCTCTAGGTATTACCCTCACAGTGGGTGGCAGTATATTGTGGTGCTCAGATCCAAACACTAAATCCTCATATGGCAAAATCTAAGGGCAGAGCAGAAAATCAGGGGAGAGGAGGAGGAAAGGCAGTTCTGTTGCCCTCATTTCTTTCTCTCTCTCTGGAGAAGAAAAATATTTCTCTCTCTGCAGGGGAAGAAAAATATTTCCCATACCACTTACCAGATTTCCTCTTACATCTGATTGGTCAGAACTGGGTCTCATGCTCATCCTTCAACCATTCACCAGCAAAGGGGAATGGATTAACCATAGTCCAGCTGAACCAATCCCTGGAACTTTGGGGAAGATTGTTTTTCTTGACTACATCATTATCAGATATCTGAACAAATTGGAGTTGTACTGGCAAGAAGGAAGGGGGATGTGGCTATTGGGTGGGGTGGTGGCAACCAACAGTGTCTTCTGGTTGATTTTAAGATTTATTTATCTGAGAGAGAAAGAGAGCATGTCCTTGAGTGTGGGGAGAGGCAGAGGGAGAGGGAGAGAAGCAGACTTCCCACTGAGCTCTGAGCCTGATGACGCGCTCCATCCCATGATCCTGAGATCATGACCTGAGCTGAAATCAAGATTCCGATGCTTAAACAACTGAGCCACCCAGGCCACCCTCCGCCCCCAAACCCTGGGTTGATTCTTAAAATGCCTGCATGGTTCTGAGGGATTGATCCATCTAGAAGTATAAAAACTTAGCGTAGACCCTAGAGCTAGGTATAGGGTCTTAGTTAAATAAGCTAGGGTTCAGGACAGTGTCAGTAGAGAACTGAATAGCAGAAATGAGTAACCTAGATTTATGGAGCACCAGGCTAGGCCCTCCTTCTTCTAGAATCACATTAAATACTCTGAAAGGAAGATGCTATTATCTCTGCTAGGACTGAGGCTCAAAGAGAAAACTGTTAAAAAGTTAGTGAAGCTAGAAATTAAAACACGTGTTGTTTTAATTCCAAGGATGGTCTGGCTCAACACCATGTTGATGAGAGCCATCTTATGTTCCACTTTATGCAAGATACTCCTCTTTCCTCTTGTATCTCTCCAACATCCTCACCCTCTCCTGCTGCAAGGGAGGAGAGCAGTGGGCAATAAGAGCTAGAAGCTTCCACATTTTGTGATAGATAACAAAGCCCTGTCTCAAAGCTCTGTACTGAGGGAATAATGAGAAAAGCAAAAAACAGTCATACAAACAACGGTGACAGTACATTGCGGTCTTTTATTTAACGTCACTGACCCCATCAATTTGGCCAATTTGAGGGGAACTGGTGGTTGAATGCATCAATATCAAGGGTGAATACCCTGAATACTCAGATTAAAACTCAAATTGGTTTTGAAATTCAGAATTATTTTGATATTGGATATTTTCACGGTTAATGGTACTGAAAGACCTCACTGCATAAATGCTTTGACCTCAGAAATTTGGTGATTACCTATGTGTCCTTATTCTTTCGAGCTTTTTGATGGAGAAAGTGACTGGATGATTGACCTCTGCTATAGAGGACATTTCAGCAAGAAAATGGTCATTAGACCTTTCATATTGCTTTCTCCACTAGGCAGCCATGTTGATCACAGATTATTATGTTTTCATCTGAGTCTTTGGGAGGCCACCCTACAAAGGCTCCTCTCTTTGGGAAACATTTCAAGAGGAACTTATTCTAGGAGGCTTTCTTGGGGGGGGCGAAGGTAGCAGGGGTCACTTTCGGCAGGATATTTTCAGCCAATAGATTAAGTTGTTTACAGGCCTACAAACACATTCCCTTCTGTTAAATAGAGTGAAGCAAACTTACGTCACTCCCCATAACATTTTCTAACATATAATGTTTCTTTCTTTGACATACAAGCTATGTTGTAGGATGGCGAACATCCAGGGGGAATTGCAAAATTTAGGCAATGACTCAGACCCTCCAATCCCCCAATGTTTTAATATTCATTTCATTAAAATATTTTGCAAATGACCAGATACTTATCTGGGTTTTGCAGCTTTCGTCCTAAAAACAATGTCATTTAGATGGTACTTCAACTTAGACCTGCATAAGTTGTATCATATTTATAACTTTTTTTTTTTTTAAATGCCCCCTGCAATGCCTTGTTCTCAGCAAAAGAGATCAGGAACTTGGTGATAATGGATTACAAACAAAGAAACAACAAGAAAAACTACCCAATGGTCCCTTTATCCTAGTTTCTCTTGGCTCAACACATCTTTAAAAGTGGCAAGCATTTCCCCAGGGAGACCATCCAGCCAACAGCTTGAAAACACAGTGCTTTTAGAAGCCTTTGGCTGTGAGCATGAACCAAGGTGATGACTAGGGCGCTTGTTTGGCTAGAGTCTTTGTTCCATTCGTAGCAGGGCAGCAGTGCAATGTGGAAGAAAAACAAATTTTAATAAAAGAAAATCAACTCAAACAAAAACACATTGCTCTGGCTATCCTGGTCCTTGGGTTCTGGTAAATTAGGATAATTGTTCCCGGTGCCCATGTTTGTGTGCGTCGGTGGGGGAGGGTGTGCGGGGGGCAGGGGGGTGATGGTGTGTGTGGCACAGGCACATGCTGAAGAGGGGGAGGGGCCCTATTGCAGCTGGGCATCTGGAGGAGGAAGAAACCCCCTCCAGCTGTTGCGAAACAAGAGTGGGGTCTAATTCATACATAATGCAGGCAGTCAATTATGCATGCCCGTGCATATTATCAGACATATATGTCTCAGAGTGAACAAATAGCCATTTTCAAACTCAAGTTCTTCCAGGGAGGGTAGAATGAAAGGCCCTTTTGTCCTTTTGTGTACTTTGAAGGTGGGTCTCCCACTAGGTCTTTAAGAAGGGCCTGGAGAGAAACCCTGGCTCTATCAGGGGGCCCCCTCTCTGACCAGTGTGGAGGGGAAACGTTTTGAGGCGTATGTTAATAAGCATATATCTGATTATTAACTCGCTTCCACAGAAAGCACACACTCTCTACTCTGTTTCTCTTAGGACTGCCCAAACAATGCCGTCAGAAAAATGTACCTTAAAACCTTTTCATTGCCTGTTCTTTCTGATCAATCTCCGCAGCCATCATGATCAGGAAGAAATTAATTTCCTGCTTTGGTGAGGAAAGTTTTAGCTTCCAAAATGGACCAGACTTTACTTCCTGCTCTGTCTTTTCAATCCCCTTTCTTTTGGAGCGCCCAATGCCAATAACACAATTCTGTAACAATACAGGTACAACGTGGAAGCTGCTTTCCCAGCTAACCCTGCCTGCCCTCTTTCACTGAACTGCCAAATTTTGTAGTAATGTGTTTGAGAGATATCTAAAGAAAATTGAAAGCTGCTCAGTGTACACATTCATCAAGTTTGTAAATTGCAAGTATACATGCTAAATCTATACGGTGATATTTAGTGACATCCCTGCTCCTCTTCCTCCTTCTAAAATCTTCACTCTCTCCTTGACACTCCCATCCATAGGGTATAGTAAAAACAAACATATTGTATTGTAACTCTGATCCTAGGTCAGGGGTGATTGGTTCAGGATTGGCTAATGAAGTGGGATTTTTTTTTTTTTTTTTTTTGTCTTCCAAAAAAATAGGCCGATCTTACCATTCAGAGCTGTAAAGTTCAAGAGATGTTGGCTGTAATGTTTTCCACATGTGGCAAAGAGAAAGTGAATCCTAACACTCTTGTTGTCCTTGATTCCAAATTTTTTCTGAGTTCAAGTAATGTTCTTTTCTTAGTTTCCATGAAACATCTCAGTATCCTCATTCATAATAAATTATCCTCTGTGTTTCAGCTGGTTTGAAATGAGTCTCTGTCCCTTGCTGAGAAAAGAGTCCCAAGTAATACAGCAACTATCCTTCAAAAGAAAGTTAAACTTTGTTCCTGGCTAGGGTCTGTGTTCCACGCTGGGAAGAGAGGCAGCACTTGACTTAGAGAAAAGAAAGCAGATTTAGGGCCAAGGGTTGTTTTAAATTCCTGTTTTCTTTTACCAGCTTTGTACCTTTGGGTAAATCGCTTAACCTCTCTGATAATATTAGCTCCCCTGCAGTGCTGTTTTTAAAGACTTGGAGACAGCATGTGTAAAGCAGCAAGATTATCATAGGTAGCCAATGAATGGTACCTCTACTCTGAAAATAGCTATCGCAATACTCAAGAAGAACTCTCAACAGTGTGAAACTACAAAGCAGACTCGGTTTATTCGGCTCATTTTTTTCTTTTCCCTTGCTTTCCACGCACTTCCCTCCTTTTTTCCTTCTCTCCCTTTTATCCTTCCTTTGCAGTTTATTTCCCTTTTAGAGAACCGGAGATGGTGCAGGATTTCCAGTATTCACCCATTCACCACCAGGAAGTAGCTAGAGCATTAGTGTAGAATCCCTTTTGAGCAACCACTCTTTACCAGAATTATGTTCTCCCTTGTTTCAGATCCACTGCTTCCAGCTTCAAGGTTTCTGAGATGACCTACTGTCTTTGGTTGGGGTCCTCAGGGTCCAGAGGCAGAGATGTAGTAGTTAACTGGGTGGGGTGGGGGAGGGCTTATGGGAACGACACCTGTGTGGGTGAGTGTGCAGCAGGAGGGGGCAGAGGGAGAGTGTGGCCCTTGCTGGAGCTGTCACCAGGGCCTCAGTGCATCCCCTACAGACAGAGCTCTTGAGCAAGGATTGCCTTCAAAGTTACCGCACGGAGGCAAGGCGGCTGGGCCTATGTGCCCCTGTGTTTACAAGGAATCCTGGGTTGCAGCCTACTCTCAGACAGGATGTAACCCCGGGACCAGGAAGTACTCTTCAGCCAAGGGCAGTCTTGGAGAGGCTCTCAAGTGTGAGAGTCAGTATCCATCGTTCCCAGCATCTGGAAGGGTAAGTCCCTGGGTCCCAAAGCAGGTGTCTACCACTCTGATTCAGCAGTGTGTCTTCCAATTCATCATTGCAGTAACTGAATATTGAGTAAAGGGTTCTTCATGCAATAGAGGAGTCAACCCTGTTAAACATCCTCACAACATATTTCTAAAATGTCACTCTTTTTTACTCCCTTAATCTCAGACTTATTTGCTGACTTCTATGATGTGGGAAAAAGTCTTCAGCCACAGTCTACTGCAAGGAAAATAGTCCTTGCAGCAGAAAGTGACAGTAAGATGTTACCAATTATAGTCTCACTTCTACTGTCCCAACAAGGTGCCAAATTCCATGTGTGGAGGCCATCACCTCCACTGTTGAATGGTGCATTTTAAATTCCTAGACAGACTGATCAGAGGAAACATATCGAGCAATCTCTGTAATCCAATAGGGCACCAGACAAAAGACCTGCATAGTCAGCATAGGCTGGGGAAGAACCCGATGTACTACAAGTTATCAGGGAGTAAGTTCAGGGCCTTTAAGGACTAACAGACTAATAAAAAAGAGAGAAACAGGAGATTTTAAAATTTCACCCTACCTTATTTTATATCTCATTCAAAATAAGATGACATTCTAACATTCTAATCAGTCTGGATCATTCTAATCAATTTGGAAATAGGCCTCTTTTGAGGACATCTGAATGATTCCTTACAGGTGTTGTTTGGGTCCCAAATTTGGGGCATTCACTCCTAAAAAGTTCTGTTGTGGGATTTTTTATATATATATATATATATATATATATATATATATATATAAAACATATATATAATGGTATATATATATAATGGTATATATATATAATGGTATATATATATAATGGTATATATCTATATACCATATACCACTATATATATATATAGTATATATATACAATGGTATATATATATATACCATTATGTCTATCCATACATTTAGCCAAATGACTAAGTTCAGAGTAGAGGACATATAACTTGTTTGCCATCATGCTTTCCAAAACACATATCTGATGTGAAAACTATACTTTAAAGCTAATCATGTTGATTTATGTACAATGGTAGATATTGGCGGGTTTAGATGCTGAAAATCTTTTCTTTCTGCTAGAAACTATTGTCCTTCTAATCCCATCCATGGCATTGTATTAAGGAATACAAAACTTTTACACAACCACGCCCTGTCCCTGCCATAGTTGATTGTTCTAAGAATGAGCATCTGACCAATGTAAGGTCAATGTTTTCTCTTCCCAGAATTTAAAAACTGAATTGAGGGCAGAGAAGTCAGGCTCTCGTTGCCAGTGGGACTTTCCTGGTATAAGCCTTGGGGACTATCAGTGGCCTCAGTCCCTGTGATGGGGAGCACGCCATTATGTGGAGAGAAGCAAAGAGAGAATAATGGAAAAAAGAAGAGTGGGTAAAGTCTAAACACCTATTTCCAATTTTTTTTCTAAAGCTTAAATGAATCCCTAACTTCTGCAAAGTTTGATTGGTCAGTTCTTACTTGATTATTTCAAATACCTTCATATCAGTCTCATGAATACCCTTTGTTACTAGTACAAATTTTATTTCTTTAATCTGGATTAAGTAACAATTACAGCTAAATAAACATGCACATAAAATGAATTAAAGCTTCTTTTTCCCTTAGACCAGTGGTGCATTCGTTTTCTAGGGCTGCAATGATAAATAACGATAAACTTTGTGGCTTAAAACCAGAAATTTATTCTCTCAAAGTTCTGGTGGCCAGAAGTCCAAAATCAAGGAATCTGCAGAGCCACACTTTCTCCAAATTCTTTTTTTTTAAGATTTTATTTTCTCATTTGACAGGGAGATAGAGAGGAGCACAAGTAGGCAAAGAGGCAGGCAGAGAGAAAGGGAGAAGCAGGCTCTCTGCTCAGCAGAGAGCCCCATGCGGGCTCATCCCAGGACCCTGAGATCATGACCTGGGTCTAAGGCAGATGCTTAAGCAACGGAGCCACCCAGGTGCCCCATTCTGCAAATTCTTTTTTTTTTTTTTTTAAGATTTTATTTATTTATTTGACAGAGATCACAAGTAGGCAGAGAGGCAGGCAGAGAGAGAGGAGGAGGCAGGCACCCCGCTGAGCAGAGAGTCGATGTGGGGCTCGATCCCAGCATCCTGAGATCATGACCTGAGCGGAAGGCAGAGGCTTAACCCACTGAGCCACCCAGGCGCCCCACCGTTCTGCAAATTCTTAAAGAGAGAATCTTTCCTTGCCTCTTTCTACTGGGCGCTGAGGTGTCCTTGCCTTGTGGCAGCATACTCCATTTTCTGCCGCTGTGTTTAGGACCTCTCTTTTTATCTCCCCAAACTCCTCTGCCTCTCTCTTATAAAGCCACCGGTCATTGGATTCCACATATATCCAGGATTACCTCATTTGAAGAGCCTTAATGACATCCATAAAGACCCTTTTCCTAAATAAGGTCACATTTACAGGTAGGTCAATTCCGGTGAAATTGCCTTTTGAGGGGTCCCTATTCAACGCAATGCAAATGGCTCTCAATCCAGGGTGATTTTGCCCTTCAGCATCAATTCCGCATGGAAACATTTTTGCTTGTCACTGCTTGGGTGGGTGATGGTACTGACATCTAGGGGATAGAGCTGCTCCTCCATACCCTAAAATGCACAGCAAAGTCCCCAGCAACAAAAATAACCTGGTCCCTAATGCCACTAGTGATTGAGAAACCCTGCTTAGATGTATGGCCATTGTGGTAATCAAGCAATCTGGTGAACACTGGCTGTGGACAACTCATGTGGGTGCTAACTAAACATGGAGAGTCCCTGAGAGAATGATCTAGCATCAGGGGAGTCATCACCACCTAACTTAGCAAATAACCAACTGCAACTAATGTAAGTGCTATGAAGCAGAACAGTCATCTAATTATTTTACACATATAAAGTCATGTTATCTGCAAAGATCTTATATTCTTATTTCCACAAATATAAAATTCATATTTTTCATATTTCCATCTTTCTGAAACCCAAGATGTACAAAATATATACACTTAACATGTATCTTCAATGTGGCATTGATTCTTATTTTGCCTTAAAAAATTATTAAGCTGATTGAGTTTCTTAAAATACACGTTATCTTTGATTTGACGACATAATATCGTTATATATATTTTTCTCTTAAAAAGCATGGAGATAGGGACGCCTGGGTGGCTCACTTGGTTAAGCCACTGCCTTCGGCTCAGGTCATGATCCCAGCATCCTGGGATCGAGTCCCATATCGGGCTCCTTGCTCCACAGGGAGCCTGCTTCTCCCTCTGCCACTCTGTCTGCCTGTGCTTGCTCTCTCTCTCTCTCTCTCTCTCTCTCTCTGACAAATAAATAAATAAAATCTTAAAAAAAAAAAAAAGCATGGAGCTAAACAGATAGGAAGGACTCTAAGTTTTTTGTTTATTTTGTTTTATTTTGTCTTTCAGTACAAATTGGCAGGCCTTCTATAAGACCTAGCAAATCAGACTCCATGGGGATCACATTAGCAGCACTTTATAGGGTTTCCCAGGTGATTTCCCTTTAGATGATTCAGTAGGTATTCAGTCTCCAGATTTGGAAGTTATTGATATGAAGAAAATACTAGGTTTGGGGAGAAGGCTTTAGTCCTCCAATAATTCTCTGACCTAGGGTAAGCTAATTAGCTTCTTCTGGACATGTCTTTCTTCATCCAAATAGTGGTTCTCAGACTCAGGATGCACTGATACAAATATCACCTTGACTGATATAAATATTGTCTTAGAGAATCCATGATTTCATAATGATGTAAGTTAACAGCTGAATAAGAAAATGGGCAAAAAAGAAAGCTCTTTCTTACAGAATGCCAACTACTACATATAGAAGGAATGTCAGGACTAGAAAAACATCCATGAACGCTAAAGCTAGTGGTAAAAATTTGATGAAGAACAGAATATTTATATTCTTTCAAAGAATCTCCCCATAAACAACTTGTTAATTCCAAATCAAAAATAGTAACTCTACAGTAGATAACCCTGGCAAGGACTACCTTAACTAAGTGACCAAAACTAGTATCACAGATGTTGGGAGAAAGTGACATCATGTGCCTCCTGGCGTGATACACCAAGAGGATCACGATGCTACCTTTGTGATATTCCTGTTAAAAATGCATACCTTCTATGTAATTATGAGGGAACATCAGACAGGTCAAAATGAAGTGCATTCTACAAAATAACTGGTGTGCACCTTTCAAAAATATCAAGGTGAATAAACACAAAGGAAGACTTTCAGACTAAAAGAGACTAAAGAGAGACAAGACAATTAATTACAATGCATGATTCTGGATAGGAAAATTGACAGAATCTGAGTATAGGCTGTGGATTAGATAACAGGAGTGTATTAATATTAAATTTCCTGATTTTGATAAAAGGACTGTAGTTATATTAGAGAACTATCTTATTCTTAAGAAAATCCATACTGAAGTATTCAGAGATAAAGAGACATGATTTCTGCAATCTACTCTCAAATGGTTTTGAGAAAGTAAAAAAATTATCTATCAAACTATCTTTCCCTCTATCTAGACAGATATATAATAATGATGTCAAAATGTAAAAATTGATTAATCTGGGGATAGGAGAGTACTTTATTATTATTATTATTTTTTAAGATTGTATTTATTTATCTGACAGAGAGAGAGCAGGAGCGCATAAGCAGGGGGAGCAGCAGATGGAAAGGGAGAAGCTGACTCGTGGCCAAGCAGGGAGCCTGAAGTAAGGCTTGATCCCTGGACCTTGAGATTATGACCTGAGTTGCTTAACCAACTGAGCACCACAGGTGCCCCAGGACAGTACTTAATATTACCCTTGCAACTTTTCTCCAAGATTATACCAAATAAATAGTTAAATGCAGTCCCATTCCCACTGTCTTCCCACTTTTTGGAGATGAACACTGAGTATTTATGTGTTTCAAAGAACAAAGACAGTACCAGAAGTAGTAAGAGTAACTGAATGGTATTCAGTTGAAAGAGTTAGTCCCTGGTTAAAGATTCTTATTATTTACTTCTAAACTTTTTTGGGGAAGGCAATCAGCAGCTCACTCTCAGAAGCTGAGGTCATGCACTTGAAAGGAGGGAGAGCAAAAAGCAATAAAGACAGTTTTGGGGGAAGTCCTTTGAAAATGCTTTAAAGGGGTTTCATACTTTAAAGTGCATAAAAATCACCTGCGGACCTTGTTAAATGCAGATTCTAATTCAGCAAGTCTGGGGCGGAATGAGCTTCTGCATTTCTAATACGCTCCCAAGATGCTACTATTGTATTCTGAATACTATACCTCGAAAGGCAATTCTGAGGCGAGAGCAGGGGTCATCAGATGGGTACCCGTTTTTATAAAGTTTTATTGGCACATTCAGCCATGTCCACTTGTATATGTATTGTCTATGGCAGATTTGAGTAGCTGCAGCAGAAACCACAGAGCAGACAATACCATAAATGATAATTATCTGGCCATTCTACACAAAAGGTTTGAGCACCCCTGGCCTATAATGATTAACAATGACAGAATCCAGAATCAGAATGTCTGAGTTTGCATCTGGCTTTGCCACGCATAAACTTTGTGCCTTGAGTTGGTCAGCTTCTCTGAATCTGTTTCCTGTTTGAGGAGGGGATAATAATAGTACACAAGCTTCACAGAGCTGTTGGAGGAGTAAACTGAACAGGACAGGTAAGGCATTTAGCATGCAAATATAAGTGTGCCCAAGATACCCTAAAAATCTAAATTCTGAGGCTCCACTTCCAGCAATGTGATTCAGGAGGTCTGGGGTGGGACCTGGGAATCTATGTTCAGAAACATCCCCTCCTCCAGGATTCCGATGCCAATGATGCAGAAGGCCACACCTGGAGGCCAATGTTTAGCAAGTTCTTGTGTTCACCATATGTTCAAGTCCATTCACCCCATTGTTCCTCCTTTCCCTCCTCATTCTCATTATCTTCCTCATCCTTTGCTGCCCTGCATCTTCCCTGACTTCAGGATCTCCAAGTCAAACAGCCCCTAAACTCGTTTGCTTTCCAACTTGTCCCTATGACTGCAGCCTGACTTTCGTTCATAACCTATTAATAACTCTCTTATTAATAACTTATTAACAAAATTCCTTTTGGATGATTATAATTTCTCCCCCTTGCATATCTTACACTTGACTCCCCCTAAAATGATGCTCTTAAAGTTCAACCTGGCTGTGACCTAGATTCATCTGTTAGGTGGGGCTTGACCTGACCACCATTTAGTTGGAGCAACTGAAGAGGACTACTGAGTGGGGTGAGTAGTTCCTATAATCACTGTCGGGGGACAGTTGATGGAGCACTAGGATGTCTGGTCCACAAGTCATCTAAGAAGGTAATTGTGGCTTTTAAACATACAGCCTCTCCCTTTGAAAGTACTCTGCACTAGAAGTAGCAGGTATGAAGTGTTTTGAAAATCAGTGTTATTTATATCCTGCCTTACAATATGTGTTCATTAATATAACAGTGGACTTTGCAAAAGTTTTCTCAACTGCCCCTCACCCCCACCCACACACCTCTACACATGCAAACAAAACCTCACTGATTTAAATGGATTTTGGTCTTGCTGAAGAAAGCAAGCATAACATGAATTATGCTTATAATTATGAATTTTAAGTCTTAATATCACAATTTCTTCAGAATTTTTTTAATTTTAATTTTATTTGTCAGAGACAGAGAGAGTGAGCGTATGCACAAGCAGGGGGAGTGGCAGACAGAGGGAGAAGCAGGCTCCCTCCTGAGCAAGGAGCCAGATGCAGGACTCGATCCCAGGACCCTGGGATCATGACCTGAGCCGAGAGCAGATGCTTAAACAGCTGAGCCAACCAGATGTGCCCAGAATGGTTTGTTTTTTTTTAACCTGTCAAGAATTCAGTGGCATCTAGTAATTTTTCATTATGTACTAGTAATGAGTTGTGAAGTTAACAAAACCAGACACTGAATCTTTTGAGTAGCCTTAAATTACCCTTTACTATCCCACTTTTTATTTACTGAAGGAATAAAAGGTATTATTTCTGAAGACATAGAGAGTGTTAGAGCTCATTTCTAAGCTAACGGAAAGTCACATTTTAATATCTTTTTTAGAGTTTAGGCTACCTTTGACCCCTGATTAGGCTATTTTCAGCACGTGATTTCTTTTTCTCTATATACATACAAACTAAATCAGGTGGAATGCTGTGCTAAAAAAAGTCCAAGATATTTTGCAAATGCTTGTTTTTTTTCTATATACTGTAAAAGAAAAGGAAGAGTTATATTTACTCATCTTATTTCTAGTCATAGAGATTGTCATTGCTTTAGTTTAAGAAATTGAGGCATTGGGGCGCCTGGGTGGCTCAGTGGGTTAAGCCTCTGCCTTCAGCTCAGGTCATGATCTCAGGGTGCTAGGATCGAGCCCCGCATCAGGCTCTCTGCTCGGCAGGAAGCCTGCTTCCCTTCCTCTCTCTTTGCCTGCCTTTCTGTCTACTTGTAATCTCTGTCTGTCAAATAAATAAATAAAATCTTTAAAAAAAAAAAAAGAAAGAAATTGAGGCATTGACTATACCTACAATTTAAATTCACCTAACTAAGCAGAAATGGTTATATTTGGTTATGATTTTTACATCTTATTATTCCTTTTCAGCTTAAGATGTGGTCATTGAGGGGTACCTGGGTGGCTCAGTGGGTTAAAGCCTCTGCCTTCAGCTCAGGTCATGATCCTAGGGTCCTGGGATTGAGCCCCGAATCGGGCTCTCTGCTCAGCAGGGAGCCTGCTTCCTCCTCTCTCTGCCTGCCTCTCTGCCTACTTGTAATCTCTGCCTGTCAAATAATTAAATAAAATCTTAAAAAAAAAAGAAAAAAGAAAAAAAAAGATGTGGTTATTGAGTTTGTTTTTCACTTTTAGCAGTATGTTGAACTATAAATTATTCCCCTCCTTTCCTCTCTACTTACGATCTCACTCCCACCTCATTCAATAGACGCAGGACAAATCAGTGTACTGGAGCAAAAGTGTACAGATGAAAAGTTGAAAGAATAGAGAAACTCATGTTAAGGGTGATGAAAACCTGAGGAAGAAATTAATTTTGTATATATACATTTTTTTTTGAAAAGCATAAAAACCTGACTATGAATAAAATAGAAAAAAATGAACATCCCTTTCAACCTAAGGAAAAAAAAAACTTGGTATTACAGCAATGCTACCATTTATGGATTACTTTTTGCCAGGTTGTGTGCTGAACAATTAATTCATTTACTAATTCATTCATTTTTTCGATAGTTTAAAAGAATATCTGTTAAGTCCCTGCTCTCTGCACTATCTTAGGACCAAGGGGCAGAGGATAAAATGAAATTCTTCCTCCTAAGAGAGAAGATGCTCTAATTTTGGAAGAGAGACACTAAGCATAGAAACAAATATGTAATATGTTAAGTGGAATACAAAAGGGAGTGGAGAGAGAGTCTTTTTGGATTGGCTAACAAAAGCTGCCCAATAAGCTGGAGTTTGAACATAGATCTGAAGGCAAGATGACAGTAAACTCTGAGAGTATTTAGGGGGAAGAGAGTTCTGGGCAGAGGAAAGAGGAAATGCCATGTGCTTGGCATATTTGAGGGAGACTGTGGCTGCCAGTGCGGCTGTAGCAGAGTGAGCATGCGCAGAGAAGGCTAAGAAGGGAAACAAGAAAGTGGGTGAGAGGCAGATCATATAAAGACTTGAGGTCAGGATAAGGACTTTGGAATACACACAAGAGATGAAAAGTCATTGGAAAGTGTTTAGCTCAAAAGAGGGAGATGACCATTACGTTGACATGTTGAGGAAAAGAATTAGGAGACCACAGAGATAAAAATGGGAAAGCCAATTAGAGAGTGCTTGCAATTAATGCCTAAGTTGAGAGTGGTAGAGATTGCCTAGCTATTTCCCAAACCCATTTTCTGTTTCCCAAAGCACATAGCTAGGCTTTTTCCCAGCTCCTATGCAGTAAGGTCTGACTTTCAAACTGCTTTCTGACTTCTGGAATGTGAGTAAAGTGAGGTACACCACTTCCGGGCCTGGCCCCCAAATCCTCATGTGCTACCTCCATGCTCTTTTGCTTTTGCAGCTTTGATGCCAGTGTGGAAGGTGCAGGGCCATAGGTATGAAAGTGGGTGTTCCTAGGCTCACTGCTGAAAGAGATGACAATAGCTGACTATTGATCAAGAGTGTAAGGCAAACTTCTCTGACGTTAAACCACTGAGATATTCTGAAGCAGCAACTACTATTACCTAATCTAGGAAGTGATGGGTCATTTTTCCTTGGGTGCTAAAGATGAAGAGGATGAGGAGTGGTCACATTCTACAGTTAGTAGAGTGACTGGATTTTTCAAGGATTTGGATGTAGTAAGAAAGTAAGAGAAAAACCAGGACCATCTAAATGTTTTCACCTTCAATATTTGCAGAAAGGAATTGCCATTTATTGAGATGGAAAGATTGGAGGAGGAGAAGGGGCTCCTGGCTGGCTCAGTTGGTAGAGCATGTGACTCTTGATGTCGGGGTCATGAGTTCAAGCCCCACTTGAAAGAAAGGAAGGAAGGAAGAAAGGAAGAAACAAAAGACTGGAGGAGGAATAGTTCTGTAGGGTGGAAAATCAAGAGTATAATTTTGCACATGTTAAGATTGAGACACCTGGTGTTATCTTCATGACTATCTTGTCATATAAATACTGTTATCTTCACTTTTAGGATGAGGAAATAGAGGCTTGGTGAGGCCAATGATTTCATCAAGGGAACGTGTGAGGACAGGAATCTGAATTCAGCTGTGGTGAGTTCATTATACTCCAGCATACTGTCCTTTCCCAGAACGTGACATGTACCCACATAGGGGACATACCTATAGCAAACAAAAAACATCACAATGATGTGGTACTCTCTGAGGTAACTAATTTAAAGAAGAAAAGAGAGAGGGAGAGAAAAGAAAGTAAAATGTTAATAAAAATGACTGGATTTCAGGAAAGCGGAACTGATGCCACTTCTACTACTCAGGCTGAACAGCGAGGCTCAGTGCCCCAGGTGACACAGAAGTACTGAGAGCCTGGTGGACCAGCCAAGTCCTCCAGCTGAAGCAATGAGGTTTTACAGGGACTTCACTTCCAGACGTGGCAAACACAGACTTTAGATGTGAGTTCTAAGTTAATAGTTACCAGAAACCAGACATATCTCAGCAGATTACAGTCCAGCAACTTGATCCAAACGGCAACTCATGGCAGAAGCCAGGGAGACCTTCTGACAGTCTTCAGATCTGAAGCCCCCCACAAAGTCTATCAAGCTGTGAGCTGTCACTCCCCCATACACAGATGACATCTTGAAGATGAGCAAGGAGAAGGAAAGAAAGATCTACAAAACTCAGAAATTACCTGAAAAGCACTGAGTCATTCAAGAGACTAAGTGGAAACATACTGGGACTCCATTACTTGATACATTTAAAATCTGCCTCCTCCCCATCTCCCAGTAGAGTTAGGGTTCACAAAGAAGATTTGATCACACCTATAGAAGCAAAGAAGTTGTTTCTCTTTGCTCACTACATTCTCTATGCACGGTATATTTATGGCCTATTCCATCACTGAGTTTTTACTCAAATACTACTCTTTCTCTAAGTCTATAAAGACAATTGCGTAAACAGAGATGATTCTCTGTTCTACTCTGTTGTCCAAGGAAATTTGAATTATTTATTTTTTTTAACGAGGTTTTGGTTTTTGTTCTAATTTTGTCTTACTTTAATTTGAATGTGCCAGGGAATTAAGGTTTACCTCTGTAGGTAAACCTCAGAAAGGGTTTTGAGCTAACTATGATAGCAAGCTAGGGAAATCAAGGAATTCAATCCCACTTGTGAAAAAAACAAAGGAAAACACATGAATCATTGTGCGCTTCATATCTTTTGCCTCTCTCCACTCACTCATCCCTGATTATTTTCGCTAAGACTCTTCTCTTTCTGGATTTTTGTTCATGCTCCTGGAGTCCTGCCATAGATTCTCAGTTTGCTGTTTGCTCTTGGGCCTTATTATTTGGATCCACTATTGATCATTTCGTAAGGCCTCACCTTTCAACACCTCGTATTCTTATGGGAGAAAGAGCTTGAGACAGTTTTTTTAGGTCCTCGGGTATGAAGTCACCCATACCTTTAGCTTCAAAACCTCTAGAAGTGGTCTGCAGGGGAGGTGAGGCCTTTTCAGAATCAGCTTCTATGGAGAAGAGCTTTAAAATTCCATGATGGTAGTACTTAGAGCTTGGGGGTTCCAACTTCACAGAAGCAGCAGCAACAACAATAAAATAATGGCAAGAGACAAGCAACAAGTAGATAAAAGAAACCTAACCTAAGTGCAAGAACTAGCTGCCAAAGTGAAATTAAAATGAAAAGATCTACCACCCAAGCACAAAACAGAAAAGAAGATTGTACAAAAGGAAAATCCAACTCAGGCTATTCCATCTGACTTCAAGCAAAGTCCAGAAGTAGAAACATTTTTGTATTAAAAAACATTCAGTTGTGGTGCTATCCACATTTCACACTGACTTTAAAAAATATACAAATTATTAAACATACACAAAAGTAGAAAGAATAGTATAGCCAAGTGCCTATTATTTTTTAAAAAAGACAAACATCAAATCTCCACTTTGGAAATGTAAATGCCTCAGACTCCTGAATTTTCCAATACTTAGGAAGAATCCATTTATATGATATCTGCAACAGACAAAGGTTTTGTGGTAGTTACTGTTAATGTTGTTAGAAATCTAACTTCCTTTCTAGTTCTTATCTTCCAAAATTTTAAAAACTGAAATATAATCAACATATAACTTTGTATTAGTTTTCAGATATACAGTATACTGAGTTAATATTTGTATATATTATAAAATGATCACTACCATAAGTCTAGATTAACATCCATCACCACACATAATTATACTTCTGTGGGTGTGATGAGAAATTTAAGATCTCTCTCTGTAACCTTCAAATATATGACACAGTCTTTTTTTTTTTTTTAAGATTTTATTTATTTATTTGACAGACAGAGATCACAAGCAGGCAGAGAGGCAGGCAGAGAGAGAGGGAGAAACAGGCTCCCCACCGAGCAGAGAGCCCGATGCGGGGCTTGATCCCAGGACTCTGGGATCATGACCTGAGCTATATGACACAGTCTTATTACCTCTAGTCAGCATGCTGTTCACTATGTGATCCTTAGGATTTCTTTTATAACTGGAAGTTGGATCTTCTGACCATCTTCATCCATTTTTCCCATCTTCTAGCCCTGCCGCTGGCAACCACCACAGTCCCACCCCCCCACTTATTCTGTATAACAGAAAGAAAGTACGCATGTAGGAGCAACTATTGCCGGAGCTAATGCAGGGTCAGTCCTGTATTTGCTCTACAGCTGCTCTTTGTGGTTCCTTTTATACCATATGGGGGCAATTAGATAAGTCATCCTGGAGTTCTAGAGGAATTCTATTCCTTTCCTCCCCACCCTTCTTTAAGAATGAAAATTTTAACGAGGTTCTGAGAATCCATGTCTCAGATGTGTTGGCACTTTTGCACTATAATATATTTTAGTGTAATGAGCCATTCTACATCTTCCTTTCTTTAAGTAAACTCATCATCTTTCCTCTTTTAACTGGGCAAATTATAACAACATCTGATATTTACTGAAAATTGACTGCTTGCTAAGTTTTTCACGTGGGTTTTCCAATTTAATTGTCTCATCAACCCTGTGAGGTGTGTACTATTATTGGCTCATTTTACTGATGAGGAAGTTGAGTCTGATGAGGAAAATGAGGTATACATTAGCTTGTATACCTGAATTGGATGGCTGACTGCCTCATCGAAGATCTCAGGGTGGCCGAGCTGCATTTTGAACTGGGTAGGTTGACTCTGGAGTCTAAGGTCCTAGATATAATACTGCAGTGCCTCCTATGCATGCAACACTTGGCTCTATGCTTAATTAAAGTCAATAATAACAAATAAGCAACTGATCTACCTGCCTTTAAGCAGTTTGTTTCTGATTTGTTTGTTTGTTTTTCTTGTTGGAGGTCAATTCTAAGCTTTCACAAATGGAACATAGTGGTCGTTCCTGTTAATGTTTCTAGCATGGTCCCATGTAGTTTATGATATGCTGTAGGCTTCTAAAAGATTGTTTTTGTTCTTGAAGTCTTTATTTTTTTTAGCAACTTTATTGAGATATCTTTTATATACAATGTTCTTGAAGTTTTACTAAATAGCAATATTAATTTGTGTCTAGAAAAGAACCGTCATTGTTTTCTAACATTCATAAAGCTTGAATATAATTCCCAGTGATGATGAATCATTAATTGACAGTCCTCTTTCAATAGAGAAGAAGTTGGTTGTCCTTGGAGCATTTGTTTTTATTCATTTGCTGCTTTATATGTCAGGTTGCTCCAGTTTTATACAAATGTCCCTAATTTCTTAGCCTTGATGGTGAATATATAGACCATTCATTCATCAAGTAGTTTTTGAATGACTACTCAGTGCTGCTTGGTCTCTCATTCGAAGACAGTAATGACTAGGCACAGACTTCTACTCAAATTTGTAAGAGACAAGTCAGGAAGTAGGGCAGACAAATAAAGTACAATGTGTAATGTGTTATACTAGAGCTAGATACAAAGCTCTAAAGCACTAGGGTAGCATGAAGGAGAGAAGAGAGGGAAGGACATAATCTACTTCAGGACTGAAGAATCAAAAAAAGGATTCAGAGAAGAGGTGCTTTCTCTTAAAGGTAAAAGCTGTTCCTTAATTGAACCACAGTGAAGTACTGATCAGAAGTAGGTGGATGGTGGTGGGTATGTGATCAAGGGGGAACATATGGTGACCAAGGTGAAAAGACCAAAGGACATGGTGCATTCAGAGAATCACAAACATCCTGTTAAGCTGGGATGGCACATTTGAAGTGGAGACTGGGAGAGAAGAAGCTGGAAAAGTAAAGATGGGTCAGCAGGTGCTTAGAAGGCTTGTGGGTGCCATGCTGATGGATATGTGCTTTACACTTTTGGTGCTAATAAAGGATTTTAAGTGACACGGTGACATGATCTTTGATTTTAAAAGACAGCTCTAGACGCAATATCTGCAGTGATCCCAGAGCGCAAAGAGACCAGTTATGCTAGATGCCGAGTCTAGGCTTGACATAACCAACATTTATAGAGCTAAAGATCATCTTAGCATGCCAGCATTTACAGTAGTGAATGTCAAGCATTAGGCTTGTCTGCTTAGGACCCAAAACACCACACCTTCTGTGTGTATTAACTAACAACAGAGATTTTTTCCCACATGTAAGAAAAGAGAACTGGGCAGGTTCCTTTATAAGAAAAGCTGAAATAAAAGAATAAGACATGCACAAAGGCTTTCTACCAAACCAAACCTCACTATTGGTAACGCCACGAAGGGAATACCTCAGGCTATCAGAAATCATAATTTCAATTTTGTGGAAAATCAAAAAATCATATAATAGTCTCCAGGAGATGGATTTATACATTATTCAACATTAAATTCTGTCTTAAATGATGATACTCACACGCCATTGCATGATATTAAACTATATACATTTTGAAATATCCCTTTTCATTTTTCTCTAGAGTTCCTTCCCTAGCTAAAGGAAGCCACTATTTCCGTGGGTAAAAGAAGAAAGTAAATGGCTTTCATATGAGGAGAAAGTCCATTCTTATTCTAAATCCTAGCCAATGAGCCCATGAATAATGCCAAAACCTGCTTGCTATTTAATCTTTTATCTGCAGACTAAGTTTTCATAGACTTAACTGTAGCCTTCAACTACTTACCACCAGCTTTTCAGTAGAAAAATTCATGGTTAGAAGCATTGTATAATGATTTCAAAGTATAGTTCTACGGGTCAGATAAAATGAGTTTTTCTCTTTTGGGACAGCTAAAATGTGTTTGTGGAAAATTACACAGAAATAATTATATATCATACAGCAGACTAAGAGATGTAGTAATGGGCCAAGACTGAGAACTGCGAGATGGGGGATTAAGGAGAATAAAGAAGGCTTACACAGTTGCGGTGGGCAACAATGGTACCCTTTACTTTTACATTTCAATGGTGCCTAGATAACAGAGTTTGTTTGTAATAGAATAAGCTTATCCTGCCTCTTATCCAAAGTTAGAAATGAACAATTAGAGGGCTGGAGAGAGGTGAGGGCAGAATAAGGAAGAGTAGAGGTCTTGGCTGAAAATACAGATGTGCAGAGCAGGGTTAAAAGAAGTCCATTTAGAAGCAACATCCCCCATAGATAGAAGAAGAAGTGATTAAACTTCTTGAATTTTTGCAATTCCGAGTGGTACATATTAAATAGTTTTACAGATCAGGAAATTGGTTCTCAGAGAAGTTAACGGACTCACCTAATATTCAAGAGATGATCATTAGAGGAGTCCGGATTCCAACCGAAGCCACTCTCCTAGTTGAGATCGGTGCCTGTCATGGCCTCCCTCTGAAGGCGCTGCCTCTCCAGGTTCCGTTTGTGTCCCATGATTCAGTGAAAACAGAAGCTGCTAAATGCCTGTGGTCAGGGTACCTGGCGAGGACAGCTTTCTCTGCCACATCTTAGGAAAAGTCAGAGCCAGAAGATAACTCCCCACAGTGCCATGCTGGTAGCCCTCCGGGGGATTAAGAGATGAGTTAGAAGCCAGGGAGTGTTCAGTTCCTCTGAGGGTACTGTTGGCTCTGTTCATCCCCCTTGCTGTTCTTCGAATTTAGGAAGCAACAATCATAGGTCTGAAAGCCCTGCCTGGCATACCAGTGTGTGTCCAGAAACTGAATATTGCAAGGTCGTTTGAAAAACATTGCTCCTTTAAGAATATTTCTCATTTAAGAGGTAGGTCTGGCCCAGACCCAATAGAGTCAAAGTACTTTGAGAAGAGATGGAAGACCCCACTTTAACAGTAGTAATAGCGATGGAGGAGTGGTGGGAGGAGCGGAAGCGGCCCCAGCGCTCCCAGCGCTCCCAGCGCTCCCAGCGCTCCCAGCGCTCCCAGCGCTCCCAGCGCTCCCAGCGCTCCCAGCGCTCCCAGCGGCCCCAGCGCTCCCAGCGGCCCCAGCGGCAGTCCTAGCTCACACGTGGATCTTGCTCCGCACGCCAAGGCACTGTGTTAAGTGTTATGATGTATACTGACGTTAAGTCTCGCACCTTCGCTAGGGAGGCGCTATTGTAACCCGCGTTTTTCAGACACAAATGTAAGGAAAACAGTAACAGTAACCGCTCAAGTCACGGAGCTGGTATGCCGCAGATCCACGTTCCACTCAGGCAGCCTGATTGTAGAACCCCACTGTGCACCGTGAAGCTATACTGAGCTTGATAAATAATCACCCTGATAGGTTAAATAATCACGATTTAAATATTTTAATACCAATTCAAAATTCTTTTTAATACTTCTAAAACGTTAACGAGAGTCATTAAATAATAAAAATCTAGCACCAATTAAACTTTTTTTTTTTTTTTTAAGATTTTGTTTATTTGAGAGAGAGCTAGAGTGAGAGAGAGCACAAGAGGGGAGAAGGTCAGAGGGGAGAGGGTCAGAGGGAGAAGCAGACTCCCCACAGACTTCCCACAGAGCCCAATGGAGATCTCGATGGGGAATTCCAGGACCATGACCTGAGCGGAAGGCAGTTGCTCAACCAATTGAGCCACGCAGGGCGCCCGCATCGATTAAACTCTTATTAAATTTCAGGTGCTGTGCTCTGCGGTGTGTTTGGTTTAATCCTCATAGCGACAGTCTAAGCTAGATATTATTATGATCATCACTTTTGCAAATGAAACAAGCCAATAAGCTTGAGGTAGAGGGGTAGGGCTCTAAGGGGGATGCGTGGGATTTGAATTTTCACAGAGTAAATCTCAAGCCGAGGCCCTTAAATATGCCTCTTTAAACCATAAGTCTTTGAGATACGAGGCTACCTTACTTGAGGAATAATCAAGATGTTATTTTCTACCTATTGAACCTTCACTACCCTTTCCGTGGAAGACAAAGAAGTACAAAGCAGAATATTTTACCGTGATTGAGGAGTGACCTGAAGCCACCGCAGGGAGGGATGAGAGGCAGTGGGAAAGGACTCTAGAGGCTAGCAGTGAACCCCTGGGCACTGAGATGAGGACATGCGGAGAGGGGGAGCGCAGAGATCCCGGAAGACACTAGAAAAGGAGGTAGTCTTCATTCTGTCTGCTGGTTCATTCACTTAAACCAGATTGAACCCCCCCAAATCGAGTTAATTTTGCCAAAAAGGCAGCAGCACAGTCTATTGGGTTCAGTTCTCCGCAGAATGGATTTGGGTTGCGCAGGTGGAACCCTCAGGCGTGGTTCTGCTGCCTGAAAGGGACTCCTGGCCAGTGACAACATACTCTCAAGGACAGCAGCTCAGATCCCTGCTGCTAAACCGGCTCCATCTGGGATGGCTCAGAATACCTTGTATTTAAGACATGCAAACTTGTTTCTGAATCAGATCATTCTCAGGACACAGTTGAGACAAATGCAAATACTTATTTTCACACACTGCCAGCGAGGGGGAAAAAGTGCTGTGAAGGGTTTAAGTGCCCTCTTTTATGCAAAGGATCGTGAGCTCCAAACCCAGGGACCAAAACCCTGTGAGGATAATCTGAGATTTCTAGTGACTTTGTGCAAGGATGTCCTCTTTAATTGCATCTTCCCATGTTGTCTGGCTTTCATTTACTTATTGGGAGCTCCAGCTTCAGAGCCCTAAGAGGCTGATAAGAAGACACATATTTGCACTTATACTGATAAAGTGGAAATAACGAGGAATTTCCAGTAAAAGACAGTTTCAAATCTTGGTTGTGTCCATTATTTCCTGTGAGATTTGGGAATATGTTACTCATACATGTATTCAATTGTCAGATCTTTTTTGAGCACACCTGTGCCAGGCATTAGGCTGGGTGCCCGATAGTTCCTGATAAGCAAGGGGGCCAATGATCTCTGTTCTCAGGAAGTTCACAGCCCAGGCATGGAGACAAACAGTATTAATCACGACTGTGGTAAACACACCGTAAAGGAAACAGTCAGGGTGCTGTGAACATTTATAAAAGAGGATATCAACTCAAAACAACCCTGCATCTTAAACTCTTCCTTTAAAGCCTGGGAATACTATTTCTTGGATTCATTGAATTGTGAAGTGATTAAAAAAAAGGGTGAATGTATCAGAAAATCCAATAGGAAAGTAACATTTTTTAAAACATTTTTTAACTAGTGTGGTGATTTCCCTGATATTCTGCTTGGAATGGGACTACCACACCCGGGTCACCTCCCCCCCACAACCCAGCATGGGAAGGGAGTCCTGATGAAAGCCAGACCTGTTAACCTTTCCCCCTCCACACCTGTATGCACACTGCCTGAAAAGAACCAAACCTACTCTTTCCAAGCTTCAGTATTTTCCTGTCCTGTAACTACATTTCAGAAGTCATCCAAAAGCATACTTAGAGGCCATCCAATAATCTTTTTAATCTTTTAACCAGAAATTTTTGCTATCTGATTTGACTTTTTAATTTTATATATTAAAAAAATCCTTTCAGATGAAACATTTTCGATTACACATTTTGAATCCAGGATTTTAACACGTCTGGCAGATAGAAATGTCCCAGAAGGCAGGAAGATTCATGTCCTTATATTTTACAACTTCATGTTCAAATTCTACAGCCAACTTAAGTATTTTTTTTTCCTTGAGGGTAATTAAATATTATTATAGAGGCTACTTTTGCCTGAAATAATTTCTTCAACTTGGAATTCATTGCTATGTCTTCGGTTGGAGAAACAGTGTTCAAGTTCCCCAAAGCCCAGATTTCCACATATGTACTTTCTTCTTTTTTTTTTTTTTAAGATTTTATTTATTTATTTGACAGACAGAGATCACAAGTAGACAGAGAGGCAGGCAGAGAGAGAGGAGAAAGCAGGCTCTCCACGGAGTGGAGAGCCCGATGCGGGGCTCGATCCCAGGACCCTGGGATCATGACCTGAGCCGAAGGCAGAGGCTTTAACCCACTGAGACAACCAGGTGCCCCTACTTTATTCTTTTAACGATGAAAAAATAAAACCTTCTGTACTTTTAAAGACAGGAGTCTTGACTTTCCAAATTGTAGAGGTTTTTTTGTTTGTTTGTTTTGTTTTGTTTTTACTACAAAAAAGTATTCTGCTGAAATTTACCTTAGTTCCAGGACCTGGTTTATGACTGGGAATAATAGCTAGCATAGTAGAAGAAAAAGAGAGAGAGAGAGAGAGACTTCAAGCTTATACTCACATTTAAATGGTTTATTGCAGCGATTTTCTGTGTTGGGTTTATGAAACTCTTTCTGCTTAAACCTCATTGCTTAGATCTATCTATATCTGTATCTGTATTAACGGGTATAGTTTAGTCACAGGGATCTTTCTTGTTTTTTTTTTTTTAAACTTAATTTAATTTCAATGTTCCAAAATTCATTGTTTATGCACCACACCCAGTGCTCCATGTAATACATGCCCTCCAAAATATCTACCACCAGGCTCACCCAACCCCCCACCGTCCTCCCCTCCAAAACCTTCAGTTTGTTTCTCAGAGTCCACAGTCTCTCATGGTTTGTCTCCCCCTCCGATTTCCCCCAGTTCACTTTTCCTTTCCTTCTCCTAATGTCCTCCATGTTATTCCTTATGCTCCACAAGTAAGTGAAACCATATGATAATTGACTCTCTCTGCTTGACTTATTTCACTCAGCATACTCTCTTCCAGTCCTGTCCATGTTGATACAAATGTCAGGTATTCATCCTTTCTGATGGAGGCATAATACTCCATTGTATATATGGACCACATCTTCCTTATCTATTTGTCCGTTGAAGGGCCTCTTGGTTCTTCCCACAGTTTGGTGACTATGGCCATTGCTGCCATGAATATTGGGGTACAGATGGCCCTTTTTTTCACTATGTCTGTATCTTTGGGGTAAATACCCAGTAGTGCAATTGCAGGGTCATAGGGAAGCTCTATTTTTCATTTCTTAAGGAATCCCCACAATGTTTTCCAAAGTGGCTGCACCAACTTGCATTCCCACCAACAGTGTAAGAGGGTTCCCTTTCTCCATATCCTCTCCAACACTTGTTGTTTACTGTCTTGTTAATTTTGGCTGTTCTAACTGGTGTAAGGTGGTATCTCAGTGTGGTTTTGATTTGAATCTCCCTGATGGCTGATGATGATGAACATTTTTTCATGTGTCTGTTAGCCATTTGTATGTCTTCTTTGGAGAAGTGTCTGTTTATATCTTCTGCCCATTTTTTGATGTGATTATCTGTTTTGTGTGTGTTGGCTTTCTATGGAGATTTTCTTTCTATCTATCTATCTATTTATCTATCTATCTATAATTTACTCATATGTCTAAAACCAGATTTCTGGATGTCCTTTCACAAAGGAAAAGCTTGTATTTTCAGAGAGTTTCTCATTGAGTAGACATAGCATCCACCTCATTTCATCTCCTCTTTGGATACCCAAATAGCTACTGGGATCCTTGGATATCAAGTGAGAAGAGGAAGTACTTTATAAAATGCCAGAGGCTCTCCCTTCCTTGCTTTATTTACTTCTTTTCTCCATTTTCCCTCCGCCACACTGCGATCTAGGTGATGGCCGATTCAGGGCAGAGATGATGTCAAACCGCTGTCAAGCCAATTGCATGGAAAAAGAAGAATGAACATGTTCTCCCTTCAAAATGATTGATTCCATGGCTCCACATTCATCATCTGGCTCATCATGTTCAGCTCTGCTCAGCCCATCACAGGGTGACCTCGTTAGCACTTCCTGTGCCCTTCCTGCCACCATAGCCACCGGGAGGCTCCGAGTGTGTGGTGGGGGCTAATGAGGTCTGAGTCATGGAGTTAGCCTCTCCCCTTTCCAGTTGTCAGGCTTACAAGGGCCAGAGAAAGGCAAAGGGCCACACTCAGACAGACGTCTGTTGAAGGGGAGGTGTCCTCATCTTCTTGCCGAGATCATCCACGTGACCTGTGCTGAATGATTGTCAGACAGTC
Organism: Martes martes; assembly: GCF_963455335.1. Classification (NCBI taxonomy): domain Eukaryota; kingdom Metazoa; phylum Chordata; class Mammalia; order Carnivora; family Mustelidae; genus Martes; species Martes martes. Next base: position 27,902,130 of record NC_137895.1, on the reverse strand, counting down.
AGATGGCCCTGAGCCTTCAGTAAATTCATGGACTGACTGGGGGTAAATTTATCATCCAAGACAGGTTGCTTTGCAGACTGCTAAACGTGCATATCCTTAGCGGGAGAGGTGGCTCTGGGAGAACACAGCATGTGTCCCTGGAGCATCTATTTTATTATCCTGGGAGATGGAAAACTTTTTCTAGAAAAGTAATGGTCTTGTTTGATGTCTAATGCCAAAGTGGGATAAATCTTAAAGGTGAATAAAGAAACTTCAAAGAGATTCTGCACTTGGGCAAGGCCCTCATATTCCTTCTCTCAACCTTCTCTCCCAGTTACCCCCAAACTTTCCCTTGTCTCTGCTACTTTAGTGGGACAATTTAGATTTAATGTCCTAAGACAGTGTTTTCCAAACAGTGGGTCATGACCCATTAGCGGATTGTGAAAATAAATTTAGTGAGTCACAACTAACATTTAAAAAATGAAATAAAATAAAGTATTTGGGTTACAATGAAATGAATTCCTTACTGGGGACCATGGTAAAAAAATGTTTCAAAGCTGCTGCTCTAAGTGATTGATTTCCATAACTTCTTCATACACATAAAACAATCATTTAAAAAACCCTGACGATGATTAAAACAACTCTTCTTTTAATGACACACTGGCCATGTCTGCTAATGAAGAGGAACTAGAAGAAATCACATGCTTATCTGAACCTCAGCCGTGGTATCTTATTTTTTCTTAAAATAACCTCTAAATTTTCCATGGTAAAAGATATAAGTGATTAGGGGCATGGGTGTGTGTGTGTGTGTGTGTGTGTGTGCACATGAGTGTGTGTGTGCGTGTATTTGTGTGTGGCTTCTAAGGAAAGGAAATCACATTGCTGGAAAGTGAAATCTTTGGAAATAGTTTTTTATTTCAAGGCTTTTCAGTTACATGGTGTCTTTAAAAAGTTTGACATACAAAATTGTTTGGATGTTGGAACCCAAATCACGTTAATTTCTCTTCCAGATGTTCTGCTTATTTGCGTATTTCTTTTTAAATCTGTGTGTGTAAGCCAGTGCTCGGGAGTATCACTGTATGTTCGAATCATCTGTTTCTATGACCTTTGCCTTTATTGATTTGTTTTCTTTTGCCCTATTTTTAATGTTGCCTTTGAGATTAAAGTCATTTTTCTTCTGCAATGGTAGGTGAATTGTGACTTTGCCATTAAGAAAGATATATTTTGATAAGGAAAAAAAAAGAGAGAGATGGTAGCCCCATAACACATTTTTTTTTTTAATGAACCTGTTCAGAAGAAAATGAGACAAACAGTATATACCTACCTTGTAAAAACAAAGATGGTACAGGGGGAACCAAAAACTATCTCAAAAACAGGTAACATTTCTTGAGCACTTACTATGTACCTAGCACTATTGTAGGCATTTTAGAGGTATTATTTCATTTAATTCATTTAATAAACAACAACCTTAAGTGAGAGGCATTAATGTTATCCCAGTTTTTCTGAAGCTGAAACTGAGACTTACAGAGGTCAAGTAGTTTGAAGTGCCATTAGTGATGAGCAAGGTTTTTAGAGAGATGAAACGACTCTGCTGGCCTTCTTCCCAACCACTGACTCCTTGCTAAGACTCAATCGCTATGCTCTACTGCCTCCCATAGAAAAATAAATAATTCAAACAACAGATCATATTTCACATATTCCATTCAACAAATATTTCTGGACTGCCCACCACATGCCAGGATCTATGTTCGATGCTAAGAATATATTGATCAGTCAAGTCAGAGATAATGAATCTATATGTACAGTAAAATATATAAAGATATAAGTTTCCCAGGCTCAACTTCATGATAGATCTCTGTGGTTAGGAGGGAGGGATGGGGAGAAGAGAAACATCCTGTGAAGTCAATTTTAAGAACTTTAATATAGCAGCACTTTAAGAGTGTACCACAAATTAATTTTGTAGCCAGCATCCAGTTATTTCTAGACATTATCTGTAAGAGGAATTATGCTTGCAATGGAATTTTACAGCTGCTTTGCTTAGCTTCATTATTATATCGAAGTGGTTGATAATATATATATATATATAAATATATGTATCTTATTATATATATTATGTATATGTGTGTGTGTGTATGTATATATAAAATCTTGTTCCATTGTCTGGGGGAGCTTGAATGTAGCAGCAGCAGCAGAAGCAGAGAAAGGGACTCTGAAGAGCTTGTTTGTCATTCTTCTAAGTGGCTTGGGTTCCTTCATCACAAAACACAGGCCCTTTGGTTCTGTCCTCTCTACCCCACTGGTAGGCAATGGTGCATAGTGTAGTCATGGGGAGATTCCCGATCAACCCCTTCTTTCCCAACCAAGTTGTGTTTCTCCAAGAAGGCTTCTGCATTGTCCAGCTGGTACAAGGTCTAAGTATGCAGCCCCTAGTAGCAGCAGACTCAGGGTTGAACCCAGCTCTGCCCTCTCTTTCATAGCTGTGTGACTTTCAGCCAGTTGCTGAACTTCTCTTTTACTTTTTAAATCCTTACAAAATACTTTAGCCAAACAAAAATGTGAGGGGAATGATATGATTAACCATCTGCTCAAGTCCCAGCTTAAAAATCAAACATAGGGGTGACTGGGGTGCACTCAGTTCAATGTCCAGCTCTTGATTTTGGCTCAGGTCATGATCTCAGGGTGGTGAGGCCAAGCCCCACGTCAGGCTCCGCACTCAGCTTGGAGTCTGCCTGAGACTCTTTCTCCCTCTCCCTCTGCCCCCTCCTGCTGTGCTTTCTCTTTCTCCCTCTCTCAAATAAATAAATAACAATCTTCAAAAAAAAAAAAAATCAAACATAGAAGTGGAGTGGCAGCCTCTCTATGCACAGTCTAACCCATTTTCCTCCATCAAAAGAGAATCGTTTGAATTTGATATTTGTTATTCCTGCCAACATCCTTAAACATATGTGTTTATGTCTAGCCAATATGTACTATTGTTTGGCATGTTTTGAAAAAAAGTACATAAACTGTATTATCCTGTGTATATCCTATTTAACTTGCCTTTTCCTTCAATTTTCTGTTTAGGAGATTTATTTATCATATAACCTCTCTGAGTCCTAGTTTCTTCGTTGATAAAATGAGCATTGTAGACATATTGCATAAGGTTGGTGTGAAGATCTTAAAGAAAACAACATATAGGCTGTAAGTGGCAGAGTATTTGGCACGTCGTACATACTAAAAAGAGTGCCATTCTCTTTCTGTCCCTCCTGGAACAGTGTTCTACATCTGACAACTCAGAGGAAGCAAGCACTTGGATTACACATTACAGTTTGTGACTAAACATTCCCATTGGTATCAAAATGGCCCCACGCAGGACAGGCAAGCTAATTATAAGAATTAGCATCGAATGTTTCCTAAGAGAATCCAGGCTAAGTATGCTGCTTCACATAGTTACAGTCATAATTTCCTTCTGGTTCTTCAACATCAGAGTTAGATTTCTGAATACGGAATATATAAAAATACCATACAAGTGTGATTTATACATGGAACATTCTGAAAATTCTATGTTGATCATCTCTGATGAAGACATTATAGAAACATAAACAAACAGCAGTGTGATTTGATATACTCCACTTTTGTTTTTCCTCAACCTATTCTTTCCACACTCTTGTGTACAATTCTCTATTTTTGTTATTTTATATTTAATTGCTTCTGCTAAAGTAAACATATTGCTAGAATTGCCAATTACCTTATAAATATTCAAATCATGCATTGCTTTCATTGAGACAGTTTTAGTTTTCCTGGAATTCCAACAAATTTCAATCAATCATTCATACTATAAAAATGTGGTTAGAAACCTTTGAATAATTTGTCTAAAATTTAGGTTTCTTATAACATTTGGCCTAATGTTGACTGAAGGGATGTCTGTCTACACAATGTCAAAACACATAGGATTTCAATCTTTTCCATAGAAATTGTTGTCATTTTGTAAGACAGAAAAGGGAGGAACATAAAACTGATTTTTGAGTTTTGTACAGAGAAAGCTACTGATTTATTAATGAAATATTTTGCTTTTCTCCACATTACCTTTTTGTTGTGTAAATATAAGCACAATCATAGAGAACATATTTACTTATGGTAAACAACATTAAAAAAAGAGAAATTCTCACAATCTTGATGTAGCCAATACTTGTGCTGAATCACACACTAAGAGTAAATGTTAGATGGGAGGAATAGAGCTTGTATCCCAAAGGTTTATTATTTTCCAATTGAACTTGACTTCCAAGTAAAAGCCAGCACCAAGCTTTCAGTATGAAATACAGAGGATGGCAGTTGTGTGTAAATCTAATTACTAACCTATTCAAAATCCTTCTTACACAGCTGGTTAAAGATGAAGCTGATCATTTGATCAAAGGGAACCACTAGATCTCTAAATTATATAAATAGGCAGAAGAGGTAATTGTTTTAAAGATAAGGCTTAAAGCACTAACTGATGCTACTTTTCTTGAAACAAACGCAGCCCAAGGTAGATTAATAGTGGTTTCCAGAACATCCACAAAGATTTATTATTCTAAAACTATTAATTTTGCTTCATTCTTTTTCCTTTCTATAATTATGATACAGTATCTTATTGCTAAGGGGATGTTAAACACGTCTGCTTTACTTACATCAGCCATTATTCCTCACAGGTGGCAAGAACTATCTACAAATTGTATAACATGTTACCAAAATACTTATTTGAACTAAATATTTTTAACTGAAAAATTGAATTAACATTGATGAGCTCAGCTCTAAGACTTCATGCAGTTGATGGGACAGAATCCTTTTCAATTACTGGACAGCTTTCCTCGCACCCCTCACTGCCCTGTTCTGTTTCAACAAAATAACTGATTGCTTTGGAAGAGTTCAAATGGGATCAAAATTCATATGCAATGGGTATCTCAGGTATTGTTTAAACAAATGATTACACAAAAGTGAGACCAGTGATTTTGGGTGGATTTTTGGCAATAGGCAACACAAAATTATCCTAGTTTGCTAAGAAATGAACAGCTTAGCTCATTTATCACTACTGTTGATATATCAGGAATAATTGTACATTCACGTTTCCCATGGGTCATACAGTTGCTCCTTGCCTTGCATAGTGCGGGGGTATATAAATAACCCAGTCAGCTGAAATGTGTTAAGCTACCTTAATAATCAATAGTAAAATTATGACTGTCCTTGACCTTTAAAATCTTTTGTCAAAACATTAACATTATTGTTAAGGTTACCACTAATGTATCATTTATCTTACAATTTGTTATAAATGTGTAAGGAAAATTTTAAAAGCAGTAACACTAACAATTATTTAGTATATTATAATTTAAAATATTAGAACCTTGAGAAGTAAGATGTTTTATTTCTTGGTAAAAACAACTTGTCAAGGGATGCCTGGGTGACTCTGTAGGTTCAGTGTCTGCCTTTGGCTCAGGTCATGATCCCAGAGGGTCCTGGGATCGAGTCCAGAATTGGGCTCTCTGCTCCATGGGAAGACACTTCTCCTTCTGCCTGCTGCTCTCCATGCTTGTGCGCTCTCTCTCTCTCTCTCTCTCTCTGACAAATGCACAAATAAAGTCTCTTAAAAAAATAACTTGTCAAGAGTAGTTTGAACAGCACCTGTCTCTTTCTCATCATACAACTTAGTGATACCGAGCAACCACCGTTTCCATGCCCCGGCTCGCTGTCACACACCTTCCTAACTGGTTAACTCCAACATTTTCTCTTTCACACTTTCAGTGTCATGAAATATCTCTGATAGTTCCTTCATTGTGAAGATTTTCAACTCTGCCTCTGGGGCATCTTCATCCCTTTCGTCAAACCAGTCTCTTCATTGAGGAAGTCAGCTTCACTAAGTGCTACCTCCACGTCTAGAGTCTCTCTACCTGCAGCGGCATCAACCTTCTTACGGGCAACCAGTTTCTTCTATAACTCCATTGACATTAAGGTCAAGAATCACTTAAAGTGCTCCCACTTTTGTGTCTTTGCTGCTTTTTCACTTTTATTAGCTGATTCTCTCTTTCAATGATCTATTCTTGCTAAAGGCTACAAGAGTCTGTCTGTGGGAGACAAGGAGGCCAGCCAACCACACGCTTTGCTGTCTAGACTTGAACTGAATAACAGATGTGTGGTGACCAAAAAAGTGATAGACTTTGCAAGAAGCAATGGGATTAGTCCCTGACCATGAAACAAATCTGTTACTGCCATAGTGACTGGGGACTGAAGAGCCAGCAGCAAAGTTCAGACTTGACACAGTAGCTAATATACTGCGGTAACTGAAATTTGGAGCATTGTTGGGGGACTGGAGTTGAACTAAATCATGGCAACTGAAATTTGTGTGTGTTAGAACCACAGAAAGCAAGGACTGCCTGCATTTGATCCCTTAAAACAACCTTTGGGACAGAGATCAAAACTGCCATTCCTGGTATTCCAATATGAGAACCTAAAAACACTTCTTTCTGTGTGTCAGCAGAGCTTGTGTCTCGATTTTAAATCTTCAATAAAAATGTGATGTCATCCCTGATTTTTCTCCCCATTGTGGAAGATTAAAAAAAAAAGCTAATCTAATTACCAGTCACTCCTTAGAATTAACAAATATAGATATTGATCAAACACACAACTGAAATGTTTTGGATTGACATGTAAATGTACTATTTGTCCTAATAGGGCTTATTGTACATGAGCGTAGATATACACACATGTGGACACACACAGTCTCTTATTGTCCATTTATGCTTAATGTTCTATAGAAAACAATGATATCGAGCTCACAGGATAGACAAAGATCAGCTTTCCAATGCAGGAGTAACACTTATCTTTGGAATTTTTATATGCAACTATAACATTATACACACACGCACATAGAGTCAGCTCTGTGATAATGCTTGTTTGTATAATGCTTTCCATTAGGGAACAATCTGAGCATAATGCAAATTTTGCATTTGCTTATGCACAATTTCACATGAGAGAAATAGGACGTGAACGCAGAAAACCCAGAGGAACCAAGCTGCATATGAATACACAAAACACACTGAGCACAGGCCTCAAACACCCATCAGCTATGTTATTTCACCAAAGGTGTCGTGAGCAACATTCATCCACACCTAATGTTACAAGGTTTTGTCGTGTATTGCATGACTCTCTTGCCTCACAGTAACTCAAAAGCTATAGCCTTGATTTTCACTTCCACAAGCGAACTTCACGTCCCTTTGGAGATAAAATGCCATGATTATTGTATTACTTGTGCACTTATTAACCATTTAAGGTGGGGAAAGCTATGTTTCTGTTTTTATTAGGTTTGTCTCTCTTTCTTTTTAATGTATCACTGACACACCAATTTCATCAGGCCTGCGGTTTTTATTGTGAGAATTTTCCTAGTGCAGTGATTTTTAAAACATGTATAAATATTACATATGTGCATGTGGACTGTAACTAGAACGTATATGACTTTTTTCCCCCCCAAGATAACTCACTAGTTCGAAGCCATATAAAATCTGAGTGGTTGGGTCCATCGTATGATGTTGTTTTTCAAGGCTTTAAATATCTTCTATGTGATAAAGCCAATTGGACCAATAGTCAAAAGGATGAGTGCTCTTTCTGACCTCTAAAATCAGACCCATAATAGTCTTGTCTGTAAAACCTGGAGCTGGTGAAGAGAATTTTAAGCTTCTTCAGTGAGGTTCTACCTAGCTAGCTTTGAATTGTCTAAACCAGTTTTTCTCAAACTTGTATGTGGTTTGGAATCACCTGGAGGGTTTGTCAAAACACACATTGCTGACATTCTGGTTCATTAAGTCAAGGGTAAGACCCAAGCATCTGCATTTCCAAGTTCCCAGGCAATATCGGGACCAACTTATTCATTAAGCAAAATAGGTATAGATAGCCCCTATAGCATACTTCACTCTTAGTGGCCCATGAAAATGGTTTGATTTTAATGTCTCCTAAAATCAGAAGAAAATAGTTAATATAATAAGAGTGAACGTATAATGATGAATCCAATCTTTATAGCAGTCCTGCCTAAAAATATTAATTCTAATTTTATTTGATTTTTTTAATGAAGGAAGGGACACACAAAAGCAAAAGTGGCCCTGGTCCACCAAAGTCAGGACGTGGCCTTAAGCGGTGTGGCTGTTGCTGACAGGAAATATATGTTGAAAACCACTGCTCTAAACTTACTCATCTTTGGGGATTTGTTAGCGTTCCAGGGTTCCAGTTTTTCTTCTTCACTGTTTCGACTTTGTGCCGTTTTTAGTCAGAAGAAACAATTTTTAGGCACTCTCTCCAGTGTGAAAGAAGTCAACTGAACAAGCTCATTTAAGTTCAGGAGGAGGTGTGGGCCACCAGACATGGTCAGAAATGTTGTATCCAGCAGGGCTGTCTTATCCCTTGCTCAGCTGTAAGTTGTGCCTCCGTGATTACAAAAAGACCAGTTTAAAAATTCGACCAGTGAAGAATTCGGTTGAGAAGACAATGCTTGACCAACAAGCGCCTTTGTAAAGAACTGTACTGTGGGAGAAGGACTTTCTCATTTAGGATCTATTTGTTCTTCAGGACCACCTGTTGAATAGGTGTTGCAAGAAGAATAAACAGAAGTCATCCCCACCCCATAAATCAATCACAGGATAAACAAGGTTGAAACAAATAGCCCTTTAGTAACACCAGGCAACTCAAGTTCAGCTCCAGTGCCCCTCCTTCTTCAGAGATCACTGGGGCCACAACTTCAGAAATGCAAAAGCTACATTGAGTGCATTAGAACTACACCACAACGCCCTGAGCACTCTCAATGATCTTCCCCACTTAGTAGAATCACTCATGATAAGGAGGGCCTCATTAAAATTAAATTTTAATTTAATTTAATTAAAAAATTTTAATTTAAATTAAATTTAAAAATTAAAATTCAAAAATTAAAAATTAATTTAAATTTAAATTTTTAAATTCAATTTTAAATTTAAATTTAATTTGTTCATTAAAATGATTTTTTATATTTTTATATTTTTATAAATATATTTTATATATATTATATATACATATAATACATATTTTATATATATATTTTTATATTTTTTTATATTTAAAGCATTTCATAGATTTATTTTGGAACATGGAGAACCTACTGACAAGCAGGAAGGAGGAAATAAAAACAAGCCATAAGCTCCCCCTTGAGAGGTAACCATTGATAATATTTTGGTCTGTTTTGCAGGTATTTTCGGTTATTTCATGTGCAGTATTTTAAAAAACAGATGATAGAGTTTATACTCTCTGCAATTTTACTTTAAAACTTTACAATATATCACAAACATAATAACTAAATCATCAAGGTAAGCTTATGCCTGATATTCAACATGGAACTTTTGTTCCTTACTGTTGGATATTTTAGTTGTTCTTTTCTCTGGTACAATCAATGCTTAGATGAACTTAGATATTTATTTCTTTAATTTATTATAGAATTGAAGTGGCTCGGTCAAAGAGACAGGTAATCTTAAGGTGTCTGACTCATATTTCAAATTGTGCTTTGGCTCTAAGACTTCTCTAATTCACACTGAGAGGCAGGTACTGTGTAGTGAAATTGGTTCCATTATCCAACATTTTTTTTAAAAAGTAGTTCTAGAGGTACATTTAGGAATAATTGTGATGAGGACAACATGCACAAAATGCAGTCTTTAGTTAATGAGGAGTGTGCCAAGGCAGGCTGAGGGGTAGGGGAGGGGAGGCAGGAGAGGGGACAGGGTCCCCTGCCCCAGACAGCCTGCTCTTGATCTCTGTTCCTTAGCAGTTTCCATACTCATCAACGACTGAAGAGTCTGTCTCTGTCTAGCCAGGGGAATCTCACTCAACTCGACAGCTGGAGGAGAGGCAGCGATGATAAAGGGAAAATTACAGAAACTTTAAAAATGATTAAAATTTTACTCTCTTCTGTGTTGGTGCCTTGGGGCAAAGCCCTGACCAGCTCATCCACGTGCTAGCTCTGAGAGACTTCCCTTTGACTGTTGGCTTGTGGTCCTGGACAAGTGGGGCCACCCGGCCTCAATATCAGATGACTCCACAAGAGATGCTTCCAGGACCACAAGAGTGATAAATTTCACCCTTCATGCCGGTGAATAGTAGTGGCTGTCTGGGAGTGCTGTGTTGAGAAGGGTCCTGAAGCCACAGCCAGCATAGCTGGGGCAGGGTTGTGACCAGCTGACAAGATCTGTTATGGGGACTGGCACCATACGTATCCCCTATTTATCACACTTTTTCTAAAAGTTCTCTTTTAATTAATTCCCTCCTGTTGATCACTGGAATAATACCCCATTCAGCTACCTACAGCCTGGTCCTTGTACACATCTTTTCCTCTTATAGTGATAGGAATTCACCTGGGGAAGCCAACAGATTCCTTTCTTTTTCTTTTTAAAAAATAAGTGAAAAAAAATAAGAGAAAAGCACTTTAACTTTTTTGTATGTTTACAGTGTTTTCCTAATTCTTCTGTTTATTTTCTCTTTAGATAAACAAGGTAAAACAGGAAGAAGACTATTAAAATGTATTTCAAATCCATGTTATGACCATTGGATATCAATTAGAAAAAGAGGGACATAGGGAAGGGGGGAAAAGAAGGGGGGGCAGGAGAAAGACCAAAGGTGAGGGAGATGCCCGCTGGAATTTGAGGAGGGGTGGAAAGGGTATCATTTATCCTGAAGAGGAAAAAATGAGGGTCAATATGGACCTAAGCTGGGAAGTAACAGGGGATATAGGAGGAAGTGAGTGGGGAAGGAAGAGGCGGGTCCCATCGTTCTTGAAAAGACTCTTCTAAAAATGAGCAGAGTGATCCAGACAGAATGAAATAGCAACTTAATCTTATGGAAGTCACCTGAAGTAAACTTTGAGATGTCATGGAGGGACCCAGAGGAACTTCGGTTGAATATGCAATTACATGTTAAATGAGGAATCTAACAACTTGTATTGGCCAGTTTCTTCTAACAGATTGCTTCAGCACGTCCTTAGCTTCTATTAAGACTGAGAGTTTGCTTAATGAATCACAATACTGACATCTCATAATAGTCTCATGTACAAATTCCCTAAGTTCAACAGAAGGAATCAATGCAAGTCCACTGTCAGAAGCTATAGCCTCTAGCAAGACGTGTGATGTAAATAATTGGTGTGGGGCTGTCATTGTCACAGCCGGCATGAAAAATGGAACTCACAGCACTGGGGCCATTTTGGTTCGTTTTAGCTTCGTTTTAGCACTTAGAATAACTCTCTAACATCGAAAGGTAATTTTGACAAAAATGTCTTGAGTCACTTGCTGTAAAAATACGGGTGTTTGGGAAGAATAACTTTTAATTTCTTGGCCGGTACTAGACCTCTATGTGGTCTTCTGTTTTCGGATTCTTCTTTGAAAAAACAAACTGGCTTAAAATGTTATAAGCCATACCCGTCTATATTAATATTCAAACATTCTATCAGTGTATAAAATTAAAACTGAATAGCCCTTCGAAAAAGAAGGAATATTCCTCATTCCCCAGGAATAAGTACTACTGAGTTTGATGGGTATTTTTCTAGACTTAAAAAAAAATTCACACACCAATATATAGAGTTAAAAACCTTTCCAAATGCATCTTCTATGCCTCTTTTCCTCACTCACTGCTCCAACCACACTACTACCTCACAGCTTCTCTCACACATCAGGCAAATTTCAACCTCAGGACCTTAACTTCGTGTTTCCTCCACCTGGAATGTTTCTTTCCCAGGTGTGCTGGCGGGTTACCCTCTCTTTTAGATCTTTACTCAATTGTCACTTTTTCAGTGAGGCTTTCTTCGACTACCCTGTGCAGCATTGTTCCCCTTGTCCAATACTCTGTACACCCTTTTCTGCCCATTTCACCTCTTAGCACACTATATCTTTAAGTAATTTCATTTACTATCTGCCTCCCTCCAGTGGGATGCATGTTTCATGAGGGCAGGGACTCCTTTTGTCTGTTTTGATTCTTACTGAATCCCCAGAGCCTAGAACAACGCTTGACACAAGCAGGTACTCTATATTTGTTAAATAAATAAATTCACATTTACCTTGGGATTATTGGAAAATATTATATGTGCAGTTTGACAACATTTTTTTTCTCTTCAAAGCTATGTTATAAACATCTTTTCATTCTGGTATTTAAAAATATTCCTCATTCTTTTTAATGACTACATAGTTTTCCTTATAAAATACGTGCTTATAATTTAGCCACATCTTTTCTGATGGACATAGGACACGATTTGCTCCAACTTTTTTATGTAGAAAATAATGTTGAAATGAATGTCCCTTCTTATATATTTTCTTTGGATCCTCTTAATATCAAAATTCAGGCCATCAGACATCACTTCTTGGCACAGATTTCCTGTATATGATTTGCAATGTGTTGCATTTTTTTGTAGCTAAGAATATATGATAACGACTTTATGAAATACCATATTTCTTCTTTATTATTCATTCATCAGAACTAATAATTTTTATTCTTTAAATTCATCTGAGTCCCCAACAAGAAAGAAATGACACATTCAAAAGGAGAAGCAGAGGGGAGTTTAAATCATGGAATTATTCATGAAAGTCCCCAGCAAGAAAGAAATGACACATTCAAAAGGAGAAGCAGAGGGAAGTTTAAATCATGGAATTATTTATGAAGTGTGGGCAGGGCTAAGGGAAACTAACAAGAGTCAGGGAAGTACCCCAGAGCTGGCAAGAGTGGGAAGCTGTTATCAGTCCCAGCTGAATGGGAAAGGGAAGGGATGTATATTGGAACCAGCTAAGACCTGCAGGCTGAAGGTAAAGCTTCTCACTAGAATCTGTGGTCTCAGAATTGTGAGCCTCTGCTAAACAATGACCAAGCAGAGAAAGAGCTGGGAGGGATAAAGACCTGTACCTCTTTCTCCTCTTACCCTTTAGGTTCCAACCAGAGGCTTCCATTGGCTAGATACGACCAGGAGCTGTGGTGCAAGGGAGCCGGATAAGCAGTCCATAGATTGTCAGCACCCTGAGAGCAGAGCAGAGTGGAGAAGAGCAGAAAGGAGATCTGGAGGGACAAACATTAAATATCTAGCACCAGTAATTTCTCTATTAGTCTTGTTTCCAACCTTCACATTTGGTTAGCTTGGTGGACATAGCCAGGGAATTCTAATACCAAGGTATCCTTAGTAGGTGGCACTGCGTAGGCATAAAGAATTTTCAGTGACAGATTGCTCAAGGCACCCACACTGAGTGCTCTTCTAGACTCATAGACAAGAAAAATCGCTCTAAGCATTAACCGAAAGGTGGTAATGGTGCAAACAGGACAACATCCTTCAGGGTGGCCCAAAAGGTACTAATTTTTAAAACATGACTCTGGAGCCCAATAATCCCTGGATTGAATCCCATCTTCGGTATTTGCTAGCCGTTAGAACTTGGTCTTCATATTGTCCAATAGGATAGCCAACCAACCACATGTGGCTATTTTAAATTTATACTTACATAAACTAAAAATAAATAAAATTTAAAAATCAGCTCTTTATCTGCTCTTGCTACATTTCAAGAATTCAACAGCTAAGGTGGCCAGTGGTTTCCGTATTGGACAGCACAGATATAGACCATTTTCATCATTGTAGAAAGTTCTATTTGACCCTGCTGGACTGGATGCTTAAACTCTTTGAACTCATCACATACTAGTACTTAACTTGTGGGCTTGCCTGAGGATTAAATAAGATAATACACAGGAAGTTCCTAGTAAACTGCAGGGCGCAGAGTAGGGGCTCAATAAATGACAGTTCTAGTAATGACAACAGCAACAACAGAAGCAGAATCATGATTGTGTTGTATCATACCCCTGGTAGATACTTCTGGCAATGTTGTTACACAAGGCTCTTTGCCAAAGCTGTTGAGGCTGCCAGGCTTTAACAATGATCACACAGCTGTTGCTGCTGAGCGCTGTGTGTCATTGAGCGGAGAGGCTCCTTGTTGTGAGATTCTCAGCGTGGCTAGGAGCTGGCTAGCAGGCTTCCATCTTGCAAGTGTGGTCATGCATGTCTCTTGCTGAAAACACTGTTCTATCGTGAGACATTTTGTCCTAAATCTTCCGAATATGCTGTGACTCCTTCAGGTGATTTGGAGTGGCATGGTCTGTTAACATTTTTTACACAGAATCTGATTTTGTTTTCCTTGTATCTGCAGACAACATGTGGCTCAGTCTTCTGCAGGACTCCTAACTATCAGCCTGAGCCGAAACCCAGCCATGCTATTGCCTCTCCGTATCATCAAATGACCCTTTTGATTCATGTTTTCATGGCATTGTTTAGGCATCATGGAGTCTGATCTACAGAATACGCTAGTTACTTGGAGGATTACAATCTATAGAATGGATTTCTATTTCTTTCTCTTTTAAAAAAAAATATGTACTTGAGAGTGAGAGAATGAGTGAGATAGAGAGAGCACAAGCTGGGGGGGAGAGGCAGAGGAAGAGGGAGAAGCAGCCTCCCTGCTGAGCAAGGAGCCCAATGTGGGACTTGATCCCAGGACCCTGGGGTCATGACCTGAGCTGAAGGCAGAGGCTTCACCAACTGAGCCACCCAGGCACCCCTGGATCTTCTATTTCTTTAGTGGAGTGAGGGGACTACTGATTAGCAACCAAACATAATTCATTTCCTTCCATGTTTCTCCATTTCCATCTCCATCTCCCTATTCCAAACCATCATACCTCTTGTCCTCCTGCAATCAGTTGTCCACCCTGCTCAAGACATTCCATGGTTTCCCAGTACATCTAGAAAAGTCCATCCAAATGCCTGTCCATGCTCTTTTATTTTCTTCATAGAATGTACTTCTATTTGTAATTATTTATTTGGTCTCCTATTTTCTGTCTCCTCTCTCCCTACCTCATCCTTCTAGATGTAAGCCTCATGAGAGCTCATTGAACTGCTCTTTGCTTGTTCAGTGACCATCATCTTCTCTGCACATGGAAAAAGTGCCTGGTACAGATTAGAAGCTTTCAAGAGTTCAAGGCTATCTTTAGGCAGGATGTAAAGAGGAAGCTACAGATTTCTAAATTACAATCTAGCATCATGTTTACTACATTCCCGTGTCTTTCTCCCAAACTCCAATACACTTAAAGGGCTTCTTAACCTTGTTGTATTTGTGTCATGGCCCCACTGGGGGAACCTGATGAATCCTAGGAGTTTCTTTTCTGAAAAATGTTCAAATGCACAAAATTTTAAAAAATCACAAAGGAAGCTAGTTAAGCTTATATACAATTATCAAAATACTTAGAAACTTCAAATCTGTGATACAGCAAGAGATGTGCTTCTTTATTACCATGTTGAAGAATAAGATCTAGTACATGGTCGAAACGGACTTATTTTGAAGGTAGAGAAGTTCCTAAGAAATAAGAAATTTTGAGATGTCTGTAACAATTGCAATGAGATGTGAAAATATCTGTGATGTGTATTGGTGACAAAATTGCAGGCATAGACTTGTTGCCTGTAAATTTTAGAAATCGCTAAGTTCCAATTTAAGATTAATAAAAACCAGGTGTAATTTTTTTTTCCTTTCAAGTTCTCTGAATTCTATACACAGCTCTTTGCAGTTCTCTAAGTCCCAGGTGAAGGGGCCTGAACTAGATTATAAGAGATAGCATGTGTTCAGGAGGGCATGCGTGTAGATCTTGGCTACAAGTGTGTCCTCAACCATGGTGCTCACCTTGGATATCGTCTGTAGCCTCAAATAAGACTCTAATCCTAGAATAGTCACTGGCAGGTTTTGTTTGTTTGTTTGTTTGTTTTTTGTTTTTCTAATCCTGAAAAACAAACAAACAAAAAAAACAAAGGTCAACCATAGTCCTACCATTTACAAAAATACATAAAGCAAAAAGTGGGAATCACCTTCTTCCCTACCAATCCTACTTCCCCAAGATAATCACCGTTAAGAATTTGGTGAATATTATGCTTGATTTTTAGCAAGCTGCTGTGTGCGCATGTGTGGCCAGGGCAGAGGGTGGCGCGGGGCAGGGGGACTGCTACGGAGGATGCTAAATATATATAGATATATATATATATATTTTTTTTCCATAGCATTGGAATGGTATTGAGCAAATTTGTTTGCTCCTGGCTTTTTTCACATAATACTGTATTTTAAACATGGTTTTTCAGATCACATTTTATTTTTTATGACTATTTGATATTCCATTGTGTGAACGCACCACATTTACTGTAGTTTTCTAATAAGCTTTTTTATTTGCTACTGCAATTAATACTATAATAAGCATCATGTATGTGTATTTTTATGTATCCTTCGTAGTATTGCACAAGATAGACCCTAGATATGGAATTGTAAGGTCAAGGAGTATGCCTATTTTATTTTTTTTTAAGATTTTTATTTATTTATTTGACAGAGAGAGACACAGCGAGAGAGGGAACACAAGCAGGGGGTTTGTGAGAGGGAGAAGCAGGCTTCCAGCGAACAGGGAGCTCGATGTGAGGCTTGATCCCAGAACCTTGGGATCATGACCTAAGTAGAAGGCAGACACTTAACAACTGAGTCACCCAGGTGCCCTGAGTGTGTTTATTTTAAATTTTAATATAGATTACAGATTAGTTAGCAGAAAGGAACCTAATTTTTACACTCTATTGAGAGTGTCCATTTCATCAGACTCTTGTAAAAAGATAAACATATATCCATTTTGCCAATATGATGGGTGAAACTATTAGCTTGCTATTTTAATTTACTTTTCCTTAAATACTAGTGAAGTTAGGCATCTCTTCATAGCTTCATACACCATTTATATTTCTTCTTCTGAATTAATAACCTGTCTTCATAATCTTGTCTCTTGTATACATGAGATAGACATGTAGATATAATACACGTGAATAGGGGGTCTCCAAGGATAGTTGATACAAGAGGCCTACTTTTAGCGACTCCACTTTAACAATGGACTAAATTGTCCTAATAAATATTTTTAAAATGATTTTGTCTTTATATTGAAATGAAATGAAGATATGGATTTAATTTTATCTTATATTAACTGTAATTTTAAACATTAACTAACCCTTAAAACATTCAAATACAATTATACTTGTGCCGGCTTTGGCAGCATATATAAAAACACAATTGTTTTATTTTGATAGTGGATATGGTATAGGTCAAATTTGTATTCTAGCACTTTGAAAAGCCCTCCACAATATAAGTGCTTTCCCAGGATGATTACAAAGAAGACTTGCTGTGCAAAACTATTAGAAGACTTTATTCTCTTGCCTAAGGACTGCTGCGGTGGTTTTTAACTCACCCAACTCTCTTGGTTCCTTATTTGTCATTGACTTTGCTTATGATTCAGACAATTCTCCAACATCACTGTAATCAACCTCACAAAATCCTGAAACATTTCTAAGATTTGTCATTAACTTATACGGAATTGAAATTGTTTATTCATTGTTGGTAACATGAGATAATCATTCATTCTTTGACACAATGGATGGAAATAGATATTAGTATAAATCATGGAAGAAGTAAAGGTGCACATATTTATTAATGGGTATTTTTATATTATTACAGCTGAGCTTTCTGGAGAAACTGGAGGGATTTGGATAATGAATAATCTGGGAAGTGGAGCCCTTAAGAGCACATCTGTTGTTTCATAACTTTTCCCCATTATGGCTTCTGGGTTTCCCGTCTTGCTTAGAATTTTTCCCCAACCTTATGGCCACATCTCCCTATTTACTTTTTCCAATGGTTTTTATTGTTCTTCCTTTTGTGATTACACATTTACATGATCTGGGGTTTATCTGTGAAATATCTGTGAAACTTTGTTAAATGACTTTTGTCTCTTTATCCCCAGAACAGCCAGTTTTCTCAACCGTTTTTGAATACAATTTTTGGTAGCAAACTTTGGATTTTACAGATCAACCATGTCTGAATCATTGTGGAGCTGCAGAGAGCTGTCAACCCTTAGTTTTTCTAAGGAGAGTATTCAAAACGAACATAGTACCATCTACTACATAATTTTGTACCAATGATACCATACAGTAGAATTTCAGAATTAAAACATAATAATGCAGATGTATTAAAACCTCCCGACCTTAATGTTATTTTTTTCTTGTTTCACAGTGGATGGGTAAGAATTTGGTCACAGAGTAGAATCAGTGTGGGGACTGGAACCGACGGCTTTAAATAATAACTGAACTCTTCCATGTAATGTAAATGCACAAATGCTAACCCCTAGCCAGGAAGGCCACGTTAACCTCCGCATCTCTGCATCTCCAGCAGACAGATCCCCTCCCAGAACTGAGCCATGCTCTTATATATGATAATGGCAATACTCCAACCCTTTTCACATTGTAAAGATTCTGAAGCTCAGAGCATGACCACATTTACTGGAAGAAATGAAAAGCTGAAATGGATGGGACTCATGAGGAATCACGTAGAAGACACTTTCAATAGAAAGCACCTAATACTCAGCACAGTTCACAAAACCCAATTATGAACAATTGGTTGTGCTGAATGAGGTCAGTCCCACTTCGGGCTGATGCGATGAGAAGGTCATTAGAGATCTCTAGTTGCTCAAATAAAGGAAACGGGTGAAACGTGACAAGAAGAATCAGGTATCGTTAGCGTTTATTGTAGAGGATTATATTGCTGGGTGATAAACTGTTGAAAATGTGTATTTGCTTAATTTATTTTTCTGCTCTTCTATACACGTTTATATAAATTATTTCTCCCCATACCCAAGAAGATTACATTAATGCAGTAATGAGATTTGAATGTCAGTTGACATGTTCCTTTGTTTATGCCTATGTCTGGCTATGTAAGCCACTTATTTACATAGTAGTTTTGAAGAGCACTTGTAAAGCTATCATTTTATTCATCTTGAGTTCTCTGTTATCCAAATAAAAACAAATCTCCTCAGGCATCAGTTTGGGGTTGTTGCCTTTGAAATCTAATAGTAAACTGGCTGCCTCAGCATCTGTGGGGCTCAGCTCATTCCATCACCTTCCAGAATTATAATTCTCCATTTGGAGTCTGAGAAACGTAGTGATGGGGGGAAAAAGCTATGAGGAAAGAAACAAGCGATCAAAGAATTCACGGTGCTACATAATGAATTTTTCTCTTTGCTCCTTTTCTTCTCGGTCTGAGCAGGTCCTGCGTTTTGCAGAATAGCATGTTTTTTAAAAAGTCACCCAGAAGGTGAATTTCTATACAGCAAATCACAGTCGTCTGTTGATGTGTGTAAAATTAAAGATATGTTTTTCAGGGGGAAAATATTGATCTCCTGTATTAAAACTTCTGCATGTAGCATGAGTGCTTTTTAAAAGCAAATGCCAAAAATTTTAAATAAAACATGAGGAATAACTCCAGGAATAAATTACAGAATGAAAACACAAAGGAGCTTAGGTCATTTTTGCATTTGGAACAAGAAGCCTGAAGATTTAGAAGAAAAATAACAACAACACTGTACTGAACGGAACATGCCAGGGGCAGAGCTAACGATGGTCTTATGAAAGACATTTTTCATCCTTAACCAGAGCATGCCTGTGTGTACAAGATGACAAAATAATCAAGGGAAGAGTGAATAATTCAGCTCATCACCAGGTTGTTTCGTGTTGAACTGATGCAATGCCAAGCAGTTAGTTTGGATATTTTTCCCTTCGGAATATTTGTCTAAACAAATACTCTTAAAGGAAGAAAGCAGCTGAACTTGAACAAAATAAGCCCCAAACCTCGATTCGGGAAGCCTGGATTCTGTGCCTGGCTTTGTCTCTCTAAGCCAATTACTTGAGATTTCTGAACCTCCATTTCCTGATCTGGAAATGGAGGGCATGATGGCCTCACAGGGCTGGAGGGGTAAAATGAGATAAAGGACATAAAAGTCTTTGGCAAATAATACACATTCCACCCAGGGCCCGGGGATGGACCCTGTCTTTGTCTTTTATGGCATGCTGTGTGTTTTATAAAATATTTTATAGTGTGGTTTCTGTATTAAGCTAATAGCTTACGTATGACACACAAGGAGAACCATAATAGAGACAGAATTCCTGTCTTTCCAGGGACGAGCTTGCGTGTGTCCTCAGACCAAAAAGGAAGATTGGATACCATTAGTCTAGATCCAAATCACAAATAATTTTTATTTATTCACTAATTCATTCACTAAAGCATGCATTTGTTTTCTGCCACGTGCCACAGGCATGCTAGGGCTGCCTGGACAGGCTTCTGTCTTCTGGGCCCTTATTCTGCTGAGGAAAACAGATGATATGCAACAAACTATAATAAAATGTCATAAATGCTATAGCAGAGAGTAGAAAAAAGTATAAAAGGAAGCAATCTCTATCATCCTGAGAATGATGCACATTCAGGCTGATATTTAACACATGCTTTTGGTAAAGATGAAAAAAAATAAAAAAATAAATAGATTGAGAGATTATGGATTATGGAATTATCTCACTATTCCCTCATAGATGTGTATATGCACCTATGTATATGTACGTGTGTGTAAGTCGTTCCATTTTTTTTTTTTTTTGCAATTTAATTTTTACATCTGATAATTTAGAAAGTCTTCCTTGATGCTTGGTGTTCACTGTCTTAACTCTACATGAGCACTGATGCTAGGTTTTGTATCAAAAACTAGATTCTGAAGATTCTCCTATGTGTTTTTATAAAAGTTTTTAAACTTGGGACACCTGGGTGGCTCAGTTGGTTAAGCAGCTGCCTTCGGCTCAGGTCATGATCCCAGCGTCCTGGGATCGAGTCCCACATCGGGCTCCTTGCTCCGCAGGGAGCCTGCTTCTCCCTCTGCCTCTGCCTACCACTCTGTCTGCCTGTGCTCGCTCGCTCTCTCTCTAACAAATAAATAAATTTAAAAAAAAAAAATTTAAAAAAAAAAAAGTTTTTAAACTTTATGTTATGTATCAAAACATAAAAACACAAAGGGTAGAAAGGCAAAGTTAATGCAATCCTTTCTAGGTTGATGTGACTAATTTTGCTGTTCTGTCAAATGTCAATGACTCTGTGCTGAGTGCAACGATTAATTTACACAGTTTAGATGACTGCTTTTTAAGATAAAGGAGAACTAAAAAACAAAATCAACTGTGGTATATAATCTATATATGATCTCTATCCTTGTATTTTTATTGCTTGACATTCAGAATAAACCACAACCATCAATTCCCCAGATCCCTAGATTATAATTACCTGGAATAGTTTTCTTTGAAAGACGTGAGAATTTCGAAGCTTATCTGCTTTTATGCAAGTTTACTTGCTAAGGAGATTTCATGAAAAGCAATTTAATTCTGGGCCTCTTAAGGATGTATAAAATGAAAGAAAGGCATTAGATTTTCAGTTTTGTTCCCTCCACTAACTTTACTCATCTGGTTTCACTTTTTTATCCCCAGAAGATTCTAGAGGCAGTTTTCTGTAGAAATGATTTTGTTGTACCATTGCACAGTTTGCATTTAGGCTTTCCCTAAACCCGGGTGTGAGATCATATGTGTGTAGAGGGGCAGAGGGTAAATGGAGAGGTCGGGGGCTATTGAGAGCCAGAATCATCAGAAGGCCAAAATGTACATCCTTATTGACCTACCTCCCCACCTAGAACAGTTGTAGACTTACTGGTCAAATGAGCTAAAACGGCCGGTGTGTTCTTACAGAGAATAGGGCTTAAACCATTCAGGTATAGACATTACACATCTTGCCAGGGACGGTGTTTACAGGGGGCAGAAGGGAAGTTCAAGAATATAAAAGAACAGCTATGAATTTGTACCTATAGATTTTTATCATCAAAGAAAGATTTCAGTTACTATTTGCATAAGAACCATTAACCAACAGTTAGGAGACTTCTGACCCAACTTATCTTACTTAGCAGCTAATTGAAGTTCCCTTCTGAATATGAAACAAATAAATTCACACAAATATGTTGGTAATGCATTCCAGAGGGCTGTCTAAACCACCGTTGAAGCCAAATCAACTGATCAAGAAACCAAATAAACTTGATTCATCCTTGTACACAATGATATAGACATGTGGGATGTAAAACTCTGTTATAATTCAGTAAATGCACTAATTCAGACTCATTGATAGGTAGAGTCAGCCTGGGTTTCTCCAGAAGCATGGGCTGAGTCAATCTTGTTTGTGCATGGATAGTTACTTCAGAAATGGATCCCAAAAAACAGGAGGGGAAGTGAAATAAAAGGAATGGATACAAGGATGGCTTATCCAGTGGACCGTTGCTGTGGTTAACAGGCACTCATTTCTATAGATTTTTCTGAGGAGGGTTAGCAAATGTCTTGGGGAACTGTCCGCTGGGTGATGTGAGGGGGAAGTGGTTCATTGTCTCCTACCTGACACTGGTCAAGGGTGAAATCCAGGGCATGAGCTCTCTGGTGTTTCTGGATTGTGCAAGCATGAGTGATACGACTTCCCATGAATGTTCTAAGCTGTGTACCAGACAGTTGAAGCTGTGTACCAGACAGCCGTCTTGCCCCCGCTTAAGTTCCAAGCTTCATGGAACATTGAAGAATATAACATCTTTTAAAACTAAAACAGAGCTTTTTCACATGTGTGTATTCAGGACCCAGACCAACACTGGGAATGTTTAATAAACAGAAAGCATGAGAAATTGATTTGGAGTAAAAACGTGTCCTAAATCTGACACTTTCTGGCAGTGTGAACTTAGAGCAGCTACCTTCCATTTTCATGAGCCTCACTCAGTTTCCTGATCTCCAAAGATGGGGATAACTGATATCCTCCTTGTGGGATTCCTAAATGTTAAAGGAGAGGGTGAATGTAATAGCACGATTAGCATTTCAGCAAATGGGCACTCAAGGTAATGATGATTAGCATTCAATCAAAAGCCAGTACACAAGCCAGCATTCCAATCAAAGCCAGTACACAAGGGACCACACCATTGTTAGTGGCTGCAGATTTCAGTTGGCTACAACCTGGACAGCGAGAACAAAGGAACTAATGAAAGGGCTTTTCTGGACCCTGGGGGACTATAGATTGGGCACTACAACGAAAACCAAGTCAGGATTCAGAAATCACACTGAAGCCAGAGGTCAAGTGTGGTGACCTCTGAACCAAGGCTAGGAAACAGAATGCTCAGAAGCTGGAGGTCAAGTGGTGTCAAGGGTCAAAGGCAGACAAATGGTCATTCAAGCATGTGTGTTGCTCCATTGGTGGACTTCTTTGTCAGAAAGTCTTGTGGTTGCATTTCCTGCCACACTGAAAATGAGTAGCTGATTTCCTAGGTGCGCTCAGCCAGAAGTCTGAGCGATCAAGAATGCACAGCCCTGCACGTGATCAGAGCATGCAGCAGGTAACAGGAAAAATGCAAAACAAAATGTCTTTATTTTGCACTTATTGAAAAAAAATTATGCACTATTTCCAAAGATCCCTAGTACCTAAGGAGTTCTTGTTCATAGTTTACAGGGTGTGATTCATTTTTCTGTTTTTCTTTGAACTTCCTGCATCTTACTGCCCTGGCCTAAGGCCTTTAACTTGGTCTTATGACCCAAATTCATTTAAAATAAGCTACTTGACTTCATGCTTGTAAATGTCCCATGCTTTCATATTTTTTTTTAAAGATTTTGTTTATTTATCTGACAGAGAGATCACGAGTAGGCAGAGAGCCAGGCAGAGAGAGAGGAGGAAGCAGGCTCCCTGCTTAGCAGAGAGCCTGATGCGGCTGAGCTGAAGGCAGAGACTTAGCCCACTGAGCCACCCAGGCGCCCCTATTTTACATGTTCCACACTTCACTGATTCCAAACATCCATCATCCATCCATCCATCCATCTATCCATCCATCCATCCTAGTTCATTTGGGCTACTATAAAAGAATATGTAATAGAATACCATAGACCTGTTGGCTTAAACAACATTTATTTCTCACATTCCTGGGGGACTGGGAAGTCCAAGATCAGAGTACTAACAGATTCCAGGTCTGGTGGTTTCCTGGTTCATAGATGACCCTTCTCTTGATGTGTCCTCACAGGGTGGAAATCATTGAGGGAGGGAGCTCTTGGGGATCTCTTACATGAGCACTAATCCCACTCATGAGGACTTCATCCTCATGACCTGAGCACCTCCCAAAGGCTTACCTCCATATACAATCACAGTGGGGATTAGGTTTCAATGTATGAATTTTAGGGGGAAAGACAAGCATTCAGTCCATAGTGTCATTCATTCATTCATGCATGCATTAATTTATTCATTCAACTATTCAATAATCTAATAATTTAATCATTTAGCCAGAAAATAATGACTCTGTGTTTTCTACATTACTTCTGCAAAGGGTTATGAGAGCAAAATAAGATAATTCACATAAAAATATCTGGCAAGGGGCGCCTGGGTGGCACAGTGGGTTAAGCCTCTGCCTTCGGCTCAGGTCATGATCCCAGGGTCCTAGGATTGAGCCCCACATCGGGCTCTCTGCTCAGCGGGGAACCTGCTTCCTCCTCTCTCTCTGCCTACTTGTGATCTGTCAAATAAATAAATAAATTTTTTTAAAAAATCTGGAAAATAGTACAAAGCCCAGGATTTTTTCTTTTATAATATTCTGTGTATTTTATAATTCTCCATACTTTGGTCTCTATATTAAGCTAATAGTACTGTTGACCTTCATATAGTCTAGATATTAGTCCTTTGAAGATGTGGGTTACAATATTTTCTGCCAGTGTACAGCTTGTCTTTTCACCGTTTTAGTAGGATTTTTCACAAAGCAAAAGATATAATTTTGATTAAGTCCAATTAAGTTTAACTTTAAAATTTTTTTGAGTTTTGCTTTTGATTTCAAATCTAAGAACTCTTCACCTAGCTCCAGATTCTAAAGATTCTATGTGTTTTTATAAAAGTTTTTAAGCTTTATGTTTTATATTTAAGCCTACAATTCATGCTGAGTTAATTTTTGTATAAGGTATAAGATTTAGGTAGAGTTTCAATTTTTGCCTATAGATACAACTGTTGCAGTACCATTTGTTGAAAATGCTATCTTTCTTTCATGAAATTGCTGTTGTACTTTACTCAAAAATCAGTTGGGTGTATTTGTGTAGGTCAGTTTCTGGGTTTTTTATTCTGTTCCCTTGATGTATGTGTCTATCCCTCTGCCAATACCATACATTTGTGACTATAGAAGCTTCATGATATCTTAAAATCAGATAGATGATTCCTCCCACTTTATTCTCCTTTCTCAAAATTGGTTTGTCTATCTTAATTTCTATGCCTTTCCATACAAATTTGAGAAATAGTTTTTTGGGTTTTTTTTAGTATCTATAAAAGTCTTGCTGGGATTTTGATAGGAATTGAGTTAAACCTGTATATCAATTTGGAGAAAAATGATATCTCTACTATGTCAAATCTTTCAATGCATGAATATAATATGTCTCACCATTTAAATTGGTCTTTTTTTATTTCTTTCATCAGCATTTTGTCATTTTTAGCACCTATGTCCCACACATTTTCTGTTAATGCATAATTTTTTTATTGATTATAAATGGTATTGCATTTTTTATTTTGATATTTATTGCTAATGTATAGAAATACAACTGATTTTTTGGTATACTTTTTGTACTCTGCAACCTTGATAGACTCACTTATTAGTTCTAGGATATTTTGTTTTTCTTTTTACTTCATGGGACTTTCTACATAGAAAATCATGTCATTTGGAAATAGAGAAAGTTTTATTTCTTCCTTTTTGATCAGTGTGCTCTTATTACCTGTTTAAAATCTAATTTTGCTTATATATTTCCTCAATATACATTTAGAAGCACATAAGATAGTATTATACTTTTGGCTTCAAGCATCAAATATAATTTAGAAACCTCAAGAGAAGTAAAATCAATTGTATTTAAGCTTATTTTTCTTATCATGTTCTTTCTTCCTTCCTAACATTCCAAGGTCAATTTTTTTTTTTTAAATCATTTCCTTTCTTTTTAGAGAACTTCTATCTATTCTTTTATGGAAGTTCTGCTGGTGATATTCTCATGGTTTTTCTTCATCTGAAAATTTCTTGATTTCCCTTTCATTTCTAAAAGATATTTTCAATCAATATAGGATTCTCCACTAACAGGTTTTTTTTTTTTTTTTCCTTGTAGCACTTGAAAAAATGTTTTACTGCTTCCTTCTGTCATGATTTCTGATGAGAAATCCTCTGTCATTCAAGTTACTTTTCCCCTGTGGGTGAGGTATTATTTCTCTTTCATTGCTTTCAAGATTTTTTTTTCTTTAGTATTTAGTAATTTGACTATGATTTTATTAATGTAGATTATTTCTTTGCATTTATCCTTTTCGGGGTTAGCTCAGCTTCTTGAATCTATAGGTTATATATTTTGGCAAATATTGGAATTTTTCAGCCATTGTATTTGAGTACTTTTTCAGTTCTATGCTCTTTTTCCTCTCCTTCTGGGACTCCAAAGACATTGTATTAGTTCTTCTGGTGTTAGTCTTACATATTCCTAAGGTTCTGTTTGTGTTGTTCCTAGTCCATTGTTTCTTCTTTATACAATTCTTTTTTTCCTTTTTCTCTTCTTTCTTTCTTTCTTAGAAAGAGCATGTAGGTGCATGTGTGAGTGGGGTAGGCAGAGGCAGAGGGAGAGGGAGGGAGAGAATCTTAAGCAGACTCTACACTCAGTGCCGAGCCTGATGTGAGGCTTGATCTCAAGACCCCGAGATCATGACCTGAGCTGAGATCAAGAGTCAGATGCTTAACCAACTGAGCCACCTAGGCACCCCATTCATTTTTTAAAAGGTAAACATATTCAAAAGGCAAAAGGTAAAATATTTTGAATGAATGAGATTAGAAAACAGTGCCCATTAGCCTATGAAATCTGTGAATTTTAGCCCTGACTTCACCTCTGTCACAGGTCAACCTGTAGGATGGGTCTGTCTCACCTATTTTATGGAAGAAGTTGGTGCTTGCAGGCCCAAGAGTCTCAGAGGAAAATAATAATATACTCATCTCATTTAATGCACACAATAGAAAAGGTACTGCTATGATCAGCATTTTATCAATGAGGGAGATGAGGCTTAGAAAGAGGCAGAGTAATTTGCTAAAATAACAGCTAATTTAATGGTGGAACTAGGATTTGAACCATGGGGTAACTATGATCTCGAACTACAGGATGCATTATTGACCAAGGTGCTCAGCTGCAGTTCCCTGAAATCCATTGCAGGGATGCTATGACAAGTCCATTTCTGGATGATACGGGGTTCTCTGACAGCTTGCTTTGCCTTAAGTATGCCTCAAGATTCTTGCCAAATCTCTGTTAGACTTCACAACAATCTGGGATGCTTCCACCCAACTCTCCAAACAGTCTAGGATGCTTCCATCCAACCCTCCCTCCTTCCCTCCTTCACTTAGGGTCAGACAAGCATCACTGATGATGGCTCACCCATCATCATCATCCTAGCTCTCTCCTCCATTGTCTCCAATTCACACATTTCCCTTAAGAAAATTCTTGCATGCTTAATCCAATTTGACATCTGTTTTCCAGAGGACCCAAACTAACACAATAAGGCAATTTGATTTAAGAGTCCAAACTATACCATTCCAGAAGTGCTAGAAAAAAAAATATTTTTGTGAAATTCCTTGAGATTCCACTAGGAAGATCAAATAAAATATGTGGGAGGATTTTATAATCTCTTAAACTGAATTCAAGTGTAAGTAGTCCTTATTATTCAGGGTTCACACAGCATGTTTTGCCTTGGGAACTGCCTGCTCTCAGCCACCCGCTTAGGTGTGGATGATTTCCAATTTATCATTTAATTTAATCTCATGATTGCCTCTTTGTGAGAATTGTTGTCTTATCACTTTAATCTTTACAATACTTAGCATAGCCATGATTTATGAGACATGTTAGTAACATTAAAACTCTAAGTTGCCTTTTATCCAAATAAAGCAGGATTTGGCAACAACTTTGTAAAAACTGATATCATTTGCACCCAGCAATGATCCCATTCATTACCATCCCAATTTTCTAAACTGTCTTTAAATAAGGGTGTGGTGACTTGTTGGAGAACTGATAATAAACTACCTAATCTGTCCTATCTGTCCAAACTGCATAATCTGTCCTATCTGTCCCCTATCAGTCATAATTGAAAGCCTACCTATTATTATCTGGCTTCCTCTCCTGGGAAACAAGAGCCTGAGTGTGAGAAGCTCTTTATTCATTTAGGCCACACAAAATAATTTGAATGAATCACTTAGCTCTTTATAATAGCTAATGTAAAATGACTCTGTTAGTGTTTTTAAACAGATTTCTGACATTGAATAGCATCAGGATGAATTAACTTTACTAAAATGCCAAGAACGTTCAATAGAATATTTCAAAGTATGCTTAGAACAGGAAGAAAAACATGAAAAGGATAAGCTATGTGAGGTAGATGGTACATGATTAATGTATGACAAGAACAAGTAAAAGTTCCCCATTCCTACATGCTTTCATCTTCACTATCAAAAAGCGGTAAACAAAAATATGGAGATTCATATTTCAGTTGAAGAGAGAATAAAAGCCCAAGATAGGTGAGCATATGATAAGAAAGCACATAACAATTATATGAGCTCAAGTGTGGATGAATTATATTCCAAGGTGGCAATAATGGCAAACACTAGTGATCAGATTCAGAGTACTGCTCTAAGTGCCTGATATATGTATTCCCTAACTTAATCCCCACAAAACCCTAGAAAGCCAGTGCTGTTATCATTCTTAATTTTCAGATGTAAAAAACTGAGTCCCAGGAGGTTAAAAGGTTTGCCCATGGCAGGACTGGGACTTAAACCCAGATAGCTTGACTCTAGAGCCTTTCAGTCAGCATATGGCTCCACAGACCAGCAGCACTGTTATTACCTGCTTCCATGTTAGAAATGTGGAATTTTGGAACTATGGAATCAGATTCTGCATTTTAACAAGATCTCTAGGTCATTGTTTTATATGTTGCAGTTTGAGAAGCACTTCTCAGGAGGCTAAACACTGATGCTAAACAATATGGTCTATACCTTCCATGACACTAAAGACCAAACCAGCAATGAATGAAAGTTTCTGTTGTTCCACATCCTTGCTGGCATTTGGTGCTATCAGGGTTCTAGATTATGGCCATTCTACTAGATGTACAGTGGTATCTCATTGTTTTGTTTTGTTAGTTTTTATTTTAAGTAGGCTCCATGCCCAACATGGGGCTTGAACTCATGACCTTGAGAACAAGAGTTGCGTGCTCTACCAACTGAGCCAGCCAGGTGCCCTGATTTTAATTTTAATTTTCATTTCCTCGATGACAGAAAATGTGGTGGATCTTTTCATATGCCTATTTGCCAGCTGTGTGTTTTCTTTGGTGAGGTGTCCATTAAGGTCTTCCAGCCATTTTTAAATCAGGTTGTTTATTTTCTTATTGTTGAGTTTTAAGAATTCTTTGCATATTCTGGATAATGGGTTTTTGTTAGATGTGTCATTTGCAGATATTTTTGCCCAGTCTGTGGCTTGTCCTTCTCATTCTTTTGAATTAGATGCTTATTTTCACTTTTCATATGTGTTTGGGGCTATATTTAGTCTCCATCTCGTGGATATTTTTGAGATGAAAGGAAAAGAAAACACTCCCTCCCACTGAGGGCTTTACAGTGCAGAGTGGGAGATGGACATGTGCAGGAACATCAGGACAGACAGTGGGAGCAGGAAGCATGGGGATTTATGACAGTGTCTGAACAGGTCCTAACAGAGACTGGTAGGGAAAGGGTAGGAAAATGTTCCTGGTAGCAAGTGCAAAGCAATGTGAGAATAATGCAGTAGGGGAATTTCATGTTCAATATGGCTGGAGTACAATGACAAATGCAGACAGAAAAATGGACAAGTCGTATGTCATCTAACAGTAGTTAAACTTTATTGAATAATTATTATGTGCCAGGCACTCTTCTAGGTTCCTGCCATGCCTTTTGTTGTCACATCACTTCATGAGTAGGCACTATTCTTATTTTATTATTCCCATTTTACAGGTAAGGTAATTGAAATGGATAGTTATATACTTAGCAAGTATCTGGGAGAGGATATCAATCCAGTCCAGTGCTGGGACACACACACTCTGTCTTCCATGCCATAATGTCTCTTAGGGATGTTATATCACAAGGAGTTTGATCCTGAATGTAATCAAGGGAGATTGGAAGAATTATAAAACAAAACCATAACATGATATATATATATATTTGGATCATGCATTCAAGGAAATTTGCATGTTTAAATTCCTTGCCTTGACTACTGCATTCCAAACCTCTTATAGATGGGGGTTGAATTCTTAATCCCAATTACATCTATCCTGTGATGTATCCAGCAGGTGGACACAAAGATTTAACTGAGATAATGAAATGCCAGATACTCTTTTCTAACTACTAGACGAGCTTGCAGAGGGTCCCTTCCTGATCTTAGATAGTCTCTAGAGATTTTTTATGTTCCAGCAGTGTCTGTGTTGGGTCCCTGACACAATCTAAGATGTTATTTTGCTAGTTTGCTTTGCTCATTTGATGTTCTGATGATTGTTTGTGGAACCCCAAAACTGCAGCCAAGAGAGTAAGTCGTTTTAGTCAATAGGAAATGTCAGTCATATTGGAAACATACTTGTTTCCAATCCATACTCAAGAGAGACACTTGATCCGAAAGTCACTTTTCAAGAACGTCAGTGGAATTGAAGAATTAGATATTGTGGGTTAGAGGGAAGATGTGGAGATGTTAAAGACCCTTGGAGATCTTTAGACAAGGATGTTGCATGTACAATAAGCTCTGATATGATGATGTTTTAATGCATTGAAGGAATTTGATGGTAGAATTAGTAATATTTTGTGGCTGGAGTCTAAAAACACAAAGATAATAAATGCAAAATGAATTTTTTCCATGCCCATTGGCATTCTATTCTAGGAAATCTGAGAGTAAAGATTTTTAAAAAGGGTCCTAAAAATTCAGTGAGAGAAATGGACAAGTGCGGTAATAACAGAGATGTATCTACAGAGTGTTATGGGGAATAATAGAGAGGAATGGTACTTGTTCCATTCGGAGAGTTCACAAGAGGTTTCCAGGAAGAGCTAACGCTTTAACTGAGTATTAAAGATGAGTCAGGCATAATTAGCCTGTGAAGAAGGGTGGGATGAGTGTTCCAGATTGAAGGAATAACTCCCGCAGAGGCATAGAGCAGGGAAGCTGCTTGGCCCATGTGGGGAATTAAAAGGGTATTACAAGAGTGAAAAAGGACAAGGGAAGTTATTGGAGATAATACTGGAGAGAGAAGTCAAAGAGGGCCTGGATAAGTAGTTTACTGCTTAGTTTGGTGCTTAGTAAATGATGGGGAGTTTTTAAAGATTTAAAGCATTTGAGATCAATTATTTAAACTATTGTATGTGGTCTTAAACAAACTTAGGCAGGAGGAGACCAGTTATAAGAAAATCAGGATAATTCAAAGAGTTTGGATTTGGTAACAGTTGTAGGAATGGGAAGAAAGAGGTACACATTTAAAAAAATACCTCTTCGGAATATTAAAAAACCTCCACATAATTTGGTGATAAATTGGATGTGTGTGACAATGGGTAGATGTGGAGAAGTAAAAGGTAACTAGTTCCAGTGACTGGTGAAGTGGGATGCCACTAACGGAGCTGAGAAATAAAAGAGAACACATTTGGGGTGAGTTCATTTTTGAGCATGTTTGAAGTGTCCATTTTACATTCAGGTTGAGAAATCCAGGCTGAAGTTCTGAAGAGAGTTGGGGCTCTGAAGAGAAACATGGATTTGGAGGTCATCAGACCATTGGTGGTGGCTGAATCCACAAGACTGGAGAAGGTTATCCAGGGACAGTGAGGAGAGGCATGATGAAATTTGCTTCCTCCAAATTTTCCAAGCAGAAGTCTGGTGCCAAGATAGAACAGAGTCGCTGTGGACTTAAGCTATTTGGGTCTAGATCGGGGAGAATGTCATCACACGCTCCCTGCTGAGGGGCTCAGGAAATTGGTTTAGGGAAATGGCAAGTGACTCCAACACTAAGGAAGATAAATCAAAAGGCCTAAGCCAAAAGACTGAAGCTAGTTGTTTAATGAAATCCCCGAGCTCCACCTCTCAGGGATATAGCTGATTCACACACCTACAGGGTGTTTACCTTTGATTTGTCCTTGTTTCACAGAAGTTATAATGACATAGGCATGAAGGTACAAGATCACACCCTTTCTCAATGGTGAACAATTTGTCGCGCACAGGGTGCCCACAGACCATATGTTGAGAAGCCTCTCCTGACCCAGATCATTAGGAAGGATTTTCCAGGTGCCAAATAGTTGCTGCTGCTATTGCTTGTTTCAGGCTCTTTAGAAAAGTGAAAATTATCCCAAAGCCACTGGGCAAATGCCATCTTGCCCGCAGGAGTAGCCTAAGTCTGGAGAAAAGTCACTTCGGAGACATCAAATTCCCTAAGCTTGTCCACACATGACAGCTTGTGAGGGCCCCTGAGGCAATCAAGGTTATTGAAGACAGTATCATGATCGATTGGCATGCAGGTCTGTCCTTCCCACCTCCTATGCCTTTTGCTACGAAGCAGATGGTGCTATGGCACTTGTTAGAAGCCTGGGCCTAATTCAAGAGCATATTTTTGCTTTCACTGAAGCTACTGAACTTGAGGGGGCCTGGGGAGAATTAATATACCTCAGTATTCCTCTAACATCTTTTCCCTGTGTGATACATCCATTCTCACCTGCTGTTTTCATATTGTACTCCTTTCATCCCTCTGTCTCACACTGAAAGCCTGCTGTGCTGGAACACAACCTCTATCATTCTTAACAGGCTGCACACACCGTCAGAGTTTGGCCAATGGCAGCACCCTTCTCGTGGAAATCTCTTCCCAGGGCCTTCTTCCCAGATGCTCCAGTCTAGCAGGGGTTAACTAGAGGCCCGCTCATGAGCCCATCTCCGGGAAGCTGACTTGCTCCTACTTGCCTGGTGTGGAACTTCTGCAGCCTGTTTCAACACCTTATTGAATTGGGCCAGACTGTTATGGGATAGCTGTGAGGACCATTGCTAGTGAGAAAGTCAAAGCAAGAGTACCAATTAGATAATTAAATTGGAAGGAGTTTTTTAATAAACAATTCACTACAGTTCCCAATCGTATGTATACTCTGCCTCTCCTCCAAACTCCCTTACAGATCGCGTTCTGCCCCCAGAATAATTACTCCCCTCAATTCAAGGGTCTGGAAGGAGTCAGGATGGAAGGCAGGACTCAACTCCCCTCCTCGATAGAGCTGCTGCATTGTCCCACCCTCTCCGAAGAATCTTAATAGCCTAGGTCAAAGACTCGTCACTAGGTGAAAACCCAATTTAGCACCTTTATTTTTGGGTCACAAGTCTTTTCGTAACTCTTTGGTCTAGATTTATATGTAGATGATGGTTAATTTTGTATGTCACATTGGCTGGGCCATGGTGCCCAGATATTTTGTCAAATATTTTTCTGAATGTTTCTAGGAAAGTGGTTTTTGGATGAGATTAACATTTAAATCAGTGGATTCTGTGTAAGGCAGCTGACCCTTCACAATGGGGATGGGCCTCATCCAATCAGTTGGAGGTCTTACTAGGCCAAAGACTGACCTTCGCTGAATGAAATTTTAGCAAAATGCTTTTGAACTGGGATTGCAATTCTTCCCTGAGTCTCAAGCTTGCTGGTTTACCCCATATTCTAAGCCGCCATAATAATGTGGGCCAAGTACTTAAAATCTCTCTCTCTCTTTCTTCCTCTCTCTCTCCCCACACTTTTTCCTGGTTCTGTTTATTTGAAGAACCCTGACTAACAAGGATAGAGAGGTACATACATACATATATATGTAGATACACAGACAGAGAGATGATAGTGAATGTGCCTTATGAATATCATCCTAACAAGGTTGCCCCAGCTAGATGGAGAGCTGTATACAAGAGTGGAGGGGTGTGAGGGAACAGTTTGCAGTGAGGTATCTTTTTAGTGTAGACCCAAGGAAAGCCCTGCTTTCTTCCTGGCAGATGAAGCTAGGGTTACAATAGCCTTGGCTCTGGTTTGATAGCTTAAATGAAACCTTGTTTTTTGGTCAGTTCCTAAAATAACAAACTGAGTACCTTAGATAAGCTGTTCCACCCAGCACTGCAAGATAGTCTCTGACTGAGGAACAAGAGCCTCCACTCCCTTTAAAAGAAATTACCTCGGGCACCTGGGTGGCTCAGTTAAGTATCCAACTCTTGATTTCAGCTCAAGACATGATCTCAGGGTCCTGGGACCAAGCCCCACATCGGGCTCTACACTCCGTGCAGAGTCTGCCTGTCCCTTTCTCTCTCTGTGCCTCCCAGTGCTCTCTGTCTGTTTCTCTCTAAAATAAATAGAATATAAAATCTTAAAAAGGAAAGAAAAGAAATAACCTCCCTGCCTTTCTTGGACACAATAGCTTCACATTTGTCTTTCTCGGCTTCCATATATCTGTTTGAATAATTATTATTCATCTGCCAGGCCCTTCACAGAATTCCAGCTGTAAATAGCACTCATCACCACCCCCATCACCACAGCTGGTAATGAAGAGAAATGTGCCGGGTAATGAGGAGAGTGGCCACCATTACAGTAATGAAGAAAAATGGACAGAAACGCTGCAGGAATGGCACCTCCACTATTCCCTGGTATAATTGGCATGAGGTAATTGCTTTTTTATCCTCCCTGCCTTCATCTTTGCAACTATTTCCAAATTCCTTACATTCATCACAAAATAAAAAATTGAAGTAGTGTAATAAATTAAAGAGGCAAAAGAGCTCAGCTTCGTGATGCCAGTCTTAAAAGAAGGAAGAAAGAACATTTACAGGACTGACAAAAGGGGTACTCGTGGGGGTAGGGGCTTATTTCTTCTTGTTGTTATTTTTGTCATTATAATCTAAGCCTTCTTTCAACTACATACGAAGACGGACGCCAACAGGAACAACTGAGTACGCTCTGAATACATGTGCCTCAGCCACTACCGCCACGGAAACGTGCCCACTCACATTCAGTAGAATGAAACACGGCGCAGGTCTACTCTCATTCTTTCTGCTGGTAAACCCAGGCCTGGAAGCAGCGTAGAAATTAGGTTCATATCCATATTGCCTCAGGCACCAAAAAAGACCTTGTTCGGGCGGTATTTATCAGGCATGTCATTTTTCTGGTTTGCCCATTTTCATCCTGTGCTCCGGTTGGGGCTGTGCCAGGAGCAGTCCCTAGAAAGATTCTTAAACTCAGGATTTCATTAAACCTACAAGAGAATTAAGGACTACAACCAAGCCTCATGTAAAGCATCATGTGCAGTTGGTAAAATTAACTGAAGTATCTTCTCTTCTCTTAGAAAGGCACCCACAGATTCTTTGATATTTCTCTCCTTCCTTTCCCTTGAGTGTGGGCTCAGTTTAATGACTTGCTTCCAATGAACAGATTACACTTCCAGACTAGGCTATAAAAAGACTGCAGCAAAGGTTGGAACAACCCAAAAGTTCACTGACAGAAGAATGGCTAAAGAAAATGTGTATATACACGCAATGGAATGTTATTCAGTCATCAAAAGGAATGAAATTTTGATACATGCTACAACTTGGATGAATCTTAAAAACACTGTGCTAAGTGAAATAAGCCAGACACGAAGGGGTAAATATTATGATTCCACTTACATGAGGTATTCAGGGTAGGCAGACTCACAGAGACAGAAAGTAGAGATTACCAGAGGTTGGGAGTAGGAGGATGGGGAGCTATTCCTTCATGGATACAGAGCTTCTGTTTGGGATGATGGAAATGGATAGTGGTGATGGTTGCATAGCAGTGTGGTTGTAATTAGTGCCACTGAAGTGTACACTTGAGTACTGGCTAAAATGGTAAATTGATATTATGTATATTTTATCACAATAAAAAAAGTTAAAAAAAAAAAAAGATCCAGCTTCCATGTTAAGTGTTGTGTGTCTCTCTCTTCCTGTCCCTTGGACCACTTACTCTGGGAGAAGCCAGCTACCATGTCCTGAAGCCCCCTAGGTGGCTGTATGAAGATGTCCATGTGGCAAAGAACCGAGGCTTCTGGACAGCACTAGTAAGGAGCCTCCTTGGAAGTAGAGCCTCCAGGCATAGCCAAGGTTTGGATGATCCAGCCATGGTCGGTACCTTATCTGGAATCTCACAAGAGACCCAGAGCCAGAACACCCACCTTAATCCCCGCTCTGAGATTTCTGGCTCTCAGAAACTTTAAGATAATAAATGTTTGTTGTTTCAAGCCACTAAGTCTTGGGATAACTTGTTACACAGTAATAGATATTGAACACAGTATGAGCATATATACACAAATTCACAATCACATTGTATCATATAAATTCATAATAATATTCATTTTAAAAAACTTTCTACGTCTTCCTACACAGCAATTGGAAAATCCTAAGCACTGAGGTCTAGAAAAATATCTGTGTCCTGATCCTATTTTGTATCTCTTCCTTGCATTCATTTGGTTCTTTAAAATATGGCCCTCTCCTCTCACGTTCCATATGGTTCCCTTTCCCACATTTTTCTGTGTGGGAATGGGTATTTTTATATCAACTGCAGAACATTCTTTGTTTCTGTCTGGAGTAATTCAAAATTCATAGTTCAAGTATAGAATCTGTATTTCAACTTTTATATCTAGAACTCCAGATACTACTTGGTTGTCGCAAAGATACACACCAAATGGAAATTCCATAAAAGAACCCGCACTGTCTTCTCTCTCTCACTCTTCTTAAACTCTGCCTATCTTTATTACAGTGATGATGAAAGCAATTTGTATATAGCTCTGGGGTTTATAATTATAATAACTATTAGCAGAAACATTCTTCCTCACTCACCAAGGTCTGGTGCAGACTGAGTGGGGCCCTCTACAAGTAGCATATAGGAGATAAGGCCTGGGAACCTGGTTGAACCAGCAATGGTATTACCTATCTGACTTTTTGAGGAATCACTCAACCATTTGGGAAAGATCCCAACAGCAGCAAACCAAAGTCATGGGTCAAAGAAGAGGATGCTAGGAGGAGGCTCTAACAGAGAACCATGTATGGAAAAAAGTTGACAAAAATGGAGTAAGAAACAACATGCTATGCTATAAAGTCAGGAATCTTAACCATTAACCTATAAATATGACTATGCTGCAGGGCATAACTTTAATTGAGCTTGGGTCAGATTCTTATAGAAGCTAAATTATGCTAGTAATGAGAAGGGATTATTATCACAGGACTTCTTATGCTGCATTATTAAGTATCCCATTCTTTTTCTCTCCCTGGTAGACACCACATTTGCATAAGTCATTATGTTTTGGCATCATACATTCCTGTACATATTTGTAAAGTAGCATAAAGTAGGAGGTAAGAGATAAGAGCCCTCACTCCCCCACCTTTCAGTCTTAAAGATAACCAGATAACCCTAGATATGGCCTTTAGTCTTTCTGAGCCTCTATTGTGTCATCTGTGAAATGGGGTAATTCTACACAAGATGTTTGAACTGGATCAAATGATCCATTGAAATTTCCTCGAACTCTAAACTCTGCAATTCTGTGGCTGAATTCTGATGCCCATATTCTCCTCCATAGATTATTTTGAGGGAACCATTCTAGCATGCCTACCTGGACAGTTCAACCAGTTTCTCCATCTGCATATTACATGTCCTCAAGCTCAGAGCAGAAGCAGAGTTTTTATCCTGAAAACTCAAGAAATATGAATGGTGTAAGAATAAACAGTGGGACTGGGAGCACCTTAGAACTTTTATTTCCAGGGAGGTTCTTACCTAGCAAGAAGATGGTGCTCCAAGGGGTAAAAGCTAGCTGAATGTCCCATTTAATCAGGACAGCAAGCCAGGAAACTGCCAACAAGGGCAACAAGGGTATTTATATTAAAATTGGTCTGGGATGTGCACAAGGATGATACAAAACTAAGAAGAAAGAATTCCAGAGCCTAAGCTGTGTTAGCTTCACTGTTTTGACTAACTCTGGTGGCAAATAAGTTTAGCTGGTACTCAGAACATGTTCTGGGGAAGTGAAAAAGTAATTGCCCCCTTCCTTTCCCTTCCCTCTTTTTTCTTTCCTTCCTTCCTTCCTTCCTTCCTTCTTTCTTCCCTCTCTCCTTCCCTCCCTCCCTCCCTCTCTCTCTCTCTTTCTCTTTCTTTATTTCTTTCTCTTTCCCTCCTTCTCTCTCTCTCTTTCTTTCTTTTTCTTTCTCTCTCTTCCTTTCTCTCTCTTCCTTCCTTCTTAAGTTTTTCCATGTCTCATCAAACGAAGGAGTCCTTATACATGAGTCCTCAACCAGTTGGTGAAAGTCTGCTGGTAGACCTCAAAGCCTTATCTGATAATGCTCCAATGAGTGGCCTGGGGATTGACAGCTTACCCAGGGAGGAATGAAACATCTTTGGAAACTCCCCATCCCCACCCCTTGACCTTAAAGCTTTAGGGGAAATAAAAAGCAGCTTCTCTCTTGGCAGGAAGATTGGGAATTTCTGCTGCAATGTCTTGCTGTTTCTTTAAGGCTTCTATGGAAATGAAAGATGTTCCTAAGCAAAGATAGGTCAAATCTGTTAAGAGAGGAGAAGAGGCATTTCCCTCCTAAAAGCTGGAGAATAACAGAAAAGAACCTTTTCGATGAAACAAGAGTATCATTTTGTTTGTTTGATTTTGTTTGTTTGTTTCACATTTATGTACTGGAAGTTGGGAGAAATGATTTGATTTGGGTATGAAAATAGCTAATTAGGGACGCCTGGGTGGCTCAGTTGGTTAAGCCGCTGCCCTCGGCTCAGGTCATGATCCCAGCGTCCTGGGATCGCGTCCCACATCGGGCTCCTTGCTCAGCAGAGAGCCTTCTTCTCCTTCTGCCTCTGCCTGCCACTCTGTCTGCCTGTGCTCACTCTGACAAATAAATAAATAAAATCTTTTAAAAAAAGAACAAAAAAGTAAAGAAAATAGCTTATTATTAGAAGAAAAGAGGAAGGAATTTCCAAGATGGAGCCCCCGTAGTTTACACATCATGTAAACCCTGTTCCTTCTCTCAGCCTTTCCTACCTCCCTTCCCTCAGCAATTCAGTTTCCATCCTCTCAACTCTCAGAGAATCATCAAGAAGTTGAGTTACAGTAGCACTGGCCTCAAAGATGTTTTATTCTTTCCAGCCCCCAAATGGACCATCTTACCAGAATTTGGTCCATCATTATGGGGATGGGGATGCACTGAGCAAGCCTTTCTCCAAACTACAGCTACATTTTTATATTAATCTGACACCTGTCATCTGCTTTATTTCTAGGGACGTTCGTCTTAGCAAGAAGGTAGCACTCCAGGGGTGAAAACCTGCCTAAATGTCAATGGGGATTCATTAGATAATATCCTGAAATCCCTTTGGAGCACCTCCCAAAATACAACTAAAAGTGGTGCAGTGATTTCCCAAATCCAAGATTTCAGGTTTATCTTTGGTGTTCCCTGGGCACTAGCAGTGTTTGGTTATAGAGAGGAAAAAGAAATATTAAACAATTTTTATTTCAACTGACCTTTTACAGAGAGCAGAAGTAATTTTGTCTAGATTCTCCATTTCGGTGTGGGACAATAACAGCTGGATAGGGATTCTGCCCAACACTTTGTGAGGTTTGCCCTCGACTGCCTTTGTCAGATCAGCATTTGATATTAAATCAATAGAGTGCTGTTATGAAGACACCAGACTACTATAATTTTAGGAAGACCCTAAACTGAGACACTTTTTCTGGACCACTACACTCTCCATGACTATAAAAGTCATGATGTACTTGAAAGATTCATTGCAGCCTAAGAAGAATCAGAGTGGGATGATCCGGAATCAGACTGTTTGGATTTGAAGATGAACCTCACCATTTGCTTACAAATGCTGTGATTTTGAGAGACAGTAGATCACAGGGGTTAAGAACATAGGCTTTAGAACCAGACTGCTTGGGTTGGAAACTCTGATTCCACCATTTACCTGCTGGATGATTTTAGGGAAGTTCTTCAAACCTCTGGTCCTCAATTTCATCGTCTATGAAAGGGGATATTAATGGCATCTAATCTCCAAATGTTACAGGGAGGATAAAATAAGTTGATGCATGGAGAATGTTTTGAGCAATGTCTGGCAGGTAGTGAGTGCTCAATAAATGTTAGCTAAGAGATTGGTATTATTTTTTCCCTGAATTTTCAGCATTTTAGCCAATGCCAGGCAAGATCAATAAAGAAAGGGGGCTAGCCAAGAAGAACATAGGAACATGCTGAATTTGGCAAGACTGGGAATCAGGCAAAACTTACCCTTTGGCACCCTCTGTTCATTTTACTTTCTCCAGGTTCCTTCTAGAACACTGCACCCAACCTCCAGGTTTTTTTCTCTGCTCCCCTCCACACTCACCCTTAATCAACCCACTTTTACCCACACTGATTCTGTTCCCTCAGGACTTTGCTCTGAGCCAGATAGAAAGAAAGAGAGAGAGAGAGAGAGAAAGAAAGAAAGAAAGAAAGAAAGAAAGAAAGAAAGAAAGAAAAAGAGAGATAGAATCTAATTTAATGTATTAATGGATACTCATAGGTTAATGTTATGCTTTTGGGATATCACATTTGCAATTTACTAAATAAAGATTGTCTTATCACCAGGAGGAATAACCAAAACTAAGAACTTCATGTAATGTGGGAGGTGGGTAAGGATATCTGGGGGCTGGTGGAGCCTTTCATCTTCCTTGAATCACAGATAAGCTTCTGTTTGAGTAACCCATAGAACTTGTTCCAGAGTTGTTTAATATAAAGTATCATGGACAGATTTTGAGGCTAAAGCTGAACACACTGTGCTTAAACACCATGTTATTAGGTTGACAGGCATGGCATCAAGGCCCCAGTGTTACTGGTCCCACAGCTCCCAGGGCTACTGTCAACAAGTCATGACAAATTGAACTAGCCAAATCTTTTAGTCACATCTGATTTTCCTAAAGATGTAGATGCACCTGCTGAAGATATTCAGAACAGAGGAAAGCAGAATAACGCTAACAAATGGAGAAACATGGCAAAAGCCCCACATTAACTTATCACCCATTATTATGGCCCTAGGATACACAGTGTTCTGAATTAGGAAAGGGGTAAAGGGTAAGGGGATTTAGTTCTAGACCCATCTTTGTCACTAACTGGTTGTGTCTTCAAGCGAATCCACTTTAGCTTGGAAGGTTCTATTTGCAAGACTAGGGGGGAGATGTTATAGAGCGATATCTCTTCATCCCTTCATCCTCCCTCAGTCAGAGGTCCCAGTGGGACTCTGGGGTACCCCTAAAGCCCCAAAGATGAATTTAAGTGACTGTATAGACAGACAATGAGTGACAATGGGGTTTCCTAATCAAAGAAAGAGAGGAGAACATTAAGATGCTGGGAAGATTAATCAAGGGGAAGAAAATATGGAACAAGATAGTGAGTAGCAAGACTGGATATAAGATCACCAACTAGGATCTTTACTTATAGTAAAATATATATACATACACACACATACAGCAGGGTGTCTAAGAGAATGGAGAGGTCATGACACCGTAGTATAAGGGAAATGGTTTTGGAGGAAAGATGGGTTTGAACTGAGGTAGGTAGTAGGATGGGCAAGTGATTCCATGTCTTTACATCTGCAGTCATAGGCAGCACCGCATCTACTCTCCCACCAGAAGACGTAACCTTGAATTAAATACTCATTTGCTTTTATCAAAAGCCCTGCTGAAACAAAACAGCGGTGCAAGAAAGATAGACTAAGAGGGTGTCATATATTTTTTCAGTGTTTGTGTGTTTTGTCTTAACTTCTTTTGAACAGTTGTAAGTTCTTTGCATACTTATGAAAACTATGGACCCAATTCTCAGAAAAAAATACCATCAGAAATACATGTGTAAAGTTTTGAATGGAGGTCAGGTGAGGAATCTCTTTTTTAGATAGGGCCTGACAGAGGCACCAAGCCAAACAAAGTTTCTCATTTTTGCTATTATTACCACTATTATTGTTATTTTAAGATTGAAAACTGAAGACAGAAGAGAAATATATGTAGGGAAGAAAGTTAGAAAAGGGATAGAGAGAAGCATTTTTTTTTTTTTTTTTAACAATGAGGTCACCGCTGATTCTCAAGAGGAGGCATTATCTCTCCTAAATGCTTTGGAGCATTTCATGGCTTCTCTGTCTTTATTCTTCGATTAAAATGTTGATGTGTTATGTGCACCTGTCTTCAGCTTCGTTGTTAAAACATCCTGGCAACCGCAGGAAAACATGCCAGCTCGTGATGACTATCTGCATTTTTAATAATGCTTAGCATTTCCTACAAATAGGATTTCAGTATCTAGAACTTTTGATTTGGAAAATGAAACAGCTCTTGTTAGTTCTAATAGAAAAAGGCAGCTTGATTTCCAATGCTCTGTTTTAATTTGGGTTTTACCAGCCAGTGATTTTATTGAAAGTGAAATCCATATTCCTGCTTAGCTTTAGCATCTCAACTCTAAAATGGGAAAATCACAGCTTCAGTAACAGAATTGAGAATGAGGTCCTGGCATCTTTCTTAAAAGAAATTTGGGTGAGTGTTCTTGGTAAATGCTCACAAATTACTCATGCTGTATGT
Organism: Martes martes; assembly: GCF_963455335.1. Taxonomy (NCBI): domain Eukaryota; kingdom Metazoa; phylum Chordata; class Mammalia; order Carnivora; family Mustelidae; genus Martes; species Martes martes. The sequence continues at coordinate 27,859,593 of NC_137895.1, read as the reverse complement.
CTAAACACACACAAAACAGGATTAGAAAACCAGGTTGAATTCAATGAAATAATTAGGTATGAAGGAAATAATGGGTTTCTTTAGCCATTATTTCCATCAACATGGGCCATACTTGCTCCAAGGTAATGAAGAGGGGAGGGGACATCAAGGTCATGACCGAGAAGAAATGCCGATGCCCAAGATCTCTTTATCCACGAAGAAGTTTTGTGCTCTCCCACACTACTCAGAGGGGGGTCCATGTGGCGTTGTTCTGGTTTCCCCTTGTAGCAGTAACTCGAAGACTAAGTCGCAGAGGTTCCATTTATTCTCTTTCTCTATTTTACTTTCTCCCGCCTTTTACAGTACAGCCACAGTTCCCTTGGCATTTGCAAATTTCCTTTTTTTACTTCGATGGGTGTAGGTGGATTGATGCAAGAAGGGAATCCAGTAGTACAAGAGAGAAGATTTTTAACCAAGGTAGAATTCATTTCAGAAAGGGGGAGTCTCTTTCATGACTAGCTAACATTGAAATGTTTGCCTAAGTGCCAGACACTCTTCTATCTACCTCACACAGGCCAATCCATTTCATCCTCACAACACCTATCATAAGAGATAAGGAACAAAGGCACAGAGAGTTTGAGTGAATGATGCAAGGTCACACAGCTCATAAGTGCTCGAACCAGGATCTGAACCCAGGCAAATCGAGTTTCAGAATACACGCTCTCTCCCATTTCAAAGGCATATTCTTTTTTTCCCAGGAGCTCAATACCCAGGAAATTAAAGGAAGATGGATGGGGAAAACACACATCAAAAGAAAACGAATCATGAAGACCTTTTGAAATACTTATTGAGCTTATGTAATTGAAATCGGATGCTGTTTTCAAATATTCATAATAGAAACACTCATGTTTTATATATGGGCAGGTAACATTCTGATCAGCCTTGATGTTTGAAGTAATGATGTCAGAAAGCCAACTGAGACTCCTGAGAAAGTGTTTGTGGTTTGCTTTATTTCCCTGTGCTAATATTCCTCGACCAACAACAATCTCAAGGTTTCTAAGGGTGGCCAGAATATCCCGCCTGCTTGCTTTGAAGGGGGAAATATTTCCATTTTGAGAAGATGAAGTGGACATTTTCTTGGCTGCATATTTGATAATGTTTCTTTACTGGAAATACCTACATTTCTTCTTCCTAAACCAGGTTTCTATAGTTTTTTTGGTTGTTTTTTTTTTCCCCTTCTGAAAGAGACCATTGATACGATTTACCTCCCCTCCTTTTTATATAATGAAAAAAAAAGAGGGGTCAAACAGTCTCAGCTGTTCACTTATCTAGAAGCCAATCTAGGATTCGAGTCCAGCCCTCTTGACTCCTCATTCAGTTCTGCCACTCAACCACATGTGTTTCTTTCTCTTCCACACAGGCTCTTTTTGGCCACCAGTAAACACACTGACCTTTGAAATATGGAAAGAAAAGTGCTTTGAAATAAAACTGGCACTAACAGCGGTTAGACAGCCGTCATCTGGAGGCCGAAACAAAGAGGGGCATAGTGTTCAAGCTGTCTTCATAATTACATGAAGCAGTTATCACTCAGGCCCCAGTCTGAGCATTACCCCCCAAACAAACAGCCGAGGTTTGAGAAAGCACATAGGCGACTTTGTTGCTCTAGCATACTGAGGGGTGGGAAGCCCCCCCACCCCAGCTGAAAAATCACGTGTGGCTAGGGCTGTTTTCCAGAGCTCCGGGCTTTTTCCTTTCTTCCTTCCCCATTAAACCCCTCTGCTCTCCTTGGCAAAGGCCCTCAGGTGAGGTAAGTGCCAATTAACAACAAAGAGCTTGATGTATTTCAAATTTATGACTTAGAGCTCGGTTCTCATGAAATAGATTCTTCTCTGGTCCGGGAGCCTGGATAGGCCGAGAGCAAGGATTCTAAGTCTGGCTTCAATTTTGTTCATTTTTGCTACTGCCCTAAGTGTTTTCTCTTTCGGGGGTTTGCTCCAATAGAAAACCAGGTAAACAAACCCCAGAAAGAGGCAAATCGGACTCCAAAAACTTTATCTCTGAAGACAACTGGAGCAGAAGGCTTGGTGAATTGGGGTTTTGGAAACAGTGGTCTTAAATTTCTCATGGGTCCATTGGATGAGAAATTCATTCATTGGACGGGGAGAATAAAGACAGCCAGCTTCAGAATAAACAGGAGAGATGAGAATATCTAATCCAAAGTATCCCTGAAGCCTTTTCCAGCTTTCAAATTTAGATTTGATTTTTCTATCCTAGGAATGGTTTTAGTCATGTTCGATTATTCATTTGAGTGTTATCACATCAATTTATTAAAAATATCTTTGTGAATTGTTCTGAGGCCACAGAGATCTGAAATCTGACCAATAAAATGATCTGTTTTGACATCTTAGAGCCCTGAAAAACCAAGAATTTTGGTTATAGAGACATAGATGGGTTAAAATACATTTTAAAACAATTCCTCTAATTATTAATTGTACTCAGTTGTTTAATATTTTCAGCGCCTACCGGATTTAGTAAAGGGAATGACAGATGCATATTAAAATGCATGCAAATACTACACACAAACCACATTTTAATATATTGTTTTGCATTCATAATTTTAGTCTCGTGATTTGTATTTTCATTTGCTTGGGAACAAAGACTTTCTTCTTTCCCCACTTGGGAAACAAGGCAAGACTTGTTCCTGCCAGCATCCTAATAGTATTCCTGAAAAAGCAGCAAACTTAATGGTTCAGGAACTGCTCTCCACCACCTGCTTATGGGCCCCTTAAATAGGGGCTGCATTTACAATGCATTGAGAAGGTGAAAATATGCAATCAATCAGTTGCTTTGTTGTGTAGTGGCAAGCAATCATATTTTTTTGTTGTTGTATTAAAACTGAACAGACTGCTTAAAAAAATAAGCTGTTTAAATGTACAATCTCTTTTCAAATAGAAAAGAGATTCACCAAATCCCATTTCTTTTTAATCCAAAGTCACAGATAAAACACACTTCCCAGCCTCCCCTGCAATTAGGTGGTTTCTGGCCAGTGGAATGTGGGCCAAAGGAATGTATACAATGTCCAAGCCTGGCTACCCGAAACTACTGGGCAACTCCTACACTATTGCTCTACACTGGGCTCCCGATCTCCTGGCAAGATGCAGAGTGAAGGTGAAGAATGCCAAGAGCATAAGGAGAGTCCTCTGGATGGAAGGAGGTTGGGAGCTGGAATAAAACGCTGAGCTGACAGACTCTGCCTCTTTCCATTTCTCTGACCAATGCCTCACAGTAGACTGTGACCCACATTCATTGTGCGGTAGCCTGTCCAATGGTCACAACTGACGTTCATACCTGTGTGCATTTACCTCCCACAGGATGCCAGCATTGGTCGATGAGACTAATAGCATATGGAGGAAGTGATGCATGTCACTTCTAAGGTTGTTATTAAAGACTATGGCTTCTGCGTTGGCTCTCTCTTGCTGATTATCTCTCTTTCCCTCTCTCACCGCTCTCTCTCAAGGAAGCCAGTTGCTATATCTTGGGGTTGCTTAGGCAGCCCGTGGAGATGCCCACATGGTAAAGAATGGTGACTTCCTTCCAACAGCCAGCAAGGAGTTAAGGCCTGCTAGTTTATAAGTTGCTAACCTACACCTCCAGCAGATAGTTTGAATATGACTTGGGAGGCATACCGAGCTAGAATCACCCAGCTAAGCTGTTCCCAGATTCTTGATTCTCGGAAACTGAGAGAGATAATAAATGTCTGTTGTTTTAAGTTGTAGGGCCATTTGCTGCACAGTAATGGATAGCCAATACAACATGAATAGAAATAAAACTTAATTGCCTCAGGGAGACATGGAGACTATTTGTTACAGAGCATAAACGCTGACTAATACAGAGGAGCAATGCTCATAGTAATTATGCACATGATCTGAGCACAGCAGAAGGTTTTAGAAAGTAGACTTTGGCTTGTTCTTTCAGACGTCACTGCCTAATACAGTGCCTAGATGAGAGCAAGCATTGAATAAATGATATATAAGAAATATAGCTTTCTGTAGGGTGCACAGTGCACTCCTCCACCTACAAAGTTGATCCTGCTCGAGCGGCTACCACTTCAAAGCTGGATAAGTTCAACTGCAACTTATGTCGGATCAGAAAAATTCTGGAATTTTACTCAGCAAATGCACAGATTGTAGTATGTCAGACATTCCTGTGAAGGGAAGACTTGGGTTATCTAGTTACATTTGTGCTTCCAGATTCTCATACTTACGTTTCTATGGACCACGTGCTCTTTCTAATAGGCACATGTGTTAATTTATTTAATCCTTGTAACAACTTGAGAAAGAGTGTGCTGTTGCTCTTCTAACTTTACAGGTGAGGAAAGAGGCTCAGTAAAGTTAGGCACCTTGTCTCAGGTCACAAATTGAATGCAGAGTCTCTGCTTTGTCTCGGGGCTTACAGACTCCAAGGATCACAGGGTTACCCATGATACCAAATATCTCTCTCAACAGAATTCTGAAAAGAAACAGAATAGAGCTGCAAAGTCCAGGAAAGTGCTGCTAAATCAATGGAATGGATTAAAAGATATTCCTGTGAGGACAGAATAGGATAATCGTGACTTTTAGGCCTTGTGGGATTCATGTTATGAAGGGCTCTGGTCAAAGTTTGTAAAATCCTGAAGGGCATGAATTTATTCACCCAGACTGACCCCCACCACAGCAACGCAGCCTCCCTTGAAGCATTTCAGCTTTGGTTCTAGCAGAACTGGAACAAAGGCATTTGTGGATGTCGGGATGCACCCCCATCGGCCTGCATGTCAGCTGCAGAGATTAGACCCACCACCCCCGAAGCTGTGATGGAGAGGAAGAAAATAATCCTGAACCACAGGACAACTGGCTTCATGGGGAGCAGCCAAGAAGGGGAGGCTTGGTTGACCTCCCCGTTAATAGGCAAAAACCTTCATAACAAATTCCTTCCAATTCTTGCAAATCGGCACTATTCTCGCAGAAATCGGGAATGAGCCAAAGCAGCACTGGGAATGGACAGCCACTCTGTATCTGCCTCTCCTGCCAGGCCCATTTCTGCTTGTTTTCCATGGGAATGTGTGTGCGGTGAGAACTCTGGGTGAGTATTTGCTGCAGGCAGCTCCCCAGGTTCTCTCAGCCCAGCACTGGGGGAGGGAGGGCAAGTTGCTGTTTATGAGGAGCCCTGCCAATGGACTAATGAGAATTTTTCATGACTTTTGGATGTCTGCAGAACTCAAGGCTTTTGAAACCTGATTCCAAGGCTGACTTAGAGTCTCGAAGACAAGAATGATAACCTGTGGAAACAAGCTGGGACTAACACAGAAAAACATCACTTATTCTGACTTTTACAAATTTTGGTTGCCGAATTATGCTTCTCTCGCTCTTAGATGGTGAGACAGATTTTTAAAATCTATAACAGTTGATGCTAGGGCAGAGTGAAAATTTATCCTTCACTTCCTGTAGCAATGGGTTTGCTAAAAGAATGAATGACGCATTCACCTCTTGCAGAGAGAATGTTAAAGTTGTATAGAATAATAAGTCATTTTAAAAATGGGGAAGGACTGTTTACATAAAAGGAAATTGATATGTCCATCATAGATCACTCTAAATAATTTATTTCAGCAGTCCCTCAAGGATCTAATTCTAACAGGAACTAAGTTTGAGTTCTTACACTTGAAAATAAGACTGAAGGCTTTAAGATGGTCCACAATTCAGAATATTCATATATTTATGCTGGTAATTGATTTCTCCCAATCATTCTGAATTGAAGATATCTTTTTTTTTTAATAAAGATTTTTATTTATTACTTGAGAGAGAGTGAGAGAGAGACCATGAGAGGGGAGAAGGTCAGAGGGAGAAGCAGACTTCTCTCTGAGCAGGGAGCCCGACCCAGGACTCCAGGATCATGACCTGAGCCGAAGGCAGTCGTCTAACCAGCTGAGCCACCCAGGTGCCCCGAATTGATGATGTCTTGCCAGAGAAATAAAGAGGCCATATTTATGCATCTTTCCAGCTGTGGCTCCCCAAATCAATTACTTGGCATTAATTCATCACTTTTAGACTTTTCCACTAGTAAAAAGGTATTTTTTTTTAGAAAGAGCTGATAACTGTCACGATATAAATAAATTTAGGGTTCACACCAACAAATGACTCACTAGTGTGCAAAAGGCCTTGTTTAAGGCCACCCTCTAAGTGGAGGGACAGACTTCATGAGCTATCATGGATCCTCTGTATTTACCACATTATGTCACGTGTATTCGAGCCGCATCTTTTCCTTTAGTTATTCCTAAAGGAGTGGAAATTCAGGGTTGGAAGAAGATGAGAGGTGGATGCAAGAGATTTGGGAAGCCAGTGAATAGAGAGGAAGGTGAGAAGCAGGTGCAGGGACAATGTCTGCCTAATGCTAATGACAGGGCTCCCAGGAGAAGGTTCTAGCCGCCCAGTGGCTCTGTGATTCCTGCTCCTCCTGGGGCTGGAGGCTCAGCTTTCTTTGTGTGCCCGTCTTTCAACCTAAGGAACACTGTGCATGTACATCCTCATAACAAACCTCTGATTTTCACAGTTGACATGGACAAACTCCCAACTGTTTCCTTCTTCCTTTCTTCTTTGTTTCCAGTCCCCCACTGCACCACCACCCGCATCATCTGTCTAAAATGCAAATTTGATCACTCTATTCTCCTACTACAGAATAGTTTCTCACCAATGGCTTCTCAGTCCTACGTTGGCTTTCGAGATCATCCGCGCCCTGCCTCCAGCCTGCGCTAGCCCCCGTGGTTTCTGGGGCTCTCCCTCTCAGCTCTGCACTCACAGGGGACCTCGACGGGTACACTTTCTCCACCCTGGTGTTTTACCCACTGTCCTCTCCGCCTGGAATTCTCTCTCCTCTCCCGCATTCCGCCTGCGGTATGGTCTGCCTATGGAAACTCTTTATCATCTTGGAAGACCTAGGTCTTCATCTAGGAAGCCTTCTCTGACCTCCCAAACAGAGATGAGCTCTCTTCCCCTGTGCGCCTTCACGGGGACACGTGTGGCCTTCCTAATACTATTGTAGCGATTGTTTGTTCCTATCAATTCTACTTTTATCATTCTTTCTCAAAGTATGGCCCGAAGAACAATGGCCTCAACAATGTCTGCCTACGAAAAGCACCAATGCCTTGCTCCCATTTTCAACAGGCTTCTTTGGGGACTAAGGTTTGACAACCACTGGACTCAAGGGCTGGTATCACCGATTGGCACGCAGTAGGTAAGGAATGAATACAAATAGCTAATTGCTTTAGAACCTCGGGCTGGGCTTCTGTAGCTCCTTGTCTAGGTGAGTATGGTTGCAGCTCAGGGTCCCTTCAGGTTTGTTCACCATCATGTCTATCCCAGAGCCTAGCCTAGGGCCCTGGGGCATGTTAGGCGCTAAATGAATGCTTTTCCACGGAAAGAAGCTAGGGCCTGCAGAAACTCTGAGGACCATGCAGCAGCACAGAGATGCAGCCAAAGCATCAACAAGATTAGCACAAGGCCTGTTCAGTTCCTCAGGAGGCAGTAAGTAAGAGCAAGATCATAGCTGGCAATGCTCTGATGTTCCTTTGTAGAAATCCTTGATGTGGGCTGTGAAATGTCAAATCCAGATTTGATTAAGCCCAACTCCAAATCCCCAAGGCAAGTGTGTATCCACGGTCTTAATGTAATTATTGGAGCCACCTCCGTCTGCTGCTTTCAAAAGGGCTGAGCTAGCACCCCATCCATTGATACCGACTCCTACAAAATGAAGCCTGAGATTAATTCAGCACGTCCCAGGCAGATAACGCCTAAAAAGCTTGAGCTGGTTCCTTCCCGAAAATTGAAGTATTAAATTAACCCCCCCCCCAAAAAAAGAATAAATAAAAGCCCTCTGATCCACAGTCAAGCCAAGAGACAGGGTGGGTCTCCAAAGCTACAGTAGAAATCAAAGTTTTGGTTTCTTTTGCTTAAGGCTAGACTGTTGTCTGTTTGGAGCTTTCCACTTCCTCCCTGAAATGATAATATATCAATTTTCAGTTAACCCATACTTTGAATTTCTAAAGGCAGAAGCCAGTAAACCGCGCAAGCTGATGGGAGGGCAGCGGACCCGTTGTGTGTTCAGTAGGTACAAGGGGAAACTTGGTTTGCTCCGTTTATACACACTTGAGGGATGGACCCCCCCAAAAAAGTGCGGTCAGAACCGAGTCCCAAACCAAAGTAGGCAACACTGGGATTTATCAAATTAAACCCAAATGCCACAGCTTCACTGGAGCAGACCGGATTTCACCACCGCATTCTCAGAGGGAAGATGGGTGGGCGGGGCCGCGACTCCCAAACTCCACCACAAGCCCTAGCTCCACTGTGTTCTGTGAAATTCAGAACACATTTGTTCTTTTTATTTTCCCCCTTCAAAATTTACTCCTGCTCTTCCTTAGGGTCTGCCTGGAACAAAAATACTGAGAGCCAAACACCCCAGTAGAAAGGCTGCTTTATTGCGAAATCCAATCTGAGTAAAAACGAGAGGATCAGCAATCTTTTGGCCTGGCCCAGTGGTGAAGTCTAGCTGATCCATAGGTTTAGAAAATCAGGAAAAGGTCTGATGAGCTGTCAAACCACTGAGATTTTAGAGTTTTGCTTGTCACTCTATATAGAAATGATTCAGAAATTTCCTAAATTCCAGAAGCTTCTCAGAGCAGGACCAATAAGGCTGAGAAGAGAAGTCTCTGGGTGACCCTCGAACCAATCTCACGTTTCTGGAATGTTTGAAATGAGGCCAAGCCAGGGATCCAGAGGTTAGAATGGATTCTGTTGGAATAGTCTATCCCAAACTTACCACAAATGATAGATCAGTTCCAAACCAACCTCTAGTATGGAGGGGTGGGAAAAGCAAATGATTTTTCACCATTTTTTGGTTCCTACAGCAACAGCTAATCCCAGACATGGCCGTGACATTAAGGCTGGAGTCCCAGCAGCAGCTGCTACTGGGATGACTCGTTTAAATATCACTCTTTTATGCACAAATGATATTAGACATAGTCCTGCCTTTCAGGGGCTTCCTTGCCTCAAAGCATCCATTGTCTATTTTCTCTTGGCTTACATATGACATCCAAACTCATGTAAATCGTTTCCAGCTTGCTCTCACCTACTCTTCCCTTTTCCCACCCTCTCTGCTATGCATTCTACCCTCCAGACCAAGGGTTGGCAAACTTTTTCTGGAAATAGTCACATAATAAATATTTTAGGCTTGCAGGCCATGTGTTCTTTTGTCACAACCATTCAATTCTGCTGTTGTAGAACAAAAGCACTCATCATTAAGACATAAATGAATGAGCATGGCTACGTTTCAATAAAATCTCACTTAAAAACAGAACAACAACAAAAGAACGAAAACAAGTAGCAGGCTGGATTCGGCCCCAGACTGTGGTTTGCCAACCCCTGTTTTATATAGACCAATTTATTCCTCTGTAGGTGGTGGTTTCTTCTGCCTCGGAGCTTTTGTCCTTTTCCCCCACCTCAAATAAATTAATTAATTATTTTTTTTGAAGACTATTATGTGTCAGATCTTGTGTCTCAAGATCTAGAGATGGAGCAGTGAAAAAACAGACAACATTTTCTACTGTATAGAATTCAGATTATTGCGGAAGCAAATAGATCATAAATAAGTAGCAGACAAAAGTATAATGCCACGTGGAACCAGGAGGAAGAAAAATAAGGCAAAGTAAAGGCGTGAGAATGTTACTTTAAATAGAGTGGTCAGGGGCGCCCAGGTGGCTCAGAGGGTTAAGCCTCCACCTTTGGCTTACGTCATGATCTCAGGGTCCTGGGATCGAGCCCCACATCGGGCTCTCTGCTCAGCGGGGAGCCTGCTTTTCCTTCTCTCTCTGCCTGCCTCTCTGCCAACTTGTGATCTCTCTCTCTCTCTCTGTCAAATCAATTAATAAAATCTTAAAAAAAAAAAATAGAATGGTCAGGGAAGATCACTTTGACCAGGTGAGACAGGAACGAAGGTGAAGATAAAGTAGGAGTTCGATTGGTATGAATGAGGGAGTGGGGGTGGGGTAGGGGGTGGTTTGAGGCGGAAGTGTTCCAGGGAGAGGGAGTAGCAAGTGCGAAGAGCCCAAGGCGGAGCATTCTTGGTATATTGGAGGAAGCATAAGGAGGCCAGTGTGGTTACAGCATAGTGAATGAGTGAAGGAGGAGATCAGAGAAGGACCTGTGGGCAAAGTTTTTTAGAGGCTTATAGGCCAAGGAAAGGACTTTGATTTTTATTCTAATTAAGATGGGAAACCACCGAAAGGTTGAGAGCAGAAGGTAGTATGATCTGCCTTATATTTTCATAGGATCACTCTGCTGGCCCTGTGTAAGATAAAGGGGGGGAGGTAAGAATAAAAGAGAAGGGGCGCCCGGGTGGCTCAGTGGGTTAAAGCCTCTGCCTTCGGCTCAGGTCCTGATACCAGGGTCCTGGGATCCAGCCCCGCATCGGGCTCTCTGCTCAGCAGGGAGCCTGCTTCCTCCCCTCTCTCTCTCTCTGCCTGCCTCTCTGCCTACTTGTAATCTCTGTCTGTCAAGTAAATAAATAAAAAATTAAAAAAAAAAAGAATAAAAGCAGAGAGATCCGCTAAGGAGGCTACTGCAATAATCCAGGTCACAAATGCTGTTTAGGGTGATTACAGTGAAGGCAGTATGAGTTATCAGATTCTGAATATATCTTGAACGCAAAGCTGAAAGGTAAGGTGTGAAGGAAATACTCGAGGATCACATCAAGAATTTTGACCTGAGCCATTGGAAGGATGAAATCTGATTTATTGAGAGAGCAAAAACTGTCGGAAGAACAGATGAGGATGGGAATAATCAAGATATTTTAAAAACTATGTTACGCTTAAGATGACTATTGGGTCTCTAAGTGAAAAGGTTAAGTAGTTGAATAAATGCTTTTGAGTTTAGTGGAAATAACATGGATAGAGGTAGCTATCTGGGAGTGATCTGTGATGGATGGTATTTATTTATTTATTTACTTATTTATTTGTGTAATTTTTAAATTTAAATTCGATTAGCCAACATATAATACATTCCTAGTTTTTTTTTTTAATTTTTTTTATTTTAATAAACATATAATGTATTTTTATCCCCAGGGGTACAGGTCTGTGAATCATCTGGTTTACACATTTCACAGCACTCATCATAGCACATACCCTCCCCAATGTCCATTTCCCCACCACCCTCCATTCCTAGTTTTTTTAATAATCTTTTTTATTACGTTATGTTAGTCACTATACAGTGCATCATTAGTTTTTGATGTAGCGTTCCATGATTCATTGTTTGTGTATAACACCCAGTGCTCCATGCAATATGGGTGGGGCCGGTGATGGGTAATAAGGAAGGCACATATTGGATGGATGGTGTTTAAAATCTGGAAATGAGGTATAATCCGTTAAGGAGAAGTGAGAAGAGAATAGAGGTCAGGGACTGGGTTCTGAAGCACTCCAACATTTGGAGGCTGGGAAGAGGAAGAAGAGCCAACAAAGGACTTAAAAGGAGTGACCCATGAGATAGGAAGTGAAGTAAGAGTGACTTCCCAGGAGCCAAGTGAAGAAAGTCTTTTAAGAAGGAGGAAATGAACAACTCTGTGAAATATTGCTAACATATTGAGCAAGATGAGGACTAAGGCATGACCCAGATTTGGCAACATGGGAGCTATTTTTCATTTGATGAGTAGTGAGGATAAAATCCTGTACAGAGTGTGTATGACAGAGAATGGGGGAGGCCCAAATAGTACCTTCTTTCCCCTGGGATCCTATAATACCTTATGCTCTTAAAACATTTCTCACAATTATAATTATTGACTTCTATTTCTATCTCCTTGGCCAATCTGTGAGCAATCTGAATGCTGAGACATGTTTCATTCATCCTTTCTACAACACAACACAGGCACAAATTAAGTACTCATTAAATGTTTGTTGAATGAATATGAAATTGTAATCTAAGAAGGAAAGTTTTCATGTGAACGAGTATGAGTACCATTTAGATTAGAAAAAATAATACTCATAAGCAGAACTGGAAAAGAGGGAGAGTGAGTACTATATGCTATGGTATGGTGTTATGACAATAGAGGTGTTTGGGTTTCTTTGAACATTTTACTCTTTTTATCTTGGAATTACATATAAATTGCTCTCCATAGTGTATGGTGAGATCACTTTAGTAGAACTAGTCCAATTTTGCTAAAGAAGATAGTGAAGCTCTGGAAGATTTAGGAAATGTGCACTCACCCTGTAGACTGTGTGCACTTGGTATAAGATTCTATGAAAAATATTCCTCTCCTTTTGTGTTTCCAAAGTTACAAATATACTTCCATTAGAAGAAACCTCCCCAAATCCCTATTACACTATCTTTTTTTTTTTAAGATTACATTTTTTTAAAGATTTTATTTATTTACTTGACAGAGAGAGAGATCACAAGTAGGTGGAGAGGCAGGCAGAGAAAGGGGGAAGCAGGCTCCCTGCTGAGCAGAGAGCCCGATGTGGGGCTCGATCCCAGGACCCTAAGATCATGACCTGAGCCGAAGGCAGAGGCTTAACCCACTGAGCCACCCAGGCACCCCAGATTACATTTTTTAAAAGGAGAATTGCTACAGGAAGTTACCTTGGGGTCTGAATAACATTGGTTTGATTAATTCTCTTTTGGTTGGAATGATTATTTGAGCATTCAGGTCTTAGCACCATGACTATTAAGGTCCAGAAGCAAAAATTATTACATGATGATTCAAGTGACTTTCTGATTATACTACTTAATAAAATTAACACTGAAGTCTGAAACACTGTGTCCAGAAGTCAAATGGTGATTTTCCATGGGTCTATTAAAAAAAAAAAAGCTCCATTTCAAAGGATAAAATGTTGTAGTGCTTCTATCTCCAAGTGAGTAAGGATTAGTAAGTAGTTCAGTTAGTTCCTGCAAATTAGGGATTCAGTTATATTTTATTTATTCAATATGGGAGAAGTTTTTGTGAGTGTTGGGTGAGTCATTTCTTAAGAACAAAGTCAAGCTAAATTAGAGTAGTCCCTGGCTGAAGATATTTTTATTGCAATGAGTAGCTCTGTCTCTGGGTTTTGGATACACAGGTGTGGTCAAACTTTGGCATGGAAAGTAAGCAGAACCATGAATTCTAAAGCAATGACTCCTAATGCCTTGAATATGTAACGCTACAGAGACATCTACACACATTTGTTATAAGAAGCCAAAACCATGTGACAGAGAAAATTAGGTAGAAGTCATTGAACTTGTTTTCCCTTTATCTTCTGCTTATCAATGACCCCAAGGATGCAAATATCTCCTTTTTACAAAAAGGACATAATCTGTACAGCTTACAGAGAAATAACCTTCTAGAAAACTGTTCTTGTGAATTATTCTTTTGTGCCTATCAAGCTTTCTATTTTGTGGGTCGTGGATTTAATAGGTTGTAATGCTGTTTAAACACCATAGATACTTAATGCACCATGAAAAGCCCCTAAGCTATGGGAAATTACAAAAATGTCTCAGTGCCATGGTCACAAATGTGAATGATCTTCTCAACATGAACTTCAAAGGTAAAATGAAATTACATTTCCCATAGATTTCTGAGTGTTCATTGTCCAGTGACCATGGCCCCCCAGATTACACCCATGACTCTCTTAGGATTCTGTTCCAGCCAGCCAGCCAACCATCAGCTACGGTTGCTCTCAAAACTCATTTCTTGGTAATACTGGGAGCTTTTTCAAGGTTACAGCCAAGAGGTGGCAACCATACTTATCTTTTGGGCATATAAAATAATGACTTTGTGTAGGTCAGGGAGTAGTTTCCTGGTCGTGTTAGTGCCATGTAAGAGGTGGTTGAATCAGGAGTCTCTAAAGAGACTAAAGAGAGTCTAAAGAGAGTATCTATCAATAAAGCAATCATATGGCAAGTGCTTGTTTTTCATAATCAATTTTGGCAAACTAATAGAAATCAACAGATATTTTAAAATGAGTATCTAAAGATTATAATTACATAGATATTATATATACAATTATACATATAATATTTTCAAAATTTGAGAAACTCATGGAAGGGAATAAAATATTGTGGCCTTAGCACACAGTATGGGGTGTGCAAACATGATGAAGTAGGCTTCTGTGTTTACATTTCTTCTCATTCTTATGCTTATTATTTTTTTAAAAAAGATTTATCTATTTATTTGAGACAGAGAGAGCATGAGTGGAAGGGACAGAGGGAGAGGGAGAGAGAATCTTAATTAGACTCCACACTGAGCCCAGAGCCCAACATGGGACTTGATCTCAGCGTCACGAGATCACGACCTGAGCCGAACCCCAGAGTCTGATGCTCAACCTACCGCTCCACCCAGGCATCCCTTATTTTTATACTTACTAAAGAGCAAGAGAAAGCTTATGAGATTTTATTTTTTAAGAGAGTAGAACTTTATGCTCTCCTTACTAAAAGGGAGAAGTCGGTATCTTCTCCAAATCAGTAATAACCTCTAGTTGATAAAGGGGATTGTGTGTCAGCCCAGTGAGTTCTTGTGATTAGAGACCGGGTATACATCAAGTTCAACAATTGATTTTTATTTTTTTAAATTTCTTTGAATATTTGTATATTTATTAGAAAGAGAGAGAGTGCACACGCAGGTGTGGTAGCGGGAGTGAGGAAGAGAAGCAGAGGGAGAGGGAGAGAGAATCTCAAGTAGACTCCCCGCCAGAGAGCCTGATGTAAGGCTCCATCTCATGACCCTGAGACCGTGACCTGAGCTGAAATCCAGAGTCAGATGCTTAACAACTGAGCCACCCAGGCGCCCCAACCACTAATTTTTAAACATGGCAGTACCTGTAAGCATTCTTGGAAACAGGGCAACCAGGTAACAAGCTTTCTTGTATTAATTAGTTCTCTGCAAATCAGGGTGTTCTCTGCCTTGTACCTGCCTTCCCCAGGTTTTAATAGTTCTGAACAGCCACCTTCCTAGTCCCCCACCATCTCCTGCAGGCTACACACCAATAGAAAACTTAATTCTTTTTTGTCTCTCTTTCCTATTTTTTTTTTTTTTAATTTCTCCCTCGTTCTCTTCCTCCTCAACAAGTTGCAAGTGAGCAGTACATGTTTTTGAAAGGTAGCATAGTGGTTTATAGAAAGACTCGGTGTGAAGAGCCCTGGGTTTGAGTGCTCCCCTTAGGCCAGTTATTATACTTAACCAAGCTTCAGATTTTTCATCTGTAAAATGGGGCTACCCATTACTGCCTTCAGGGTTATTTTAGAGATGAGTTGAGATAATATCATCAAAAGGTCCAACAGTGCACAGTATGTATGACTCATAATTATTATTACTGAAACAAAACCTGACAAATTGACTTAGAGAAAACATAGGAAACATTATTTCTTCCACAGAAATAATATTTGTGAGGACCTAATAGGCCCATTAACTGTGAAATTTGCTGAAACTGACACTGATAGGAATAAAATGCAGACCTTTGTCACCCAACTCCAGGCAAGTTTCATTTCGTACAGACACAAAGAAAAGGGTGAGCTAGAAAACAACAATAACAACAACAACAAAAAAACATAGAAAGCTGCTAACTTGACACTTAAAATTGTATATTTCTGCTCTTCATTTGGTCCAAGAAAGTGTATTAGAAAGTGTATTTGGCCTAACAAGCTGACAATGTGTGGTATGGGTCAATTAAGGTTATAACATAACACAAAGACCGGGCCCTCATCGGGGTTTGGTGCTTTACAATAGATGAAAAAGCCAGAGGAGATTTAATCAGCTTACATGGGCTTGGGCTTCTCTTCCCTCCTCTTAGAAGAAGGAATCTTGCTTTATTCCGCCTATTTCCTGAGGAGAGCCCTCCTCCCTCCCTCAAGCATTCAGGCTAATTACAACTGGTGAGGTAGTTTCCAGGCTGAATAAGAAATCAAAAGGGAAGGGAGGGGAGGCGGTGTGGATTTCAGAGAAAAAATAACTTGAGAAGAAGTATGTTCTCAGAGGGGGAAAAACTAGAGAATCAGGTCACTGAGTTGGAGCCAGGAAAAATCCACACGAGTGGCAATTAGATCGATGCGAGTATTTTATATTAACACATCCAAAGGCTGAATGTGCCTGGCCCAGAGGTTGCTCTTCCCCCTCCTGGAAAGTGGCTGGGGGCGAAAGACCTCTAGGCTTTTCTATGTCATATTCATTCACTAATCAGCGCTATTCATCCCATCGCACACGTGGTCTCATATTAGGTGCCCTGGAAAACAGGAGGGCCACATAGCAACAATTATAATCAAAACCACTGCAGACTCTTATTTCAGCTTCTGAAATATGAAGGAAGCTTCAAAGCAAACGTGCCTCCAATGAAAACCAGCACTCTTTTCTTTTCTTTTTTGTCTTTCCTTTTCTTTTCTTTTTTCTGTTTCTTTTCTCTTCTTTTTCTTGCTTCTGCTAAGTCCACAGTTTTAGATTCAAGTACTTGACGATTATATATCAATAGAGACAGAATGCATTTTGCTGAAAACAAAGATATAAATGGTTTAAAGGGCAAGCAAAGTGTCATGTGTCAGTAGACATTAGTTGAGGTTAAACTCTGCAGATGTGACTAGAATGTCGACATCTCTGTTAGAGTCAATATCTTGAAATTGGTGATGTGGCTTGGCATACGTATTTCCTTAATGACTTTCCAGGGAGAGATGAGAATATCCAACGGTACTCCACACATCTGAGGGTCCTAAACTCATTTCTCTCATTTTCACCAAAAATTGTCAAACCTTCTTTTATCCAAATTTCAATTGAAGATCTAACATGAAGCACAAAATACAATCCTGAAAATCTTGGCAAAAAAAAAAAATCAGTATTTTCTTTTTGATTGTATGGCTAAGTCTGTTGCAACTGAGGTAATACTGGGCCTGAATTTGAGGGTGAGGACCTAATGGATCCGGCAACACACTACAAAATGCACTCAAGGCGACATTAACAGGAATGAAATGCAGACCTTTGTCACCCAACTCCGGGCAAGTTTCATTTAGTATAAACACACAGAAAAGGCTGAAATAGAGAAAACAGAAAACAAATTTTACATGGCTCAGAAAACAAAAAACAAAAAACAAGAGGAGTTTTCTTTTGTTTACCGGTTTAATCATACATCCCTAATTGCTATTTGCTGTGTTCTTCTTTATGTGCCCCTCTCAACTTACCTCACCTAATGTGTCATATTTTAGATGACTTAGGAGGCGTTTTGTTTTGTTTTATTTTATCTGGCTAATCCCAGATTTTAATGACTTGCTGAAGTCTTATCCCTGTGTTATATATAGCTCAGTTTAACTTTCTAAATTAGTGTGTAGTACTTATGATTCCTTCTGGACCAGTGGTTCAGAACCATATGGTTCTAGAACCATAGTTCTAGATGAAAGTCTCTGCAGGAGAGCTTTTGATGTATACCAGTCTCTGGCCCATTGAATCAGATTAGCTGGAATTGGGGCCTGGGAGCTAGCCAGTTCTCTCTAAATTAGAAATGGCAAAACTTGGAGCGCCTGGGTGGCTCAGTGGGTTAAGGCCTCTGCCTTCGGCTCAGGTCATGATCTCAGGGTCCTGGGATCAAGCCCTGCCTCAGGCTCTCTGCTCAACAGGGAGCCACCTTCCCCCTCTCTCTCTGCCTGCCTCTCTGCTTGCTTGTGATCTCTGTCTGTCAAATAAATAAGTGAAATCTTTAAAAAAAAAAAAAAAGAAATGGCAAAACTCTGTCTCATTACAATGTTCACTGCATCTACTGCTGTGTAATAAACTATCCCAATACCTAAAGCCTTAAAACAATGAGTTACTGTTTTTGATGATTCTGTGGGTCAGGAATTTGGGCAGGACTCCGCTGGCTGGCTCTTCAGCTCCACATGATGTCACCTGGGGTCATTCAGCTGTAGGTAGAGCCCAAAGACCCAAATAAGGCTTGATTCATGTGACTGACACCGCAGTGATCTTCTACAAGACGCCTCTCTCTCCACATGGCCAGCATGGGCTTCTTGACAATATGGTGGTCTTGTTAGGCAGACTTCTTGAATACTTTAAATTTGCTTTAAAAGAGAGGAGGCAAAACTGCTAGTCCCTCTCAAGGCATAGTTTCAGAAGTCCCAAATCACTTCTTCCAAATTCTGTTTGTCAAAGCAAGCTATAAGCCTAATCCAGATTTAGGGGGAGGGGAAATCACCTCTACCTCTTGATCTGAGCAGAAGCATACAAGGGCTGAGAAGTTGCTGGTGGCCATATTTTGAGACTATACATTTATACACCATCAGTTCCTGATCCCAAAGTCATGGAAAATATTTCTAGCCTATTATGGTGGCCTCTCCCACTATTCCTGGATGTGGAATCAGAATTGTTCTCAACACTGCACCTCAGAGGTCAGAGGTCAATAGATTGTAGCTACCATGCAGGTCGAAATGTGCTGACAAACCTCTTTATTGGGAAGAGAGGAAGTTCTAAACTACCCCTTCTGTGGAATAGGAAGCAGAGATATTGGCGTTCTCTGGGAAGACTAGGAAAGCCGTGCCCAAGGGGAAGGTCAGGCTCATGAGTTCTCACAACAATCTTGTAAAGTAGAAATTGCAGGTTTTGTTATTCTTCTCTACTTAATAAATGGGAAGACTGGAGCTGACCAAACACGAGGTGCCATTTTAGGTGCTACAGAGGGCATAAAACTTCTTAGATATCGTTACAGTTCTTAGATCTTCCTGGCAGAGGAAAGGTACTTAAACAACTAATTCTAATACCCAACAGAATGAAATGTAGATTATTAGAGAAGTAGGAACAAAATGATCCTGGGAGTCAGAGGCAGGAAAGATTCACTGGAGGGATCTGGCTGGACTTTATGGGGCTCAAGGATGATAATAGGATAATTTCTTCAGAGGAGAATGATGTGAACATTAGAGAATTAAGAGAGTATTAAGAAAATTAAATAAGATAATATTAAGAAAATTAAATAAGTCACTTTTGTAAAAATATCCTCTCGAAGATCATGCTATAGAGAAAAAGATGCCATTTCATGACATCATACATTTTGGTTGCAGAACTTACACCAAAACAAATTCGAATTGATTTGGTCCTTGTTAATTCTAAGAATTCCTGTATAAATATGCAACCATACAATAAAGTGTTTAAATGTATATTTCAATAAAGTTAGTTTCATAATTTTAGTTTTTTTTTTCAAAATGGGTATCCAGTCAAACCTATTTTTTTCTCACTACTTACTATGAAATTTAAGACCTAATTTTTGGTTGATTTATTATAAGTCACATTTTTCTGGTATCAGTTGTTTTTGGGTTATAAAGTTAATGCGCAAAAAGTACATATTTATCATATAATGAGTTCTTCATAGACGTTAGTCATTTATTTTCAGTAAGTTTTTTATTTTATAACAGTTTTAGATTTGCAGAAAAGTTGTGAGGATAGTATGGATTTCTTATATGCCCTGCATTCAGTTTCCCCTAATAGCATCTTGCATTTGTGTGGTACATTGTATGGTATATTTGTAAAAACTAATGAACCAGTGGTGATATATTATTATTATCTAAGGCCCATACTTCACTCAGATTGTAATAGTTTTTACCTAATGACTTTTTCTGTTCCTGGATCCCTCTCAGGATACCACATTAAATTTAGCAGTCATGTCTCTTTAGGCTATTCTTGGCTGGGACAATTTCTCAGACTTTCCTAGATTTTAATGACCTTTATAGTTTTGGGGAGTACTAGTCAGATGTTTTGTAGGATGCCTCTGCACTGGGATGATTACACTGAGATTATGGGTTTTACAGAGGAAGACCACATAAGTAAATTTCCATTTTCATCACATCGTATCAAGAGTATATGTATCAACATGACTTATCCCTGTTGATGTTAACCTTAGTTACCTAGCTAAGGTAGTGTTCATCAGTTTTTTCAACCATAAAATTACTTTCCCTTCCTCCTTCCAAACTATACTTTTTGGAAAGAAGTCAGTATGCACAGTACATGCTTAAGGAGTGGGGGGATATGCTCTGCTTCCGATCTACATAAATAATTGAGAAATATGCATGGGAGTTTTGTCTATTTCCTTCTTCCTGCCCCCCAATTATTTTATTTATTTATTCAATTCTTTATATCAATATGGACTCATGGATTTTTTTTTAATTTTGGGTTATAATCCAATACTACTTTATCTTATTGCTCAAATTATTCCAGCTTTGGTCATTAGGAACTCTTTCAATCAAGTCTTGGGTCTCTTTGAAACACTACCATTGATGTGAACTTGTTTTTTGTTGTGGGAATGTTTTTGGTTTTGTTTGTTCTTCTGAGCAGTTCCTTACTTCTTGGCCCTACAGGATGCTCCCATTTCAGCTTTTGTTACTTCCTGTCTCAGTCCTACAATTAGCCATTTCTTTAGGAATCCTGGGTAGTTTTATGGGAAAATGGTGTTAGAAACCAAGATCTGGATGCTAGATGTGCTCATTGTTAGTGAGTGTTACTACTTCTAGGTCTTCTCAACTGACAGAGTAAGAAAATTTTTATGTGCATACTGGTTTATGTATGTACACATATCTATAAATATTTCTATACATAACTGTCTGTGTGTTAAGCTTAACATTAGTTCATTCTGAAATCTCCAACTCTAGTCCATTTCCACATCAATTATTCTAGCCTCTTCCCGTTGCTCCTCTTTAACCTCCTACTCTGACAGGTGAGAAGCTAGGTTCCAACACCCCCATCCATTTATTTAATTGTCCCATTCCTATGAACAGAGAAGGTGTTATCAGATATTCTAACCAATACTTAACTCTATCAGCTACAGTACAGAGCCCATATGCAGTTTCTTTTGCCTTTAATCTCACAGAATCCATTCTTTCCCAAGTTGCTTAGGTTGGTCTCTTTCCCTTCACTTCTGTGAGCTTGGTTCATGCATTTGTCACATAGCTAGATTGTTTTCTCACATTCTGCTTTACACTCAGCCTCCTAAATGATCTTTTAAAATTTTGCACACATTAAGGTTCATCCTTTGTGCCATACATTTCCACGGGTTCCTTTCTTTTTTTTTTTTTTTTTTTTTTTTTTTTAGATTTATTTTGACAGAGAACAGAGAGATCACAAGCAGGCAGAGCAGCAGAGGCAGAGGGAGAAGCAGACTCTCCACTGAGCAGGGAGCCTGATGCAGGGCTCATTCCCAGGACCCTCAGATCATGACTTGAGCTGAAGCCAGATGCTTACCCAGCTAAGCCACCCAGGTGTCCCTCCATGGGTTTCAACAAATGTGTCATGTCATGTATACATGCCATTATTATTTTTATCTTAACAAAGATTTGTATGATGTTTTCAACGTGATAGCCATTAACTCATTTAATCCTTTTAGCAACATTATTAGACAGATACCATTAGCACATCATCTCTGGTATGGGCAAGGAAGTTAAGACTGAGCAATTAAAGTAATTTCCTTAAAATCACAAAGCTAGCATGGGTAGATCTAGGTTAAAAAACTGGAACATCTATGCTCCTAACTGCTTTACTATCCTGTCTCCTTGGTATCATAATCATTTCTTCCACTTTGTCTTTATGGCTTTTTTCTCTCCTTTCTCTTCATCCTAAAACAATTTCCTTTTAACCACACACTGAATTTAACTCAGACCTGTTACACCTCTTTACCAGACCTTTCAAATGTTTTTTTATTTCAATATGTTTATTTCCATATAAAAGCTGATCATCATTCCAATAAAAGTTTTTAAAGTAATTATGTCAAAATATAATTTATTCTGTGAGTTGAATAGAGGTCAGAGAACAATATAAGGTAGAGAGAAAAACACATTACGGGGGTGTTTTGAGATATAATTGATATATAACATTATATTAATTTCAGCTGTGAAACATAAAGATTTGATATTTGCATACATTGTGAAATGATCACCACAGTAAGTCTAATTAACATCCAGTCAGTTGTTCCTGATTTCAGAAGTTTGAGGGGTGCAGACAGATAGGAGAACCATGCTAAAATCATTGCACAAGAGCTGACACATACTCTGACAGTTCCCTTGACAGTTACTCTAACAGTTACTCTGAAAGTTACTCTGACAGAACTAACTTGCTGTCCATGTGAGTCACAGCAGCTGACCAATCCTTTTCAGCTTTGGAAACAAAGGTGCTCACATATTAAACATGAGATTTTCAAGAAAGGGCAGTATGAAAAGTCACTTGTCAGTCACTTATAAATGGTCTCTCTTTCCCTGTCATCCTCCAAAAAATACAAGAGCAGCCTTTCTGTCACTTTAAGAAATTCTAGGAACGGCTAAAAGAAAAGGAGAATGTTTAGGAGGAGTTGATTCCAATCACCTCTGGAAAAAGAGGATAGGTATGTTGAAGATATTCATAAAACTTTTAAGGAGACACAAGACCTGGATCAAGGTGCTTTCACTATTCTCCCTCTCCTCACTGGATTTAGAATAAAAATACAGGCAGAAAGAGTGGGCAAATTTATTCAAGCAAATATCATATGGGTGTTAAGAAAGAAGGTCATCAAATTAACTAATTCCTATCTATCAAAATCAAGTGCTGTCAGAGGTAGCTCGGAGAGAGTAGACACTCCATTCAATGTTCGCTTGGCTTTTAAAATCTCAAAAGGTTATGTTTCTGGAAATTCTAAGATGTTTTATTTTTCATTGTGCTATGAGCAAGTCCAAAATTCAGGCCAATGGCAGTGAAAATTATGCTTCCAATGTCTGGATATTAAAGTTCTCCAGTGGCTGGCAGACTCAGTTGGTAGAGCATGTGACTCTTGATCTCAGGGTAGTGAGTTCAATCCCCACGCTGGTTGTAGGAAGAAGAGTTTATTTAAAAAAAAAAAAAATTTTAATATTTAAAAAAATTAAAAAATAAAGTTCTCCAGTGGACAGCAAGGGGAAAGTAATTAGTGTTTACTGGTACCTACAAGGTACTAGACACTTCTAATATATGTTCCATTTAAACCTCACAAGAACCCCATGTGGCTCCTGTAGATCAATTAGGGAATTTGGTGTTGGTTTTAATGCAAAGGGAGCTCTTGAACATGAGAAAATAGAGACTGTGGGAGACATTCAGACTCTCTCACACAAGCAGGTAGTGGAGGTGGCACCAGAACTCAAGTCTGGAGCCTCTGAGCTCCATGTTCCTTTGTTCCACATCATCGGTCACTAGCTTCTGAGCACCTGGCCGGGGGGAGGGCGTAGACTGGGGGAGATGAGAGTGAGCAGTGAGAAGACAGCCAGACAGAGGAATGCTTGGGTGGGGCCAAGGTGATGAGGGGAAAACAGAGCCCTGGCAGGCCAGGGAAGACTTGAAAAGAAGCCCTGCCTGGATGGGTTGGCTGAAAGTCCCCAGTGTGATCCCAGTCTCTCTTCACCTGTTAGATCAGGTTCATGGGCAATTTCCAACAGCCCCTTAGGAGGGACCGCCCCTTCATTGGTGGCCCAGTGCTAACCAGAGAGCTGAGGCATTATAAGCCTTCTTCAACATTGCAGTATTTCCTGTCATGAGCTTAATTTTCCTCAGGACCTAGCTCCTGAGAGGTCTTGGCTTCTCAGTCAAAAGGACCTGGGATCATCGAGCAGTGATTCTCCGATTTATTGCCCCTGTTCTACATTCCTGACCTATGAATATTTGCAGACATAGGGACCAGCTTTCCAAAGCCCAGCATAAGCTGCTTTAATTCTGTCATTGTCCTATAATTTCATGGAAATGGCTGCTATGAAGCCAACAAATGACTAATAAAATCCCTCTGCCCACTCATTTTTAATGTCATTCTGGAACTCCAGAACAGGGACCATCTGCTCACAGTGCTTACTTTAATATAAAAGAGTGCCTGAGTTGGAAATCATATTTCTGAGAGAAGGCTGGAACAAGACTTCTATTTGTGAACCCAAAGCACAGCAAAACAAGTCTAGCATTTCGTTTGGGCAGTGATGAGATACAGCTGAGGGCTGCATATTCAGCTCTGCCTGTGGGCATGTTAAATTTTACACACATGTGATACACAGATATCAATCAATGCTACTCATAACCATCACATCTATTGAACACTCTCCGCGTGCCAGTGGCAAATGTGCAAAGCATGTGGATGATTTTGTAAAGGGTAAGTGTTGTTAGTGTACTCACTTTATATGGGAAGTAAATAAATAGAGACTTACAGAAGTGACGTAAACCGGCTCCAAGTCACACAGCGAGTAAATAAAAGAGCCGGGCTTGGAAACCAGAATCATCAGTTTCGACATATGTGCCCTGAGCAATTGCGTTATTTGCAGGAAGGACTTTTTGAAGAAAAGTCATCCTCAGCCATGACTAATTTTCCAACGAGGTAAATTGTAGAACCAGGAAGCTATGTGGAGATTTTTTGGTTTTGGTTTAGCCTCTTTATTTCAGAATAAATTTAGATTTTATAGAGAAGTCTCCAAGATAGTACAGAGAGTTCCTATCTACCCTTCATCTCTCTTCTTCTAATGTTAACATCTTACATAACCATGCTACATTTGTCGGAACTAAGAAACTATCTTTGGTACAGTATTATTTACTAAACTACAGACTTTATTCAGATTGTGGTACAATTTTTCTTTGCAAGTTTTTCTTGTATCTTCCAATTTTATCATCCTTTTTATGTTCTTTCCTTTCCTTTTCTTTTCTTTTTAGTGAATGATTTTTAAAAAGTTATTAAGGCTTTTTGTAAGAGCAGTTTCAGGTTCACAGTAAAACTGAGAGGAAGGTACTGAGAGATTTCCTATACACTCTCTGTCCCCAGACATGCACAACCTGTCCCACTATCAACACCACCCCACCAGAGTGCTATCCTTGCTACAATTGAGGAAGCTACACAGATACCTCATTATCACCCAATGTCCACAATTTACATTAGGGTTCACTCTTGGTAGTGTCCATTCTATGGGTTTAGACAAATGTGTGACGTCATGTATCGACCATTAGAGTATCATGCAGAATAGTTTCACTGCCCTAATAATCCTCTGTGCTCCCCGTGTTCATCCCCCCAACCCCCTTGCCCATCCCCTAGCAACCACTGAGCTTTTCTTACTGTCTCCACAGGTTTGTGTTTTCCAGAATGTCATACAGTTGGAATCACACAGTATATGGCTTTTTCAGATTGGCTTCTTTCACTTTTAAGAAAAGTGAATATGCATTTAAGTTTTCTCCTTATCTTTTTATAGCTTGATAGCTCATTTCTTTTTAGCTCTGAATAATATTCCCTTGTCTGGGTGTCCCGTAGCTTCCTTACTCATTCTCTTACTGAGAGACATCCTGGTTGCTTCCAAATTTTGGCAATTATGATTAAATCTGCTGTCAACATCCATGTGCAGATTTTGGTGGGAATGTTAAGTTTTCAACACCTTTGGGTAAACACCAAGGAGCGTGACGGCTGGTATGGTAAGAGTGTATTTAATTTTGTAAGGAACTGCCAAACCATCTTCCAAAGTAGCTGGGCCATTTTGCATTCCTATCAA
This sequence comes from Martes martes, assembly GCF_963455335.1. Lineage (NCBI taxonomy): Eukaryota > Metazoa > Chordata > Mammalia > Carnivora > Mustelidae > Martes > Martes martes. Next base: position 27,834,115 of record NC_137895.1, on the reverse strand, counting down.
CAATGGAGGAGAGTTTCTGTTGTCAGCATTTGGTGTTGTCAGTATCCTGGACTTTGGCCATTCTAGTAGGTGTGTAATGGTGGAACTGTTGTTTTATGCCCCAGGGAGTTGAGTGTGGTTTTCATTTGTTAAGTTGTATACTTAACTAGCTCTGCCCTTGTCTGACATTAGGGGCTCGAATATTACTGGGTTTGGGGTGAGTGTACACTTACCGGTTGCTCACAAGCAGATAAGACCCAGACACCCTCCCTTCCGCTAGTGCTCTGCAACGTCCACTGCACCTGGCTTCTTCTATATGTGAGTCTCAACCATGTGACTTGACTTAGTCTTCCCAGCTCTGCTCTCAGATGTTTCTTACCAGGATTCGGCAACCCAGCTCAGAACTTGCAAGTTCCTGACCTCAATTTCTATGTACCACATTAATTTTCCCTTGGGACACATATTAGGATTAGAATTCAATTTCAGTTGTCTCTCCAGCTTGACATTAAGATTTTGTGTCCTTTCATTGGACTGTACCCTGTCATCTCAGTAATCACAGTTCATAAAGAAGGACCGAAATTCCCTGCACTGACAATTAATTTGTCCTGTTTTATGAAGGAAAGTTGAACTTAAAGAAATTGGTTCAGAATCACATAGCACGTGACTAGAAAATTTAAAAATACAGGGAAGGTGAGGGAAGTTCCTAAGTGTTCTTAGTTGTTAGGAGAAGTAGAGCTTAAAAGAAAAATTAAACAGAGATCAAACATCATGGAAAGGTATATTTGGGTAAAGAACTTAAAAGTCTTTTCCCTGACAAATGGCAGAAACATTTTAATTCAGTTTTGGAAAGGAATGCTGTTATAAGTCACAGTACTTCAACTTGGGCTTTAACCAGGCAAAACAAGAATTAAAATCAGACTTAACATGTCTGAAACACATTTTTTTTTCCCTTGAAGCCATTCTCTCCTCTTGCCTCTCCTGGTTTTTTTCCTGGGTCTGCATGTTCCCAGACACCAGGCTAGGGAGGTCAGTGTCATCTTTTATTCTGTCCACGTTGACATGCAATCCATTGCCAGTTGCTGCCAATTTTGCCTTGGTCATTCTCATGTTTGCCCCCGTCTTTCCATTTCATGGTCACCGTTCCTTTGCTTAGGTCATTTTACAAAGCTCTTAATCTATGTGCCTCAAGTACCTGTGTGGGCAGACTCCTCTCTAATGTACATTCCCCACAGGTCATCAGTATGCTCAAAAAGTTCAATGACATTTCCATACCTGCTGGATTTAGAATAGATTCCTTACTCTAGCCCTTCATTCCCTCCAACACCGGCCCTACTGGTTTTGGTTTTCCCTGAATATATATTGCCACAGAACATTGACCCAAGCTGTTTCTGCTGCTTGGAAAGCCTTCTTTATCCCCATTCCTTTTTTTTTTTTTTTTTTTTAAGATTTATTTATCTAGGGGTACCTGGATGGCTCAGTCAGTTAAGCGCCTAACTTTGGCTTGGGTTGTGATACCAGGGTCCTGGGATCGAGCCCCATGTCAGGCTCCCTGCTCAGCAGGGCGCCTATTTCTCCCTCTCCCTTTGCCGACTGCCCCTGCTTGTGCTCTCTGTCTCTCTTTCTCTCTCCCTGTCTCAGAAAGAGAGAGTACAGCAGGGTGAGGGGAAGGGATGAGGCTTGGGGAGGGAAGGGGAGGGATGGAGGGAGAGGGAAAGAAGCTCAAGCAGACTACCCACTGAGCATGGAGCCCTACTTGGGGCTTGATCTCACAACTCTCGAGACCACCACCAGAACCAAAACCAAGTCAGACACTCAACTGACTGAGCCACCCAGGCTCTTTTTTATTATCAGTTTGTTGGTGTAGACTATATTAGGAGCTGGCAAACTGTACCCTGAGGTCCAAACCTGGCCCGTCAGCCTGTTTTTATAGATAAATTTTTATTGGAGCAGAGTCACACCCATTCAAGTACATTTTTTATGGCTGCTTTTGCACTGAAACACCCACGAGTAATTGCAGCAAAGAACCTATGGTCTGCAAAACCTAAGATATTTACTTTCTAGTCCTTTACAAAAAAATGTTTGCGGAGCCCTGCAATACATCCTTAGCAATTATTAATTCCCCTGACTGAATATCCAATTAAATGTGTTTTTGAAAAAACTTGTTGAGGGGCACCTGGGTGGCTCAGTTGGTTAAGCCACTGCCTTCAGCTCAGGTCATGATCCCGGAGTCCCGGGATTGAGTCCCACATCAGGCTCCAGCTCCACGGGGAGTCTGCTTCTTCCTCTGTCTTTCTCCCTTCTCATGCTCGCTCTCTCTGTCTCTTTCTCAAATAAATAAATAAAATCTTAAAAAAAGAAAAAAGAAAAAAAGAAAAAACTTGTTGAGTCCCTACCACTGCTAAATATACAAAACCAGAAAAGATAGGGACCATCCCTTAAGGAGTTATAACTGCATGAAATCTATAACAAAACTATAAATGAATTATTTCTCTAAACCATGATTTGTAAAATAATTTCACACACAGGTAATACCTAGAAGCATCAAATAGGGAGTCATTAATCTTTTTGATAAGGGAGTAAAGTGGTGGGAAAGGAGTTTAATAGGTTAAATTTTTGTAAAGATGTACAGGAATTTGTCATGGAGACCAGGGGTCAAAGTCATTCCAGATAGAGGAACAACATATACGAAATTGGAGGAACATAGCAGTGTGGTCCCTTTGGGGAACATCAAGTAGGCCCTTATGGAAGCAAAATGCAAAGAGAATGGATTTTGGCGTCAGATTAACCTGGGTTCAAATCTTGATTTTGCTACTCATTAGCCGTGTGACCTTGAGCAAGTCCTGAGCTTCTATTAGTCCATTCTTTCATCTACCAGTATCCATGGAGATTAACTAATGTGGTATAGGTAAATGTTTCCGGCACAATGTTTGACACAGAATGTATGTGCCTCCTCCCCAAAATAAAATAAATAAATGTAGCTCTTATTACAAAAAAAACAAAAACAAAAACAAAGAAAATATTCATGTAGGTTGGCATGGGATAGGAAGTGGAAAGAAAGACTCTCATCAGCTTAAAATAAAATATCTCAGTCTCTATTCTTTCCATAATTGTTATTCTTCCCTGTATAATATATGGTGGGTGTTAGATATGTTGATCTCATCCTTCTTTCCAAATTGTGACCTCCTTGAGGGCAGGGATCTTTTCTGATTCTTTTCGTGTTAGAACTGTGTCATATCTAGAACAGGCCTCTGATGAATACTTGTTGAATTTCTAAGTCTTAGATTGCAAAGGTATTTTCACAATAATCCACCTTGTATTTTATATGAAACTGAGACCAATGGGTTGTAAGATGTTTGACTTTTTCAAGTTTGCCCAGGTTGATGATTGCAAGTCTCATTTGTAGCTTCCAAGAAGATAGAATTCATTTCTGTTTTTCCTTCCCCTCTTCCTTCATACTCTCATTCAGGTGAATTTTTTCCTTTTAGAGACATTCTTCACCCCACCTTCCAGGTGTCCACTCCTCTGGTAGATATGGCCTGTATTTGCTGTTACACTCACAATGAAATACTCAAGATTTGTATCATACCTCTTTCCAGTGGGCCATGAAAATAGAATAATCAGGAGTGGATTGTTGGAGGAGTTTTAGGCATCAGAAAAAAATCAGTATGTCTTCAAATCCTTTCACAAAAACAAACGCAGCTCACCAGAGATAAGGCAGTTCCATGGGTCCTAGAAATAACAGGACCTTTGATTATAGCAATATTAATAGCTATCATATATATAGTCAGAGCCCACCACATGGTAGACACTTTGTATGAGTAGTGTCTATCCCTCTCAACACCCATGCATGTTACTAGTCCACTTTCACAGATGGGAAAACCGAGGCTCAGAAAAGTTAGGCAACTTTTACAAGGTCACACAGCTAGGAGGAAAACCCAGATCTGCCTGCCTCATCAGAGTTCCTGACAATGCCCTTTGATTGCCCTGTGACTAGGAAGGAGGTTAGATAATCTTTCAGGTTTCAGTTCCCTGCTGTGAATTCCTCTTTTCCAGAATTTTCCAAGAAGATGATCCTTGGAGTATTTGCCTGAGACCAAGACTAGCTACTTAATATGCAGAGTTCTGTGCAAAACAAAAACGCACAGTTCCCTGTTGAAAAAGCAGAAGTTGGGGTGGGGCAGTGCCATTAAAAGTATTAAAAGATAACTTTTTTTTTGTTCTGTGGTTTATCTCTTGATTTGTCATTGTGTGTTTTGTTTATTATTAAATGTCATTCTCAATAGACAAAAATTAAAAATTAAAGTTGTTAGCATGAATTTCACTGTTCATTTTTACACTGTACAATGTCAGGTTTTTTTGTGGTTTTTTTTGCAATTTTATTTTATTTTATTTTTTCAGTGTTTCAAGATTCATTGTTTATACACCACACCCAGTGCTCCATGCAATATGTGCCCTCCTTAATAACCACCACTAGGCTCATCCTCCCTTCTAAAACTCTTAGTTTGTTTCCCCGAGTCCATAGTCTCTCATGGTTTGTCTCCCACTCTGATTTCTCCCCCTTCATTTTTCCCTTCCTTCTTCTAATGCCATCCATGCTATTCCTTATGTCCCACAAATAAGTGGAACCATATGTTAATTGACTTTCTCTGTTTGACTTATTTCACTTGACATAATCTCCTCCAGTCTCATCCAAGTTGATACAAAAGTTGGGTATTTATCCTTTCTGATGGCTGAGTAATATTCCATTGGGTATATGGACCACATCTTTTTGTTTTGATTCAACATTCAACAAACATTGACCAAATAGCTTCTGCCCTGAGCCAGAGCCTTTTAGGGGTGGGAGGGTGCAAAGGTAAGGAGGCCATCGTCGCTATCCTCAAAACAGTCATGGTCTAGTGCCTTCTGAGCCTAGAACATTGTTACTGAGTGTATCATTGAAATAAAGAAATGTCTTAGGTGGCTCCCTCTTTTTGCTCCTTCCTACAGAAGGAGAAGTATGGTTTATTGAGATAAATATAAGGGCAAGGGCACTGGGGTCATTTTCCCAAATCAGCCCTCTATACTCTCTTTAAGGGGTGATGTTTCTAACACAAGCTGCACTCTACATTCAAATAACTAAGGTATTTCCCTTAATCCTGAATGCTCGGTCAAAATTTTTGAAACCCTCTAACTACAGTTTTCTAACTGATTTCCAGACTTAACCTCAAAGAATTATACAAAGTTTCTGGTGTCTGTGGCTTCTCCAATTTCCCTCAATTCTTAGTCAACCACTTCAGTGCATTGGAGTTCTCTCATCTTGCATTTTTAACGTCTTCTCTTAAGAGCATTCTTGATCTCAATGCCAAGGGTATAGAGTGGTTCCAGTTGTAAATTTGAACAAGCAAAAGATCTGGCTTGAATGGTTATAAAGTGGTAGACATACTTGAATATCATTCCTGAGGTGATAGTTCAGCTCTAAAGAATTGTAGTTAAAAGGACACTTCTCTGCAGTGACGGCAGCCTGAGGGGTAGCAGAGGGAAGGATTTACCCTTTATTTAAAATCAGGTTAGTTTGTGATTTGGGGGATTGGATGATCATCAACAATCCTGCTTCATCATGGTCAAAGTTCTGTGTTATACTAATAAGTCATTCATTTATTCAACAAATAGTTTCTTATACTTTTACCACATCTAAATTACGGGGGCTAAAGTCTGAGAATACAATGGACAACAAAACACAGCCCCTGCCCTCAGGGTAGGAATTACAACAGAAGGGTAATCCAAAGAAAGAAGAAAATAAGAATATGGGAAAAGCTGGCAAATCTGGTTTTGAGGTGGATCTGATCATTTTCTGAAACAAGGAACAGTTAAGTATCTCAATCAGTGCTTTTCAAATTTTAAAGAATCCTCAGATTCTGTAGGTCTAAGGCTAGCCAAGAATTTGCACTGTATTTTTTTAAAAGATTTTATTTATTTATTTGACAGACAGAGATCACAAGTAGGCAGAGAGGCAGGCAGAGAGAGAGGGAGAAGCAGGCTCCCCGCTGAGCAGAGAGCCCGATGTGGGGCTCGATCCCAGGACCCTGGGATCATGACCTGAGCCGAAGGCAGAGGCTTTAACCCACTGAGCCACCCAGGCGCCCCTGCACTGTATTTTTTTGAGGGGGGAAGGAGCAGAGGAAGAGGGAGAGTCTCAAGCAGACTCCCCACTGAGCGTGGAACCCAAAGTGGGGCTCGATCCCAACACCCTGAGCCAAAATCAAGAGTCAGATGTTTAACTGACTGAACCACCCATGCCTGTCCTCCCCACCCAAGAATCTGAATCTTAAACAAGTGCTATAGGTGATTCTAATACAGAGTTCTTCAGGGTACTGTTCAAAAGATATTTATCTGAGCCACATTATATTTCCATTTCCATTTGTGTGACTCCTGAAAAAAAAAAGCAGTGTTACTGTTTTTCACAAAAAGAGGCACAATTGGATAACATGGTGCAGAAAAGACCATCACTCACTTTCATTTTCTTATTATGAAATGAGTCCCAAGGTTTTCTATGACGTCCCATGGACATTTGTTAAAAGAGACTGATTGCTACCATAGGGTTTGCCTCAAGACTCGCCATTTTGTGAAGATCTGAACCGTGCTAATGGTCAACAAATACTTTTGTAGAACAGAATCCTGGGTTTTTTGTTTTGTTTGTTTGTTTGTTTGTTTTTTGAGAATTTGAAAATGAGATGCAAATGAGAGTGTACATAAATATAATAAGGCCACTTTCACTTTAACAGAATATTTCATTCAATTTCCTTAGTCTAGTAAATCTTTTTTTAAGATATAAGTATTTAGTAATATTTTAAATATTTACTTTTAAAAACCTCAATATCGACATTTTTGAATGAACATTTTATTAGAACACAATCTAATTCATAAATCCAGACCATGAAAGACTCTGTTGATAATCATAGTCATGAAGGGGCTACCGATCCACCTTAATAGTATTCTATCAACCAACCAACCAGAGGCCAAACTTCAATTTTTAAATAGCCTGTTAAATAATTAAATAGTATATCAAATTATATTTTGGATAACTATCACAGCCTAATTTTTTAAACACTCTTAAAAAAAAAAAAACCTGCAAATTGTTCATTAGAGGGAGTTTTAAGGCCAAAAACTCAAATGCAAGTCACGTGGAAATCCTGAAAGGAACTTGGCTTGAAACAAGAAATGAACTTGCTGCGGAAAATAGCAGTCAATGGGACTATACCGGAAACATGTACACAGATGCAGTAGATTTTAATGGTAAACATGCTGATGACCTAACTTTCTCTCTTTACATCAGCTTTACATGCTTTCATAAATGCCCCTGCTTAACTAATTTCATGAGTGATTTCACTATCCCTTGCTATGGCCACAAATGATAAGGCTTCGTCGTTTTAAAAGCTTCTGACTTTTTAAAACACCGGACCTGGAGCTACAGAAGAAATATCAATCGTTACATCTGATTTCCCATTTTTCTTGACACAAATCCCTTTGTCCTACAACTGAAAGAAAGCCGTTAGATATTTGATGACGGTTCCCAGGGCCTGTTAAGGGCTGCATTTTCCCCTGAGATGTGCTGGAGACGTTTGAAGGTGGTGCCGGTTACTTCTTTCATGGATTCCATTATTCTGTGTTCCAAATAACATTAAGTAGTAGTCAAAACCCAACATTTATGTGATGTAGGTGTTATCTCATCTCTGCAGTGTTGTTCTTTCTTGGTGTTTTAAAAAATAGTGTTTTCCATTTACATGACTTCAATTCAATTCTACATAATAAAATCATCTTTGGCTGAGAAGGTATAATGGCAAAATTCCTATAATCACACAAGACTATACATTTTACAATGGCATACCTAACTGCATTTCTTAAGGAATAAAATGTTCCGGAGTTCTTTATTTTGAGGTTGAGCCGGATGAGAGCATGGCCCAAGGAATCCAGAAAGAATTGAATCCGAAATGCTTAATCAGCTTTAAGTCTGCTCATCAGCATTGTGGCTCAACTGAAAGATAATTCCTAGTTGCCGGAACTTGAATTTATTACACCAGTTCAATCAAAACACTGCTTAATTCAGTGACCATCTCCCTTAACTCATTAATTCGACTGGGCATGGAAGGCAGAGTGTGAAGCAAAAGGGTGCTGGTAAACCCAGTTTGTAGTTCCAGTTGTCACTACTAGTTATGTGGCCTTGAGAAAAGCATGTCACCTCTCTGTGCCTTCATTTCCATAAAATGATGGAAATGGCATTTGATAATCCCTAACATCTCGCCCGGCTGGAAAATTCAATAAGTCGTTGAAAGCGCTCGTTCCACCAGCATCATTAAAAGGCAACTCCGAAAAGAGGGGATTGATGAAGGGTGCCAAAGACCTTGGCCTCCTGACATGCACCTACTCTTCCTTGTACAAAATGACCAACTCATTCCAGACGACCCAGTGTATTCATTTGGGGTTGACATCGTCCCAATCTCTTTGGGTAGGGAATGAGATGAGGCCCCCTCTGACCTTTCTGAACCAGTTATTACAGTAACCTAAATGCAGCTGACTCAAAACATCAGTGATGACAAATTCAGACCTGGGAAAGTGCCAGAACAGCAGCCTCTTCTTCCTCCCTGTGAGTTCTGCAAAGATAACCAAAATCTAAACAAGATAAATAGATGATACTGGAGGCAGGAGCATTGAGGGGGGTGGAAAGAGGAAGATCTAATTACCATCTGCAAATGTACATTTATCTGCAGGTGTCAGGGTCTGTGAATTCAGAATCTCCATAACCAGTCAACCAAAAGGAGAACATTTTCACACATAACATGTGAAAACTATATTACATTTACATTTCTTGGCCTGTCTGAAGATATATACATATGGATTTAACGAAACAAGCCTCAGTCTTCAGAATGTGGCTGAGTATGGCTGCTTCGGTAAATGTTAAACATAGCAATTCCAGGGCCAGCCTGGGTTTAAATTTCAGCCTTAATTCCATCCCCAAGGTTATTGTTGTATTTTTTTTCTATAGTGTGTTAGCACGGAGTCTAATTCTAAAGCATTTCCTTGTGCGAAATGCATATTTTAAAGATCCGGCCCGTTCAATGCATCCATTATTTCCATTGTAACTGTTGTTCCTCTAGACTGTAGATAGCTCTTGGATCCTTAGAAATATCACAAGGTTTTTCACTGTGCAGAGATTACATTTTCAACATATAGTAGACTTAAATCAAAGTTTGAGTCGAAAATGTAACATTTTGAAACCGGAAGCAGATAAAACACTGTATTACTCACAATAGTATACCTTAGAAGGCAACGTGGTAAAGAGCAGAGGTCCTGGCATTTTTGTTTTCCTTAACTTGGCCTGGATGTACTCTCAGTTCTAGCATAAACTCTGTAGATTTGGGGAATTAGCTAAAATGGCAAGGAGCTCAGTTCTGTCCTTTGTAAAATAGGTCTGATAACACTTTCCTCACCCTCTTACAAAGGCAGTATTGAGATCAAAGGAACAATTCGATGTGAAATATAACAGTAAACTTATTATATAGGAGTAAACTTTATGAAAACTACGCTTTGCTAAAATGCAGTGTCTACTGAGCTTTGACTATCCATCCTAAAACTATTATTAACATTGTCAATAGGGGGTTCATTTATTCCAGGTGTCATTCACAACCAAAAGTTTTTCCTAATGAAAGAAATAATTGAGAATGAACGAATATACTACAGAATAAGAACGATTAAGAATAAGAAACAATTAAGATTAACTATGAAGAATAAGAAACAATTCGCTCTAAGTTAATTCTGTAGCAGTTATTACAAGCAGTAATGTGTTATTACAAACAGTAGTAGTGTGGGCCTGGTGTTAACACCCAGTTCTTCCTTATTGGAGAGCTGGTAATTTCTCTGCCTTTTGTGATCTGGAACGTCTTATCTGTCTATCTCTTGATTTTTCATCTCTCTGTGTTTCCTGTAGTTATCCAGACTAGTTGGAATGGTTGGTTCCCTCTATCTTGTCATTTGCAGCTTAACTACAGATTATTTCTGTATTCCACGGAATTCCCATTGGTGAGTTCCACATATCTGCTGTCCTTTGGGAGACTCTGAAAAGCTGGCTATTTCCTACAGGAAACAGTGTTTCTGCTAAATGTGCTTCCTGTTCTGCGTGGTTCTATTTGCTGGATGTCTACCGTGTGTGAAAGTTTGTTTGGTGCCCACAGGAGGCAAATATGCATCAGCTGAGGTATCACTACCTGGGAGGAACACATAATCCACCTCTCTATTCTTTCCTATCCTGGATTGAATTTTTCTGAGCTGATGTTTTTTGTTTTGTTTTTATTTTTATTTTGTTTTGTTTTATGTCCTTAATATACTCATCACGAGGACTCAACCAGAGACTTCATTTAAAAAACAGAAATAGGGGCACCTGGGTGGCTCAGTGGGTTAAAGCCTCTGCTTTCGGCTCAGGTCATGATCCCAGGGTCCTGGGATGGAGCCCCGCATGGGGTTCTCTGCTTGGCAGGGAGCCTGCCTCCCCCTCTCTCTGTGCCTCCCTCTCTGCCTACTTGTGATTTCTGTCTGTCAAAAAACAAAACAAAACAAAACAAAACAAAAAAACAGAAATAAAGCAAAATTGACACCACAACTTAAGATACAGAGTCCTAAACAGACCCGAAGGAAAGGACAGACCATCTAAAGAGAAAATCAAAAGATGACTCAAGGACAGAGGCTGGGTTCTTGTCTGGAGCCCTGCTTCGAGCCGGTTTCTCACAGCTGCTTTTTCAAGGCCATGGGGTTTCTCCAGAGCTCGGCAGCATGTGTGTTCAAAGGGCTATCAGTGTTTGGTTCTCCTGGCAGGCTCCTGATGGACGGTAGGATGGTCCTGACATCACGGGGTGGACCACTTGTCCTTCAGGCTGTCCAGACAGATGTTACCCTGGGTGTCCACACTGAGGTGATAGCAGGGAGTAAGGAACGTCACCATGGGCACATAGGAAGGGTAACCCCCCCACCCCGGGGGGAGGGGATGTAGACAGGGAGACAGGAACTCCAAGAACATGACTGTAACTCCCTGAGCTGGTTTGTGAGGTTAGGAGGGGTGGGATATGCCCACGTTTGGGGCAAGATGGAGAATCGTTCATTTATGGCAAATGACTTGAAAAGGACCCCTCTGCTCTGCGGAACTCAAAGGTATTTCCTGGCCTTCTTTGGTCTCCTTCTCCTCATTATCATTATAACTGTCACTTACTGAGTACCTACTGCGTGCCAAGGACTTTATACTTTATATATGTGTGCCTTCCTAGAATCCTTATAAAGATTCTTTAAGATTTTTATTGTACAGATGCAGAATCACGCGTGTAAAGAGACAACGTTCCCTCTTCCCCAAGGTCACGTGGCTAGTTGGACTCAGCAGTTATGTTTTAATCCTAGTCCTATCCATCTGATGCCAAAGCTGATGATTTAATCACACCCCTCCAACGTGCCCCTTGACCACCCCAATGGTGGTCCCCCCAGGATTCTAATGTGTAACTTTTTAATGTCCTTTTTTAAGGTGATTATTTTTCACAGTTGAAAGTTTCCATTAAAAATAAAGTCTCATTAAGTTTTATTTCCAAAATGCAGCTTAGCAATACAATGAGGGAGTCTTTCCTTCAGGCCCTTAAAAAGTGTTACCAATATGTGTTCTTAGCATTGTACATTCTCAGAGTGAGACTTGGCACTAGGCACTAAACTACTAACCTGTTGTTTAATTTCCTCTGCAGCATCTTCGCTAATAAGCTTTACCTCTGAACAACGTGTTGCCACTGTCTGTCTGGGCTTCCCATCCCTCCTGGACAATTGAGACTGTGAGACTGAATCTCTGGTCACTGAGCCCAAAGGCTGGTATTAAACTGGGAAGGAGTTGGCCAGCAAAGTCATACGCAACCTTTGGACACTGCACTTGAGTCATGAGGATTTGTGTTGAGACATTTCTTGTCTTGACCTTGGTTGCTGAGATTACTAGCCACTAAAATATAAGAATATATGAACTTGCATAAGAGTTTCCTATTCTACCCTTTGCATTCTTCCCCCAAGGGGGAGTCTACCTTGGACTGGTAGGATTCTGAGAAACTCTGCTTTATAACTACAACACATTGTGATTCTTTATCAGTGATTAGTGATGATAGTGAACTAACATTTCTTTATGCATTATCAGGCATTCTATTAAGCATTTAAGGCATTCTTTTATTTAACCCCACAAAGGAGAAATGCTACCTATGGATGTGATGAAGAGTAAATGATATAAGACAGAAAAAGCACTTGAAACCATGCCTGGCGTGGCGGGGTGGCTGGGTGGCTCAGTGGGTTGAGCATCTGACTCTTGGTTTCAGCTTAGGTCATGATCTTGGGGTGGTGGGATTGAGCTCTGCCTCTGGCACTGTGCTCAGCATGGAGTCTGCTTGAAATTCCTCCCCCCTCCCTCTCTCTCTGCTCTTCCCCTAACTTGTGAATGTGTGCTGTCTCTCTCTCGCTCTCAAATAAATAAATAAATAAATGTGTGTGTGTGTGTGTGTGTGTGTGTGTGTGTGTGTCTATAATTTTTAAAAAACCAAAGCAAAACAAGAACAACAAAACCCATGCCTATTTGGAGCTTTGTAAGCCCCAGTGAAGATAGCTCTGATTATGATCAGTTACTTCCTTACTTTTATTTTTCTTTTGTGTTTTTTAAATTTAAATTCAATTAATTAACATATAATGTATTATTTGTTTCAGGGGTATGGGTCTGTGATTCATCAGTCTTTTATAATACACAGTGTTCATTACAATGCATACCCTCCCCAATGTCCATCATCCAGTTACCCCATCTCTCCACCCCCACTCCCCTCCAGCAACCCTCAGTTTGTTTCCTATGATTTTTTTAAAAAAAAAATTATTTATTTGAGAGTGAGAGAGAACATGAGAGGGGAGAAGGTCAGAGGGAGAAGCAGACTCCCCGTGGAGCTAGGAGACCAATGTGGGACTCGATCTCAGGTCTCTGGGATCATGACCTGAGCCGAAGGCAGTGGCTTAACCAACTGAGCCACCTGGGCACCCTGTTTCCTATGATTAAGAGTCTCTTATGGTTTGTCTCCCTCTCTTTCATTTTTTTTCATTTTTTCCTCTCTTCCCCAATGAACTTCTACCTTGTTTCTTAAATTCTACATATCAGTGAGATCATGTGATAATTGTCTTTCTCTGATTGACTTATTTTGCTTAACATAATACCCTCTTCTTCTATCTACATTGTTGCAAATGGCAAGAGTTCAATTTTTGATGGCTGCATAATATTCCATTGTAGGTAAATGTGTGAGTGTGGACATCTGGGCTTTTTCCATAGTTTGGATATTGTGGACACTGCTTCTATAAACATTGGGGTGAGGGTGCCCCTTCAGATCACCACATTTGTATTGTGGTAGCAAATACCCAGTAGTGCAATTGCTGGGTTTTAGGGGAGCTCTATTTTCAACTTTTTGAGGAAACTCCATGCTGTTTTCCAGAATGGCCGCACCAGTTTACCAACAGTGTTTTCCAGAATGTACCAGCTTGCATTCCCATCAACAGTGTAGACAGATTCCCCTTTCTCCACATCCTCGCCAACATCTGTTGTTTCCTGACTTATTAATTTTAGCCATTCGGACTGGTGTGAAGTAGTATCTCATCGTGGTTTTGAGTTGTATTTCAGTGATTCCAAGTGGTGTGGAGCACTTTTTCATGTGTCTCTTGACCATTTGGATGTCTTCTTTGCAGAAATGTCTGTTCGTGTCTTCTCCCATTTCCTGATTGGATTATTTGTCCTTTGAATGTTGAGTTTGATAAATTCTTCATGGATTTTGGATACCAGTCCTTTATCTGATATGCCATTTGCAAATATCTTCTCGCATTCTCTTAGTTATCTTTTGGGTTTGTTGACTGTTTCCTTTGCTGTGCAAAAGCTTTTGATCTTGATGAAGTCCCAATAGTTCATTTTTGCCTTTGTTTCCCTCGCCTCTGGAGATATGTCTAGCAAGAAGTTGCTGGGGCCAAGGTTGAAGAGGGTGTTGCCTGGGTTCTCATCTAGGATTTTGATGCATTCTTGCCTCACATTTAGGTCTTTCCTCTATTTTGAGTCTATTTTTGTGTATGGGATAAGGAAATGGTCCAATTTCATTCTTTTGGCTATCCAATTTTCCCAATACCATTTATGAAGAGACTGTCTTTTTTTCAATGGATATTCTTTTCTGCTTTGTTGAAGATTAGTTGACCATAGAGTTGAGGGTCAATTTCTGGGTTTTCTATTCTGTTCCATTGATCTATGTGTCTGTTTTTGTGCCAGTACCATACCGTCTTGATAATGTACAGCTTTGTAATTACATATAATGTAATTGATATGTAATTGATGATTACAGCTTTGTAATATAGCTTGAAGTCTGGGATTGTGATGCCACCAGTTTTGCTTTTCTTTTTCAACATTCGTGTGACTACTCAGGGTCTTTTCTGGTTCCATACAAATTTTAGGATTATTTGCACTTCCTTACTCTTAAAGGGAAAGATGGAACAAGCTGGTAAAGGATAATTGGTCTCGATATTAATTAATTAATTAATTAATATTATTATTATTATTATTATTTTACCCAATACCATTTTCAGCCAGCTGTGAAACTCTGTCCAGAGCCTACAGTGACCTGTACTAACTCCTTGGCAATTTCAACATGGAGTATTTTACCTCTCACTGCTGATCAAGTCTATTCTGAACAGATGCTGATATGAGGTTTCGACACAGTGAAAAAGAACCCACTGCCAATAACAGAGTGAGCCTGGAGGGTCATGATCAGAGGCCTGTCCTCTAAGTACTGACACAACAACTAGATGATTTGAACACCGTGAATGAGCAAGTCACAACATCACCTGTGCACCTCGGGACTAATGTGCAGACAATGACAGGCAGTTTAGTAATAGAGCCCAGGAGATGCATTGCAGGGAAACCCAAGGCCAGCCCACAACACTCAGCACTCCTGACTTGTTTGCCCAGAAACTAAAGGAAGGAGAAGTCAGTGATACATTAAAAAAAAATTAATTAATTTTTTAAAAAAGCATCATTAGTAAGATTCACCTGGGGTGTAACTTCCGATATTCAATCCTAGAATTTCCACCCACCATGGATCTTGACTTATAAGAATGCACTTATTGCTCTCATCTCTAGCATGGGACTCCAGAAGAGGTGGCCTCTGTTTTCCTTTAATATGGTGAGGATATTTGGGAGAAGTAGGTAATCTTTCAAACTAATTATAGTGTGTGAAATTGGGAATGCTATATAAAAATATGAAGAAGCTCATCACATTTCCAGATTCCAATCAACTATGTTTGTAAAAATGCTTTGAGTTAACAAAATTTTGCATGGTGGAAGGATTGAAACTGAACTAACAGAAAACCCTTCCTAACGGTTTAGCAATTCCAAGATTATCTAGGTCAGTCTGCATGGCTTCAAGATTGTAGTGAATTAGTGAATTTATGCCAAAATTGTCAGAAAACAGGAGGAAATCAGATGTATAAACAGAGGCTTAGGAAAACTGGAAATGGCAGGGAAGGGAAAACTAGATTTCTTAGAACATGCACTTCATTTTAAAAATTAACCAATTTCCTTT